>NC_060130.1:453386836-454011836 GCF_021461395.2 Schistocerca americana
ATGTACAAAGTGTTGTGTAAATCTGCCAAGTTCACATCTATGACGTTGCAGTGAACAGCGCCTAGGATAGAAGTGATGTCTGTGCCGTAAAAATGATGTGCAATTAAAATAATCCAAGTTGGATAGTAGGAATAGGGTGCATTTATTTAAAACGCTTGGAAACTTTTTGCAGTTCATCCAGACACTTGTGTAGCAGTATTACACTGGCAGCTTCTACTTCTTGGTTTAACTATTACCCTCACCCTTGACATGAGTGTAGTTACATTTCATTTCCACTGTTCATACGAGCGACACTTGAGCACATCTACCATGTGTCACCATTACGCTGGAGGATTGTAAGTTTGGGAAGAAAGGCACAATACCTGGATTGAGCTGCTGTGTGATTTTCCAAGCGTTTGTCATTCGTTCGAAGTGTACACATTTTGTAGGTAATATTTATCAGGACAAAGACACAATAATTACTGCAAAACATGCAACTAATGTTAAACTTCCATCAATCTACTGAAATCTGACAAAGTTGTTATCCCGAAAGCAGAATCAGAACAGCATGTAATTCTCAGGGCTTTTGACAGTGCTTCCAGGATGAGATGAGAGTGACATTTTTTCCATGTAGACCCATTGCTGCTTACACTAAATGTGTACCTTCCCTTTCCTCACGTGGTGTTTCTTGAAAACCTGTTTCAGCTAGTCTAAGAGCATTTTTGATATAATAAATTCAGTTTCGGCAAATAATGTTGGAATATAAATGTTTAACTGCATTACTTTCATTTATAGTGAGTAATATCCGTCAGCATGAGTGAAGTGGGAATTGTATGTTTTGTAATATAGCAGTTTACTATATTTCTTAATATAAGAGGATAATTTGGTGACATAACTTTGTAAACTGACAAGTTCTTATGATGGCTGATCATCACTTTTTATTTTGAGCTTCATAAACAACTTAAAATGAACAACTGTTTCTATGACACAATATTTTTATGGCTACGTCCTCCTCCGCCCCCCTCCGTATCCTCCCCTCACCCCCCCACCCCCCATACACACACAAACAAAAACACAAAGGCATACCACAATCGACGGATTCGCAACTGCATGGAAAATATCTGATTCCATTACCACACAAATCCTCCGTAACATAACTATTATAATGCGTTGCCTACAGCCATGTGTCGGAATAATTTGCTGCACTTCAATAATATTACACTAATTTATAGATACACATCGAGAAAGCAATATACACAGGCAGTAACCGGAATTTAGAACGGGAGCTGTGCCATTGTAATGCAGAAGCTAGATATCAAGGAGATGACACCACATGTGTGTACTTTAATAGAGAAAAGACGAAAAATTCAAACCTGTACACAGTTTATATGTCATATAAGGTTACACTGCACTATAAGAGAGAGATGCCAGCACATGTCTATATTTAAATAGAGGAATTACGGAACATTCAAAGTTATACATGCAGTTATGTATTGCATAGAATGAGTAAATGGAGTAAATAGCAGATGTGTAATAATGATACACTAGAATAAAAGAGGGAGCCGAAAATATATATCTATATTTTAATAGATATATGGAACTAAAAATTTCCTCCTCCATGATCTGTAAGAATATAGGACAGAACTTGATAATGATGAGTTATTAAGATGGCAGAATTATGCATTAAGAATTTTTGTCAGCGAGCCAGACCCCTATTGGTAGAAACTGTGGTCGTATACACTGATCAGCCAGAGCGCTGTGATTGCCTGTCTAATAGCCGGTGTATTCACCTTTGGCACAGGTAAGAGCGGCGACGCGTCGTGACATGGAAGCAATGAGGCCTTGGTAGGTCGCTGAAGGGAGTTAATACCACATATACACTCACAAGTCACCTGACTCTAGCAAATTGCGCGAAGGGGGGCGATGATCGCTGACACCACTTCCAATCACATCCCATATGTGTTAGATTGGGTTCAGATCTGACGAGCTGAGGGCCAGCACATTAAATGGAACGCGCCGCTGTGTAACCCGAACTACTCCAATACACTCCTGGTCCTGCAACATGGCTCATATGTTGCTGAAAAATGCCACTGCCGTCTGAAAACACGATCGTCATGGAGGGGTGCACGTGGTCTGAAACCAGTGTACGATACTTCTTGGTCGTCACAGTGCCTTACACGACCCATGGATGCCCAAGCAAACGTTCCCCAGAACCTGATGGAGCCGCCACTAGTTTGTCTCTATCCCACTACACAGGTCCCCATCGTTAGGAGTGTTCGATGCACTGTGTCTTCAGACACACTTGTACTCTCCCCAACATTAAAGTCTGATGTTAGATCAGCCACAGTTCGCCGCCCGTTCTGTTTTAACAGTCTGCCCAGCCTAAGACGTCAGACATCTGTAATGAGGGGTGGCTGCCCAATCCTACGATGTCTAGACGTGGTTTCATCTTTTGGTGCCGAGCCTCCAGGCCATCACAATCTGCCCTCGGTCAAACTCAGATAGATCGCGTGCGTTCCCCAGTCTACAGACGGACAGCACATTCACTGACACGACATGCACCGTACGTGTGGTTGACTAGCAGTCATTCCTCGGCAGGTGACGCTGCTATCGCCAGGACGTTTTTATATCGATAGTAGGTCGGTGATCATAATGTTCTGGCTGATCAATGTATATTGTGGACATTCAAGTACCAGTTGCAACATTAATCAACAATTTTTTCTGAAACATGGTACTGATTATACTTTTTTGATATTCCAGAATTAATTTAAACCTCTTCAGTGATAGTTCCCTCGCTAATAAATGACGCCCTAATACAGTCACTGTAGTAAAAATCCAATGGAATGTCAATAAAGATTCGCATCTGAGGTGACTGTAGTTGAGTCGAATATACACACTGATGGAAAAAAATTGCAACACCAAAAACTTATTTAGTGTGGAGTAATGAAATTTCTGGGATACTTTTGTCTAGGTAAGATGTTTAAGAGTTTAACGTTGCAAGACCACAGGTTAGCAAACACAACTGTGGAATTTTACTCCATACATGTTAGTGTTATAGTAAAACAACTGTAACAAGCTGCTCTGCTTTTAACATGTAAGGGTTTGGCATATAATTCATAGACTATGCTCAACAATTCAACTCTTGAAGACAACAGGGGAAAAAATTTTAAAAAAAATCTCGCATTACACACCAAAATGTTTCTGTGTGTCCTGGGTAGATCTGTTGATGTCATCTGTGTATTGGAGTGCTGAATTCAATCACAAACCGTACACAAAGCTCGTATTTTCGTTTGCTAAACAACTAAGTGCGATCAGCCAAATCGTAGGTCTATGTGGAGAAAAACAAGAAACGAACATGTAAATGTTTCTGTGCGAGTTCTAATTTCTCATTTTATGATGGCCATTTCTGCATGTGTAGGAGAGGGTCATCAGTATATTTTGGTATCGTTTTACTGATTTCCATCCCATGACACTCTCTCTCCTGTATGTACAGATGTCATTTATAGATGAGCAGGCTGCTTATTGTAATACACAAGTACGATTGCAGACTTGATCTTCGTAACAAAGTAAACAATGTTATTTCCGTGTCTTAACTGTCTGTATTATTTTGTCACCTTACGCCTGCTAAATCTGATGTCAGTCATCCACTAATTATAGGGGCCCCATGCTAGGGTAAATTCTGAAATTAGTCGTTGGTTGGCATTATCCTTTTTTCTAATTCAGTTGTTCTATAGCGTTGCCTGGGCAGAAGGTAAAGAATACTTCGGTATTACATTTCACATTAAATGAAAACCGAGGCTGTTACTTTAAAAATACACACCACTAAATTTTTTGTTATTAGTGTGTAGTGTAAAGCTATACGTACAGAAATCACACACGTTGCTTGTCTTACCCATCCTACAGTATGCACTGATACACGTCTTCCTGACAAAAGGGCTGAAGACAACCTTTATGTGGAGTAATGAATGTCATTTTTCTCTCTGGTGTTGTAATTACGTACGTCACTGTTCGTTTTGAATTTCAGGGGATTATTTACAACATACTTCAGATGGGAATAAATACACGATGAAGTAGTAATTAGAATGCCCAACTCCTTAAACAGATGTCTACAAGACATTATTCTTACAGCTTGGTTTTGAGCACTGAAGACTTTCTTTCTTGAAGATGAGTAACCCCTGAACGTTATTCCATATGATATTATTGAATGAAATTTGGACGATATACCAACTTACTGACTTGTCTTTCCTCATGATTGGCAATGACTTCAAGAGCTAATGTGGCTGAACTAAGTTGTTTCAGCAGCTCTAAGATGTGCCTTTTCCAGTTAAAATTCTCATTAATATGGAAACCCAATAATTTAGAAGTTTCCATGCTATTTATTATTTTCTCACATTGCGTTGCATTTATCACTGGTGTAATACCCTTAGATGCGCAGAACTGAATATGTTGTGTCCTTTTAAAATGGAGAGTGAGACCATTCTCAGAAAACTAGTCAGTGATACTGTTAAGAACTTTTCGTACCATTTCTTCCATTGCTATAAGTATGCTTGGATTGGTTATAGTACTAGCGCAGTTCTAGCGTGATCTGCAAAAGGAACTAATTCTGCTTGTTGTATATTAAATGGAAGGAAGAATAATGGGTCTAAGATTGAGCCTTGGGGAACCCAATACACGATTTCTTCTAACTCAGAATTGCGTCCCCAGGCTATATTGGTTGAACCACTAAGGGAGATATGACATTATCCATCGGTTGGCTATACAATCAGTCCAGTAAAACTTCAGTTTATCTAGGAGTATACTGTGATTCACACAGTCAGATATCTTAGATAGGCCGCAGAAAACACTACTCTAACCGGCACTGTTTTAGCATTTCATGCTTGTAAAGTTTGTTGAGTGATCATGCAAATGATATTCTCAGTAGAGCAGCTCTTCTGAAACCCAGACTATAATTTGCTGAGGATGTACATATAGTTTTAGATACAGAAACGAGCTGGTAGAGCAATTCGTGATATGGGGTGTAGCATTCCTGTCTGCTAAAATTTTCACTCTGCATACGACGGGCGAAGCGTTGTAGAGTTTGAGTAGAGTGTGGCGTCAGTGCCTCGCAAAGATTCCGTAAGTGCCATACTCATATCTCTCCGAAACGTAAACCTGTGATTTTATTAAGCCTATACCGGGCGTCAGCAAATTCCGACTATTTAAGTCAAAATTGACACAGTCCCAAATAAAAGACCTTTGCCCACTGCATATGGGGGATATGGAAAATCATTCACTGCATGTAAGGTAGAATATAGTTTGTATTGAGTGCAACACGAGAAGCTAAACAAAGATTCCACATATTTGCGTTCAGAATGACAAAAACATAACGCTTGCAGACATTTGAGCTGTGTTGCGTGTCCCTGGAAGAAGCGGCCGCCGAGTGAAACAGCAGCCACCTAGCGCTTACCACAGGGCTTGAGTTACCGTCCTTCCTAACCTGAGCTGCTAACCATAACACTTACCAGAGAGTTGTGGTGCATGTGGTTTAAGCACTTTTACGAGCCTCCGACAGTGCGTAAAAGTTTGGCTTCGTCCACAGGCTTGCGGCTTAACGAAATACCATCTCAACTCTCAATATCCTCCGACGAATTTTTTTTAAAGATTTCGTGATGCTTTCAACTGCCATTCTCTCTATTTCATGTACGATTGTACAATTTCGCCCCTCGGGAATTTTCAAGTATTTCATGGGTGATTTTTTAGTAGTAAATTATGCCACGTATGTCGTTGCTCCTATGACTTCATGTAATGCTCATAAAATAAATCCGAGATGTCTTACCTATTTTCGGAGCCGGCCAGAGTGGCCGAGCGGTTCTAGGCGCTATAGTCTGGAACCGCGCGACCGCTACGGTCGCAGGTTCAAATCCTGCCTCGGGCATGGATGTGTGTGATGTCCTTAGATTAGTTAGGTTTAAGTAGTTCTAAGTTCTAAGGGACTGATGGCCTCAGAAGTTAAGTGCCATAGTGCTCAGAGCCATTTGAACCTATTTTAGGAGCACGTTACTTTCGAGCAGTTGTTGCAAGAGCTTTGTAACAACTGCTCGAAAGTAACGTGCTCCTAAGACAGCACAAAACATCTCGGATTTGTTTTATGAGCACAACATGAAGTCGTAGGAGGAACGGCATAATTTACTACTAAAACATCATCCATAAAATGCTTGAAAATGGCCTAAGGCCGAAATTGTACACTTGTACATGAAATAAAGAGAATGACAGCTGAAGACATCACGAAATATTTCAAAAAACTATTCTCAGCTGTAGAATCTATCGCACTGAAAATTATATAATCCAATGAATCGTGATTTCAACGTTGTGATTTTTCTGGACCGTAACAATGGAAGATTTCCAATACTCACACTTTTTCTGATAAAATTGTACAGCAAATTAATCGGAGATAAAATATTTGAGGAAAATCTTTTCGATAGTGGTGTAAATAATCTTACACAGGTTCGCTCAGAATGGTTGTAATAGCTATCTTCAATTATACATACATTTCTTGTCATATCTGAAAACCATGTGAACCATGTAGGATTTCTACATAATCTTCACGAACTTAATGATGAACTCCTGTCTAATAACACTCTGACTTACAACACACTCCGAAGTCAAGATATTCAGGTGTCATCATTTTCATATCCAAGCACTTGGGTCTGAAATATCGTTTCTAATTTCAGTTTTCTTAATTTCTAATAAAACCCAACGGCCGCTTTCAGTCTTACCACAAGCTTTTACCACATTTCTCGGCTCAGCATCCCTGCAAAAATCTTTCCACCCTACTTTATGATACGTTCCCATTGTTACTGATCTGTGCGAATGCTGTCCATCATTTCGTCAAAACATCCCCAATCCCAGGAAATCACTCCAGTTATAACCCAGTGGAGGAAGAAACTGTTTGTGGGGCAGGAATATACATGTTAACCTACTCTGTTGAACGTTGGTATGCAGTCTTTCACTCCGAAAGCCATAACCTTGAGAATTTATAGGCAAGCGCCTGTTTTGCTACGACACAGGAGGGAAGTCTCCGACACATAGCTTTGTCACCTGTCCCTAACGAAGCCAGAACGAATAAATACGCTACCTGAAGCGACTAAACACGCCTTTCCACTCCTCTGACGCATTGTTCTTAACTACAGCAACCTGTTAGCAAACACAGGGAAAACCCTGCAAGTTCGGACCACCTTCGTTAAGGCGTCACCGCTGTAACTTGGGGAATCCGAAATTTGCAGCCAGATTTTATCTCAGTTCTGCTTACCTCCAGCCTAACATCTGTCTTAACCATGTTCGCAATTTTAATTTGTTTCTCTTTCTTAAAATTCGCCATATAACCTATACCTGGAAACTATCACTTTATGAAGTAGAGGTAGATCCCGATAAAGGATAGATACTTTCCACGAAAGTACTGTTTACAACAGATTTCTTGTTACGAGAGTAATTATGGGGATAACATATATTGTTTGGTTCTATTTCATAATCATTAACAGTGTTAACGTTTTAAAAAATCCATATTACCCTTCTCATCCCCAGTTATAATGCAGAAGGTAAAAGGAAATAAGCTTAATACTATAATTACGGAAGTTATAAATGCTCTGTCAACGAGTACGGGGCAGTTACCTAATAATGTTCCAATTGCGTCCTTTACGTAGAATCTGCAGCAGATGAGTTCTCCGACAGTTTTATATTATGGAAGCTAAATCGATGTTCGAAACCAAGCTTTAACCTAACGTGGCAACGGAAGGTGGTGGATTATCCTGTTTATCAGTGAAACGTCTAAGCACCCTCAGCTTTATTTCATTTTGCAGAGCCATGCACAGGTCTTAGTTTTGCTGAGACCAATAGCTAATTATCTTTTCTATTCGTTCCACTGCGTTCGAGAGATATTTATTCACTCTTGATCCACTAGCCTCATGGCACATCAGGGTAGTAAGTATTATATTCAAATGTGTTATGTTTCTATGTTATACTTTCTGACATGGCCACATCCACGAGAATCACCTCATTTTTTAGGTCTATAGAACGAAAACTGAATGTAATCTAATCTAATCTATATTAACAATACGCTCGTTGCGATGCAAAATGCTGAACTTGTTTTGTGACGAACATACCTTATATAAGAACCAAATAAAAGAGAAACTGTTGACAAAGAAAGTGAATTTACCAAGGTTGAGCAGTATGCTCTCTGAATTCATATGTAATGAAGTTTCACTTACGCCATATCTAGAAAGAATACGTCGTACATTAAACACACCGTTATCGTTTCTCACAAAGCAGGGAATGCAACCATTTGGCGTGTGAAGGGGAGTTTATTCTGAAAGGGCGTAAATGTGACTTGTTTACTTAGAAGAATTTACTTGTCCTAAAATAAACTGTGATCCGAACTGGATATGACGCTATTCATACCTCAAAGTCGACAGCCTGCAGTTAAGATAAAACGTTACTAAAGGCTCAGTATTTTCGTATTTGGATGATTTTCGTCTTTAGAAACGTCACACATACTACTTACAAATACGTTCAGATCATCGATAAAGGTTTATTTATTTAGTTTAGCCTCCTGATAATTAACCGAGTTGTGTAACAGCTGAAACGGCAATGCCGCCTAAAATATACAGGTTCTTTGGTTTTCCTAATTGTCGCTTAGAGTGACCTCAGCTATCTAACTGAGACTGAACTTCCGACGTAGTAAGACACGTATGGCTATCATATGCTAGTAATTTCGACAATTATAAATGCAGAAATAAAGGAATACTTAACTTATAAATAGGTATCTACAATAATCATCATATAGGTCAACTAACACGAGCGAACAGACAAGCCGTGGAAGACAGTGTGACACTGATAAGAAATGAAGAAATATTTTCAGCTTTTTCAGTACATCGAATTACAGAGATAGCGGTCTATGTGAAAAAACGCTTATTCCGGTACACCTAATCCACGAGACGTCTTAACGACAAAAACGTACTTTACAATCTTCAGTTCCCTGTTATAATTAAATGAAAGAAAAATAAACACATTTATATGGATCAATATATTTTTAATGTACATGAATTAATACATTTTTATTGTAATATCATTTGTTTTAATTTTTGTATTCTAACCCAAATTATGAGCTTTATGCCGTTCCATTAACCATTACGCTTCTTCCTCCCGTCTCTGTTTCTGGACATGCTACTTCTGAAGCACCAACACCTGTGACTTTGCCAATTCTTTCACATTTGAGAAGTGGTATTTTTATTCTGATAACAGACTGGCAGTTTTAAGGTGAGATAACTGTAGAAAACAAGGAAGAACACACTGAAGATGTCACGTCTCCAGTTACTTTTCCTTCCCTACCAGACTACAATCTCACGCTGTTATAGACGATTGCACAAGCCAAATTATAAATCAAATAGGTAATGATACTCAAAACTTTAGTTGAGACACAATAACAACTACCTCCAGTTGGGATATGTGTCATAGATACTTTTCTACCCTACCACTATAAAAAAGATTACGGTTGTTCTTTGTAAATTTTGGCCTCTGAATTCTTCATATATGTCCCAATGCAATTATTAGTAACAGAAATAGGATCTACATATGTCGAAGAACTCCAAAAGTTTATGCACAGATAGTGTTCAATAGTTCAGGAAAAGATACTTTCTGTAGAGCACCCGTTGTTGCTGCAATACCTTACAAGCTTTGTTGCATATTTTACATTAATCTTTTCACTATACGAGACCGCATCAGTGTTTTACTACGCTCGCCGGCCGCTGGTGGCCGAGCGGTTCTGGCGCTTCAGTCTGGAACCGCGCGACCGCTACGGTCGCAGGTTCGAATCCTGCCTCGGGCAGGTTAGTTAGGTTTAAGTAGTTCTAAGTTCTAGGGGACTTATGACCTCAGCAGTTGAGTCCCATAGTGCTCAGAGCCGTTTTTTACTACGCTCAACTCATTTACATTACTGACCATTCTCAAGGCATCCTGAAGCCAGAGATAGATTTAAAGTTTTTGCACACCTTGATATATATGCCTCTCCAAAAATATGCTTCAAAGAATAAATATATAGTTTTTAAAGCGCAATGGATGTGCTCTAAGTTATAACAAAACTTTTGAAATTAATAGGAAGAAATAAACAAAACTCACCAGTACACAGAGTTTGCGTCTTGCTTTGATTGCAAGAAACTCGTTAACGATATCTTCCCCCTCACTAAGTCCATGTACAAATTGTCAAGTATTGGGAAAAATGTTTCGTCTCTAAATTTCGCCTTAGCAGTCAGGAGAACATCCTCAGTGTCCGCTTCTTCATCAAAATAGAGTTTGCGTTTCCTTGATCTTTAATAGGTTCATCCGTAGTCCATATCAGTCATAATATCTATACATCTACTTTCATGATAGTCGAACATGTCAAGAATAGAACTAACAAATCTTACAAGTGATTCGTATAATTCATGCACTGTTTCAGTGTTAATATTTACACTTTGCTATTTCACATTTACACTATGAAATATCAGGAGTATGTCCTTGCAGACTGTCATCGTGAGTACTGTTTCTAGTCTACTGAGTAGATCCAGTAAAGCTGAAACCTCATATCGGAAAAGTGGTTACATGCGGGTATGATGATTAACGTATGCCAGGACACTGATAACTCTCTCCCAACTGTCTCAAAGACTTACTCATGCTTCCTCTTTTGATGACCAACGTGTATTTGACAAACTTTTAACTGTTTTGCTTCTTGGTTTAATAAAAGAAAGAAGGTGGTCCCAGACTTGTGTAGAATCAGAGAAAAAAATTATAAACTTTGTTCACTAAACTGAAAACGAACATGCTTCCTGACAACAGCCTGTAGCACTAGTGCCGACTAAATTCCAATAATGTGCTGCCCAAGGCACATAATGCGCTTTCGGATTTCGTTCTTTAATGTGTACCTGCAAACCAGTGTAGGCTCCTGCCAAATTGCTTACATTCTCGTATGACTGGCCTCTACAGTTAGTAATATTAAAGAAATTTGTAGACAGGATTTTCAGTACGGCTTCGGCTATGTTTTCGGACTTGTGACCTGGGTTTGGTAAAAACAGAACGAAACGTTCAACAGAAAATTGATCAGTATGTGAAACGTCCGCAGTAGGATCTACTATTACAGAAAAAACATTTGACATGTTTGGTATCACTTATTGTTCAAAATAGATAACTTGTGTGTCCCTGCCCAAGGTTTCTATATCGTTCAGTGTGCTCTGCGAGAAAAGCATCAAACTCGGCTATAGGTTCAAGAGCCATCATAAACTGAGCGTTATGTAACAAATGGAGTATTTCAACGTGTCCAAGTAGGGGAAGTCCGCGACTTGTTAACTTCATCGCTACTGCAAACACCCTTCCCAAAACACTACAACAGTCAATTTTTTCTGTCTCAACATATGACTCAAAATGATTTTCTTCAGGTATAAACCATTTTTTTCTTGTTAAAAGTGATAACTCAAAAGTTTTGTGTTGAAGTGCATTTTCACTCTCATATAAAATATTAGAAATACTTATCCAATATGAAATACCAATAGTAGCAATCACGGTCTTACCTCCGACTGATTTACATGATGCACAAAAAAAGTAGCACCAATGCTACAGGAGTATGCTAAGTAATCACGCAAAAGTGATTCGCCTCTTATAAGTTTACGATAAAACAAGTTTTTGTTCATATTCGTTGTTCTGCTGTCTATTGACGTCCGTGTATTAGAAAACTCATCGTTACCGTTTTTATTAATTCCCCTCGGTAAAAGAATGTCGATTGTTGTTTCATTAACACACCGTTCGGGTAGGATCATGACTAACGAGGGTATTTCTTTTTACAATGGCCGATTCGAAACTTAGGATTTTGTGAGACTTGATCTCAGCAACAATTTGTTTTTCTTTGTTTTTAATTATTGTTTCGTTCGCATTTACTACTTTTACTACAGTTGTTGCACTAAATCTATCATCATTACTACTTGAGCTTGACGTCGAACCCGCAACATTTTTGGCAGAACATGTATCTTCTCTGCAAAGGATTTTTAGAACATTAGCTTCTCGTTCTCGCTAATATCCAGAATGCGCCCCACTTAATTCTGTACGTTTGTTTTTGTCCTTGTTATTTATTTTAAAGACACTTACAAAATTGTCAACCAGCACCAACAAAAAAAAAAATTGTAGATTAAGACTATCCAGTTAAAAATCGTACACCACGGCACACGAGCATAAAAGTTTTCACCTGAAACACGGCCGTCAACCAACACCAACACAAAAAAAATTTGCAAATAAAAAGTATCCAGTTCAGAATCGTAAAAACACGGCACACGAGTACAAAGCTTTCTACTTTAAACACCACAGTGATCCACGAAGTAGCTCGGATTACTTGACTGAAATGTGCTATGAAGTAAAGTCGTCAAGACGACAATAAAGAATATTTTAATTTCTTTGTCGCCTCTTTCTCTGTTCTCAATGAACAGAAGTTATAAACCGACAGCATTCTCGGAATAATGTTTCAAAGCTCGCATTGTCGATTGTCATCCTGATAGCTCATTTTAAAACGTTATTGAATAATGTCGCAAACACGATTGTAGACGGAAATTGATTGTCTGAATTTCCATTCAGTCACCAAGTAAACGAATAATGTTTCAAAGCATGTACTGTCGATTGTCGCTCTTACGGCTCGTTTAAACTGTCAAGTTGCTTCACAGTATTAATAACTTTTGTCATTTGTAAGCGCAGTTATTTTAAAATGCAAAATGTTAAATAAAGTGCAAAAATTGCCACCCTCCAAAGCTGCCGCCCCTAGGCCAGAGCCTAGTGGACTTATATGTAAATCCGACTCTGAATGAAGCGAATAGTTCTGTGACCTGGAAAGCTTACCGCTCATGTCAAACACGCTATTTATGCTATGATGACTAAATAAATATGAAATGACATGAGCAAAAATACACAGCGTGCTCTATTGTTGTTGCCAACATTACTGGACGAGAACACTGTTCCATGGATAACAAATCAGGGAATAAAATGGCTTCCTACAACGCACAGTGCAAGTTGTACCGTGCTCAGCCTATTCTTCAGTTAGCTATTCCTGAATTTATTCCGATATCGTACAACAGGCCCACCTCGCAAATCGCCGAAAAAGAAAGCGAACAGCTGATGGAACGAAGTACTTTCTCGCCAGCTAGCAGCTGAGTGATGTAAATACGACAGAATCAGTCAACGGTATACGGCATATGTTACTCAGGCTTTTCACTTGTTGAATTTGTTGGTGATAGAAAGAAGAGGGAACTATGACGCGACACTCAGTTCAAAAACGTTGCCAGTAGAGTAGTGAGATACGATGCAAATCACAGCAGGTGGTTATGTTACTATGTTATCGTACATTCTATGCTGTATTTATACTTCCAGCATTCTTGTTACATGTTTTAGTATGATACGTGGAGCATAGTAACCAGTGTCCCTTCTCTTTTGAGATAATCACCAGAAACTCATCTGACGTTGCGATAAGTGCTACACGTTGATTTCTTCGGTGTGCGAGGGGACGGTTATCAGCCACGACCTTGCGAACACGTGGAGTTACACAACCACAGGCTGCAGGGTGCAGGCTTTTGTTACGGCATTATGAGGTGAGCGTGACAACGCTGCGGGACTATATTGGGAAAGTTTCCAACAAAGGCGTCTAACTTGTCGCCTCGCGCAGTTCGAGGGCTGCAGCCCCTTCACGGCACGGTTATTGCTTATAATGGTTCGTCCACATAACGATCGAGTGAAACTTTTATTTAACCACCAAGTGAAACTGGAAGATGCTATAAACAACACTAACATCCAGTTTTCGTTGCTTGCTTACGAGGAAAATGATTAAGATTTGTACAAAAAATTAGGTTAAAATGTTCGAATAACCATACAATGCCGAATAATTCGAAACAGGAAATAACCACATTTTTACGTAATTCGATGTTTCAATATGCTAAGTTAAGTGCAAGGAAGGAAACATTGTGACCCAAATGTCTATGAGTTTCTAATTCACATGCTTTTCTTGCTCTTACCTATCGTTAGGGGTAATTCCGAAACGGTTATTAAAATACCTACGCAAATTAATAAAACTGTGGGACTGATTCGGCCATAGATAATTTAAATATAAGCAAGACAGTAAATGAGAATTACTGCTCTGTAGGAACAAACTTCTTCCTTGTATCGATCATTGTTTAACGAGAAAGTAGTAAAGAAAATCTAAGGGTAAACTTCCCTCTATGAAATGTCAACAGGAATGAGTAAGAACAATATATCGCTTTCATTTTGTTATTGTTAATAAAGGATATACTGCTAGTATTTTTTTAGTATTTTATGAAACAAGAATAACACACAACGAGTATATTCATTGTAGTTTTAAATTAACTCTAACGCCTACATGCAGGCTACTTCCAAGCACCCGTTAAAAGTTTTCTCACGCTTCATATAGTAGTAACAAACAGTATCCGCTCGTGATGAGACAGAGTTTCTTTGATTTTAGTACAGTGTTTCTGTGGCTTACATGTCATCACTATGTCTCTTGTGACTGAGTCCTGTTTACATTTCTGTCTTTGTATAAACTGAACTGGAGTGCGCGTCACATCTGGGGGCGGTACAGTCGTGAAGAGTTCTTGTTCTCTACCGGCAGCCTAACGATAATGGTGAATGGACGTAGACCGTCCCCTTCAGAATTAAACGAAGCTGCCCTTCAGAGACGATTCAGTTTTATTTACTTTTATCCTTTACAACCCTTTGGAAGGTGTAAGCCACACTCTCCGTCTTTGTGCAGGCCGCCCTCCGACGTGACGCCAACTACATATATTGTTCGACATGTAAATGTAGCTCAGACGCATGCATTAAAGGTTTAGTGTTATAATTTCATTTTAATATGTGATTTCCATCTTAGCGCTTCTCATCTTGTATCTTTTCCTTGTACCTATCTGTGTGTCGTGATATAAGTTTTCATGCTTGATAGAAACGAATAATGGTTAATTGAATCTCAGAGTTATTATGTTACGCGATTAAACTCTTGTAATAGGTGCACGTTGTGTTCCACTCTGAAATAAGAAACTGTTCTGGCAAGAATTATTGGCATAGCCAATATAGAAACTATAAATATTTTTATTTCATGTTTCTTTCCTGTCGCGTTCCTATAAATCCAACACTAGTTCGGTTCTGAACTAAAAGTGATAATGTATGAAGAATCAGTGCTTAGGGTGATAGTCACACTAATGAAAACTGCTTGCAACACTAACTCAATCAATGACAGTTATTTTATATTTCATTATGATCTGGTCTCGCACCTAGAAGAGCGTTGCTAACTCGAAAAATTTAGAGCATTTCGTTTGACTGAGTGAGCAGTGACTGGTGATTTGCAGGGGCCAAATGCTCCTCGTCGCTGTTGATGTAAGATACTTTTTTAGTTATTTCGTTTTCATATATTTTCTTTTCTTTACAAAACTGATTTCCTACTGTCCTATCCTCGATTTCGTCAAAATTGTTTCTGAAAAAAAAAAAATATCTGTAACATCCGTCTTCCAAGAGGTAACAGTTTGATTCACTTATTATCTATTTTTACTCGTACTTTTAGCCTAATTAAATCTCTAAGATTTTGTTTTGTTTTACAGCAGCCGTGTACATTCTGCTTACAGTTTTCTGTACATCTGGATATAGAGTGAATCGTAATACATATTTTTAAACGGAGCTGTTTCTTCCACGCGAATGAGCTAAAAGCAGTTACGTACGAGCCATGTAAGACGTAACACCGTATGATGAATGAAAAATAATCGTAAGGTTAATTTTCAGTTGAATGTAAGAAGTAGAATCTGAAACTTCTTATCAACAGCTAAATCTAAGTATCGCTCTGGAGTGTGTTTGATTTTATCAGTGTACCTCGTATTTTAATATAAACGTGTAATATGTGGCAGCTTATTTCCATGTGTGAGACATTTGACGAAACTCATATTCTATTCAGAATCCCGAACAAAATTTAGTGACTGACGTTTTGTGATAGCATTTTCACGAAAAAAGCAGCTTTAATGCAGAGCCTCAGTTTATAAATATAAATTTTTGTGTGAACGGTATCTTTGACAGATGAAGTGTTGTTTGCTAATACCCTGTAAGTGTACTTAACGGTGTGTTCTTCTAAAAGGAATCTACGTTGCCGTACTATCAGATACGACTGCACAATTTTAAATGCGTCTATTTATTTGATAATACTTGTTACCAGGTGTTTCCGAATGTTGAAAATGAAAGTAAATGAGTTTTATTTTATTAAATGCCTGTACTGAGGGTCAACAGCATCTACAAATTCCTTAAATAACATCATTTTCCACTTTTTGGCTGCTTGTTTTTTAATTGTGTTATTTCAAGTTCTGCTTACGAGCCATGACCCTGCGTTAAATTATGTGCCATGTTCCGGCATAGCACAACACTCACAGACAAAAGTGGAAATTCTATTATATAAAGAAAAAGAAAAAAATTATTTCCGTTTAGTGAGTAACATTGTCTCCATCTTGTAGTCCTGCCCGAGGATGAAATAAACAATATCCAAAATTCTTTGAATGAAAATGATGCAAGTGCCGATGGATAGTAACATGATTATTTTGAGATGAACCGAAATGAATATTTCAGGTGTAACGAAATCTGTAATAAACAATGCGTATGACGTACGTGTTTCTAAACCACTCGTATTTCGTATACAAACAGCTGCCTCTTCTATCCACGCTATCATGAAAGTGGTTTCAGAAAATAGAGCATTATTAGTTACAGGAATTTCAGAAACTAATCCTACCCATGGTATGGCAGAATATGTTGCCCGAAAGGCCGTTCGAATGTACTGATAAGAAGTTTAGCAACAGGTGACATCCCAGTCATTAAGGACAGCGACTAGTGCAATAGATAGAAAATTACGAACATCTGGCTCACCCAAGCTGCAGATCGCGACCTGTTTGCAAAGTTTAATATAAAGAGATGATGCTGCATAGTGTGAGAAACGATTCATCAATAACCAGCCCTCAATTTGTTTGTGAAATGGACACTTCGATGAATGCAGTAAGGAGACTACTAGTCGAGCCGAAAACTCACCATAGTCATACGCCATGGGCCTGAGCGATTTAGTAAACTAGCTTTAAGATCCGTCGCAGTACTATAGTGCCAATGTATTTGGTTCACGTATGGCTCCTATTTTAACAATGATGGCGTTGTCATTTCCCGTAATTCAAGTGTCTGGACCGAAGGAAATCTATATATTCGTTGTGTAGATCTATACGGTACGTTCGAATCAGTTCATAAGCAACGATTCTCTATGCCAGCTTCCAAGATAGGAGAGCTTCCGTGACGTTTGTTACCGTCATCTGAACTGCCAACATTAAATATTCATTGCTGGAGACGAAGATGCGGAACATCAGTAACTAAAATACTGTGAAATTTAGACATCTGTGTGACGAACAAGGATATGTGAGATAGGGAAAATCAGCAGTGATCCAATAGCGGTGCTCACATTACTTCTTGTCCTCAAACTATATGGCGTGCCTGCCGATATTATTCTCTATGTTGTACTCTGGAAGAGTAGAATTCATTAATGGTCTTATCACGATGTGTAGACCACCCACGAAGGAGGTGGCTTGCTAAACAGTATTTCGACCAATACTTGAGTATTGCCCGTCAATCTGGGTCCGTTACGGGACAGGATGGATAAAGGAGACAGATTCGATTAATAAATGAGAAGATGTCAAAGTATATTTATAAATCTCCATTGGCAGACGCAAAAAGACAGATGTTGTTGTCACGGCGTGGTTTACAGTTGAAATTCCGAGAGCGTACGTTAATAAAAGAGGCGACCAGTATATTGCATCTTACTACTCTGTTATTAGTTACATGTTCCATAGATCATTTAAACGATTCTTTTATCGAAGTGATGTGGGCCTTTTCAGTTTACGGGTATGTATACGTAATAAGTGTTAAAGTTAATGAACATGTAATTTATTAGTCCTAATCATTCAACAAAGCTTAAAATGTAGTTTTTAATGTGTTTTTTTTTTTTTTTTTTTGCTACAGGCTACCTGTTTTTAAATAAAAATTTGTTCATAGAACAGAAGGAGTTGCATAGGGGATGTGATTTTACGTAAGATTTGAAACCGACATTGCTACCCGATAGATACGTATGATTCTGGGAAAATAATCAGAACATTTTTGAACCGCGTATCGAGCTTTCTGAGTTACTGACAGCGTTAACAGTGGGTAATAAAAGTCGTACTTTGATTGTTGTAGGTATGGACATTAATAATACTCTGAAATCACGATGGATGATGTATGACGAATTTCTTTGGGGAATAAATGTATTGTGATGGAACAGTTAAAATGCCTAAGTTCTTCAACAGGTGCCTACATGACAACCGCGGGTGAACGTCGCATATCATTCTTAATGCTTCCTTTTCTATTATCAGCACTTTCCTGCTTAGTTATGAGTTAGCTCAAAAAATTATTCCATAAGACATTACTGAGAGGAACTGCGCAGAACATGCCAGGAAGTTGATTCGTTTGTTTCCAAGACTATTACTTTACTTTAAAGTAAGTAAGTCCCAGACTATTAATTATACGAAGAGTCGAAGTAGCTGAATGAGAATATCGCTTAAGAATATGAAGGCAATTTGGAAAATATTCGAGCTCACACAGCGCCTTACTCACAATCGTTGTTAGAGTGCACCATTCGCACTTGGAACAAGATATCACGAAATTGACTGTAGTGCCCGAAGTACTCTCTGCCACCCACCATCGGGTGGCTTGCGGACTGTGCGTGTTGGTGAACACTGCCGCTACCGCTCTTTGCAGTCTCAAAGACAAAGCTGGACATCAGAGGCCAGGCACGGGTGGTCCCACAATCACAAAAATTGAAGCAGGTCCGGAGGACGCGGCACAGAGAAAAAGCGGGCGTCCCTTGGCGAGAGCACAATGGCGCTTACCGCCACCCTCGACGCCCTCGCGGCAGTCGTCCTCTGCCCCCGCTTAATCGTGGCTCCGCCGCCGGTATGCGAGTAGCGGTAATGAAATGGCACGTTACACCGTGGACTCCCTCGCCTTAGGGGGTTTTCGCCTTTGCAATATGTTAAATACGGACTGTGCGCTAGCCGGAGACTAAATGATTGGTTCCGGCCGGCTTGGCGGACTGCCGCCGGCTCTGGAGCCCGGCTAACTTACCATTACTCACTGTACACATCTTGAGATAACAGGTTACGTGTAGTAATCCTCCGTTTCGTAACATCTGACATTTGCGAAGAAGTTCTGTGAGAAATCCTTCTCCAAGGGCAGAGACAAGGTCAATATCAGACAGAAATGGCTAATAGTTCCGTTTTACTTTGCTGTTCCTCGACTGGTGACAATCTAAGAACACTTCCTTACAGTGATTATTACTCCGACGAATTCACAAACTGTTTCCGCTGGTGAATTTTCTGAGGCACATTAAAAAAAGTCAGAAATGGTTCAAATAAATTTTCCTCCCTTGTGAGGTATTAAAGCAACATCGTTCTAAAATTCGACACTAATTCTATGTCGCAACTAGTCACAAAAGATACAAAACTGCTTCGTTTGCTAAGAAGCTGTTTGTGGCAGCATATTTGTGCGCGGATTAATTTCGGTCTTGTTATTAATATAGAGAGCAACGGCCTTGCCGCAGTGGATACAAAAGATAAAGTGCTTTCTCCTCTCGCATCAATTAGTGAACTATAGTAGTATAAAGTGTTTCTTCTTAGTGAAATCAGTGATACAAAGTGCTTCTCACCAAACATCTGTCATGCTCGAAACCAAAACAGTATCAAAAGTATGCCCAGTATTATTACCAGTTTGTTTTTTTAATTGATTTTTAATTAATTTTGGAAAGTGCCAACTATTCATAATAATAATATTAATTATTATTTTTAAATGATTTCCTTTCCTTTGTGCCTATACAATTCTATTGTTTACTCACACTTTCCTTTCTGCTCCTCTTATATAATATGACAAAATTTTCTCTCTTCTTCAATTTAGGTATAATCTGTTGTTATTGTTGTTGTGGTCCTCAGTCCTGAGACTGGTTTGATGCAGCTCTCCATGCTACCCTATCCTGTGCAAGCTTCTTCATCTCCCAGTACTTACTGCAACCCACATCCTTCTGAATCTGCTTAGTGTATTCATCTCTTGGTCTCCCTCTATGATTTTTTCTCTCCATACTGCCCTCCAATGCTAAATCTGAGATCCCTTGATGCCTCAGAACATGTCCTACTAACCGGTCCCTTCTTTTTGTCAAGTTGTGCCACACACACCTCTTCTCCCCAATTCTATTCAATACTTCATCATTAGTTATGTGATCTACCCAATTAATCTTCAGCATTCTTCTGTAGCACCACATTTCGAAAGTTTCTATTCTCTTCCTGTCCAAACTATTTATCGTCCATATTTCACTTCCATACATGGCTACACTCCATACAAATACTTTCAGGAACGACTTCCTGACACTTACACCTATACTCGATGTTAACAAATTTCTCTTCTTCAGAAACGCTTTCCTCGCCATTGCCAGTCTGCATTTTATATCCTCTCTACTTCGACCATCATCAGTTATTTTGCTCCCCAAATAGCAAAACTCCTTTACTACTTTAAGTGCCTCATTTCCTAATCTAATTCCCTCATCATCACCCGACTTAATTCGACTACATTCCATTACCCTCGTTTTGCTTTTGTTGATGTTCATCTGATATCCTTTCAAGACACTGTCCATTCCGTTCAACTGCTCTTCCAAGTCATTTGCTGTCTCTGATAGGATTATAATGTCATCGGCGAACCTGAAAGTTTTTATTTCTTCTCCATGGATTTTAATACCTACTCCCAATTTTTCTTTTGTTTCCTTTACTGCTTGCTGAATATACAGATTGAATAACATCGGGGAGAGGCTACAACCGAGTCTCACTCCCTTCCCAACCACTGCTTCCCTTTCATGCCCCTCGACTCTTATAACTGCCATCTGGTTTCTGTACAAATTGTAAATAGCCTTTCGCTCCCTGTATTTTACCCCTGCCACCTTCAGAATTTGAAAGAGAGTATTCCAGTTAACGTTGTCAAAAGCTTTCTCTAAGTCTACAAATGCTAGAAACGTAGGTTTGCCTTTTCTTAATCTTTCTTGTAAGATAAGTCTTAAGGTTAGTATTGCCTCACGTGTTCCAACATTTCTACGGAATCCAAACTGGTCTTCCCCGAGGTCGGCTTCTACTAGTTTTTCCATTCGTCTGTAAAGAATTCGCGTTAGTATTTTGCAGCCGTGACTTATTAAACTGATTGTTGGGTAATTTTCACATCTGTCAACACCTGCTTTCTTTGGAATTGGAATTAATATATTCTTCTTGAAGTCCGAGGGAATTTTGCCTGTCTCATACATTTTGCTCACCAGATGGTAGGGTTTTGTCAGGACTGGCTCTCCAAAGGCCGTCAGTAGTTCTAATGGAATGTTGTCTACTCCCGGGGCCTTGTTTCGACTCAAGTCTTTCAGTGCTCTGTCAAACTCTTCACGCAGTATCGTATCTCCCATTTCATCTTCATCTACATCCTCTTCCATTTCCATAATATTGTCCTCAAGTACATCGCCCTTGTATAGACCCTCTATACACTCCTTCAACCTTTCTGCTTTCCCTTCTTTGCTTAGAACTGGGTTTCCATCTGAGCTCTTGATATTCACACAAGTGGCTCTCTTTTCTCCAAAGGTCTCTTTAATTTTCCTGTAGGCAGTATCTGTCTTACCCCTAGTGAGATAAGCCTCTACATCCTTACATTTGTCCTCTAGCCATCCCTGCTTAGCCGTTTTGTACTTCCTGTCGATCTCATTTTTGAGACGTTTGTATTCCTTTTTGCCTGCTTCATTTACTGCATTTTTACATTTTCTCCTTTCGTCAATTAAGTTCAATATTAACTTCTGTTACCCAAGGGGTTCTACTAGCCCTCGTCTTTTTCCTAGTTGATCCTCTGCTGCCTTCACTGCTTCATCCCTCAGAGCTACCCATTCTTCTTCTACTGTATTTCTTTCCGCCATTCCTGTCAATTGTTCCCTTATGCTCTCCCTGAAACTCTGTACAACCTCTGGTTCTTTCAGTTTATCCAGGTCCCATCTCCTTAAATTCCCACCTTCTTGCAGTTTCTTCAGTTTTAATCTATAGTTCATAGCCAATAGATTGTGGTCCGAGTCCACATCTGCCCCTGGAAATGTCTTACAATTTAAAACCTGGTTCCTAAATCTCTGTCTTACCATTATATAATCTATCTGATACCTTCTAGTAGCCGGCCGAAGTGGCCGTGCGGTTAAAGGCGCTGCAGTCTGGAACCGCAAGACCGCTACGGTCTCAGGTTCGAATCCTGCCTCGGGCATAGATGTTTGTGATGTCCTTAGGTTAGTTAGGTTTAACTAGTTCTAAGTTCTAGGGGACTAATGACCTCAGCAGATGAGTCCCATAGTGCTCAGAGCCATTTGAACCATTTGAACCACCTTCTAGTATCTCCAGGATACTTCCATGTTTACAACCTTCTTTCATGATTCTTGAACCAGGTGTTAGCTATGATTAAGTTATGCTCTGTGCAAAACTCTACCAGGCGGCTTCCTCTTTTATTTCTTATCCCCAATCCATATTCACTATGTTTCCTTCTCTCCCTTTTCCTACTCTCGAATTCCAGTCACCCATGACTATTAAATTTTCGTCTCCCTTCACTACCTGAATAATTTCTTTTATCTCATCATACATTTCTTCAATTTCTTCATCATCTGCAGTGCTAGTTGGCACATAAGCTCGTACTACTGTAGTAGGCGTGGGCTTCGTGTCTATCTTGGCCACAATAATGCGTTCACTATGCTGTTTGTAGTAGCTTATCCGCACTCCAGTTTTTTTATTCGTTATTAAACCTACTCCTGCATTACCCCTATTTGATTTTGTGTTTATAACCCTGTATTCACTAGACCAAAAGTTTTGTTCCTCCTGCCACCGAACTTCACTAATTCCCAATATATCTAACTTTCACCTATCCATTTCCCTTTTTAAATTTTCTAATCTATTTGCCCGGTTAAGGGATCTGACATTCCACGCTCCGATCTGTAGAACGCCAGTTTTCTTTTTCCTGATATCGACGTCCTCTTGAGTAGTCCCCGCCCGGAGATCCGAATAGGGGACTATTTTACCTGCGGAATATTTTCCCAACACTTATCCATACAGTAAAGCTGCATGCCCTCGGGAAAAATTATGGCCGTAGTTTCCCCTTGTTTTCAGCCGTTCGCAGCACCAGCACAGCAAGGCCGTTTTGGTTAATGTTGCAAGGCCAGGTCAGTCAATCATCCAGACTGTTGGCCCTACAACTACTGAAAACGCTGCTGCCCCTCTTCAGGAGCCACACGTTTGTCTGGCCTCTCAAAAGATACCCCTCCGTTGTGGTTGCACCTACGGTACGGCCATCTGTATCCCGAGGCACGCAAGCCTCCCCACCAACGGCAAGGTATATGCAAAAAAGTTTTTTCCACTTCTGCTCCATCTATCACGGTGATGTTTCCCTCATACTGTCCCACCTAACAGTGTAAACTAGAGGAAGAGATCAAACCAGAATACACAATGTGCCTGTGGCATCACAAGTGCGTTACATACAGAACCATGAATTCAGAATAAATGCATGGATGCTAAATATAAACTGTTATGACTGTCCTGCAATGTCTACCCCCCCCCCCCACCAAAAAAAAGACGACAAATGGCCATGTAAAAGGGTTTAAGGGACAACAATAAGAGAAAAACGAAAAAGGAAAAATATAAAAACGAAAACCTATAAAATGACAGTAATATGAACCAACACTAGGAATATAATAGGTTAATAGAATAAAATCTCTTTTTTTAGATGTATCGTTGTTAATATATTTAAATAAATATATATGGTTGCAAAAAAAAAAGTTCCTGTGAGATCACCGAAGTTAAGCTCTGTCTGGCGTGGCCGGCACTTAGATGGGTGACCATCCAGGCCGCCATGCGCTGTTGCCATTTTTTGGGGTGCACTCAGCCTCGTGATGCCAATTGAGGAACTACTCGACCGAATAGTGGTGGCTCCGGCCAATGAACATATCGACCGGGAGAGCGGTGTGCTGACCACACGCCCCTCCTATCCGCATCCTCAACTGAGGATGACACGGCGGTCGGATGGTCCGGATGGGCCACTTGTGGCCTGAAGACGGATTGCTGTGCTTATTAATGTCAGCTCCGTATATAGTTCACCACAGACGTTCTTAATTCCAAACAGAAAGGAAGGAACACTTGGTTCAACTTAACGATAAGATTTTGGAGATGAGTACCAGCTTGTATTGAGGAACGATAGGGGAGGATAGCTGCTGTATTCCTCTCAAAGGAATCGTTTCAACATTTGTCTTGAGCGATTTAAGGAAACACATCGAACTGAATTTAAATGTCCGGACGGAGAATTTACATGTCTTTCTTCTGAATAGGAGTCCAGTGTCTTTTCGTTACGTTTCATCGGCCTGCCCTGCAGCCCAATGTAAACTGAGATAGACCACAATGAGGTGACAAAAGTCATGGTATATCTCTTAATATCGCAACAGATTGACGTGACATGGGCTCAACAAGTCTTCGGAAGGACACTGCAGAAATATTGAGCCATGCTGCCTCTATGTCCGTCCATAGTTGCGAAAGTGTTGGCGCTGCAGAATTTTGTGCGCGAACTGAACTGTCGATTATGTCACATAAATGTTAGATGGGATTCATGTCGGGCGATCTGGGTGGCCAAATTACACATTCGAATTGTCCAGAAGGTTCTTCACATCAATCGTGAGCAATTTTGGTTCGGTGACATGGCGCATTGCCGTCCATAAAAATTTCATTATTATTTGCGAGGAAATAGTTTCCAAGTAACTGAACATAACCATTTCCAGTCAATGATCTGTTTAGTTGGACCAGAGGACCCAGTCCTTTCCATATAAACGCAGTAAATACCACTATGGAGCTACCACCAGCTTGCACAGTACCTTGTTGGCGACCGGGTCTATGGCTTCGTTGAGTCTGCACCACAAACGAACCCTACCATAGTTGTTATCCACTGAAGTCGGTACTCATCTGACCAGGTCACGGTTTTTCAGTCATCTTGGGTCACGAGCCCAGGAAAGGCGCTGCAGGCGATGTCGTGCAAAGGCAGACGCGTCGGTTGGCTGCTGCCATAGCCCATTAACGCCAAATTTCGCTGCCCTGTGCTGACGAATACGTCCGTCATACGCCCTGCATTGATTTTTGCGGTTATTTCACGCAGCATTCTTGTCTGTTAGCACTGACAACTCTACGCTAACGCTGCTGCTCACGGTCGTTAAGTGAAGGTCGTCGGCCCCTGTATTGTCGGTGGTGAGAGCTAATTCCTGAAGTTTGCTATCCTCGGCACGCTCTTAACATTGTGGATCTAGGAATATTGACTTCCATAACGATTAGGCTATCCCATGCGTCTAGCTCCAATCACCATTCCGCGTTCAAAGTCTGTTAATTACCGTCGTCCGGCCGTAATCATGTCGGAAACCGTTTTACGTGACTCACCTGAGTACAAATGACAGTTTCGCCAATGCACTGCCGTTTTATACCTTGCTTACGCGCTGCTACCACCATCTGTATATGTTATATCGCTATCCCACGTTTTTCTCACCGCAGTATAAATGTTCTGTAAGATACATTTTTTTTTCAATGTTAGGTTTACAGTGAAATAGATTTTGGGCTCATATGACCCCATATACACGTGTGTGCTACAGACACTCACATAATCAGTTTTAGCAAAACTCGATATACTGTTACTAGTTGAAACACCATTTAGATAATCGTTCCAGTTCACTCGACTTGAATGGTTTGAACTCTTACTGTTCTTGTAGCTATGCTGGTACATGCTTTCGAAGCTTGAGCACTTCATAGTTTGACAGGTTTAGAGAAAATGGATTGCGCAGGCGCTTGTGGTTGAAGATATACCACTTTTTTGCCTTTTTTTTGTTTTTCGGTGTCTTTTTTCCTCAGTTGCGCATTTACAAGTTGTATAGGTTAAATGCCATTTATAGTAGCTGTCTTATTAAGACCAGACGCATTTCACTTTATTTTAAAGCATCTTCAGTGGTCACGGTAGCAATATGGTTTTCTTTCTTTCAATTTTGTTTTTAATGATCACCAACAGTTCACATGCTTTACTTATTATCTATAAACAGTTTTTATTATTTATTTATTTATATTTCTTTGTTATTTATTCTATTTTTCTTCGCCTACCATGTGCACGAGTTAAGTATTTCCACACAACACTTTCACTGCGCTTAAAACACTTACACTTTTGTGTTGGGAAGTATCACTGTCCTCTCGCTATTTTCCGTGTTTTGTTCTGTTGTTCTCGTATGCGTTCGTTTTTCGTTTGATTTGATAGTGGTGGATTATTTTCAAAATCGTTATCTCTCTCTCTCTCTCTCTCTCTCTCTCTCTCTCTCTCTCTCCACTCTCTCTCTGTCTCTCCCTAGTCGGCTAATAATAATAATAATAATAATAAACTGTAATCTATCTCTGTCTCTCTCCCTGTTAGGGAAATATACTAAGAGAGTAATAATAATGAAATGTATTCTCTCTCTCTCTCTCTCTCTCTCCCTCTTCCCAGTCGGAAAACATACTCGCAGAGTGATTGCAGACGCTTTCACCACTAGCCATATTGTTACACAGACCACTGACGATGCTTTGAAATAAACTAAAACGCGTCTGGTATTAATAATACTTTTATTAAACTTGTTAAAGACGACAGTAACCTATACCACTTGAAGATATGCAACCCAGAAATCGGCTGCATGGTAAACTAAATAATGTGAAACAGAATACAGCTGAAACAAAGTTTGTTTCGTATTATTACTTCACCAACAACTGAGATGCTGCTACTGTTTCTCCATACATAATTGTGGCTGGAGAGACACAGAAGCGTTTTGAGGTCTCTAAGAGGCGAATGCAAACACCTGTGGACTTACATGGGCCGTGTTTGGACGCCGTTGACTAATAACAACGAATTCGGCATGTGAAGAAGTTATCTGGAGCAATCCAGTTTCTTTTTGGCATTCTTCTATCGGACGTTTTGTGGCGGCTCAAAACACACCTCTAATGACCTGCTTTCTACACTACCAAAGAGTTTCCCAGTTTCGCGGAATGTGTTACAGCGCAAGGGTACATTTCAAGGTTGAAGGTTGAAATATAGTCGAGGTCAATACAATGCGACATTTGGTTCATTAGTACTACAAACAGGTTAGTTTGTTTTGCGTCGAGTGGTATAGAATTTCTTATTACTTCACATAGGGTACATACTGCAGAAATAGTTGATGCACAACGAGAGATTATCTGACTCTTGTCAATTATCGTTTTTGAAACACTATACAAATAGCCTGCGAAATTCAAGTTAAGATTCCATAGAAATGCAAAAAAAAAAAAAAAAAAAAAAAAAAAAAAATCAACAGGCGTGTCGGTAGTAAAATTACACCTTTTTAAACAGTGTAGCACGAATGAGTGCTCATTTTTGGCGATAACTGCAATAAGTGTTGAACGAGAATAACAAACTTGAAAGTAACAAGAATATTCATGTTCCTCTCAGTAGTAAGATTGCAGCATATAGCAAGACGGGACTAACAGCCTCCCACATGCAAGGAATTTCTATTAGAGTTTGACTAACTGCTAAATTAACTGAGGCATTCCTGAGTTGTACACATTCTGCGAACATAATGCTGACACCGGAATAGCACATGACACTGTTTAAGCAACACAACAACTTTCTACCTCCTGTCCTGAATTAAACTCTTACTCCATTCTCTATTCGTTCGCGAGTCAACTTTCAACTTTAGCCATTTAAAGGCTCGATTGCAGTTCGATCATAGCAACCAAGCATACGTTACACGTGCCAAAGAGTCCTTTAGTATTTTAGTTTCAGTACTTTTGGACGCTGTGTTGTAGAATTTTCTTTAATTTTCTGGCCGAATGTGTTAAGCTGCTTTGCTTCTGACTTTCTAAATAAGTCGTCCGCGGGATGAGTTTTGACCTGTGGACACTGTGTCACGTTCCTTCTTGGCTAGTATTTTGAATGCTGGTGACCCACATATTTTTGGAGGGCTGAAACTTCTCGATTGTGATAGGAGTCTGAACTATACACCCCCGCAAGAATGAAGGTTTGAATTCTGCGTCCTGTCGACGTTCAGATAAATCAGAAGCGGAGTACAAGTTCGAACAGACAAGACGACACTGGTACTACGAGTATTTCTTTTGCGGAAACCATCCTAGAATTTGCATGCTGTTATCTACGGAAAAATTAAAATTTTTGTTTCAGGGTGACCAGCTGAGGATTCTCAGAGCGACGCAGTCTCTCTTATGGTGCAGTGCTGGTTCTAAGGATATCACTGTACGTTTGGATCCATGCAGTAGCTGACATGATCGCGCCTGAAACACTTCTCAGATGTTGGTAAATTACTATTAGAGACATTTATTTTTATGTCACCTTCGTGTGAACATGTATTCAAACCTTCTTCTTACCGAAGTATGGGGAAGAGAGGGCTGAGAAGAGAGGACGTATGATTAGCCACGTAGAATTCTATACTTACTGAGTTTCTAACAATTCGACACGGAAAATAGCGTTCCGAGGAAGTTAATATTTCTTTAACATCTCTGAGTCTTGAGATAAACTTACCGCAGTTTTGGCTGTCCAGCCTTGTCTAAAAACCATGCCGCTTTTATTGAGATGTGGCAGATTCTGAGCAGAAAGTTCTTGATGAGCTGGAATGTGCACAGTGGGTTTTTGAAGTACTCTAACTAAATGGACTATAGTTCTCGCCCGGAGAAGTATCTACTGCTTAGCTAATTCAGCCTTTTAAACGTGTAAACTCTTAAATCAAACACAATGTCAGTCACTGTTTCTATGCTTCTCTGTCTGCTGCTGTCCTTTGCCAACTGAAGCCTGCGACTTTCTTCCTAGCGTTCGAGTGGGCTGCCTCTTCGTCTTTCTCTGGGACTCACTTCTAATACTGCCTTTGTCGATCTCCTGTCCTTTCTTCATGGGATGTGTGTTGCCCATTTCCCTTTCAAACCCTTTACTATTTCCAGAACTCCTCTTTCTGATCCTACGTCTTCTCTTCTTTCCCGGTCTTTCATAGTGAGACCCAGGAGTGACCTTTCCATAACCCTCTGAGCTGTTCCAAGTTTTCGTTTGAAGAACACATTTCAAATATAAGTTTAACGGCCATAATTACGTACGGGAAGATCACACTATTCGAAAACTGACATTTTTATAGTTTGTTGGCATATTAAATTCAAAAACATTTGCGTTTCATCAATAAACCCCCAACTTAGATTGATGCGGCTTAAAATTTCCTGTTTTAAGTCTCCTTGGATATCGATTAATTGTCCCAAATATACATATTTAACATTTTTAGACAGTTGCTTTTCAGTTATCTGTCTTCCAGCTACCCAATTGTTGTGAATAATACTTGGTTTAGACAGATTTATCTTCAGGCCCACTTTTTCGCAACTATCTGATAAATCCTTTGAATAGGATTGTAGTTCTGTCATATTGTTAGCTGGAATTATTATATCATCTTCAAATTTCAAATTAGTGAGTCGTTTCCTATTTATTCTAATTCCCCTTCCTTTCCAAATTGTTTTGGACGTAGCCATCTCAAGGACTGCTATAAATGTTTCCGGAGTCATAGGGCCACACTGCTCTTCCAATGGAAATTTCCTGTTCACACTCTCACATTATATGAATTGCGTCCTCCATAACTGAAGTCTTAAAGTCTGTCCCGGGCTACCACGATAGAAGTTACAACGAATTTATAAAATGTTTGATCTTTGGGGAGAGGAATACTTGGCATTTAGTAACATGTGTCAGAAGTAATAGATGGAAAAGAGAGATGCGTTCACAATGAGTAGCGCAGTTAGAATTGCTCATACTTGAACCATGTCTTGGGATGGAAAAGCCTAAATTCATCTTCTTTCTCTGTTTATCTAATAAATACTTGTAGCAACAGCAAAGTCGTCCTAACTCTAAAAAAATGTCGAACGTCTTTTAATTTCCTTCGTGCTATCGTAGGTAGCAATAGCGAACTTAGGCGTAGAAACAGCTCTAGCATATATTAATGCCATTTCGGTTTCTCTTCTTTGAACACCATCACTGATGTGTTTCTCTTAGTAAGACCAAACTTTTCTATAAGCCCTCACTACGCAATGACGGAGTCTCCTGTCTAAGAGTGGAATGAAAGTGAAAGAGCATTAACGTGCATGTGGCTACTATAACCCAAGGCTTACATATACCTCAGACGTAGAAAAGGAAGCGGTCCAGAACCTACTGTTGCCCATCTCCAACTATTGTGATATCCGAAGTCACTGTCCTAATAATGAATAGTACGGATATATTGATCCTATTCTACATTTCTATGTTAAATTCGTAACCAGCAAACAACTGTATGATCACGTCATCCTATCGCATAAAGAACTGTGGTGGACTTGTGTAGACCGAAGACGCGATGCCAATGTACAGTTTGATCAATCGTCTCTTCCTTAATCCAGACCAGAAATATCGGTCCTCGCATACAGCATTCCCACTCCACCAACACCTACAACATACTCGGAACTCAAATTCCAAAGAACTTTCAGTTCTTTCTCATACCAATATTTTTAACGCAAAGCCCTACTGTGTTACGGACACCAGACTTGTGGAATAACCTGCTCCGTAATATATGAGAAGCTTCAGATTTCCGAACTTCAAGCATCTTAAATTAATGCCGTATTTCCCTTTGTGGGAGGGTATACATAAAACAGGTTTGGAATCTGGTAGATGACGTGGTGCGCCACAATTCGCGTCCACGATTTGCAAAGGACTTCTTTACCAGCTGACAAATGAAAACGATTGTACTCTGTTCGTAGCACTTAAGTGCAAATGTTTTGTAGAAGACATACTGGAAGCGCTGTATTACGATTAAGATGCCAGGTACCGTACCATGCAGACTACATTTAGGAAAAGAAAACAAATTCGCCTCGATTCAGAATCGAATCCGCGACCACCCGCATGCCAACTCAAAACGCTACCCACTGCACCAACTGCACAGCGCAATAAGTACATGCTGTCAGAGGTAGTTACCGTAAATGTGGATTACAGTGATACCAAATTGCCAATCTTTGACGTCCATTTGCTGCCGGAAATATGTGCAGGACGAAATTTTGTCAAAAACATTGTTGTATTGTTAGTATGTGAAAAATCGCGTTTCGAAGTCCGAGTGAGCAGATTTTTCTTCACCCTGTGTAGAAAGAACGTCTACAGAAATATAGGTAAGAAACAGAGTTTAGGGCCATAATGCTAAATGAAACGCGTTATCTGTCAAGTCTAACAGATAAATCTTATCGAAATATCTCTCACAAAGAGAAAAGTAGTTACGATCATATGACAAGATTGTCACTGGCATGAAATGTAGTTATGTAGTTGCTAGGCACTAATGGATGACAGTGGAACCTAAACTCTTCTTTGCATGGAACAATTCCTATTGACATTATCAGACTACAAGTAGAGTGAGTTAGAATGTGGTCGGTGTTTTTTGCTGGAGTATAGTGCGAATTGCTTACGAGATATCGTATCGCTTGTTTGTGCCATTCAACCTGCGTATTTTCTAGGTACGATTTTGTTATGTTTGCTTGCCGTGTCCTTGTGCGTTCTTTGAGTGCGATGCACCATTCTAGTCAGCTAGTGTGTGACTGTCCAAGCATTAGGTCGTGAGTGGACGATGGGATTTACCAATGCAGAAAAAGCGGACATGCTCGTGATCTATGGAGAGTGTAGGGAGAAGGCAAAAAAATGGTTGAAATGGCTCTGAGCACTATGGGACTTAACTGCTGAGGTCATCAGTCCCCTAAGAACTACTTAAACCTAACTAACCCAAGGACATCACACACATCCATGCCCGAGGCAGGATTCGAACCTGCGACCTTAGCGGTCGCGCGGTTCCAGACTGTAGCGCCTAGAACCGCTCGTCCACTCCGGCCGGCTAGGGAGAATGCATTTCGTTCTTGTAAAGTGTATGCTCAAGATATCCCAATACACGTCAACCATTTAGGCAATTATTTATCACCCTCTTCCACAGAAGTAAACAAGTGACGAAATAAGAGGGGGAAATTAATATTCCTGTTGCTATAACAGTTGATCCGTACATTAGCTCCCTCGCAATCGCACGAGGAAGCGGTATGAGTCAGGCAAGCATCCAACGCGCACTGCATCGACAGAAGTTCCATTCGAATCACATCTCTGTCCATCAAAAGCTGCATTGAAACGATTTTGAGAATCGTATTAACTTCTGTAGATGGTCATTACAATAGGGTATTCCAGATTTGCCATTTATCTTCTTTATTGATGAAGCCACATTTACCAACCATGGCCAGAGATACCACCGGAAGATGCACTATTGGTCTATTGACAATCCCCGGCGCCTTCGTCAGGTGGAACGTCAGGTTCATAAAGTGTAAACGTCTGGTGTGAGATAGCGAACCATCAATACTAAGCCCGTTTTCATAGACGGAACACTGAACGAGCGTAAGTACCGCAGGCTCCTAACAGAACATCTCCGACGGTTGCTAGAAGAGGTTCCTCTGCAGACGAGGAGGAACTTGAGGTACCAACATGCTGGGTGTTCAGCCCATAGTGTATGATGTGCTGCAGGCTGTCTTCACGAATTGTTCCCAAATCCTTGGACTGGACACAGCTAAAAACTTGTGACAGATACTGGTTCACTCCTAGGTTGCTGGAGAAATGCAGAATATTGTTGAAGTGCGTGGGACGCGTACCGAGAGGACTCAAAGAGGTACCGTACTTATACAAGGACGGTGATAACTGAATTTCAGACTCACGGGAGAGTGTAACGCTAAAATATTCGAACTCTAAGTCGTTTGAAGACACATGTATTCAGTGAAAGCCTACTTACAAATTTTCATGAACCAATTTAAGAATAAACTACAGCTTCACAACAGTAATAAAGACAGGAACTCGAAGGCATGACTAAATTGATTACCGCGTGCACACAAAGGTATCCAAGCAGTCAGTCTTCCCGCACTCCTTAAGCGAATGTGATGCACTGTTCCAGGAATGTAGCGGCTGCAGCAACTGGGATACATCGCCATCGCTTGCCACGGTAATGATGCATGATACCCATACTAACAAATCCAACCTTGCATGAACTATCGTAGCTAGTAAGCCACTACTACTCTTACTACCCATCCCACTGTCGCAGAGGTTTTTCTCTCCACAGCACGAGCCTTGGCACTTTTTTCCCTCTTCTCTTCAAATCGCTACCCTCATTCGCGTTTCGTCCACTATCTATCACCTGATGGACCATGTTAATGCGTAGTCTTACCCAGACGCACTGATAACATTACAGCCCAGCATCCTGTGATCCACTTACTAGATAACTAACGTGTTGACGGAGGTGACAGTAGAACTTTTGGTTTGGTCACCACGTTGGTGCGGGCGTGGAGGGGCCCCATCTCTATTTAAAAGCCGGCCGGAGTGGTCGATCGGTTCTAGGCGCTTCAGTCTGGAAGCGCGCGACTGCTACGGTCGCAGGTTCGAATCCTGCCTAGGGCTTGGATGTGTGTGAAGTCCCTAGGATAATTAAGTTTAAGTAGTTCGACGTTCTAGGGGACTGATGACCTCAGATATTAAGTCCCATGGTGCTCAGAGCCGTTTGAACCGTTTTTCAATAAGGAGTCATGCTGTCATCATTCAATGTGTTTCCTGTGGAGGAAATGATGATCTGATGCTTAACTGCAAATGTGATGCAAGCATAATGTAAGAGGGCGTGCTGAAAAGTAATGCCTTCGAATTTTTTATTTGAAAATTCTTAAGATTTTTAAATTAGTCTCACTTTATTGACGTTCCACATCTTTATTCTTCAGGTCTACATATTTGTTTCTCGAGATTCTCACCCTGGCGACGAACACATTTCTCGCAACGAGAGCCCACTTTGCTAATACCATCACAGTAGAATGTACGATTTTATTGACGGAGCCACAATCTCACACCTGCTTGCACCGCTTCATCAGTATCAAAGTGAAGTCCTCGAAGGTGTTCTTGAAATTTTGGAAAAATCTGAAAGTCGGATGGGGAAATTTTGGAACTGTATGGAGGATGATCTATGGCACTGAAACCAGGGCGTCGGACTGTTGCAGATGTCGCTCCGTTCGTGTGTGATCTGGTATTGTCATGTCAAAGGATAGGGTATATCTTGTGTGGACGAACTCTTCTAATTCAATTCTCGGTTGCAGCATGATGTTTCCCATGCACCCATGTAATTAGGTTAAACACCACAATGTTACGCGCTGAAATTCGGAGTCCTCTAGCAGCAGAGGGCTGCAAATGCGAAGCCATTAAGAATAAAAATGTAGAAGGTTAATAACGTAACGTTGTATTGAAAAATCTTTAATAGTTTTCCCTTCAAAAATTCGGAGGTATTACTTTTCAGCATTCCCTCGTACTATGTGAAGAGCTTTCTGTCATGCGCTTCACAACCGTCTGAAGTGTACAAACGTAGATATACGGTAGATTTGATGTAAGAGTGTATCGCAAGGCACTAGTTCATTCTCGGTAAAGAACGGAGTAAACGAAACATGCTATAAAAAAGAGAAAATAAAAAAAATCCCACTAAGTGCAAGCTAAACAAATTACAATTTTCTAGTAGCCAAGTTATACAGGTAATTCTTCCAAAGGCTCTCTGCCTATTTAAATTACTGAGACATAGATCTGCTAATTAATAATGTACACCGTAAATTCTGTTTGATCAACCAAAACACTTCAGTGACAATAGGAAAAATTTAAGAACACTGGTTAGATTATAATCCGGTATCTTTATGTATGTGCCAGATGTTTTAACATGTATCATTAAAATGTCTGTGTCAGTGCAATCATCTAAATCCGTAGCCGTTGCGACGGTTGTCAGTCGTTGCACTTTACATGCACTGAGGAGATAAACAGAGGTAAATAAGCCTTTATTTTTAAAAGACGGGAAATGACCTTCCCGTCTGCTGAAAATCGATTTCTGTACCTACGTATAACCTTTCAATATACTTAACACATGCCAGGCTCAACACAGTTAAGGGCAGCAAAAGAGACACCTGTTGTTGTAGTCTGCTATTAGAAATTTATTCCACCATAAAAGATTAATGAAATAGCCTCGTGAGTCCACCACCAATTCATGAAAACAAACTATTAACCGTCAAGCATTTGAGACCACCGATATGTACGACGTGTTAGTAGCTACTTTGAGAATACTGCTAATACGAAAAATATAACTGTGCAAGTTCATCTCCCATAATTGCCAAATCTCGGTCCTTACATTTCTTTGCGGCACGAGATTAAGCTATAGAGAGCCGTTCGTAATTTCATTCATCACCGTCAACATCGTAAACTTCAGTCTCTGGCCATAATATTAGACGTGCCCTATTTTTTTGGTAGTTCACTTATTTCTCGAGTTTTGTTTAGTAACCTGGCTCACCTACCATTCTTCAATAGGCTGAATACTTTAAGGAGCTATACTGAATGCTCACCTGTAGTACTGCATCATTCTTGTGAGAGCTGACTGTTGATGAACGGTTACCTGTTACAGTTTTGAGAACAGCAAGAGTTGAAGTTTTTGAAGTGGGAGTGCATTATTAACATCTTGTATAGTTTTTCCTGGCGTATTTACCATCTGTAGCATCTGATTATAAAGTCTGCTAATTACTGAGTGCTTCTGGATACAATAAGACGCGAAAAGAATGGGTTAAGTAAATGATTTGAAACTTCCACAGATAATGGAAGTAAAAGCACTGACTGGCACCAAATGGATTGAAAGCGGGAGTTTTTCTCGAAGACTGGGCATATCAGAATCATCTGAAAGGCATGCAAGGAAGAAAATTGACTTTGGTGAGGAATTATTCCCACAAAGTGGGGTGCACAGTATATCGAACTGTGAAACGTGAGTAAGAGCCCTGCCTAAATAGAGGCAACAACAGCCGTCTCAGTGTTCTGCTGTAGCTCTTCTTGCGTTTATGCTGTACCCCCCTAAAACTGCCGCTCAGGTAAAAAATCTCAAGGAGAGAGATCAGATGTTCTGCTTTTACCTACTGTCATCTTCTCAGTGAACGCCTCATGAACTTGTGCCAATGTTCCATATGAGGTTAGTGCTGTTGCTCCATCTTGCTGGAAATGTCCGTACATCCACCCTACAACGCCAGTTAAGCCACAAATCTATAAAAAATTGCGACCCACTGCTCAGCATTAATGTTTCGAGCCAGTTTTATTTTGACCACCCTGTAGCCATCTGGCCCGCATCTCGTGGTCGTGCGGTAACGTTCTCGCTTCCCACGCCCGGGTTCCCGTGTTCGATTCCCGGCGGGGTCAGGGATTTTCTCTGCCTCGTGATGGCTGGGTGTTGTGTGCTGTCCTTAGGTTAGTTAGGTTTAAGTAGTTCTAGGAGACTGATGACCATGGATGTTAAGTCCCGTAGCGCTCAGAGACATTTTTTTGTAGCCATCTGACGCCAAAGATCTCTCTCCCTTTGTAGCACAATTTATCGCAGGCCAGTGGCACAATGAAGCGTTCCACACGCAGTCATTGCCATTACCAAAAAAATATCACTAGAAAAACACGTACAACTATTGCTCTTATCAAGACAGCAGTCTGTTGTTGAATAATATATCACCTTTTATGAACTGATGACTGAAAATACGCTGTTTAGGAACCAACATGAATTCAGCCAGCCGCGACTGTATAACTGAGCCTATTAGATTCACCCGTGAGTGCAATAGTGCAACGTCATGGCGGCGACTGACATGAGCCATTTTCTGGACATCCGGAAGGCGTTCGACACAATTTCGCACTGTCACCTAGTAAACAAGATGTGAAATTATGGAACATTTATCCAGAGTGGGGGCTGTACACATTTTTCTCAGCTGGGAGAAATCAACGGATATGCATGTAGATATCTGCATATCCCAAAGAAGAGTTACAGGATAGACGCAGTTTCCGAGAAACAATAAATAAACCGCTGAACGAAACACGCTTGAATTTCCACATGAGAGGATAACATTTGTTAATTGCGTACCATATTTCCGTTTCAATTTGACGACCATCTGCATCCACGATAACCTGGAACAGCACTTGAGACTGCTCTGCTGCTGTCCCAACATCTCTTCGATTGCAGGACCACAGAATGTTCTGCTGTCGAGCATTGCTTGAAGATCGCACATGGCGGTCAGCATTCTCAGTCATGGCTACAGCAACTTCTTCAACAATATGTGGTGCAATTGGCCGTCGGTCTTCCCCAAGAGCAATTATCGAAAAGACAGTTAATTTGAACCTTCGAATCATGTTCTCCAACCCCGGTGTGGAAAGAGAACCTCTCCACATTCCTTTAACGCGTCGATACTCGCGAAGAGAAGCAGCAATTTCGATGTTGTTTTGATAAAACAGCTTCACGAGTAAAGCCTTGCTCGCATTATCCAGCCCATATTGACTGTCTGCACCTGTAATGCACATTGATTCTTGTGTTTCAACCCTACATCGCCGTACCTGTACCGGACCCCAACGGAAAGTCATGACTCTAACACTAGTAACAATGCAAATTCTGCAGCGCATAGTCTGAACATCAATCCTATAAAGTTGGGGGTCTCATCGGTAGATAAATTTCCGTCTCCACTGGCTAAAGTAAATGAGGTTTAAGTATAGCCGCACTCTGCATTATGACCTCGCAGATAACATCCGATGCTCTGTAATGGTGTCCGCAGAAAGTATTTTTATTCTGTTCTACTCTGTGGTAAGTTCCTGTGGGACCAAACTGCTGAGGTCATCGGTGCCTAGGCTTATACAGTGCTTAATCTAACTGAAGCTAACTTAAGCTAAGGACAACACGCACACCCATGCCCGATGAAGGACTCAAACCTCCGATGGTGGGAGCCGCGTGAACCGTGGCAAGGCGCCCCAAACGGCGTGGCTACACAGCGTGGCTAAAGTATTTTTATATACAAGGAAATTGTGATGTCAGAAAATGCAGAAACATCGACTAGGATACCACACAGAGGTTCACTGGAAAATCCAAAGCCAATACAACTAATCAACGCAGAAAATAATTTACACGAGCCTCATTCGACGGCTTCTGAAGTGTCGCACGTTACTTTGGGTTCCTCAACGAGTACGGTTAACAAGGGAGACAGAAAAATTCCAGAGAAGGGGTACACATTTTTTTACAGCTGCTGCAATATATAATGAGTTGCTTTACAATTGAAGTTTAAGTATACTGTAAGCGTGGTCTCAATAATCTACCTGAACATAAAATTTATGGAGTGTAATTTTGTTTCCGCTGTTTCGAAACATATACTTCAAAGTGTCTGCATTTCTCGAGCTCTGTATTTGATTCAAATATTACGTTCACAAAGCGCAAAGTGTGCGAACAACAGCGATGATTACTTAAGCATTGTGAGAAATTTAGGATAATTTATATTGCTGCATACAGTTTAACGAGCTGTGGCTGCTTCACTATCGATACATGTCGTTCGCTATGCATCCATGCAAAAGAATAAGCCCTGAAAATCGGGCTGGTAGATTAGAAAATTTAAAAAGGGAAATGGATAGGTTAAAGTTAGATATAGTGGGAATTAGTGAAGTTCGGTGGCAGGAGGAACAAGACTTCTGGTCACGTGACTACAGGGCTATAAAAACAAAATCAAATAGGGGTAATGCAGGAGTAGGTTTAATAATGAATAGGAAAATTGGAATCCGGGTAAGCTACTACAAACAGCATAGTGAACGCATTATTGTGGCCAAGATAGATACGAAGCCCACACCTACTACAGTAGTACAAGTTTCTATACCAACTAGCTCTGCAGATGACGAAGAAATTGAAGAAATGTATGATGAAATAAAAGAAATTATTCAGGTAGTGAAGGGTGACGAAAATTTAATAGTCATGGGTGACTGGAATTCGAGAGTAGGAAAACGGAGAGAAGAAAACGTAGCAGGTGAATATGGATTTGGGCTAAGAAATGAAAGAGGAAGCCGCCTGGTAGAATTTTGCACAGAGCACAACTTAATCATAGCTAACACCTGGTTCAAGAATCATAAAAGAAGGCTGTATACATGGAAGAAGCCTGGAGATACTGACAGGTTTCAGATAGATTATATAATGGTAAGACAGAGATTTAGGAAACAGGTTTTAAATTGTAAGACATTTCCAGGGGCAGACGTGGACTCTGACCAAAATCTATACCAATGACCTGTAGATTAAAACAGAAGAAACTGCAAACAGGTGGGAATTTAAGGAGATGGGACCTGGATAAACTGAAAGAACCAGTTTCAGGGACAGCATAAGGGAACAATTGACAGGAATGGGGGAAAGAAATACAGTAGAAGAAGAATGGGTAGCTCTGAGGGATGAAGCACTGAAGGCAGCAGAGGATCAAGTAGGTAAAAAGACGAGGGCTAGTAGAAATCCTTGGGTAACAGAAGAAATATTGAAATTAATTGATGAAAGGAGAAAATATAAAAATGCAGTAAATGAAGCAGGCAAAAAGGAATACAAACGTCTCAAAAATGAGATCGACAGGAAGTGCAAAATGGCTAAGCAGGGATGGCTAGAGGACAAATGTAAGGATGTAGAGGCTTATCTCACTAGGGGTAAGATAGATACTGCCTACAGGAAAATTAAAGAGACCTTTGGAGAAAAGAGAGCCACTTGTGTGAATATCAAGAGCTCAGATGGAAACCCAGTTCTAAGCAAAGAAGGGAAAGCAGAAAGGTGGAAGAAGTGTATAGAGGGTCTATACAAGGGCGATGTACTTGAGGACAATATTATGGAAATGGAAGAGGATGTAGATGAAGATGAAATGGGAGATACGATACTGCGTGAAGAGTTTGACAGAGCACTGAAAGACTTGAGTCGAAACAAGGCCCCGGGAGTACACAACATTCCATTAGAACTACTGACGGCCTTTGGAGAGCCAGTCGTGACAAAACCCAACCATCTGGTGAGCAAGATGTATGAGACAGGCGAAATACCCTCAGACTTCAAGAAGAATATAATAATTCCAATCCCAAAGAAAGCAGGTGTTGACAGATGTGAAAATTACCGAACTATCAGTTTAATAAGTCACGGCTGCAAAATACTAACTCGAATTCTTTACAGACGAATGGAAAAACTAGTAGAAGCCGACCTCGGGGTAGATCAGTTTGGAATTCGTAGAAATGTTGAAACACGTGAGGCAATACTGACCCTACGACTTATCTTAGAAGATAGATTAAGGAAGGGCAAACCTACGTTTCTGGCATTTGTAGACTTAGAGAAAGCTTTTGACAATGTTGACTGGTATACTCTCTTTCAAATTCTGAAGGTGGCAGGGGTAAAATACAGGGAGCGAAAGGCTAATTACAATTTGTACAGAAACCAGATGGCAGTTATAAGAGTCGAGAGACATGAAAGGGAAGCAGTGGTTGGGACGGGAGTGGGACAGGGTTGTAGTCTCTCCCCGATGTTATTCAATCTGTATATTAAGCAAGCAGTGAAGGAAACAAAAGAAAAATTAGGAGTAGGTATTAAAATCCATGGAGAAGAAATAAAAACTTTGAGGTTCGCCGATGACATTGTAATTCTGTCGCGGGACTGCTACGGTCGCAGGTTCGAATTCTGCCTCGGGCATGGATGTGTGTGATGTCCTTAGGTTAGTTAGGTTTAATTAGTACTACGTTCTAGGGGACTGATGACCACAGATGTTAAGTCCCATCGTGCTCAGAGCCATTTGAACCATTTTTTTTTTTTTTTTTTTGTAATTCTGTCAGAGACAGCAAAGGACATGGAAGAGCAGTTGAACGGAATGGATAGGATCTTGAAAGGAGGACATAAGACGAACATGAACAAAAGCAAAACGAGGATAATGGAATGTAGTCGAATTAAGTCGGTGATGCTGAGGGAATTAGATTAGCAAATGGGACACTTAACGTCGTCAAGGAGTTTTGCTATTTGGGGAGCAAAATAACTGATGATGGTCGAAGTAGAGAGGATATAAAATGTAGACGGGCAATGACAAGGAAAGCGTTTCTGAAGAAGAGAAATTTGTTAACATCGAGTATAGATTTAAGTGTCAGGAAGTCAGTTCTGAAAGTATTTGTATGGAGTGTAGCCATGTATGGAAGTGAAACATGGACGATAAATAGTTTGGACAAGAAGAAAATAGAAGCTTTCGAAATGTGGTGCTACAGAAGAATGCCGAAGAGTAGATGGGTAGATCACATAACTAATGAGGAAGTATTGAATAGGATTGGGGAGAAGAGAAGTTTGTGGCACAACTTGACCAGAAGAAGGGATCGATTGGTAGGACATGTTCTGAGGCATCAAGGGATCACCACTTTAGTATTGGAGGGCAGCGTGGAGGGTAAAAATCGTAGAGGCAGACCAAGAGATGAATACACTAAGCAGATTCAGAAGGATGTAGGTTGCAGTAGGTACTGGGAGATGAAGAAGCTTGCACAGGATAGAGCAGCATGGAGAGCTGCATCAAACCAGTCTCAGGACTGAAGGCCACTACAACAACAACAACTAACCTAAGGACATCACACACATCCATGCCCGAGGCAGGATTCGAACCTGCGACCGTAGCGGTCTCGCGGTTCCAGACTGCAGCGCCTAGAACCGCACGGCCACTTCAGCCGGCTTCATATTATCACTTCTTCTTCGAGATGTGGTCACAGCGCCCTTGCCCCGTTCGGTTGCGGTTAAGTCTCGACCGTTCGGTACGAAAAATATCAAATCTTGCAAGCTTTGTCGATTGATATTGCATTAGGTACGCGTTCTGGAGCGGATATTCATTACAGCGTTCTTTACACATCTCGATGACATCGAACACCTCTGTGACCTAAAGATCGATCCAAGGTCGCTTACGTACTTCAGGGGAAAATTTTGGTAAATTCTGGAAATTTGTGTTTGGAAATAAGTTTTTATGGGACTCTTTCTTCTTCAAAATCTGTACGTCGGTAATTTTTATTCTTAGATCTGGAAGAGTATTATTGGACAGAGAAGGTAACCACTGAATGGAACTATATTTAATATTACCGGTACAATTTATGGTCCTGATAGCATTATTCGGACGTACGTCAATCTTACTTGCATGTGCACCGTTATTCCAAGCAGGGGCCACAATATTCAGGGGATGAGCACACTTGACATTTGGTCATTGCGGAGCGTATGTGCAATTATGTCCAGATTTTTCATCTGTTTGGTAGTAGTATGATTCCTCCGTGGATCCCTTTTACAAGGGTGCTGGACACGCCATGATATTGAAATTTAAGAACAACAAAACTAGAATAGTTATATATACAGGCATTTAGACACTTACAGATTTAGAGCGACAAGGATGAGAGAGGTAGTCCGCCGTGGCCGTGTAGCAGGACTCATCTTGGCATCTACCTGAGGTAATTTAGGGAAACCACGGGAAAACTAAATCAAAATGGCGGCATGAAGGTGGTAGCCTCCCATTTTTCGAATGCAAGGCCAGTCTGTTTAAAACAGTGCTATCTCATTCGTTTCATCTATAACAGACAACATTGTTTTAACAGGAAGTTATTTGATAATATAAAATACTAGGCCTACATTGTTAATTCTTTAAGCCTATTAGTCACTGCACACGCTACACATCAGCTGAAATCAGGACCATAGTAATGATATTCGTTTCCTAGTGTACCACATCTTTCGGTTTGTTTACTTGAAAAGTTGGGTTACCATCCCTCTGCACTGAGTGAGACACTGAGCTCGTTAAACAGGATAGAGAGTTACTATTATACGAGTACATTACAAAGGTTAGTGAGAAAGGTTTTCTAGTAAAGAAAGAACGAAAACAAAATGTTATGTCAAATTACTGTGTGAAGTTATAGATACTGTTGTTGTTAATATGCACTTGTGTTATACCCTTTACCAAAGCCTTTCTCTGTGTTATCTAAGCATCCTACACAATATATAATATAGTATTTAATTGATATTCTTTACCTTCCTTTTTCAGTAAGTTTGGTTTAATAATCATCTCTTAAATCTCCTCAGGCAATTTATTTAACGATTTGATTCATTGGTAATAACTACTGTATTGATGGTCATCAAAGTTCAGTCTAGATCTTGCTCCATGGTCACTGACAAAGCTGTTTGTGCAGTACTTATCAATTTTCTTTTCATGTGCGTAACTGATTGGTAAATGTAGTCACATTGTGTCGTTACAGTCCCCAGTGTTCTCGGCAGATTTTCACGATAAGCTAGATTATTATTTCTAGTTGTTCTCTTTATGTTCATTTTCTGTCTTTTGAAAACAGTGTTCATACTTAGTGGATTTGTTCCCTAGAAAAGAATTTCACAGCGAACTGCAGCGCTGCTTAAATGACAGTGTCTGATCGAAGATGACACTTACATATTTAGGGAGTGATCTACGAGAAACTTCAATCTCATCAAATAACACGTCTAACCTCTTGTGTGCCTGTTTATTAAGGGTTGCGAAAGTGTGACCTTTGTTTTCCTTGGGTTTAGCAGGGGTCTCCATTTGCTAAAGTATTAATTCAGCATAGTGAATTCAGTTGAGAGTGTATTGTCACTACGCTTGATGTCTTTCGTCAGGTCATTTTCATCCTGGATTTTATTATGGTTGTTAGTTGGAATGTCATGGACACACAAATTGACCAGATTGGCTGTCAGGACTGATCCTTGAGGCAGCTCATTGTTTAGGATTCTACATCTTCTAACATTTCCATTAAAAAAACTGAAGTCCGTCTATTATAGACAATTTTGGGAGTGAACTATATATATCATGACATGGAATTACGTCAACTAACCTTACACACTGTATCATAAGCTGCCGTTAGATCCACGAACGCTGCAGCCGACATGAGGCCTCTCTGAAATCCAGAACCAGCCAATATCAGCTAGCTCTAATTTTTTATAGGCTCTCTGCGCCAGTGGAAGTATTTTATCTGCGACTACTTGGATATGACTGAGAATGATCCTCTCCAATAACTTGCGCCATGCTGAGTAGGCAGATAGATCGACAGTTGTTCGCATGGGTTTCTTCCTTTCCTGGTTTCAGAACTGCGATTAGTTTAGTTTTCTTAAATATCTCAGGTAGTTTTCCACTTCTCAACATTTTGTAGAAGAATTCTGGGACTCATTGTTATGGGCGGGGGCAACAGCTTTAAGGAGCGTCGTATACGCTCCATCAAACTCAAAGCTTTATTAGTTGTCAGAGAGCTAAGGGCTAAGTTGAGATCATATATTTCAAAGTCATGTGCATACCGAGAGTGAGGTTCTCAACTAGATATCTTTGCTTATAGTTGTTTCTTCACAGTTTTTATGTGCATTACCCATTTCAGCTTTTGAAACATTTAATGGTCTTGCCGCAACTGCATTAGCATTTACGTTTCAGTTCTTCTCGGTATATGTTGATCTGTACCAAGTTCCAAACTGGGTGCCAAGCTTTACGGCAGCAATGAGTACAATTCAGTCCAGTGGTTTGGGGTCATTTATTTCTTCTATTGTGTCTGAGATCCTTCAATACATCATCAGCTATTATATGACTGACAACTGCTTGCTGGCTTCTGTCTCGGGTTTTTCGGCAGAAGTTTGTTTGATGATTTTTCTGACATTTCGCCAGCACGAGTGGCTGGCATTGTCAAAGCTTCACCCTCCATTGCAGGTGGTGACCACGAGCAATGTAGGTTGAAACTTTGACAATGTTAGCCACTCGTGCTGGCGAAACGCCAGAGAAATCATCAAACAGATGTTGGCCGAGAAACTAGAGACAAATGCCAGTAGGCAGTTTGTCAACAAGTGCCCACGAAAGCCTTAACAATTTTGTATTACTTTACTGTGTTATTACAGGTACTGTATATGTAACTTCTCGCTTTTTTGTGTCCACCCAAGTGAGTGTAGATGTCGAAATGCACCTATAATGAAACTTGCGGTATTAGATTTTAGAGTAGCTATGAGTTTTCCATCACTGACTACGCTTTGAGAGATGTACTGGTATCGTCAACACATTTCTTAAACTGGTCCTGCCTGAAGGTTACTTCGAGGTTTAAGAACTGAGATATCAAGTGGAATTTTGATATCGTGCGGGGTGATGTTGGTATTTGTTGACAATGTGGGAGCTGACAACTTTCCCTCGTGACATACTTTCATTGGTGGAATCTGACGAGGACATTAAACAGAGGTCAGAGGATTAATAATACTTTTGCCTTCTATCAGATGTCAGTATACCTGGATGATTAGCATCGTATACAAGGTGTAAATTGTTTAATTTCTTCTAATCCCTGAGACTGGCTCTATTTCCACATACACCCAATCATGGTTTACTTTTCAAAATTCCTAATATATACTAAAGGCTTACTGAAATACCTTATTAGAGGAACTGGGCCTTCGGACTATCAGATGTTTGTAGATATTAATCACCGTGAACATGGAAAGCTCAACCGCCAAGACAGATATATCTGCTGATTTGAGACCTGAGTTTCTCCTGGCGTATACAACTTTCAAATAACTTCCGGGAATTCAGCCAGGTAACACTTTCAGCGACCGCCGATATTTCGGCGAGAGAACACCCCGCCATTTTCAAGGCAAACTGCAACGGACAGGCGGCGTACATGCAAATTTAATACCTCGGTTCTCGGACCCAAGCAGGAAAGATAACACACACACACTGAACACTAGTGCCACCAAAGATGGCCAAAGTCAGAGCTATCGATAGTGAGACTATGAATTCGCAGGTGAGGTAGCATTGAGTCTGTCCCTCTGTTTCTTGACAAGGGAGAGAGCCGGATTCCAAACAGAGTTTAAACAGAAACCTCCATCCCTGTTAACAAGGTTGCTCGCTAATTTAATCTCAACTGCCTCCCGAATCACACTGTCCCAATAGCTGGACGTGCATGCCAATATCTCGGTGTTATTATATAACATGGGGTGACCAGTATCCAAGCAATGTTCGGCAATAGCAGATCTATTTGGCTGCTGTAATCGTGTGTGCCGTTCATGCTCAGTACATCTGTCCTCCACGGTCCTGATAGTTTGACCAATATATGCCATGCCGCAGCTACAAGGGACACGATATACACCCGCCTTACGCAGTCCAAGATCATCCCTAACAGAACTCAAAAGTGCTCTAATTTTAGATGGAGGTCGGAAAACACATTTCACATCGTATTTCCGTAAAATACGACCGATCTTATTGGACGTGTTTCCTACGTAAGGCAAGAAGGCGGTAGACTTAGGTGTTGACTCAGAATTATCATCAATCACCTGATGTACAGTTGGTCGATAGCGGAACGCACGTTCAATCTGTCTATCACTGTAACCATTTTGACGAAATGTAACTTCAAGATGGGACAGCTCAGCTGGCAAAGTCTCAGCGTCAGAAACGATATGTGCCCTGTGTACCAAGGTACGAAGTACCCCTTCACGCTGAGCCGAATGGTGACAACTATTAGCTTGTAAGCACAAGTCGGTGTGAGTACGTTTCCTGTAGACTGCATGTCCCAATGATCCATCGTCCTTCCTCCTAACCAACACGTCGAGAAAGGGAAGGCAACCATCCTTTTCCACCTCCATCGTAAAACGAATGTTCGGGTGGATCGAGTTCAGATGTTCTAGAAAGACATTCAAATTCTCCCTACCGTGAGGCCAAACAACGAAGGTATCGTCAACGTACCTTCGTACCTTGGCACACAGGGCACGTATCGTTTCTGACGCTGAGACTTTGCCAGCTGAGCTGTCCCATCTTGAAGTTACTTTTCGTCAAAATGGTTACAGTTATAGATAGATTGAACGTGCGTTGCGCTATCGACCAACTGTACATCAGGTGATTGATGATAATTCTGAGTCAACACCTAAGTCTACTGCCTTCTTGCCTTACGTAGGAAACACGTCCAATAAGATCGGTCGTATTTTACGGAAATACGATGTGAAATGTGTTTTCCGACCTCCATCTAAAATTAGAGCACTTTTGAGTTCCGTTAAGGATGATCTTGGACTGCGTAAGGCCCTTGTAGCTGCGGCATGGCATATATTGGTCAAACTATCAGGACCGTGGAGGACAGATGTACTGAGCATAAACGGCACACACGATTACAGCAGCCAAATAGATCTGCTATTGCCGAACATTGCTTGGATACTGGTCACCCCATGTTATATAATAACACCGAGATATTGGCATGCACGTCCAGCTATTGGGACAGTGTGATTCGGGAGGCAGTTGAGATTAAATTAGCGAGCAACCTTGTTAACAGGGATGGAGGTTTCTGTTTAAACTCTGTTTGGAATCCGGCTCTCTCCCTTGTCAAGAAACAGAGGGACAGACTCAATGCTACCTCACCTGCGAATTCATAGTCTCACTATCGATAGCTCTGACTTTGGCCATCTTTGGTGGCACTAGTGTTCAGTGTGTGTGTGTTATCTTTCCTGCTTGGGTCCGAGAACCGAGGTATTAAATTTGCATGTATGCCGCCTGTCCGTTGCAGTTTGCCTTGAAAATGGCGGGGTGTTCTCCCGCCGAAATATCGGCGGTCGCTGAAAGTGTTACCTGGCTGAATTCCCGGAAGTTATTTGAAATCTGCTGATTTGTCTTCATGGATAACTTTGAAATCTGTTTACTCTGACTTGACATATGAAACAATTTCACATCGTTAATTACCCCTGACACCGTATAGCCATTTGTTTTTCCTCTCCTATAGAGATCCTCATCGTCCTTAGCATTTCATCATTCTGAAACATCAGAAGTGAGAGAGATATTTGCTTTTTGGTGGTGAGATCGACTTAAGTGACTAATTGGTAAGCTGGAACCAATATTAATCAACTTTTGTGCTGAATATAATTGGTCCTCAGGAGGACTGCTGGCATCTGTGTATCGTTACATATCCTTCGTTGCTGTGTAGCAGTACTCATCTTAGAAGAACCTTCCGATATTACATCGTTACCCAAGGGATGTGCGATTGTATTCTCCACAGTCTGCGGGGAGGCTCCTTCCGTGTCCCCGTAAGCCACTTACAAATATTGACACTGTATCATGACACGTGGATGTCACTGAGATAACAGAAACGTATACTATTTTTCCAAGCTCACCAATATCTCATAATGGCATTCACAGTGCAACATATCTGTATGAAACGATTTCAAACGGTTAAGATAGCATTTTCGTCACCAGACCTCATCGGAAAAGAGTCTGTTCATTATACTTCAGCCAGTTAATTGCTGCATTAGCTACTCTGATGTTGCTTACCTTTAGCGAACAGTTTTTTCCAAAGAATGACGATCATTCACTCCAAGTAATAGGTACAGTGTTGCAGTGACATTTTCAAAGAATCAAAAATCTTAGGAATTCGCTCATGAGTGAAGAACAGACTGACACAGTGCAGACATCTTACTTATAGTGAAATTTCTCAATATGGCCACAACAGGGCGCTAAACTGTTCACGAAACTACTGTCAGTACGATGGTGGTGGTCGTTTAGCTAAACGAAAATATATATTTGAACCAGCATTATGGGCTAGGAAGACCTCCAGATATTCCATCACTGTGAATTAGAAACTTATTGTTCAGCCAGAAACATTTTCTTGTGAAGATTGGGTGTTGTTTCTTAAGTGCATATGACTGATGAATGCGGATACGATTATGCGTTGTGTTTGCGTTGTTGGTGACGATGGTAAAAAGAATGAAGAAGATACCAATTTTCCATCACTGCCCATGTACTTAAGTTCCTCTTGTAGATGTGTCAGTTGCCTGTGTCTGAGTAAGAGCTTACGTCACATGAAGCAAATTTGGTAGCCGAGCGCTAAAATCGATAGTAGAGTTCGCAAAGTTTAATAAAAGTTTCCCAACAAACGATAGGCTACCCCGTAACTGGTGCCCCACGCTCGTTTTGTGAGAGCAGTGAGAGTGCGTTGCCCTCACATCAATAGAACCGCTCAAGCATCATAGCATATAAAATGCTCTTTATTTTGCAATAAAAGTCATGACACGCTAAGGAACTGTATCTCTGTACTGAGAGCAGAGTTCTCAATTTTTTCACTTCACATTACATGTCAGGTGCCACTTTTTAGTCACAAAGGAATCATTTGACTTTAGCGTTGCAGGGAAACAAGGGAAAACGTAAATCTGGATGACTAGATGGTGGTATGAAACATGATCTTCCTGAATGTGTGTCCCGTGCTGAGCTACAGCCCAGGCATCGATATAATGAAAGTGGCGTTACCGTATACTCGTTTCCATCGGAAAACGTATTTAAGCGCCCACATTGCTGCGAGGTCGCTTCTTGAAGAGACTACAAATGCGAAAAAGAGTATGAGACCAAAATTTTTCAGACTCCTTCAGCAGGCATTACTAATGATATTTAAATACTCAAAATATTCAGAAGTCTGTAATTTTCCCTTGTTCTGTAATCCACCTAATATATTATAAGTGTTTTCGTGAACAAACTATTTCTACGTTTGTGCTAGTGCTTAGCTTAAAAGTCTGCTAATAACTTTTTTGTTTCATGAAAATGCTTGAATGGAACAGTGAGTGAAGACTATGTATTGAGTTACGTTAGAGCAGAAAATCATGTCCGAAAGGAAATGTTTTCACAAAAGCACAGTTCATAAGAGTTTCGCGTGTCAGTGTTGGTGTCGTAGAGAAGGACAACGCTACAAAAGCAACAGTTCATGAACAGTGAAGTGGAAACGTAGAAGCGGCGGCTTTAAGCAACCTAAAAGGCTCGCGGCAGGTGTTAATGATTAAACAGTAGTGCTGTTGTAGGCGACAGCAACAGGAAGCGACGGGCACTGAAATATGGCCACAGGTGCAAATGAGCGCTGTGTAGCGCCCTTCTTAAATTCGACTGTCCACGCTTTTTGGCTGCTAACGCCGGCTATACAGTGACAGCAAACAAAGCCCATCAGTCCACAGAACTTGTTTCGCTGGGCTGTCTTCACACTTCACTGACCATTGCGACAAAAGAGGTGCGTGAAGTCGCTCTCACTGTTTTGCCTTCTTTAGGGTGTTGGACGTATCGTTTCCGTTTATTTTTTTGAGAACTACTCAGAGCCTTTTTCCCTGACTACATAAACAGGTATTGAGCAAAAGAGAACAGAACGAATTTCATTCGATAAAGCGAGTAAAAATGATAGTGAAATTAATTTTTGCCTTTAAATCCTCACTATCTTCTTTGAACTGATTATGAGCTTGTCTAACATACAACCATTTTTATGGTAGTATCAGGCGGACAATAACGCTACCCTTCACAAGTACTGTAATATAAAGAAGCTTACAAATTATTAAGCGATTTGTAAATTTCTGAATATAAAGGGAATATGTACAAGCAGTGCATTCTAATGTAAGTTTTTCAGTAAAGGTCATTGACTAAATCCTTCAGGGTTATCACCCGCGTAGAAGTTACCGCATTTAAATGATTTCCCTACTCTGGAGAAGTACTAATCGTCAATAACTGAGATATAAGGGGCAATCAAATCAAAAGAGACAGATGGGAAAAAAGTAAGTAAAGTGATCATTATTTGAAGTGTAATCGCCTTAACTGTGAATACATTTATGCCACTGTGAGACAGGATGATTTTGACTTTATGAAAACATGGTTCCGACTGCCAACGGAAGCATGACTGTACCCAGGCGTGCACATCTTCATCGGAAACAAATCGAAGGTCACGAATATCTTTCTTCAGGGCTCCTAAAATACTGAAATCGCACAGGGAGATATCCGGAAGCATGGAATGTGTGTAAGGGATTCCGGAGAAATTTTTGCAGTGCAGTAGAAAGAATCTTGGCAACATGTAACCCATACATCGTGGGACAAATGTATTAACTTTTACTGAGATTACTTTTGAAATAATAAACAGTTTGCTTAATTTGTTTCTATAGGTCTCGTTTTTATTTGACTGTCCCTTATATAAATTATATCAGATACATAAAATGTTTCTAAATAATCAAATGCCTTTTCAGAACTTATAATGGAAACCGAAGTGTATCATTTTAATTATAAAGATATAAACCAGTACACAAAATAATGTATTTCATTCTCGTTCGACTGATGGGTGATCCAGTGAAAGTAATTCACTTTGTCTGTGTAATTATAATATATATAACTTCTTTCCTACTGTATAAGAATGCCCTATGGAGAATGCTGTCATATTGTTGGAACATATCCTGTACCACCAATGGAAGGAGAGGTAACAATTGTAAACGGCCTTAGGTGAATACTTTACAGTCTCGTACTTTATTTATAGTGATATCGTCTATAGACCTCTATATCATCTACAGAGGTTCATGGAAGCAGGGTTCATTTACTTAATGTGATTTGTTTTTCCTTTACTGTCCTCCCCCCCTTCACCGTACTGCAGTGAGGAGGTACTTACTTGCAGGTTTCACGAAGTCCGTAACCTTTGAATTGGTTAGCTTCAAGGTAATGTTTCATTCCCTGCAGTAAAAATTGCGTGCATAATACACTCGGTTAAATATACAGTTTATAGTGCATACTTATATACGTTAAAATATACAATAATAAAAGGAAAAGTGTTCTGGTTAACTTGGGTCAACAGGGGAGCCATTTGCGATATAATTTTGAATATGTGATTACGAGCCACCTCTGACTTCAGAATGAAGTAATGAGCTAGTAAGTACAAACGTATGTCACATGAAAATTTTTCCATTAAGTCTCCATTTGATTTTGCCCCAAATTCACCAATGGCCATCGCCAACAACAAACACAATACTATTCCAGCGTGTTACACGTTACAATTTATTACACAGTTATACACGTTAACGCAGATGTTCCGCGTGTCACCCTCGCATTTAGATGCAATAGGGCGATCTTCTCTACAGAGTGTGACGAATTCTTTCAACTATCCTTGAATGATCTCGTAAATCTAGGCAAGACTGTACAGTTTTCTGCCCGACTTATTCATCCTTATCAACGTGAGTGTAGTACCATCTCAGTTTTGAGGTGACAACAGAGACAGAAATCCAGAAGACTGATGTCAGTGTGCCTTGGAGGGCAAGCTAAAAGCTCGCCTCTATCTTGTTATCTCGTACCCGTCTGGCGCGCAAGTCGTTCTACATCAGCAGCAAAACGTGCATGTGCCCCTTCATGGATGTACCACGTTCTGCAACCATGAGCCAAGCGCGTAATTTGTTCCTATTTAGGTGAGTATTAAATGAGAAAGTTTACACTTGAAATTAATTTTTGCTAATTACGACAATGTTCGCATACCTTCATCCGAGTCAATAGCCGCTGTTAATTACGGTGAACTTTGTAGCATGTGTTTACACTTAACTGTTAATTTTCTTGATGTCAGGAAGGTCACAGCTCGTAGTAACTGACTGATAGTCTACGACTAAAACTATGTGATATCTAGCATTCCCCAGGAAAGTATTTATTATAGGCCCTCTGTTGTTCCTAATCTATAGGGTGAAAAGTATTTAAACCGACAAACTCTGGGAGGTTGTAGGGGACATCACAACAAACATTTTTCCCTAATGTCATTTTTTCCTATGAGGAGTATTTAAACCGGTAGAGGAACATTTCTCTGGTCGCAAATTAATTAAACCAACAAACACTTTTCCATTTTTTAATGACCAAGAGACAACACATTAACACAACCCAATTTCAGTTACATTAGATTTTCAAAAATGCCTCAATTGACACGTAAACAAAGGTTACACCGTCGGATCATGTTCTGTCTGACACGGGCAAAAAACCCAGGAGTATCCTGAATTGTTCCTGCTGCTGCTACTATCCGGGCAACCAGATCTTCTTCTGATGCAGCAGAAGTTGCGTAAACAGAGTTGCGCATCTAGTCCCACACAAAAAAGTCCAGAGGGGACATATCTGGAGATCGAACAGGCCATGGTACAGGACCACCTCTACCAATCCACGTTTCTGGGAACCGTCGGTCCAGCAATCGACGCACACGACGACCGAAATGTGCCGGCGCCCCGTCATGTTAGAACCACATGCGTTGTCTTGTAGGGAGCGGGACGTCTTCCAGCAATTCTGGCAATGCTCTGGCGAGAAAATTGTAACAGTGCCTGCCATTTAATGGCCTAGGTAGCAGATACGGCCCAATTAAACAGTCCCCAACAACACCGACCCATACATTAACGAAGAACCCCACTGATTGAAGGATCCCGCTGTACATGCTGCAGGACAGCTTCCTCAAATTGCAGCGTTCTTACCGTGCGACGGAGTCCCTGTCCAGGTAATAAGTTAATGACCCGGTCTCACGCAGACGTTGGTACACAGCAGCAAAGGTCGTATGATGCGGGATACGACGTTTAGGATATTGTTGTTGATAAATCCGCTGTGCAGCTCGTCCGTTGTGGTGCGCTACGTAGTACGCACCAACCATATCAGTGTACTCACTCCAGGTGTATCGCTCCATTAGTAAACAGAGACAATGCACTACTACATTGGTGGATAGCAGTTGCCTACAACTGAAGAGCGTAATACCCCCTCTAACAACTGAAGATCATAATACGGTGTCTAACAACTGACGAGCGTAATACGGCCTCCACCACTTTAATTAATCCTCATAGGAAAAAAATGACATAAGGGAAAACTATTTGTTTTGATGTCCCCTACAACCTCCCAGAGTTTGTCGGTTTAAATACTTTTCACCCTGTATATAAACGAGTTGCCGGCCGGTGTGGCCGTGCCGTTCTAGGCGCTTCAGTCTCGAACCGCGTGACCGCTACGGTCGCAGGTTCGAATCCTGCCTCGGGCATGGATGTGTGTGATGTCCTTAGGTTAGTTAGGCTTAAGTAGTTCTAAGTTATATGGGACTGATGACCACAGACGTTAAGTCCCATAGTGCTCAGAGCCATTTGAACCATTTTATAAACGAGTTAGGAGACAATCTGCGCAGCGCTCTAAGATTGTTTATAGAAGATATTGTCGTTCACCGTCTAGTAAAGTCATCAGGAGATCAAAACCAATTACAATGATTTACAAAAGGTATCTGTGTGATGCGAAATATGACAATTGACTTTAAACACTACACAGGCGTGATGTCATCCACGTGAGTACTAAAAGCAATCTGTTAAATTTAGTTTACGGGATAAATCAAACACCTCTGGAAGCTGTAAGTTCCACTATATACTTACATATTGCAATTACGAACAACTTAAACTCGAAATATCGTATGGTTGCAGATTACTTACAAGATCCAAAAGATTTACTGATGTGACTGCCTATACTGTGCTTGTCTGGCATCTTCTAAAGTATTTCCTCGCTATGGGATCCTTAACTGATAGGAGTGGAAGAGGACATGGCGAAAGTCCAGAGAAGAGCACCTCGTTTCACACTGCCGCGAAATAGGAGGCACTGTGTCACGGGTACGATACACTAGTTGGGATGGCAATCGCTGAAGGGAAGGCGTTTTCTGTTGCGGTGAGACTGTTTCATGGAATTTCAGTCATCAACTTTCGCCTCCGAATACGAAAATGAAGAGAAGTCATCATCGTAATAAAATAAGAGAAGTTAGAGGTCACAAAGAAATATTTAAATGGTCGTTTTTCTCCTGCCCTGCTCGAGAGTGGAACGGTAGAGGAAAGATTGAAGGTTTTTCGGTGAACCCTACGCCAGGTGTTTAATCGTGAACTACATAGCAGTCACGTAGATGTAAATGTTTTAGCGGTCAAACTTAACAACCGGCTTTGCTGCTCTTTTTAGTTTTAAAATGATTTTACATGAGTTTGTTTTGTTTGCTTGAGATAAGAGACAGAACACTACATAGTCCCGTCCATTGTAGTATTTGCGTGGCGTAGTGTAGTGTATCCGCTTGATAATCAGGCACTGAACAGGTACTAGGATCACAGTGTCAAATAGGGCAGTTTCAGCGGTTAGGGTGGGGTCGATACGAGGAAATGTAACCATTTAGACGCTCATCTCTTCAATTCGATGTGCACCAAATGGTTTTATTAGGTACTGTATTTAATTGTGCAGATTTACGGAATCACTTTGAAGTAGAACTGAAGTTCATTATTAGTGGTTTTCTTTTGTCTTTTTAAGAAATCAATAACAAGAATGAGCGGCAAGGATATTATTAGGAATTTAAAGTCATCGAATTACTTTTTGGATTCTTCTCGCTGGTAATCTGCAGCAAGGTCGTAAACTATCAACAATAAAGTCCATAGTATTTCATGCGTCGTGTTTCATTCGCGTATCTTTGATTTTCCTGGATACCTAAGGAGCAGCTCCTTTCCTCCCCACAGTTTCATAATTATTTCCCCTGACTGTTTCCTTCCTGGATATTACCACCACATTTGAGAGAGTATAATAGCTAATAAAACCACCAGAAACTAAAATCTACCATATACAGACACATACAGAAATTTAAATTGGTTAGCAGGACACCGGTGGACAATCCGGATGTGCACACTTACTATTCAAAATTCTGTAGCGGATCGCCTGACTACGAAGCGATGGCGAAGGAAAGTACGTCGCAGCACGGCACAGGGCGAGTTCCGTGCCTCAGGCACTATTGTGGGTGCTGATAAGAGTAAATGCTAAGAATAAATTTATGATGATGAAAATGAAGCAAAGAAATCTACGAGGGTGTGATGAAAAGTAATGCCTCCAAATTTTTTATGTGAAAACTCTTAAACTTTTCAATTAAAACAAACGTTATTAAATACTACACCATTATTCTTCATATCTGCAGCCCTTTGCCGCCAGAGGAATCCGCATTGTAGCGAGTAACACAGCCATGTGTAATGTAACTATGTCAGTGCGTGAGAAACAGCGTGCTGCAATCGAGTTTCGAATTCGAATAGTTCCTCCACAGATGAAGAAGCACCCTCTTCTTCATCATGACAATGCCAGACCAAGCACGAGCGCTGCGACATCTGTAACAATACGACGTCTTGGTTCCCTGTTATTCATTATCCATTATATAGTCCCCACTTCGTGTCATCCGATTTTCATCTGTTTCCAAAAGTTAATGAACACCTTCGAAGACTTCACTTGGATAGTGATGAAACAATGCAAGTAGGGGAGAGGTTTTGGCTACGTCAAAAAAGTGAAAAATTCTACAATGACGGTATTAACAAACGCTCTCTCGCTGAGAGAAATGTGTTCATCGCCAGAGTGACTGTTGAGAAATAAACATGAAGAATATTAATAACATTTGTTTTATATAACAAACCTTAAGAGCTGTCACCTGAAAATTTCGGAGGCATTACTTTTCAATACGCACTATTAATTTGTTATCAGGCAAGTCCCACAGTTTTGATGGAGCGGCGGGCGGATTGGGGGAAACGAGATTTTATTTATTCTGGTTTGTGTAATGAAGTATATGTTCAACGAGTTTGGGCAGTTTCTCTAAAACTTTTAGATAGTAGCAAAGTAGATCTTTTTACATGTTAACACTCGGTGTATGTAGCAGTTTTCCTGATAATTGAGGGGATCGCTGGTGTATTTGATTTAGATTACGTCCGTGCGAATGGCTGTTGTACGTGCCTCCTAGTGCTACTGCTATAGGTAGAGAAGAGCCACAAATATTTTTATAACAATGTATTTTATTGCAGTGAATGGATACGAGGCATAACCAGATCTTCCCACGGTTACACTTGTTTCAGGACAGCGCCTCCAGGTGCATCTGTATTTCATTCGAATGTTATGAAGCTAGTGTGCAAGAGGAATGGATATATTGTACTTAGATACAGAGAGAATTAGTGAAACTCAGAGGAAGATCAGGCTGACCAGCTTCATCACATGTGCAGTCTCCCACATTCATAGTCGGAAGATAACACGAATTCTAATTACCGATTTTTCATTTTCAAAGTTGTCCTATACACGTGAAGTTTTAATTAGTCTTGTTAAAAATGCAGTCAGTTCCTTCTCACATCTCCACCAGTACATATATATATATATATATATATATATATATATATATATATATGTGTGTGTGTGTGTGTGTGTGTGTGTGTGTGTGAGAGTGAGGTTACATACTATGTGTTCGAGTGCATACTGTGTATTGTAGATTGTTTGATTGTTTGCATACTGTGTGTGTTAGTGTAGTTCCTTTCCTGGAGCTGGCCTTGCAAAACTAGATCATATTTACATTTTTTTTTATGTCTCTCAGGTTAACTATAAGGTGTGTAAAAATTTCGTGTTATGTGTAACATCAACTGTTGGATCACTTTTGATACTGCAAAACTGTGCAACAGCAACATGTTAAATGTGTACTCCAATTTGTGCACTGTTAAACCATTTTTTACACGTTATGTGTTGTTATATTAGCGTGTTAAGTTCTGTACATATTATTTCACCAAAAATATTGTTTGTTTTCACAAAAACACACTTTCAAACTATTATTACAATTTGTTGATTGGCTAACAATACGATCCTGTGACTACCAATTCATTCTGTGAAAACCTTACATCAATAGTACTTTGCATTTCCGCAATATTTGCTGTGGAACTTTTGGGTAGTTTACCCTGCATACACTATGGTAAGTGGATCACAGTATTCCACACATACACACACATATTGTCTATAAATACGACACATACATCCATCGTCACTCAACTCAACAGTGTGAATATAGTATGGTTCTGATCCCGTCATCACAAATAACATGTTTAGTGTCATAACATGACATTCTGAGTTTCAGCTGCAATACAGTATATATCACATGATCTCATAGCTGAAAACTGATCTTGTGCACCATATGCAGATGATGAGTCCGAATACCAACAACACCACTATGCAAGAACTTCAAATAATCGTCAACTGTGAGAGCCATTGAGGCCTCACACTACAATCCCATAGCCTCTCAGTAGGGTATGTATACATTTTTAACAAAGGTATTGGAATCTCCTCTATCTGTATGTATAAGTATATGAGGTATTATGGAAATGGAAAGTGCTATTGATGTGCAATTTTCACAGGATGGTTTGGTAGTCAGGGGCTTGTAATGTTAGGTAATCAACAGATTGTTGTGCAGACATACACGTTCTTAAGCAGAACGCTGCCTATTAACATTAAAAATTTGAAGTAGGGTAATTAGAACGTCAGTGGTGTTTATTGTAGGATTCTCATGGGATTCGTTTATGAGATAACATATTTTGAAAAGTTTCCACATTGACATTTGCCTTTCAGCATGCATAGTTGCTATGTATGCTGTTGTTATGTTTGCTTATAATGTGCTTATGTTTTCCTTGAGTGCATTGCGACTTGCCAATCAGTATGTGGCAGTTCAAGTAGTAGATAATGACTGGACGATGGGATTTACCAGTGTGGAAAAAACCGCATAGCGTGTGGAGAGTGTAGAAAGAATGCAGTTTGTTCTCGTACGTTGTATGCAGCAGGATATCCCAGTAGATGTGAACCATCTCGGCCATTATTTATCAACTTCTTCAACCAGTTACATGAAAGTGGTAGTGCAACACCTCGACAATGTAACATAAGGAAACAAGTGATGACAGAAGAGAGGGAAATTAATGTTTCTGCTGCTGCTGCTGCAGCTAATCCACCTGTTATTTCCATCGCAGTGGTATGAGGAAGTGGCTTGCTTCAGACAAGTCTCCTATACACTCTCCATCAACATAGGTTCGATCAATATCACATCTCCTTCCATCAAGAGCTGCATGGAAACGATTATGAAATGGTTCAAATGGCTCTAAGCACTATGGGACTTAACATCTGAGGTCATCAGTCCCCTAGACTTAGAACTGCTTAAACCCAGCTAACCTAAGGACATCACACATATCCATGCCCGAGGAGGGATTCGAACCTGCGACCGTAGCAGCAGCGTGGCTCCGGACTGAAGCGCCCAGAACCGTTCGACCACAGAGGCCGGCGAAACGTTTTTGAGAATCGTGTTAATGTCTGTACCTGGGCATTAAGTCAGGATACTCCAGATGTGTCATTTGTTTCACTTGTTTCGTGGTGAAGCCGTATTTACCAACCATGTCCAGGTAAATCACCGAAAAATAGACTATTGGTTGCTGATAATCCCCATTAGCTTCGTCAGGTGGAACATCAGTGTCTATGAAGTGTAAGTGTGTTGTGTGTGATAGTGAACCATAAGCCCAAAGGGCCATTTTTCATTGACAGAACATTGAGTGCATGTATGTATATCAGCAGACTATGAGGAATCTGTGGTACCAACATGATGGCTATGCAGCCCATAGTGCATGAAACACTGCAGTATGTCCTCACGAATTGTTTTTCAGATCCTTGGATTGGACGCAGTGGACCTGTACCTTGTTCAGCCTGTTCCCTGGATTTGATGGCTGTATGCTTTTTTCTGTGGGAAAAGTTGAAGAACACTGTCTACAAGGACAAACTAATTACACCTAATGATTTGCAACGATGCATTACTGCAGCCTGCTTGGACATCTCCATTGTGCAGCAGTCATTACGTACCTGACTGGAAACTTGTATTGCCACTGCCAGTGGTTATTTTGAACACTGCCTGTGATTGTCAGTTGTTTCGTTACTGGTCAGAATCAACATAAAGAGTGTATGCATATATGTTGTTCATTAGTGTGTGCTACCAGAGCTATTGCATAATTGTCATGCCACTTCCTTGTGCGAATGGACTTGAGCTACACTTTTCAAAATACGATATCTCATAAATGACTAGCAGTAGAATCCTCTAACAAACACCAGTGACATTCTAATTTTTATACTTTTAGTGTCTTAATGTCAGTAGGTATTTTTTAATTTAAAAAGTGTATGTTTGCACAAAAATACACTTTATAACTAATATTACAATCTGTTGAATGGTTGATAATACGATTCCCTGACTACCAATCCATTCTGTGGAAACTACACATCAATAGTACTTGCCACTTCCGCAATATTTGCGGTGGAAGGTTTAGGTGGTTAACCCTGCATACACTCACTATGATAAGTGTGTCACAGTGTTCCACATATACACACACATTTTTTGCGATATGTACAACACATACATCCATTATCACTCAACTCAAGAGTGTGAGTATAGTATGTTTCTGATCCCATCATCACAAATAACCTGTTTGGTGTCATAACATGACTGTATGACTTCCAGCTGCCACACAATATATATCACATGGTCTCATAATTGAAAACTGATCTGGTGCGCCATATGCAGATTATGAGGCAGAGTACTACCAACATCACCATGCAAGTGCTTCAAGTAATCAGCAACTGTGGGAACCATTGAGGCCTCATACCACACACCCATACCCTCTCTATGGTACATACACGTTTTTTAGCAGATGCTTAGAGTCTCCACAATCTGTAACCCATTTGCATCATCTTACATGGAGCCAGTAACATATTCAGTGATAAGTATGTTCTAACCGTCTTTGTGTACATTTGTGTTGTCATGTGATCCAGGCCAGTGAGCTGCATATGTCATCACCTGCCACTCCCCTTTTCCAATGACATCATCATTTTTCAGCATTTCACAGAGCAAGAAGATAGCGATAGAAACCTATTCTTATTGCCAAGGAGAGCACAGAATTTTTTAAAAGTATTTCCGCTGTGAACAATTACCTGAACTTTTCCACCTGAACTCGCAACCTGTTCAAAGAAAAAGTGTTGTCTAACTATAGTATATCCGAAAAACTTACATAAGCTTCTTCACTTGTATTGGCGCTATTCAGCACACACAAGCAGCAAACACACACACACACACACACACACACACACACACGCACACACAGTATGTAACATTCCATCTCTGCATTTCATCTTTTTATTGCTTTCATATTTAATGCTTATCTCAGCGATTCCTTGCTAGAACATTATCGCTGTCTTGCAGTACAAAACGTATGACATATTCTGCTAACAATGGTTATTAATTATGCTGTCACAAAGTGGAAACAACTTGCTTTGAACTGTATATTTGGCAGAAATGTTATACATCAGAGTCGTTCTGAGAACTTTGTACAGTTTACTAGCATTTGCTATGGCGTGACAGCTGCTGGGGGTGTGAGGTGCTAGGGGATATCAGCCACTGGGTCTTAGTGGATAATTGGTAAACAGCAAACGATTAAACAGTTAAATCGTTTGTTAGGTTTTTCAGATTATGCGATGACTTACTTTCGAGATGGGGGTGAGGCAGCGTGTTTGAGCCATAAATAAAGAAGTGACGATATCATACAGATGTAGTAGTGTCCTCTAGGAATCTCTGTCAAGCGAGCTTGGCGTACTATGCATGGCAGCAACAAAGAAGCAGAATTGTTACTTGAGATCTGTATAACGCCGTTTGTTGTGCTAAGAGCTAAACCATAAAATTACGTTGGTAATGGAAAATGATGAAAAGAGAAATACGTCGAAGTTATTTTCCGTATATAAGAACCACAAAGAGCTAATTATTTTTATCAAAGTAGTAAGAGGACCCTAATGTGTTGGCGAATATCAAGGCAAACGGAATCACAAATCTTAAGCTTCACGAAACCACATTGTAAATCTAAATTTAAGTAGCTAAGACATTTAGAGAAACCCTCTGTTACTCTTTGAAGCTTGAAACGATAAATACCAAGGAAATGGATACAGAAATATCTTACGAATTATCAAATTACGTACGTGGAATAAGTACCATAACGACACTCACACTCTGCTCTAATGTAGAGAATAATATATACATCTTGTTTACTCTCTAATGTAACAGTTTCTGTGACATTGGCTTACCTGTATCCGCTCCACCATATAAAACCTAGGCTCCATCGTCAGTGATCAAACGTTGCGAATTGAAATTAATATGCAGTACTTGAGATAGCCGTGAGAAATTTAAAATTCCACCATTTTTGTATTCTCGCGTATTTGTCTTGTTATATTTATCCACATATGCTACAAGTAACATTTGTGGTCTGCAGTTTAATATCACACTTCAACGTTATTATCTCAACAACCGATGAGTATCTCTCTCTGGCAGAATTTTAGCATCATATGCATTAATGACTTTGAAGAAACATTTGTATAAAAATAAATGACCAATGCTCATCTTGCAACATTTTATTATTGACTGAATAAGAGCTGTCGTCCGATCTAGCTCGTTATATATCACTCCTTTCTATTCTCTCGTATGTCACTTACTTATGAAAAGTGAAATTATTAATACGCTGTATCTTTGTCAATAAAATTCTTCACGATGTGTGACCACACTGTCGATGTGTGAAATTCTCCGACGTTTCGGTCAGTGTTGCAAATGGTCTTTCTCAGAGTGTTTTTCTTACTGTTTAACGAGAAAAACTGTAGTTGAAGAAGCTGTTTTCATAACCTGATAAGGTATTGACGATGAAGAGGTGGGGTGTTAGACGTTCTTTGTTGGTGTTTGCTTTATTTCTTGTTATTGGTGGAATTAGATGTGCTTGATTGGGGTTTGCTTTATTGCTTGCCATTGGTAAATACAGGCGATGAGAAACGGGCGGCAGTTGTGGCAGAACTCTGTTTACTTGCTAACAAGTGCAGGCAGAGGCGTAGTACTCTCTGTACCTACGACCGATGTGGTCTCCTGTGCGCCTCTGTGGCTTGTTTTGCCAAATCTGTCGTCTCTTAGCGCTGTTACCGCTAGCAGGCAAAACGCTGGAAGCCTTTACCCATTTTCACTGTGCGTGATGGAGGATCACTTGGACATTTCTATCGCCTCTTTAATCTTGCTCCTCAAAGTAAGTCGCTGTTTCGCTGGTACGCGTGTTTTCCTCATTCTTCGTGGTGTTCCGCTACTGCAGACTTGGTGTGTTCCTTACAAGGGAATGGTCCAGACTAACATGTCGAAACCAACCCTGAAATTTTCCACACAGGAAGAGTACACCGATGAAAAGCACTGTCAAAGTTTTAGTTGCTAAAGTGCAAATTAGCCTTGTAAGACTTTCCTCCAGAAAAGCTAGTCTTGCAAGGTTTGCCGGAGTGTTTCTGTGAAGTTTGGAAGGTAGGGGATGAGGTACTAGTGGAAGTAAAGCTATGAGGAGGGGTCCTGAGGCGTGTATGGGTAACTCAGTCGGTAGAGCACTGGCCTGAAAAACGCAAAGGTAGGAGTTAAGAGTCTCGATCAGGCACGCAGTTTTAATCTGCCAGGAAGCATCCTATTAGCGCCCACTCCGCTGTAGAGCGATAAATTCATTCTGGAGACACAGTCTTGACAAAAGAACGTAGCGCCATACAGTGGGAGGTCCAGAATGCACACATGCGGATTTTAGACACTGAAACCATACCGAAAATGTCTGAAATCGTTTATTTTTTGTATAACTTGCAGTTCATATCGACAACTTAACTGTTGTAGATGTAATTGTTACAGAAGTGACCAGCAGAGGTAAGAAAATCAAGATGTGTATGATGTTACATTATAGATGACTTCCATCAATTTGGACATTAATTTGTTGACATTAAGTATTTTATAAGAATTCCTGTTGCACAGTTCATTTGATAATTTTAAATAATTCGTATTTTACTAGCTATGATACAGTTCCTTGATTATTCCCTGTAGCCATCACAAACTTGCGAAGGGGCTATTGAAGGACAAAAAACAAGTATTTTCTTACACCAGGCACACCTGGTAGAAGATAAATTAATGCATTGAGGCACTTCACAGTAATTACTAGTTTTATTTATACAAAACTGGAATGGAGTAAGAAACGGCCGTGGCCATTGTTGTGCATAATGTGCTATATACCAGGTATACGTGATCAGATTCGTAAAATGTAGTGATGCAGACAGATAATGCAGAAATAGCCGAAGTTTAACATTACTGATGCGCTGATAAACCTGAAATGACAAGAGCTATAGGAAATTGCATTGTCCTGAAGTTCCACAAGGAATTCAATATCATTATGTTTATAGTATACTTGAATATCCCCCATCTGGTATTTACTTGTACACTCCGTATCTTTCTCATAATTTTTCTCACAAGCATGAAACGACCACACGAAGGATTAGTTGTAATTATTTTGGACGTCAGTAATGTTCTCTTTTCAAGCTATATTCTCAGGAAGACATTTCAGTAGGACCACTCACTTGGATCCAAAATGTGCATGTGAACATCCAAATTCAAGACTTAGTTATGAGCTGTCCCACAACATTTTTCTTCGAATTCAGGGGCTCAGGCCTGTATTGGGTTCAGGGTGAATTTCTCAAACCATTCGGTAATTGAGCTGCCCCATGATATCATGCCATTTTCACCCTTTCTATGAACGATGGAGATTTGAGAAACGCCATGAGGTTTCGGTGAAGAAGTTCACTCATACAAATGCGTAGTGCTATACTTAATGGCATCATACTGAAAGGTCTCTGTTGGATTCCTTTCATGTTTGATTTCTTAAATCTGTTGTCATTTACGGCATAAATTCCTCTTCTAAATTTACTGTGGCGTTTCTGACTATCTGGGAGGAGACTGAGTAGTGGAACGTGTTACTTTTACACATAAACGAGAACGATCTGTCACACTACTACACTTTAAAACATAGTTTATACGTAATTCATGTCACACGGTCTCATACGGAACTACATCAGCTTTCTTTTATATTCTGTTTATGATAAGATACTGTCATCCCCCTTCCCTTCTGTGTGAGAGGATGAATGAGCAAATGTACACTCCTGGAAATTGAAATAAGAACACCGTGAATTCATTGTCCCAGGAAGGGGAAACTTTATTGACACATTCCTGGGGTCAGATACATCACATGATCACACTGACAGAACCACAGGCACATAGACACAGGCAACAGAGCATGCACAATGTCGGCACTAGTACAGTGTATATCCACCTTTCGCAGCAATGCAGGCTGCTATTCTCCCATGGAGACGATCGTAGAGATGCTGGATGTAGTCCTATGGAACGGCTTGCCATGCCATTTCCACCTGGCGCCTCAGTTGGACCAGCGTTCGTGCTGGACGTGCAGACCGCGTGAGACGACGCTTCATCCAGTCCCAAACATGCTCAATGGGGGACAGATCCGGAGATCTTGCTGGCCAGGGTAGTTGACTTACACCTTCTAGAGCACGTTGGGTGGCACGTGATACATGCGGACGTGCATTGTCCTGTTGGAACAGCAAGTTCCCTTGCCGGTCTAGGAATGGTAGAACGATGGGTTCGATGACGGTTTGGATGTACCGTGCACTATTCAGTGTCCCCTCGACGATCACCAGTGGTGTACGGCCAGTGTAGGAGATCGCTCCCCACACCATGATGCCGGGTGTTGGCCCTGTGTGCCTCGGTCGTATGCAGTCCTGATTGTGGCGCTCACCTGCACGGCGCCAAACACGCATACGACCATCATTGGCACCAAGGCAGAAGCGACTCTCATCGCTGAAGACGACACGTCTCCATTCGTCCCTCCATTCACGCCTGTCGCGACACCACAGGAGGCGGGCTGCACAATGTTGGGGCGTGAGCGGAAGACGGCCTAACGGTGTGCGGGACCGTAGCCCACCTTCATGGAGACGGTTGCGAATGGTCCTCGCCGATACCCCAGGAGCAACAGTGTCCCTAATTTGCTGGGAAGTGGCGGTGCGGTCCCCTACGGCACTGCGTAGGATCCTACGGTCTTGGCGTGCATCCGTGCGTCGCTGCGGTCCGGTCCCAGGTCGACGGGCACGTGCACCTTCCGCCGACCACTGGCGACAACATCGATGTACTGTGGAGACCTCACGCCCCACGTGTTGAGCAATTCGGCGGTACGTCCACCCGGCCTCCCGCATGCCCACATTACGCCCTCGCTCAAAGTCCGTCAACTGCACATACGGTTCACGTCCGCGCTGTCGCGGCATGCTACCAGTGTTAAAGACTGCGATGGAGCTCCGTATGCCACTGCAAACTGGCTGACACTGACGGCGGCGGTGCACAAATGCTGCGCAGCTAGCGCCATTCGACGGCCAACACCGCGGTTCCTGGTGTGTCCGCTGTGCCGTGCGTGTGATCATTGCTTGTACAGCCCTCTCGCAGTGTCCGGAGCAAGTATGGTGGGTCTGACACACCGGTGTCAATGTGTTCTTTTTTCCATTTCCAGGAGTGTATTTCTAGTTGCACGCTTGAGGGTAGCAGACAAGCCTGTCTGCTAGAGAACAGTAGGACCAACGTCGGAACAGGTAGCTACGCTTTCTAAAAGCAGAGAGGTTTCTATCCTTAGTATGGTCCTGTCCGTCTCTTGTCGTGTTGGTATAGGAAGCTGCCCCTCTGGCCACTTCCGTTTGTATTTGTGAGCCACCCTCAGAAAGGGTCCAGGTCAGTCTGTCCGTGGCGAGCGTCTGAAGTGGTAAGATCTCCGGCTAAGCGCGTGTCTGCTAAGTCCGTGGGACAATGGATTTCTTAAGTTCAGCCTAACTGAAAATTTAATCACCTTTATTTCAGGTTTAGCTCTAAAATATCTAATGTTATCTTAAATTGCAGCGCAGTGTAATTCTCGTGTCAAGTTCAGAATATATTCCGGTAGTTGCTTTGTCACTACTTTGTGAGTAAAGTGGAACCACGTGTTGATCAGTAACTCTAACTAAGTTCATCAATCTTAAATGCGAATGTGCGTGAGATTATAACGTCTCGTCTTGACAATATTTTTCAATATAGCAACTTTTCTTTATGTTCAACCCACGTGGGGTGTACTTTGTGAGACCGGTACCACGTGCTTATACAATTGTTTGACCCATCAGGTTAATAGTAAGACGATAGTAACCAGTTCGAGGTTTTTCTTTTGTAAATTGCTTTTCGATCTAATTTATTTTAATTATCAAAATTATTGTGGAGTTACACTCTTTGTGTAAACCAAGTTGACAACGTGAAGCATGTGGTGTAATCATCAAAGTAGCCCTCAGCTATTCTTTTCGGGAAGATTTCCCAGAGAGTTAATATGAATTTAGCATACGAGAGTGTGGTAATTACATGACGGACAGGATTGTGCTACGAACGTAACTTCTTTGGGTGAAAATTGAATCGGTTGGTAGTGGTTAATTTTCTCTTGCATATGTTTAAACGTTCTTTGTGTGTTGTTTTATGAATGCAGTGTTGTATGCAGTCTCCCAATCTTGGCTCCATATTTGATGTGTTCTGTAAGATTACAATCTCACATTTTCACAATCCTAAATAAGGCACCAGTTTAGTTAGGAATCAAGTTTAATATGCTGAAATTTCAATGATCAATGTTAAAATAAATTTCCAAATATAAACTGATTTATTTCCTTTTATTTAAATTCTCTTTTATATATATATATATATATATATATATATATATATATATATATATATATATATATATATATCACCGGTTGTCGTATGACTATTAAAAGATTATAATTAATGTTCGTCTGGTTGGGAATTTGGTAAGCTAGACAGGATACCTGGTGAAACAGTTGCTCAGTAATGCAAGATTAACTTCCCCAGACAGCTCACAGCTTTTAACCCGCTTTTATTGTCTAGCAGCACCGCTTTCATAGAAAAATAAAGTAACAACATTACAATACCCTTCCAAAATGGATAATCACACACTCAGGAAAAGGGTCTGATAATGAAACCCAACTGTATTACCGATATTGAAAAGCAGTACCCTGTTCCAAAGTACATATCGAATCACCTAGTATGGCATTCATGATCCTCTTCGTCACAAACAGAATGGGCAGAAACGCTGCTGCTGGTTGATAGACAATCATCACTATTACTAAGCCGCCATCCAGATGTCGACTGTTTAGGAGTTGCTGATGCTGTCACTCACTTTGTTCTGGCAGTGGGCGTGGTGATGTAAGCACTGACACTGCAAGTGATGGCACCTGCACTCGCGACAGTTTAGGCACTGACAAAGCGATTAACGATGCTGACAGAGGTACTGGTGCCATCAGTGAGGGCGCTGGTGGTCACGACAGCCTGGAAGCTGGAGATGCCGTGGCTCTGTAACAAACACAGGTACTGGTGAAGGTGGTGGCACTTGTGATGCCTGCTGTGTGGTTTGTATGCACAAATTGTTCAGTATTTCTGAAAGATAGTAAGAGTTTATAAGTGTCATGTAAAAAATTTACACATACAGATACAGGTAGATGGACTGATATGTGTGCAAAAACTTACCACCAGCTGATTCAGTTAAGGGTTTGCATCCCCCCTCAAGCGACTTCTCTGCTATATGCATGTGCTCATGTGCACCACCTGAGATACTAGGTTGCAAGATCTGGGACAAATCCTGTAGCACCTCTATGCATTTGGTAAGGGAGATATATATGTTACTTGCCATCATAATCATCATGATCATCATCAACATCATCATTGTCATCTGAGTCCTGAGATTGGGAGGTTAAATCAGTAATGCCTACCGCTGTATTAATTTCATTGTTCAACAATTCTAGACAAAAATCAATCAAAAGGTACACACATGCATGCACTCACTCCCACACACACACACACACACACACACACACACACACACACACACACACAAATTCTTACCCTGAGGTAGTGTAGCCAACATAACATGTCTATTCACCGATTCACATCAGGGCGCCGAGAAATTGCTCGGTGTTCCATTATCATCACTCAACCATCTTGAAACCTCAGCTACACCATGTCGACGATTGCTGTGCACACAAGTTCTCCACGTATGCGTACATCAGCATTACTCTACCACGCAAACATAGGGGCTACACTCGTCTGGTGTGAGACGTTCCCTGGGGGGGAGGGGGGCGGGGGGTCCACCGGGGGCCGAATCGCACAATAACCCTGGGTTCGGAGTGGAGCGTCGAAGGGGTGAAGGGGACTGCGGTAGTCGTCGTGGGGTTGTGGACCACTGCGGCTACGGTGGGGACTGAGCCTCTCCGTCGTTTCTAGGTCCACAGTTAACATACAATACAAGACATACAAATCTTGAAACAACAGCCCCCAAAGTATATAATGTGAAAAACACATTCAGATATTTTGATACAAGAGCCCTCGATGTATATGATGTGAAAAATACACTCACGTGTTAATAAGAAGCTGGTACCTATGCGTGAGATGTTCATCTGAAGTAACAGGCCATCGCCACTCTACAGGGGTGCTTATTTTTTGCATTATAAGTGCAGAATTAGTGTTGTCCATCAGGAGGGATGACATAATAACCTTGACTTCGAGGTTAATAAGCCTGCTGCACCTGCTGCTACTACTGCTGCTACTGGCGTGCCTCATGAAGATGCACTAGCAATGCAACAAACATCGAAATGAAATAGGTTATGTTCTTCAGCCTTATATAATCGCCGTTCGGGCAGTGTGGGTGGTGCTACAATCGGCCATTAGTAATGCAGATTCCACCTGGGATGGACGAGCATGATGCCACTCAGAATGTAGGCACAGGGAGGTGCTGCAATCACCCAAGCCGTGTGTGTGAAACTGTAGGACAAAAGGCTGTTTTAAAATAAGTAATTCAATGGTCACCCAACTCAACAGTAATTTTTCCTTCTCTAATGCACACACAAAACAAAAATGGTTCAAATGGCTCTGAGCACTATGGGCTTAACTTCTGAAGTCATCAGTCCCCTAGAACTTATAACTACTTAAACCGAACTAACCTAAGGACATCACACGCATCCATGCCCGAGGCATGTTTCGAACCTGCGACCGCAGCGGTCACACGGTTCCAGACTGTAGCGCCACTCCAGACATCTAATTGCAGTGTTCTTGTAAATATCACATATTCATAGTGATTTGGCAACGGCCTTGCCGCAGTGGATACACCGGTTCCCGTGAGATCACCGAAGTTACGCGCTGTCGGGCGTGGCCGGCACTTGGATGAGTGACCATCCAGCCGCCATGTGCTGTTGCCATTTTTCGGGGAGCACTCAGCCTCGTGATGCCCATTGAGGAGCTACTCGATCGAATAGTAGCGGCTCCGGTCAAAGAAAACCATCGTAACGACCACACGCCCCTCCTATCCGCATCCTCATCTGAGGATGACACGGCGGTCGGATGGTCCCGATGGGCCACTTGTGGTCTGACGACGGAGTGCTGTGTGCCATAGTGATTTAGCACTACCTTTCACGTAGACAGTCTAGTCAGTATGAGCAGATCTTTCAAGTGTTGTCACCATAATTTCAAAAGGCATCCTTTCCTCGTCACAGTGTATTCTGTAATAATTACAACATAACCATAGTGTACATTTATATGTGTTGTGCATTTAAGGGCTCTGAAAGGTTTTTCTCAAACCCTCATTTGCTTCATTCTCATAGTACCCCAGATGACAACTTTCATATATATCATACAGTAAGCAGTAGACTTTATTAGTCAATAAATGGGTCTGAGCACTATGGGACTTAACATCTGAGGTCATCAGTCCCCTAGAACTTAGGACTACTTAAACTTAACTAACCTAAGGACATCACACACATCGATACCCGAGGCAGGATTCGAACCTGCGACCGTAGCAGTCGCGCGGTTCCAGACTGTAGCGCCTAGAACCGCTCGGCCACCGCGGCCCGCACTTTATTAGTCGAATGTTGTAAATTGAGTAATGGTAAATGTCTGAATTAAGTAAACTTCTGCATCTGTGAAATTGTAGAGGCTGAATACCCGCAAATCCAATTTCATTTTCGCTTTCCTTTTGGTGTGATATATGCAAGAATGATAAACTGCGGCATTTCCGACCGAAATGATGCTTTAATCATCCATGCACTTCGCAGTAGAGGATATCCAAACAGTTCCCATTATCTGAAACTTAAAGGCAATTGAAAGCAACTGCCAAGTATTTTTAAATGTTGTAAGCGCTCTTTATCGGTTACAGAGGTATGGGGCGTTTTCCTGATTAATTTGTAGAGCACAATATTGTTGTCAATAATATTGATACGTGCTCTTTGGATATATGCGTTATTGTCTGTTCCACTTTTTCCTAACTTGAATTGTTGCTTTAAATGAACTAGAATGCATTTCATGTCTTTGAAGTACCCCATCAGCATCTCCGGAGGTGTGCATGCACTAAGTAGATTGTATTCATCTGTCGATATTAGGTTCTGCATAAGCCACCCTGCATTTCCTAAGCAGTTCAAGTCTAATGTTGGTACTGAAACAGATATTTTTAAAGTTGATGTGCTACTTGCATTCTGAATATGGTCGATTTCAATCCCACCCAGCTCTAATCCTATTTCTTGGAACAGAAAAGCAAACTCATTACGTTTAAAATGAGACGTTACTGTTGGGCTTCCATCAGCATTCTTCATTACTCCCGGGAGGGGGGGGGGGGGGGGTACACTGCTAAAGCAAGAGGTTTGTGTTTGAAGCACTCAAGATGAATGATTCCTTCATCATATTCGACTGGAATGGTCGTTCTGAAGGTTACAAGCAGGTAGGTTTAAGGAGTTCACCGTTATTTCACGTTCACCCATCACGCTTCAATCCTAATGTGCCATGCTGCCAGCAGTGTGCTCTAGTTTTATACAGTATGCCCAACCTGTTTCAGATATAGTCATATTCGAACAACTTTACTGCAAAAGCCGATGAGATGCATGTCCTGATCCATAATATTCAACTCGAGAGGCACTAACGTCTGAGCAGCCACTGGGAGATGAATAGAGTTGCTTGTTGTCTCTAAAGTTTTATATCCTGAGCCGCCTGCAGGAAGAATCCATAGATTTTGTGAATCAGTTTGTAATTGAGATATTATTTCCTTGTAGTACTAAACTTGGCACAAATTGTGCTACTCAACAGTATATCCGTTGGTTGAGGTGACTCATAAAATATGTTCTGATCCTCGTGCAACAGTTTCTCCTTCGAGAAATCTAGTAGTGATACTACTGAATTTTCCCATGCAGAGTCCATTACCTCCTTTGTCGTTCTTATTCCTATTTCATGTTTCTTGAGGTTTGCACATAACTCAGAACCTGATACAGACTGATTTAAATATCGATCTAAATCATTAAATTTGTATGTGCTGTGCTGTATTTCCACAACTTGTTAATATGTCATTTCGAGCTTGCACGTAACTTAATGTTCATACTAGTCCCTTACACTCTGGATCCTGTGATAGGGGGGCTCCCACAAACTACAGTGTTCACTAAATCTGTGAACATTACGAAACAATATTAAAAGTTTAATCAGAATTTGATATGCAATTATACTAGCAGTACCACTAAGTTGTAGTTATAGGATCATATTACTGTCAATAACTTCAAAGGAATTTTCCAATTATTAAATGAAAGGTGTTCCAAATAATGACTGCACATTAACTGAAAAACACATACAAAATTTCGGTCACCATAAGCAGGATACACTCTTGCAAACTATTACGTCTTGAACAATTTTAGATGCAAGACAAAAATGAGTGAATGCCAAATTAAATTTGAGAGTAAACTACAAAACACGTAATTTAATTTAGAATGAGAAAGAAGGAGCGGTGGATTTCAAGTAAAGGAATAAATACCATAACTTTTTCATAATACGATAGTGGAAATTACGTCAAATGTAACGGAGCAGTGAGTGACTATTCCAACCAAAACAATTTACGAGAAGAAAAGTGAAATTTTTTCACTAAGGGCTCGATGATTGTTTTCTACTGCAAACATATTACTTATCGCTTAAGCCCACATTACCTGTTTTACAATTCACCTGTGTCTTCCCTAACCTACACCTGAGGATTCGCACTCACAAGGGAACCTCCCCATCGCACCCCCCTCAGATTTAGTTATAAGTTGGCACAGTGGATAGGCGTTGAAAAACTGAACACAGATCAATTGAGAAAACAGGAAGAGGTTGTGTAGAACTGTGAAATAATAAGCAAAATATACAAACTGAGTAGTTCAAGGGAAGATAAGCAACAATAAGGACGATACAAGCGCAGGAGCGTCGTGGTCTCGTGGTAACGCGAGCAGCTGCGGAACGACAGGTACTACGTTCAAATATTCCATCAAGTGTAAATTTTAATTTTTTATTTTCAGTTTATGTGACAAACTCTTATGTTTTCATCACTTTTTTGGGAGTGATTATCACATCCACAAGAAAACCTAAATCGGGCAAGGTAGAAGAATCTTTTTACCCATTCGCCAAGTGTACAAGTTAGGTGGGGCGACAACATATTCCTGTCATGTGACGCACATGTCGTCACCAGTGTCGTATAGAATATATCAGACGTGTTTTCCTGCGGAGGAATCGGTTGATCTATGACCTTACGATCAAAAGTTTTCGGTTCCCATTGGAGAGGCACGTCCTTTCGTCTACTAATCGCACGGTTTTGCAGTGCGGTCGCAAAACACAGACACTAAACTTATTACAGTGAACAGAGATGTCAGTGAACGAACGGACAGATAATAACTATGCAAAAATAAAGAAAGTAAAATTTTCAGTCGAGGGAAGACTTGAAACAAGGAACCGCAGCTGCTCACGCTACCACGGGACCACGGCGCTTCTAACCACACTTCGTCCATGATGTTGCTTATGTGGCCAATGGACTACTCAGTTTGTATATTTTGCTTATTTTTTCACAGTTCCACACAACTTCTTCCTGTTTTCTCAATTGATCTGTGTTTAGTTTACCAAGGCCTATCCACTGTGCCAACTTATAACCAAATCTGAGGGGGGTGCGATGGGGAGGTTCCCTTGTCAGCAGCATTCTTACATGGCTGGAATGCGGCTATGGCCGCAGAAGATGGGCTGTGACAACCAGCTGCACCCTTGACTGGTCAGTAAGCAATGAATGGAAAATGCTTCTTAATGTTGTCCTCCTCCGCGTACCATGGGTGCTACTTGATGAAGTTGGCGGTACCAGTGAAAACGACTCAGTATATTTTTCAACCTGGAATACTATAACTCACCAAAACTTTCTGTCATTCAAGAAAATGCCTGAACGTAAGTATTTAGTCTGAAGTGTGTCTAGCGAAATTCTGATAGAAAGTGCCTCTATCGATATCTGCGTGGCAAATGTTAACTTCCCGGAGTCCGAATTCGAAATCTTCTAATAGGATAACTACGGCTAGCCACATAGCCTCTTAGTACGGCATCACTGCCTCCCCTACGAACAGTAGTTGGTCAGATGGCAGACGCAGCTCCCTAAATAAACTTACATAACAATTTTCAGTCTTCCACCAGTGTGGCTAGCATAGAGGGACTTGCTCTTACCAAAAGGGAGACGTGCGAACAAACTTTTCCAACCCTTCAGCTACAATCACACGTACACACAGTTGCAGTTTACCTCCCCCATAAGAATGCAAGCTAAAACTGAGCGTGCAACTTTAAGTGGTGTCCTGCTTCCATGAGACTGGGTATGATTCTATTTCGACTGAAAGGTCTGCTCTCTGAATTCGTCAGTCTTCGTCCAGTGCTGACATTCTGCCGGGTGTCTCGTAATTAGGAGCCCAGTTTGACTAGCTGGTGGTCCGTGGCACATTGTCCTGTACGTATCTCCGAAACGCAGATATCTCAAGTGAGGCGATTGGACACCACCAGACATGGCCCCCTTCATGATTGCGAATATTGCACAGAGTACTGCCTTTCCAACAAGCCTTCGGCCCGCACTCGGCGCTTCTCGCCACTCAGCCCACTCACGACGTGGGAGCAATAAATCCTTCACTCACTTCAGCCCAAGAGAAAAACTCAACCTCTGCTCAGAATGCTAGTTACCGGAATGTCATGCACCATAGCTAATTCTTAACATTAAGGGAATAAGAAATGAAAACTAAGCCAAACTACATTACACTTGAATCACGTAATTACTCATTACTGTATAATAAACAGTCGATATAAAAATTAGTGTGGAACGATGCGCAATTAAAATTTAATTTGTTTGGAATTTTATACAGAAATGAGAGGAGGGGGAGGAGGTCTCAAACAGATCGATGCCTCTCAAACTCTGCCACTACCTAGGTGTCATACTGTCTTGTTAGGAATAATTTTGTAAATTTCTACCCTGTCAACACAACAATCCAATCCCCTTTGTCTAATTCGGTGGGCACATGCTACTGATGATGGTCCTTTTAAACTCATTGCTCCTGAAGCTCACACCTACAAATTGATTTGAATTGTTGTTGTTTTTCTATCTCCTTTTAGCTGTCAGGATGAACGTGAGACATAGGGTTCGACCTAGGTATTTACTGAAGTTTTAGTAGCGTTGAAATAGTAGAAGGGTTACCGGTAAAGTTACCGCGGATAATGCTGTAGTATACAGAGAAGTTGCAGCATTAGAAAATTGCAGCGAAATGCAGGAAGATCTGCAGAGGATAGGCATTTGGTGCAGGGAGGGCAACTGACCCTTAACATAGACAGACGTAATGTATTGCGAATACATAGAAAGAAGGATTCTTTATTGTATGATTATATGATAGCGGAACAAACACTGGTAGCAGTTACTTCTGTAAAATATCTGAGAGTATGCGTACGGAACGATTTGAAGTGAAATGATTATATAAAATTAATTGTTGGTAAGGCGGGTGCCAGGTTGAGATTCATTCAAATCAAATGGCTCTGAGCACTATGCGACTTAACTTCTGAGGTCATCAGTCGCCTAGAACTTAGAACTACTTAAACCTAACTAACCTAAGAACATCACACACATCCATGCCCGAGGCAGGATTCGGACCTGCGACCGTAGCGGTCGCTCGGCTCCAGACTGTAGCGCCTAGAACCGCACGGCCATTCCGGCCGGCTGCAATTTCGGTTTTTTCTTTTAACATATATCATCCACTGCGTTACAAATCCTCCGTCAGCGTCTGAATTTACAGTTCTTCATTCATTAGATTTCCACATTGACTTAGGTAATGTATTTTGAATGAACACGAAGTCTTGCAATGGAGAACTTTTTGATGAATTGAAGGCTGATTAGTATTTGTAAGCAGTCTGTTGGGCAATATAGCTAATAGCCTATTTTTATGAACTAAATGGGCTCTTTATTGTGCGATTTTAAGTGTAGTTCTTTCCTAGTAACTTCAGATTCCATAAACCCTGCTATGTCGGACACGTTGTCAAGCTGCTGTTGCGTGTTTTCCGCGTTTTTCGCTGTTCTCGAGACAGTTCCTGCTTCATCCACAAAAAAGCCAATTTGCTGAAAGTGCTTCCAGCGCTGGAATTATGAATGGAAGAATTCCACTCAGTGTTGTAGGTAGTGATATGATTGTAGGCGCTTTAACCAACTTTTCTTCTGAGACTCTTTTAGCAGCTGCTGACGATAACTGAATGATTTTTTAAAAAAGGATTATCTGCTGTTTCTCCTTCTTTGTCCCCAGCAAATGATGAGCTTCACACAAACTGGCTAAAATTTAAATCCAGACTCAATTTAAGTTTGATATGCATTCCCTTTTTTAACAACAAGTGCAGCAATACTCTTACCTGTGCCAATATCTCCTCTTGTACTTACATCCTTTGCTCTGCCAGCTAAAATTTCATCTGTAGCGTGACATACTGTGAGATATTGCTTTGTTATTCATGCAATATCATGTTGTCAGCAGGCCCTATATAGTAGATTGAGTCCCTTGTCATGGCCCGTGAGTAGTTTCTCAAGCTTCATTTTTGGTTTGTAGTTGTTATATTTGGAGATCAGCAATTTAGCTGGTAATTTGTCGAAAATACCGATTCCTCTGGTGATGCATACTGCATCAGGCATGTTACGCTATGCACAGCTCGCGGCTTGTGCACCTTGTTATACATTGATCAGCGAGACCATTATGACCACCTACCTAATAGCCGGTAGTTCCATTTTTGGCACAGATAACAGTGGTGATGCGTCAAGCCATGGAAACAGTGAAGCCTTCATAGGTCGCCTTAGGGAGCTGGCACCACACCTGCACACACAAGTAACCTAATTCACGTAAATTCTGGGGAGGGGAGGATGAGCTATGACGCCACGTTCAATCGCATCAAAGATGTGTTCACATCTGGCGAGTTGGGAGGCCGCTACATCAATTGGAACTCGCCATGTGCTCCTCCAACCGCTTCATCACACTCCTGGCCTTGTGACATGGCGCAATATCTAGTTGAGAAATGCCACTGCCTTCAGGAAACTTAATCATCATGAATGGGTGCACATGGCCTGCAACCAGTGCATGATATACCTTGACCATCATGGTGCCTTGCATGATCTCCACTAGACACGTGGATGCCCATGTGAATGTCCCTCAGAGCATATTGGAACCTCCGCCAGTTTCTTTCCATCCCACAGTACTGGTGTCAATGAGCTGTGCCCATGAAAGATTGCAGATTGAAACTCTCCAGTTGGCATGATGAAGAAGCTACTGGGATTCATGACACTTTGCAATGCTTTCCCACTGCATCGATGTCCAGTTCCGGTGGTCACGTGCCCATTTCAGTAGTAGTAGCCAATGTCGTGGTGTTAACATTGACGCCGGTCGCGGTGGTCGTGCAGTTCTAGGCGCTGCAATCCGGAACCGCGGGACTGCTACGGTCGCAGGTTCGAATCCTCCCTCGGGCATGGATGTGTGTGATGTCCTTAGGTTAGCTAGGTTTAAGTAGTTCTAAGTTCTAGGGGACTGATGATCTAAGATGTTAAGTCCCATAGTGCTCAGAGCCATTTGAACCATTTTTTTAACATTGACACATGCGTGGGTCGCCGGCTGCGAAGGCCCATCGATAGGAGTGTTTGGTGCGTTGTGTGTTCAGATACACTTTTACTCTGCCCAGTATGATGTTAGTTCCACCACAGTCCGCCACCTGCCCTATTTCACCAGTCTGCCCAGCCTACGACGACCGGTGACCACCCATGACTTCTTGACGGGATTTCACCTTAGTTTCGCCACGTGTCGAAGACACTCACCACAGCACTCCTCAAAAACAGGACAAGTCATTCAGTTTCCGAAATGCTCGTGCCGAGCCTCTGAGCCATCACAATCTGCCCTCGGTCAAACTCAGACACACGGACGACACGCTCAATGTACTGCAGGCCCCGTGTGTGTGCGTAACTAGCAGTTATTCCTTCCCAGTTGACGCTGCTGCCATCTGGACGGGCTTATATCGATAGTAGATCGGTGGTCAAAATGTTCTGGTTTATCAGTGTATAGCGAATCATAGGTATCCAACCAACTGTTGAGCGGTGAAGAGATTTCAAACCATTTAACAAGGGCCTTATTCACATGTCACCTTAGGACGTATTCTATGACAAAGATGTTTGGTTCACTGCTTCTCTGTAATTTGAAAGAAGTCAGGCTCTTTTGGTTTGCCACCCTTTCAGTTTCATTGCGTGTATGATGTTTATGCGTTGATAGTGTGCCTCTTAGTATTATGAAATGACAGTGATTGGTTGCTGAGAGCCTCAACAACTTGTTGCTCCGGTTACTTAGGTGTTGGATCATTCCTTCATTTCTCTGTAGTTTTTTGGGTTCTGTTTCACTTCCACTTTATGCAGAGGAGCGTTTTCACCGGACCAAATTGCCAGGCAAAGAAGGAGCAGGCCAGGTAGGAAGTGAGGGTCTGACTTTGGCTGACACAGAAACCGCACGCCGAGATGTCTCAGATTTAGTGAACCTACCCAGCTGCTAATACCGCACTAGGCGGCGCTTTTGTCCACTAGCCATCCCGTTGTCTCTGCCTTACTGTCACAGTGTGTCACTTAACGCTGTCGCCTCCTACATCTCTTTTCAGTGGGGGAGAAGATTTCTGAACGCGTACAAGAGTTTGCTGGCTGAATGGCCACGCACTTACTTTCTGGGCGCTATATACGTAGGAATTGTGAATGTTCCTCTTCCAGGTAAGAACACATCAGGTGCAGCTGAGTGGTCGTCAGACAGTCGCCTATGTGGCTAGAACGTTTCACGTCATCATTTTGTGTTCTCTCGCCTACTGGATACCCTTGTGTCCAGAATGCATGCATTCTGGTTGGAGACCAGACTTTGACGTCAGTTGATATAAAGAGACGCCTTTAATTTTGGGTGGCGAGTTGCCCAATTGGGGGAGCGAGTTTTTTCCAACTTCTGATGGGAGGAATTGTGCGGTGGTTCGTTTATGTAGAAGGCGAGCAGAAATCGTGCCATCCGCTATTAGTCGTTCTGACTTTTGGCAGACTTAATGTGGTGTAATTTTTCGGGCGTTGTGCGCAGAACGGGAGATTAGGTATTCCGATTCAGACTGCTAGACGGTTGGGCAATGTAATTTATTTTTCGAACACGAGACTGTAGTGCGGATTTCAGCCAGAGTCTGTTGTTCTGGACTAAGGACAGTCGACCTTATTGCCAGCTTCCACATTTACTCAACGCTTTTCATGTGTTTCGCAGATGACAGCAGCTGAGTATGGTAATACACTGGCAGCTCTGGCACATAATGACCTTAGTCGAATTGCACTTACACCCTCAGTATCATATTCTTGGGTTTAGCAGCAGCACGGGTTTAATATTGCAGGAAGAGATTAGTGAATCATCCAGACCGTTTCTCCTGTCACTACGGAGAAGGCTGCTGCGGCAGCAAATACGGTACTTTATCTATGTCGCTGACGCGCGCAAGCAAGGCAAGGCCCAGAGTACATGTGATTGGGTATGGCGGTGGGAGTTGTCTCTCCTTATGCTAATGTGAGTTCTGTGTTAGTTAAACATCAAGTTGTTTAATGTTAAGTTAGTGGTTGATCTTCTGCTGAATGTTAGTAGGAAGCTTAGAAATTAAGTACCGTCGACTTTGAGATTACAAGAGACGATACAGGAACAGGCCAATTACGCGGGAGGTAAAAGGTCATGGATTTGTTGAAAGAAATTAACTGCCTTTCGTATTTTAATAATTAATTTCGTTTTAATTAGGTCAAACCGTGGCGGTGCAGCTAATAATAACAAAAAACACTGAATCGTTGCCTAAATAACGATTTGGGTGCACTGTTCTTTTTTCGACGGCTCAATACTTGAATCAGTTTCGACAATTCTCTCACAAACGACGTGCTAACAAAGTGCCATTTCGCCATTTAGTCCTACACGAGTGCTGGAAAAGTGGATTTCTGTTTTATATTCCGTTTGAAACAAGCAGTAGCAGATTAATATGTTATTACGTTTCGGTGCGATCGATAGTCGCCGAAAGCGGTTCTAGGCGCTTCAGTTTGGAATCGCATGGCCGCTACGGTCGCAGATTCGAATCCTGCTTCGGGCATGGATGTGTGTGATGTCCTTAGGTTAGTTAGGTTTAAGTAGTTCAAATGACGATACAATCTAACTCCTCTCTAATGAGGTTCAAATACGTTAATCACTCTCCATCTCATTGGACCTCCTGTAGAAGCTATGTTATGCTACTATGTAAGTGTGTCCATTCGCGTGCGTTTGTATGTGTGTGTGTGTGTGTGTGTGTGTGTGTGTGTGTGTGTGTGTGTTTTGCAGGGCAGTATTCGAGGAAGCAGGAAAAGAGGCGCGAAATGGAAATCGACGTAGAGGTACAGAAAGCACTAGCCGTACATCACCGCGTAAGATTAATTGGCGTATCCGTGTCACTCTGAATGAGGGATTTTTTTTTTTTTTAAGGAGGAAAGCTAGTCTGAAATTAATTCGTTGCTCGTGTTCGAGGTCATCCCCTAGCACTGCAGTTTGTTCGAATTCGCTTTCCGATAGAAACAGACGCGACCGGCTCACCGCCCTTCTGTTTTAAAGTATCCACCTAACCCCTGGCGTGCGCCCTCGCCAAATACGCCAATAAATCACAATTATCGCCCGAGCGGGTAAGGCCGGCAGCTGCTGTAATGCGAGGTGTGGTTATCGCGGCCGATATACAAACATGCTGGGTTCCCGCACACGCTAACGCTATTAGAGATGCTGCACTGATTGCCAGCCCGTCGTTAAAAGTTAATGGAGCCTCCCAAACTACTTGAGCCGTTAACGTGGTCTTAAGCTTCAGGACGTGTTACAAGCTTCGCGGCGCCAAGTGCCGAGAGCGTCGTCCTGCCGGTGATATTCCGACAGTGAAAATGACACTTAGGGTGAAATTGCTGAGCCCGGCGCGCCCGCTCTGCACTTTGGTACACACTCCAGGCCGTTGGAATATGCGAGGCACTCATGAAGTTTGCGAAGTAAGCGCCTACTCACAGTGAAGTCGCTAGCAGTGCTTGCATTAAGCGTACTCCCGCCTCTTGCAAGAGTCTAACGTTTGCTTTCTCAGATGTCAGTGAACCATATGGGCTATCCCAGTTGCTGCTATCTTAATCGGCCAACGTCATATTCATTCCAGTCCTCATGAACACCATTACGATCTCCATCAGTTCCAGTTTGAGTGTAATGGACAAACTGATTCGTTGGAAAAACTCCATCATTAAAAGATTAATCAACTCGAAATCATCAGACCCCGGTAGTATGAAGCCATATCAGCTTAAGTGTCTTATCCCTTGGCCACTGTGCACACCACCATCGTTGGCAAGCCGTTCTCCTCTTTTTCGTCCTGGGAACAGCAAAAAGCATCACACATTACAGGCACAAAAGAATTTCTGCATTCCTTCAAAATTATGTTCTGGTCTCCCTTCTTAATTTAAAAAAAAACTATACAACATCTCACTCATGCTAACTTCCTTCCCCTTCCATTCCAGACCACTCAGTCATTCACCCAAGACAAAATAACGTTGTTCGAGCAATATGTGCTTCGTGTTTGACATGGAATTATCCCATGGCAGTAGGGCGTCAAAGAGAATGAGGACGAATTGTTAGTTGCCTTTATCAAGAGCAAGTATTCATTCAGGGGCAAACCTATTGTTCTCTTTCGATTGATAGGTTCTTAACCTCTCGATCACTCCTCCTCCTGCCCTTGCTCCTCCCAACTTCCCCCCCTCCCCCCCCCCCCCCCCCTCACTTGCTTGTACAGGTACACTTTCAGGCCTGAGTTATTCGAATACTCTCACTCCATCAATTTGAATGACTATTTAATTAAACTGGTCAATTAATGAACTCCTCCCCCTCTCAGAAAGCCCCCAGTACTCCATATCCCTCCCCCTCCCAGAAAATGGCAGGAAAAAGACTCCGTTGATAGGAAAGCGATTGCAGTGTATAGAATATTTTTTAAACAATTTAAACAATCTGTGGAATATTGTTTATTAAGACAGTTTACAGAGTAGAAGGTGATATCGAATATTTTTAGGGACTGCGCTGCTTCTTCACTCCACACAAGGTATACCATCATGAAACACCCGTCACAATTGTACCGATCGTGGAGAACGCTCCATCCGCCATCTCCCAACCAGTGCCAGCTCACACTATATATGCAGGTCGCTTGGGGTCTTGCAAAGTGATGCGTCCATCAGAGGCCACGCGACGCGTCAGTATCCAGGAGGTGTCTACTTCGGTCACGTGACTGACAGACTGGATGTTACGCTAATCCCCAAACAAAATTACCGGACAAATTCCTGTCGAAACATGTACTCTCTCTCTCACTTTCTCCTGTTGTTTCCCACTGTCTGGTCTGCAAGTGCCATGGGTCGCTGTTGGCCGGAACCACATATAAAGCACCGTACAACCAGTAAACTAGGCTCTAAGCTGCCGGCCGTGCTGGAGAGGAAAGATCTCATGACAGGAAATTCAATTATATAGCATAGGATATACTCTTTATTTGTAAAATTCTGTTCGCAGTATCTGGATATCACTTTTATTTGGTGGGAAAGCTCACATTCAGCAACTACATGTCCTGATTTTGTAATTACACAGCTGCAGACTGGAGGTGTCGTCTTACGGGAAAATTTTCGTATGTGCACTCATCTTGAAGTGCAGGAATCGACTGTGCCAGTGTACAGTACCACCATCAGATGACATCCCCCCACCCTCTAACCACTCACCGCCTCACTCCCCACTCATCCCATCAAAAAATGGTAGGCAAAAGACTCAATCTGTGTTGGAAAGGAAGGACTGTCAGGTGACACGCACGTAAGCATCCTGTATGATCACCTCCATCCATTCATGTCCATTGTGCATTTTGATGGACGTTGGAAATACTAGCAGGGCAATGCGACACCCCACACGTCCAGAATTGCTCCAGAGTTGCTCCAGAAACACTCTTCTGAGCTTAAACACTTCCACTGGCAACCATACCCCCCAGACATGAACATATTGAGCATATCAAGGGTGCCATGCAACGTGCTGTTCAGAAGGGATCTCCACTCCCGTGTACTCTTACTGATTTATGGACAGCCCTGCAGGATTCATGCTCTCAGTTCCCACTAGCACGACTTCAGACATTAGCCGAGTCCATGTCACGTTGTGTTGCGGCACTTCTGCGTCCTCGCGGGGGCCTTACACGATATTAGGCAAGTGTACCAATTTCTTTGTCTCTTCATTTTAATAGTCTTGTAGAATGCAAAGCCGTTAATACTCCAATGTAAGAAATTTATCCTCAGTCCATGGCATACATTCTCCATACAAGTTTCTCTACGATAAACTGTGGCGACAAACTATAAAGGGACATAACTACTACGTAGCACACAAAAGGAAACATTGATTCTGTGCATAACTTCCCCTCTCCCCGATGATTCATTTGCATCCATTTAGAAAAGGGCGAACATGAAAAGTATAGTAACAGTCGTTTCGTACCTAAAAGGAAACTGAAGACTCGATTTACGTCCAAGATATGGCGGAGAAATGGGTTACTTCCCACACATTGTCGTTCGTCTAGAGGAGAGTATCGAAACAGGTTTTCCATCGATGGTCGTTTTTCCTCACACGTGAATTGGAAGTCCTCTGGTGACTGTGTTTTGAAGGGATTTGCTATTAATGATAGCAGGTAGACAATGCTCAGAGCCGCACACAGAACACACAGTTGTATTCGAGTGGTTCGCCGGTTATACCGAACAAATGTTGGTCCCCGAGAGATCAACGGAAAAATATAATTAAACGCATGATAAATGACCTGCAGCATCATCTCCCTCCTCCTTCTCAACCGATCACTCCATCTACTTCGTATCGTCCTTTAACTCAGATCCAAGTCAGAGGCAGCAAAAACAGCTGTGGACTTGCATGTATCACTATTACCTCAATAGACAGATGTGTTGCCATAGAGCAACTGTTTGTTACCTGACGCCGCAAGGTTGTGATTGGCGGAGTGTACGGGGAATGACACTGTAAATACTGTTTTGGTGGGGTTTAAAAACACCTAGATACTCCTGCACAGGGTCAAACATGCGATTTATTCTGTAGCTGTATACAGCAGGCAGCCCAGCCGACAATACAGCGCTCATTAGCTAAGAACACTTTATAGAATTTTATAAGGCGACTGTCGATAACGTTGGGGTGCCACCGGGGTTTGTATTTCGACACATATAAATTTATTACACTACATTTGGCGGTCATCAACGTTAAGCATTCTATTCCAACTGTCTTACCACTTTCGAGGAAGAATGATTGTTTCCCTGGTTCCAGGCGCTACCATTTCAACGTTTTCTTGTATTCCTCTTGCTGTCGCATAATCGTTCGCATTTATAACAATTTTCCTGCACCAAGCAGAGGACATGCAAGTACTCCCTCAATATCCCAGCATTTCGGAGTATTTTCCCTCAGTTTATCCGTAATTTTGTCGATTTTATGCCACTTCAACCCATGCGATCATGACATCACTTGCCGCTCCATATTCTAAAATTGCTTGTAAATGTAATATAGTTACTATCATCTAGCGCAAATTCACTATTTTTCTGGTCATACAGTATAGTATAGCACTATACTTAGCCGGCCGAAGTGGCCGTGCGGTTCTAGGCGCTGCAGTCTGGAACCGCGAGACCGCTACGGTCACAGGTTCGAATACTGCCTCGGGCATGGATGTGTGTGATGTCCTTAGGTTAGTTAGGTTTAACTAGTACTAAGTTCTAGGGGACTAATGACCTCAGAAGTTGAGTCCCATAGTGCTCAGAGCCATTTGAACCACTATACTCAAATACATCCAGTCACCTCCAACCACATATACCACAGCTGCAGTGCGATTGGTCTGGTTTCTGAATGTCCGTGTCTGTGCATACATCGCTAATGCCTCCCATGACCTACAGTAGGACCAAGTTAGTATTCGACTGAGGATCCACCACAAGTTAAATCCGAAGCGATGTTGGGATGCAGATATTGAATATACCACATCCGGGATTGGGTTTGAAGGTAGATCTGCTGTATGTTATATGCAGAGCAATGTTCGGAGGCAGATCCACAACACGTCACATCTGGAATAGTGCTCAAAAGTGGATCAACCACACGTTAAGTCTGGGGGTGTGTTCTGTGTTCGACGTTGGATCGACCATCGGTACAATAGGTTCAAAGGTGGCTACTATACCGCACTTCATTTAATTCCCTGGTGATTACAGTTATTACGTCATGTGAAGCAAGGGTGGGGGGTGCTGTTATGATGTCTACCCAAGAGGGGGATCACTGTCTCCCACAACTGATTAAATAAAGAATATGTATCAGTATATTATTGACTCGGACTTGGATTGCATGTATCGGTTAAAAATGCTTGCGGTGATATGCATGCATGTCCGAAGGAACATTACATCTTTCTTCTTAACAACATAGGCATTGCAGTATGGTATTTATCCGCCGATACCGAGCAGCGACTTTCAATTAAAATGTCCTCCCCTGTACGGGAGTTACATAATCTTTGTGAGAGTAAAGGTTGTGGCGCAGGAACTACGGCATATGGAAGATTTTGGTCTGCCGTGAGTCGTGCACGGATAGCTAAAGCGGTTAGGGGGACTGCTCGATTAAAGCGTGTAGTACGAGTTCGAGTTCAAGTTCGGCACAAATTTTCGTTGTCGTGATTCCCTTACACAGCTGATCATTGGAGGTATTCGTAATTGCGAATACATTTCATGTATGTCATAACAGCCGTAATCGCAGCAGTGTCTGTTCCTTCGGAGATGCATACATATCCGAAGGAACAATGCATCGTTCCTCTTAATCACACAGGCACTGCGATACAGTACAGCCCGTTATGACCGCAGTACACTTAATTTCTGGACATGTCTCGTAACTGAGGGCAAAGTTGTTACTCCATTATCAGATACTTCATTCTCTTCACTTTCACTATCCTATGAATCACTTTCGCTGTTGTCTGTTTCATTATATCTATTTTGTTCATATATTGTATTTTGGAATACATATTAGTCCACACTGCTACTAACTGGATCGTCCTCGTTAACGTAACATTCTACCTTTACTTCATAAACGTCGAAATCAGCATTGCTTTCCACTAACCTCATGTTTGGATCGTGTTCGATCTCTTCGGAAGTTACCGTTTTAACTGGATTGAGTCTTTCTACGTAATCTGCGTTCGGGATTATTTCATTATTTTCATTCTTTCATCTACATCATATTTGGCAAGCATCTTTGTGCCATGCCACTTATCCACTTTACTTTCCTTTAACGCTGTTAGAAACAACTTCGGTTTTTAAGAACGGAACTAATGTCAGTATCTTTTCATCTACCATTGGTTAAACACTCCCTTCGATTCGCTTGATTTTGGAATAACCTGCATTTGAGCATCTGATATTTATTTTGTCACACAGCTCATAGATCTGCTAAGCTCTGTCATTTGTTGCCTTGTTGAGTCATAATAGATCAGTTTGTCTCTACATCTACATCTACATTTATATTCCGCAAGCCACCCAACGGTGTGTGGCGGAGGGCACTTTACGTGCCACTGTCATTACCTCCCTTTCCTGTTCCAGTCGCGTATGGTTCGCGGGAAGAACGACTGTCTGAAAGCCTCCGTGCGCGCTCTAATCTCTCTAATTTTCCATTCGTGATCTCCTCGGGAGGTATAAGTAGGGGGAAGCAATATATTCGATACCTCATCCAGAAACGCACCCTCTCGAAACCTGGCGAGCAATCTACACCGCGATGCAGAGCGCCTCTCTTGCAGAGTCTGCCACTTGAGTTTATTAAACATCTCCGTAACGCTATCACGGTTACCAAATAACCCTGTGACGAAACGCGCCGCTCTTCTTTGGATCTTCTCTATCTCCTCCGTCAAACCGATCTGGTACGGATCCCACACTGATGAGCAATACTCAAGTATAGGTCGAACGAGTGTTTTGTAAGCCACCTCCTTCGTTGATGGACTACATTTTCTAAGCACTCTCCCAATGAATCTCAACCTGGTACCCGCCTTACCAACAATTAATTTTATATGATCATTCCACTTCAAATCGTTCCGCACGCATACTCCCAGATATTTTACGGAAGTAACTGCTAGCACTGTTTGTTCCGCTATCATATAATCATACAATAAAGGATCCTTCTTTCTATGTATTCGCAATACATTACATTTGTCTATGTTAAGGGACAGTTGCCACTCCCAGCACCAAGTGCCTATCCGCTGCAGATCTTCCTGCATTTCGCTACAATTTTCTAATGCTGCAACTTCTCTGTATACTACAGCATCATCCGCGAAAAGCCGCATGGAACTTCCGACACTAATTTCATATTGTATTTTATAGGTCTTTTAACGGAGTATTGAAATTAGCCTTCATTCGCTTACTATTTTCTTCCATTTTCTTAGGATCATTTTTCAGTTCCTCAAGATCAGTCTCTATTTTCTCACTTTTTCCATTCTTTTGTTGGTCTCCCCCAACAGACTTGTGAAATGATAATGTAGAAATCACATATTGATATCTAACGTATTCGTATTCACACACATGTTCCGTAACAGTTGCATTACTTTGGTTTCGCACACTACACTCTAATGTAGTACTTCATTTTCAGGTTCGTGAGTTTCATGTTCCGATTTCACATTGGCTGGACGTGAAGTGACTGGTTCTGCTTTTATTTCTGCAACAAACGAACTGCCTTCAAATCATGAGTCACCTACTCCACTCGCCCCTCTGTTTTTTGCTACAGGTGTCATTTGTTGGTAATCAGGTGAAATTTCATGTTTTCATGTACATTGCTTTCATCTGCTGAGTCACTATTCTGCTCCGTTTTGAATTCTGTTACTAGCTCTTTGTCGCGGTTGAAATCCCGAATTCGATAATCTCTTTCCCGCCTTGCTGTTACGTAAATGTACTCCAATAAATTTTTTTGCTACGTTTCGGATAACTTTCAGTCACTGGTTTGCAAGTTCATGTCCTCAGACATTACAAAAATCTGGCACAAACACTTTACGCTATGTAAACGTGCTCCAATCAGAAGAGCTGAGTTGCAACGAGAATTTCCGTTACGTCACGCTATGTGGATGGACTTTTCCTAAAAGAATGTCTGTTACGCAATTAAAATTTAGGCAAGTCTTTGCAGAGATCACCACGTGTGATCGAACGCTTATAATTTTACGAAATTTCTGTTTGTGTTTTTTAAATGGTGACAATCTGGGTACAATAGCTTCTTATTTGACAGTTATTATAAAACTGACATTTTGTGACCATCTGCTCTTACAATTACTTGTTGCAAATGTTAATATCGCTTAAATGAACGAATTATGGTCAAAACGTTTATGGTGAATAATGAAAGCAATCGTTCCACACTATCGGGCGCTGCGCGCTAATTCGGAAGCTGGAGCTGCCGCCTGCCTGCCCGTCGTGTGTGACCTCGGCTGTAGCACAGATCCTGGTATTTACGCCCTTTCAAAAGTCATCAGTGATCTCAATATATTCGCAGTATCGATTGCTGGAGCATTCCCATTGTATTTATTTCATAAATTAATGATATTATCACCTTACCTTATAAACTGAACCGTCTGTGTACTAGATAGATTGGTGTTAAACAATTAAGGCGATCGATTACTGATTCCAAAGTAGCTGACTATCCAGGCCCATGATCGTAAAAATCATTCGCTATTACAAGAACACTGCCTACCTTCAGTATCATTTTGATACTGTGAATGCATCCATCCGTTCAACAGCTTATGTTACAGGTACAGTAGGTGATTGTGTCCTAACTTATTAAACCCTCTGAAAGAAATATTGTGTCTGGGTTCTTACCGTTACCAAGCTCTGAAAGAGCTAATTTGACTTTAATTAATTCTGAAAATTACTATGGATTTAAAAGAAAATTGGTAAACTGCACTATATACTAAAAATTCTGAGATGGAAGCAAGCCAAACTGATTCTGTTACCATGCTCTGGTTACCATCTTTAAAATTCTTTGCGTACTTAATTACTGAATTTTATTAACTGGTTTTCGAACTTTCAGTTAGCAAAATTTACGTCAGCAAATGGGAAAGGAAAGGCGACCAGTGCATAGGTATTTAAAACGGTGGTTTAAATGAATTGCATTGTTAACACTGTATTCTGAAGTACAGTAGTCTTTGAAAATTTTATAACGATTCTAAAATTAATAATTTTCACACACGTTATTGATTGTAATAAATGGCAAAGGATTGAGAATTGAACAGCAATGGCATTATCAAAAAAGTATAATAATGATTATTGATAAACTACTACCTTCGAATTAATTGTCGCTTCACTTCGAACTAGCGTGACTGACACTCCGTAACAAAAGTACTTTTCTGAACGTGGTTTGCTTAGACGGAAGTGTGATTGTGGTTGCATTGTCGAAGCGGTGGTCGATGATGATTTCACACGGCTTCTTCACGTCTTCAATAAATAACTTCAGACAGCTTCTTCACGTTTTTGATAAATTAATACATACCAAGCAACAGGACGCTTTCCAGATACACTGTTCAAGCGGCAACTATGGCTGACGATATTTTAACAGCTACTTAATTCCGGAAGTCACTGCATCAGCGACCTTATGACAGAAGAGACAACTTAAAAGCGTTACAGAGATAAGTTACACCACACTGATGAAAATTTGAGACACCACAGTAATTTTACATCCTGACAATGTGTCTATGCGCTCAGCGCCGAGCCGTTCTATCACTGCGATTGCTAGATCTTCGTGGTATTAAGTTTTCTCTTAATTTAAGAGTCACTTAAGCCCTCGGAGTAGAGCAGTCACTTCAATTTGATAAACACTGTTTTCATCTATTTAAAATAACACCCGTGTGGAAAGTAACACATTTGAGAAGTTCACAAAGGCATCTCTATTAATAACCTCCACGCATAATTTCAAGATTAATCGATCGATACTCGTATCGAAACCAATCTAAAAAATTTATTGTCCATGTGAATGGTATAGTTTTTCCGTCACAGTGTAGAGTTGCAGTTCTCTGTGACAGGTTGAACAGCCACCAGTGTGCATTAAAATTTATCGTATTTAATGTTGTTAGCAGGCCGTGTAGGTTATATAAAGGGAAGGAACAGCGTCAGTTGTTGAGTGGTCACTGAATGACGATAAAGTGCCGCGTACTCGAATGAGACAGCACTGCAGCACATAAAGAAGTTCGAAAGAGGCGTCAACGTGGGTCTCCATGTTTCCGGCTGGTCAAATCGTGCTGTATCCAGACTTCCAGGCATTCGAATGAGACAGTGGCACATTGTAGAATTGAACAGCGACGTGAGGGCACGCATACTCGTCGTCAGGGCTCCAATCAACCACGTCTGACCAGCACAAGGGATGATCACCATATTCTGAACTAAGGATATCACAACCTCTTCACCTCTGCTTCTGTCATTCGAAAACAATGAACAGACTTCCGGGTGCATTCTCATCCCACACCATTGGTTGGAGATCAGCAGCAGCCGGACTGGAGAATTACCGCGCCATGCGTAGGCTGTCGTTGACATTACAACACAAACTGCTGACTGAGTCGTGCCGTGACTGCGAAGAATGGACTGCTGATGAGTGGCGTCTGACTGAATTCACCGATGACTCGCAGGTCTGCACCAACTTGGTTGACCATCGTCGATGAATACAACGACGATCCCGAGACTGATCCCATTCTTTCAATGTTTTGAAGAGGTAGAGCGGCGTTAGTCCTGGTGTTTTCGTGTGGGGAGCCATCGGGTATGACTTCAAGTCGTGGGTGGTAGTGACTGAAGGAACTCTGACGGCACAGCTTACGTTACGGATACATTGCGTTCGTATGTGTACCTTTCATGTGAGAGTAGCGTGGGGCCAATGGCCATGTCACGTGTCTCCATAAACTATCTGCATGATCTTGAGATACTCGGGAGGCCGTCACGTTCTCCGGATCTGTCCGCGATAGACCGTACGTGAGGATCGGCTTGGACCTCAACTTCGTTCCCGTCACGCAATCCAGGACAAGAAGACTTGCAACAGTTGTGTTCCAGCTTGTTTCAGGAGAGGACATAACGGCTTTGCGACAGCCTTCCCAACCGAATCAGTGCATCAATCGAGGCTAGATAGGGTACAACGTCATATAGATAAGTGGGCCCATATTGCCAAGGTCTCTGCAAATCTGACTCGACATTGTAATCTATCAAATAACTTTTGGAATACTCTCAACCTGTGGAGTTCAACTTCGTTGCTTCCTCCCCTTCTGCGAACTTCACATTTTTTTTCAAGAAGTGCATTATTCATTAAACAAAGTGACAGTTCTGGATCCTTCGTTATATTAGAAGTGTTAGACTGATTCTCATACAAAGAAGGTAGAAAGATTAAGTTTACGGAAGGTTCACAAGCAGGATCTTGTCAGGTAATCGAACTTAGCCTATCCACAGAAATCATCTTTGCGTTTAGCGGTTTAGGGACACCCCGAGAAATACAAATGTGAATGACGCGACGGTAATTGGAACCCAAAGTTGTTCCTCTTGCCAGTTTAGTGGCTTAACTACTGTGCCACCTCCCTCGGTGAGGGCAGCGTACGAATCAGCTCAGAGATTAAATTAGTTAAATGTTGTTGGGAATGGAGGACACATGATAACGGATTTCTCTCTCTCGACTAAGATGTTAAAATGTTGGCAGATGTTACTTCTGTCTTCCACTTTTATAGAATCCTCCGTTTATCTTAGAGGGAGTGAAGTTAGAACCTATTATTACACCGTGTAACATCCAAAGTACCACGCAAAATTTAGTCTGATGGCTAAGCTGTTTTGCATACAATGCCGAGTTCATGCATCCTGACGACGTCTTGGGCGTTACGAAGATGATCAGTCCTTCATCAGAAACGAACGATGCACGGCTGCCTTATGCACTACACCTTATTTCGTATTAACAGTATCCACCAAGGTCCAAGACCAATTCCTTTCGATTTGTAGCCACACGTCTTAACATTAACTGAAAAGAGAATCACGTTCAAGATATAAATGACTATTTCATACAGAAGAGTTTATAGAATATCCCAACAGAACAACACACAACACATCGCGAAATTCAGAGCAAGCATGTATTTCCGAAGGCTTAAGGGGATACCATCTGTCTTGATAGCCGAGAATCAAAATCAAACGATGTTTTCTCAACAATACCGCAAGAATCCCCACTCTATTAAACATACATAAGCTCGTGGTTGGTGTATTGCAAACAAGTTGGGTCCTTTTTAATACGTGCCCCTTTTGGTATTAAGTAGTAAATGGGTGCAAAGTATAATAATTTAAGCATACCTCAGTTATTAAGAGTGCATTGTATTTCGATGGTGAACGTAGGTGTGAACATACTTTGCAGGAAGTCGTAAGTATGTACTGTCCGTGACAGTTTCTCATCTCGTGTGACTCTCTGCTGTCATACTTGCCTCATATAGAGCTCACCTCTTAAGCATAAGATCTTCGTAAGAGGTGTAAAAGTGTTTCAGTTACAATGTGTGTAGGGAAAAGAGTATTCAATTTTTGTGCCGTTTCCAATGTCAAAGAATGCGCCAGTAGAGCGGAAGCAAATGCTTAAGAGCTAGAGGGAGATCTCGTACCGTAGCAATCTCTGTACGTCCAAGATTAACAAAGGCGGCAAACCAACAGTCATGAGACAGGTAGACAGCCATTGAAGCCATCCAGGAGGAGAAGCTAGTATGTCCAGTGGTTAGAAGCAGAGAATGAGAACCGTTGAATAAAGGAAATCCGCTTTTGAACACTGGAAGAAAAGCCACCGCCGGCCGGAGTGGCCGAGCGGTTAAAGGCGCTACAGTCTGGAACCGCACGACCGCTGCGGTCGCAGGTTCGAATCCTGCCTCGGGCATGGATGTGTGTGATGTCCTTAGGTTAGTTAGGTTTAAGTAGTTGTAAGTTCTAGGGGACTGATGACCTCAGCAGTTGAGTCCCATAGTGCTCAGAGCCATTTGAACCATTTGAAGAGCCACCATCTTACCCGTTAGTGGTATGTCGCACACCCTTTCGACCTGACTAAGACTACTACGTGATGTGACGTGGACTCCACAAAACACTGAAAGCGTTTTTTGGGCCAACCTGGTCTGTGGCCACTCAACAGCCAGCCACAACATACAGAGATTCGTGACAGTTTGATCTCCGGCTAGCATATCTTGACCGCTAACTTCCCACATTTGCTTAATAGCATTGAGATTGAGGGAGGGGGATTGGTAAAGCACACTAGCATATTCATACCCGTGGAGTGTTGCCCAATCCATTCACATTCAATTTGGAGTCCTCGGGTTGGTGCATAGTCTACAACGTACAAATCATCTACCGTGCGTGACAGGAATCGAACATATGCATTCACATGTTCGGACAGGAATTTCGTGTTTTGTTTGCTATAGTGCATTGTAATTAAGAAGGTGAGTGCGTGATGCATTCTACGTGAGTGGAGATGTCTCTGCCCCACTCCACACGCTCCAAACACAGCTGGCTGTGGTAACTAGCATCACTGGTGTAAGCGCCACACTGGACAGCTGTTTCTACTTCTGACTTTTGCTAGAACAATTTATATGCACGGAAAATTATCGCTGTCTCTCATTAATGAAATGCTTGTAGAGTTTGCTGCATGCCACAAATAAACCACTGTGGCACTGATGGGATAAACGTAATGATGACAGTAACTTTCTCGTAATGGCCGGCCGTGGTGGCCGAGCGGTTCTAGGCGCTACAGTCTGGAACCGCGCGACCGCTACAGTCGCAGGTCTGAATCCTGCCTCGGGCATGGATGTGTGTGATGTCCTTAGGTTAGTTAGGTTTAAGTAGTTCTCAGTTCTAGGCGACTGATGACCTCAGCAGTTGAGTCCCATAGTGCTCAGAGCCATTTGAACCATTTTTTTTTTCTCGTAATGTATCACTGTCAAGTAACATAGCCAAATGAAACTTGGGGCATACATGAAAGAACTGTTACAGTACAGTGCAGCAGATGACTTAAAGAAATACTCAGTGAGACGAGCAGAAATGACACATTTAACCATGGACAATAGTCACACGGAAGACATCGCGATTTTTGATGATCCACTTGACATTACAAAAGGCGTGACATAGTTTTTCATTGTGTGTGTGATCACCACGGGCGGCCATGCGTGCTCTGGAACGTGGTCCCATGTTGGCCACAAAGTTGATAAGGAGCTCTTGTAGTAGAGCGTTCCCTTCCTCTACCAGAGCGGTTGACAACCACTGGATGGATAGTGATGCATGTGGATGTGCTGAAGTGCGTCTGCCCAACGCATCCAACACATGTTCTATGGAATTTACTTCGGGAGACCAGACAGGCCCGTCTTTCCAAAAACTCCTCCATCTGCGCTGTTCGGTTGCGCATTTTCATTCATAATAGGCAAGTCAGGGCCGAATGCACCCTTGAAAAAAAGCCGTTGATCTCTCATGAATTATTTAATTTATTTGTTTTCTAAATGAAAAACGCCTTCTACTGCTCTTCTGTATTTCATTACCTCAGACGCGTTTCTTCTTTTTTCACTCTGGGGCATCATCAGTCGGATGGTTCTTGGCGTTTGTAGTTGGCATTGGTGTTTCCTATCATTTGGTCACATGGAGATCACACTAACGCTCTGTTTACAAAACATAAGCACGTTTTTGTGTTTCGAACATTTTTCTTCCCCACTTTTCATTTTGTTTGCCCTTTTTCTTGTGATGCACTATCACTGTTCTGCCACTAATACCCGCATAACACTAACATAGACGTAACTACCTAGTGTTATGTCTATATAAGTGACAGAAGTCACCACAACAAGGGCAAAAAATGGAAAGTGGCTAGAAAAATGTTCGAAACACAAAAACATTCTTATGTTTCGTAAATAGAGCGGTAGTGAGACCTCCATGTGAACAGATGAGAGAAAATGCCGATGGCAACGAAAAACTCCAAGAACTATCCCAGTGATGACGCGTTAAAGTGAAAAAAGAGGCAACTGGTCTGGTAGAACAAAATACAGTGCAGCAAGATAAGGCGTTTTTCATTAACAACACCAATATATCTGTGCTTGCTGCGGAGGATGGTCACGCCAACAAACTTGTTATTTAACTTAGTTTTCTTGTGTGCTGTTGATATCTTCTTAACTATCTGTTCTGCTTTGCCTAGCACGTTCCATCACCTACATCTTATTTGTTATCTGGACTTTAAGCCTTGTGACACTGATAGTGCTTTTCATTATCTTTCAGTGTCACTGATTAAACCTCAGGGACAATGACACAGAAATTCTGTTGTTTTCACCTTGCTTTTTTTGCCAATTAGGATTTATCTGTGAATAATGCATAATTGCCTTCCTAATATTTTTCCTTAGAATTTTCACACCATTCCATTGCCGACCTATATCTGTCACCTATTCTAGCACTTTCATTCCTTATTTTTATTGTCATTTGTTATAGCTTACCATCAACTTCCACACTATTTGTTTGCCGGCCAGAGTGGCCGTGCGGTTCTGGGCGCTACAGTCTGGAACCGAGCGTCCGATACGGTCGCAGGTTCGAATCCTGCCTCGGGCATGGATGTGTGTGATGTCCTTAGGTTAGTTAGGTTTAATTAGTTCTAAGATCTAGGCGACTGATGACCTCAGAAGTTAAGTCGCATAGTGCTCAGAGCCCACACTATTTGTTTCAGAAATTCCTCCTATTCTGAATACTGTCTCTTAAGGTAGGTTTGCTGCTGTTAGGTTCACAGCATGGCCAAAAAAAAAAAAAAAAAAGAAAGACTAGTCACATTTCAGAACTTTATACTTGTTTCTCCACGTATTTTATGTCACATGTCCGATCTCATCTCTTTACTACGCTGGGCTGCTGGAGACAGGAAGGAGTGTACTCTATTTATTTTGGAACCATTTATTTAGGGATGGATTTTAGATAGTATATTTGTCACACTGATACAAAATACAAATTTTGACATGCTTTGGGGTCACACTACACAGCCTATAGACATGAAGCCCTATTCTGTATCGTTCATACCGATCGGTGTAGTAGGTTAGTTTCGGTAGTGACGTCATATTCGGTTCTATATCCAAATGTTCTATTCAGTAAGCTTCTGAGACCTGTTACCGAATGGTCTTCCCACCTATTTTACGACAATTGTACCGAGAGGTTTTGGATTTCGGTGTGACCCTGTCGATCGGTGAGCTGTGGTTTATGTGCACCTATAATTTGTTATTTTAAACATATTCAGCGGCTTTAGATGTAGTGATTGTGTTACTAAAGAATCACCAGAGGACGCATCCGATTGGAAAGTGTGTACATGATAGACTACTTTCCTTTGTTAGAAATATGGTTAGGTTAGGTTGTTACTGCGAATGATTACATCCAAAGAAAAATAAACCTTTTCGGTCAATATTCTCTCAAAATATGTGTTACTGTTATGCAAATAGGAGTTTAAAGATCATTAAATACCAAGACATCGGCTCTCCTTACGTATATTACATGAGTGTGAACTGACGTTAGTAGTGACTTTGAGCACTTTTTCCCACAAATGGGTTAGTCAGTAACTATCGAAACGTGTTTTCAACTTTCAAGTAACGTTACTAGTGACTTTGTGTACTTTTTCCCACAAATGTGTTATTTAGTAATTATCGAAACGTGTTTTCAACTTTCAAGTAACAATGGAAAGCAATCATGTGAAGCCTGAAATTGGAAACCTTCCAAACTGTCACGCATTTATGACTTACGCAGCACCGTTTGGCAACGAAGTCAGCCTACGTTCCTCTACGCAATAGCACGAGAATCGAGCATTGCGTTTCTGCTGTTTGGCGTGGCCAAGTGGTCAGCGTTCGGGAAAGCGAAACGAAACATCACGGGTTCACGGATGGATAGAAAAACTTTTTTCTTTCCTCTTCATATATGCAACACGTTCTGAGACATTTTTATTCATGGAAGTTCAGATTTTTCTGCAATATTCGTTATTACTTACATGTAAGAGCGCACTTCCTCAGTAATGATTTCGTGATTTCTGTGTGTCTAAAAAAAGAAATACGAAATTGCTGTGAGTGAAACAACCGAAAGTGACCTTTGTATTTTTTCTTGTCAGATATAATTCACCATTTTTGCCGAATATGTGGCGATTTTTAAGTATGTTGTTAGACAGGAATCTAAGAGCGCAACTTAAATTACTGGGAATGTAACAAGCAGCAGTCATTTTCATAATCTTGCTTGTCACAAGTATTTATTTGCGATCGAATCCTCAACAACAGTAGGCAGAGATGAAAGATCTCCGGCGTAATATTTTTAGACTGTAGCACCATATAAGAAACATTTTCATTCATGAGATGCATGTTGTAAACTTCGACTAACTATAGGAGCTCTCGAAACTGCGTTTTTTCAGTTTTGTTTTTAAGACCCATATCGTTCACGTATCATGTAGGGAAGCAGGCTACTTTTGGATCTCTAGGAGCGAGTTATAAACAAATTCTGATTATATTCTTATTCTTTGAAACTCTCGGAATCAATTTTTCGGTTTTTTTTTTTTTTTGTAGATTATTAGTACAATGTATTACACACTATTCCTAACTCATTTTCCGAAACGTAAAATCCAAAACACGATGTCAGTGTGAATGAGAATAAGATGACATAATGCGGCATTTATGACAATCTGCAGAATACAGTCAAATAAGCTATCGTTATTATGGATATATGGAAACATGCGGTCAGGGAAACTGTAAAAATTTCTATTCATTTCAGCTGGGAATCGTGGAAATTGATATACTGCACCTAATGCTATTAAGAAGGAGGCAAGAGCGATGAAGGCGGGCACGTCAGCTCGATGGAAAGCGATGTCATGCGTTATGGCAACGTAAACGCAATTTTCGGCACTTCGAAGAACAGCGCGCCTGTATCGTCTGCTAGCCGCTTTGTGTTCGTGGTGCTACAGTGCGCATGCGCGGATCTGCGACTGCTTGCTTTTGATTGGCTTGCGCGACGTGAACCGACAACAGCGCTTCGGTTCTCTAGACCCGAACGGTATCGCTTCTGAAATGCATACTGAATAATGCAGGGGCTCTAATTCAAGTACTAGACCGTTCTCTTGAGTATCCAGTTCTCTTGAGAACCGAAACGATAGGTACAATGGCGTAAAGATACTGAATAGGAACCCAGTAAACTACTCGTAAATTACCGAAATAAAGCTCTGCAGACACGCAAACAACTCCTAGATTACCGAAATAATTTCAGTACACAGAACACAGACATGCAAACTCCTCCTAAATAACGCAGTACACTGATGTGCAGACACGAAAGCAACTCATAAACTGGCCAAATGATGGATAGCACAGCCCAAAGACCTGTTCACAAAATAATGCAACAGACACGCAAACAACGTGTGCAGGCACCGCCCGCCACCCCATGTCAACTGGACCACACAGGAGGCTACTGCGCATGCTCCCAGAAGTTGGATATCACTGGCAGCCCCCGCAAAGTAATGTGTCCATCAGCGGCCAAGCTACACACAGGTGCCTGATTGGGTCTCTCATGCATGAGGCGGTGGCATCTCCCTCATACTTGACACCTGAGAAATTACTCTCGAAATATGTGATCACCTAGGCACCGTTGCTGAAGCGACCGGATGGGAACGAAGACCTATTTGCAGAGCGCAGATGCTCCAAGGGCTCGCATGTGTCGACACTGCCGTGAGGCTTCACTGGATACATGCCAGTGCGAGTCATTGCTCTCAGGCTGCTGCTGCCTTCTGTGAGCAGGTGAAAGTTGGGTCTATTTTCAGGTATACAGTTAGAGTTCTTCGGGTGTTATACTGACGTCAAAGAACTCCAAGGCCCACTCACGTCGGTCCCATATGCTAGATGCCTCTGGGCAGCGTGTGTTTACCATTGCTGACACAATACCTGTGGACACTGACATCACAGAATAGCATAGGGTGCATTGTTCCTAGTTATCCTAACAGGACATGCTGAATGCATCTAGCCATGCACGCGTACCCAGCGTGGCTGACACATTGCACAAAATGTTCGTCCTGCTGTCAACATACATCTGAGAAATGTCAAACGTTCTCACTGATAAAAGCCTGTGCACACTCATGAAAACAAAAGCATTCTTGTTGTTTGGAAAGCGAGCACTCTCTAAACACAGATGTGGGGAAATCAAAACAATTACGAGAACAGAATTCGAAGCACTGTCTTGCAGAATTGTAAAAAATGGCTAGAATTTTCGGTATTCTACAGCTACAGGTCTGGAGATGTCCTAATGCCACAGGGGAGGATGAATAACGGCGTCCCCACTAAAGATGGATGGTCTGCTTCAACTTTTCTTTGAACACTTTCTTTCTCAGAACTTTATGTACATACCTTGCCTCCATCTTGTTCAAATCAATTTGAGACACACCTACATCCTGGCACAAAGGAAGTCTTGTGAATGAATAGAGCATTATGATTGAATTTTGTACTGATCACCATATTGCCCCGACAATTAAACCCTGCAAAGTGGCCTACAGATCGTCAAATATGGAAAGACTCTTACTCAATTACACTGCTCTCCCATTGAGGACAGGAGTTTTAATATTAGAGTGCAAAACAGATCTCCAACACAGCAATATATCACCGTGTACTGTGTCGATGTAGTAAACATACAATTCTATTTTGTGCCATACAAAATCAGCTCTTTTACATCATTTGTGCACATACTGTGAAGACAGATAGCACAGTATACACTCCTCACAGTACTAAATATTTCCCTGCGAGGTCGGCGGTCATCCACCCGCCACAGGTAACCAGAGCACCCTCAGCAGACAATATTCACTCTCAGAACTGTTCCAAAAATTCGGGCTTGTTGCCCTTGGCACAATCGCATTAGTGTTTCTGCTCTGGACCTGCTTGCTTGCTTACTTTTCTACACACATCTCCAGACTCTGGGGTTACAAGAACACATGTATTTTTGCGTGGATTGCCATAATATTATACCATTTTCGCGGTACTTCTCAACATCAAGCACGCAGCAGTATCTTACCGATCACTCACGCACCATAATTCTGAAGATATAGACTGGAAATTATTTCTCTACAAACCCGAAACTTCAGCTAGGTGGGGCATGCCGTAAACCACTGACTAACTAGAAACTTGTCATGTCTGCGAAGACATTTATGGGGAGACTCGAAAATAGAGAGAATACCGATGTCAGTGATGTAGCAGTTTCCAAATCATCCCAATAATTTACAAGGTCAACTAAGGTGTTGGTCATGTCTAGAGGACCAGCAAACGTATATTCCACATACGAGATGCGCACACCACAATCGATCTTCTTTTAACTAAATAAAGGCGCAAAATCTGCAGAAGCAGTCAAACGAACAATTTACGTTGGATGGAATAACAGTCAGGGCAAACACACCTCCAACTTCTCAAATATCCACGCGATCACGAAAGCTGTCCAACACATACTAAGTATTAGTTCGCTATTTGGTCGTCTAGAGGACAACACAGTTAAGTCATCTACGTTCCTACTCTCCAACAGGCCTCTCCATTCGGACAGCTCCTACCATTAACGGGAAATGGAATCATTCACGCACAGGTCACCGGCGCTGCACGCCAAGCATGCACAGGTAGAATCATAATCTTAAGAAATCGGTCACATATATGTTTTATGGATGTACTTACAACTAAATGTTACCATCACAGTATCAGTTGAATGACATTCGGCAGTAACCGAAGTACTAGAAATACACCCTACTGACTGCTGTGGCTCTGGAAATAGAAATATCAGTACCATTCTTATGACTCGACATACTCTTCCCTTTGCTATCACAGTACTCAACGTCAAATCCATACCTTCCTCACGAATGGACATAGTCATTTCCTTTGCACATGTCGGAACACAAACACATACTTCACAAGCCTGATGCTCAATGCGACTTTATCAGGCATCCCCAACTACTAAGTATAATACTTTGTCAATAACTGATTGCTGGCGATGGACATGCCTCGTAAGTTTTTCTTGTGAGTGCTACCACCATGTCTTAGAAAGAGAGGTTTAACCGTCTTAGAAACCGTCAGATGTTAAAAAACCCAAGCCCAACAACTACTGTATGTTACTGACACAAGCAGTCTTGGTTCTACATGTGCAGACAATTATCCATGTTAATAGCTATACCAGCTTTATAAATCCACATGTGGCATTACCTACGAATCATGTGGTTTTTCCAGATACCTAGATGGTGATTGTAGGAGTGTATATTATCAGACCAGCAGTCCAGTTACACGTAGCCCACGATGCAGCCTCGTCATAAAATCGATGAATTTTGAAAGTGATTCTTCTAAAGAATGTGCTATGATATCGCTATTTGCAACCCCCTCACGCCACCGCCACTAGATATTTCTCCAGTATTTGTAACGTATTCTGTCTCACTACAATGTCAGAGGTTCTGCGATATATCCACTGAGTTATATGTGATGAGTGACTGAGAAGGATCACTAACAGTAGTAGATGGTGTGCTGACTGACATCGTAAGAAATGTACACTAGGTTTTCAGATCACTAGTGTTTTGCTCTCTGCTAGAAATGATGTCTATGATTTGGAATCAAGTCTTTCCATTGAACTACATACCTGTGTTGGATCCTATGGAGAAGTCCTCTAATGATTACAGCCACAAGTGAATCATATTTCTGGCATCTCATATCTCGAAACGAGTCACCTTACAGCAACATGTGAATCATATTTCTGATACTCTCATATCTCGAAACGAGTCGCCTTTCTTGAATCTGTCTGCTACAACAAAGTCACAACGTGGATTTAATCACTCCCTGCGCATCTTCCGACTGCTGCCATTTCCACAACTTTGCGCATGTGATCATTCCAATTTAAGTCGGAACTGGGTAGAAGTCGGAGAAAGCCATATCCACCACCTTCTGCAACCTGTGTAGAAACAGAGCGACCTGAGTTAGGGCGACAGCACCATGTTTTGTCATTCGGTGGAAGTGGGCGCATTGTGGTGCATCCCCAAACTATATACAGATACTACAGTCCGAAGCAGATCCATGTCCCTCACGTCCCATTCACATCACTCAGCCCAACACGCTATCATCATTATTCTGTACCATCCAACAGAAAAAATTATAAAATATAAAAGCTCCACTAACTTCATCCAATATAGAACTCGATAAGATTTTTACCACATCTCTCTCCTTCCATATACAGAAAACAAATACCATCTGCGTCCCGGGATGGAGCACATGTGACAATCCTACTAAATATACGTTTATTGATCAACTGCACAGACCGGTGTAATGTTCCATCACCTGCACTGTAGGAGGAAGGCCGTACCCCACAGACTATACTGTAAGTTGCTAAAGACGCTCCCTATAGCTCTGTGTCGTTGTTTGAAACATTCTTTTTTTTCCTGCTCTAACACATTTCATAGACTGCCATACATTTTGTTTTTCCGCCATGACTTCGAGGTCTGTGTCAGGTTCTAACCTGACATTAACACGTTCTGATCTATGGCCTCTCACAGAAAACTAGACCTTGCACTGTGACGTGATTAATGTTATTCAAGAGGGCTGTCATGACGTCAGCTAATGGCGTGAGTACCATTACCCAAGATGGTGGGAAAGTACTACATCACCCGCACCCTGCCAAGCCGCCTGGTGGGGAGTTTGAATTAAGGAGGTAAGATAGGTCACCTGGGTTATCTCGTCATTTAAACTCATCTGTCACAGTGACTGAATAGCTCAGGGCTTTGTGTTCCATTACGACTGATTCCTCATATTACTCTCAAGTTTCACTATTTTGGTGCTACCCTTCCCCAGAAGGTGTCACCCATCCACAAAACTCTTCCTACAACTCAATCAAGCGTTGTCAGTCAATCATTATGTGGTAACCAACAGCGTGTCAGTGGATGGATGGGATGGAAAAGACACCGCCGACGTACTGAAATAATAAGCATTACAGTTGGCACTGTGAACAATAGTAGCAATTTTACAGTAATTTCACCACTGACCAATGATGCGACAGCAAGTTTACCAGTTTCAGTATCATAGCTAAGCCGTCCCTTCTCTACTTTGCGAGTATCATTGCGAATGTAGGTAGATGACTGTGCAGAACGTCCATTAATTGTTAATTCTCGAACATATACATCATCAAAGTATACCAGACAGCACTCTACATATTTCTAGAGGATAAAATTGGTGACTGAAAGACCCCCTCGCACTGTCTTTGACCAAGCCACCCTGCAGCACCATTACCGATTTAATCTGCAGCCGACCAGAAGTAGACTGCCACATTTCGCGTCTCGTGAATGAATGAAGCTTGCCGAGTCGGATTTTTCCACATGCTCCCATGTCGAGGAGGTTTGCACCCATTATCAGTGTATAGTAACAGATTTGAAAGTGTTGTGATGTAACAGCAGATGGTTAAGAAGAACAAGAAACGGGTGATTTTTATGGATGATGGAGTTCCAGACGGATGGAGTTCGGAGCACTTTACTTAAATCAACTATGCTATCAACTCTATAGGATGGTTCTAGAGTGTAGGACCAGTATCTGGAAGTTTTTGGTAAGAGAGAACATAAGCACACACACTCCTAAGGCTACAACTTTCCGCATGTAAAACAGGTTATAATGTTACATAGCTTGAGTTTCCGACCTATCAGTCATGTGAAATGCAGCGCTGTTAATATTCCAATGTAAGAAATATGTTTCCAGCGCATGACATACATCCATCTTGCAGGTTTCTCTGTGATAAACTATGGTATCGAACCATAAAACGAGAAAACTACTTGCTTAAAACAGTGGCTCTGTGTGATACATTCACTATATAGCTCATCAGAGATGTATAGCATCCACTGTCAACATCCGATCACGTTTCGGAAATTATACTACGCGCTCATCGGTCCTATATAAAATGATCGTTATTAACGGAGAATACCTCTTACAAGGAAACAGAGAAACGCATAGCAGCAGCGTCCAACATCTGAAATTACGAGTCATGGCGCCACTATCCCCGTAAACAGAACCACTGCGAAGCAGATGCGTACACAGGGGATTGCAGCGTCTCACAAACACCTATCGCTAACTTAGTTACTATTGATTTTACACTTTACATGCGACAGGGGAATGGAGTACATAGCACAAATCTTGGGTCGTTTAGAGGAATGTGTCACATTTCATCACACGTCAGATGGAAGTCTTCTGATGACCGAGAGGTTTACTGTTAACGATCACATGTAGACACTGCTCTAAGACTCACACAGTACACCCATTTGTGTATGAGTCGAACCCAGGCTATGTCATACAACTGATTCATCCTGAGGGAAAACGAGAAAAAAAAATGGTCAAATGACGTGCGGCAACTTTCTCTCTCTATCTCTCTCTCTCTCTCTCTGTCTCTCTAGAATTCACCATCAGTCTACCATTAAATCATACCTCGTTACAACTCCATCTCAACTGAACAGTCCACCCAGTCTATGCCATTCTTTAACGCAGATGCAAGTAAGTTTAGAGGCAGATGGTTCTCTGTCTTTCTGAAAAGCGTCAAATACAATAGTCAACTCGTGTGTATCACAGAATGCTACCTCAACGGAGAAAAGTGACTGTTTCCCTGGTTCCCTTCGCTTCCATGTGATAATTTCTTGGATACCTCTTGCTGTTGCATGCTTGTTCCCATGTACAAATTGTTCTGCGCCAAGCAGAAGACACACAAGTACTTCCTCAATGTCCCTGCATTTTGGTGTATATTCCAGCAATATATACGTGTTTTCCACATTTCTATCGATTTTTTTATGTCAGTTCTACCCATGCAAACATGACATAACCTCTCATTCCACGTTTTAAAATTGCTTGTAAGTGTAGTACAGCTGCCAACACCCACCGTAGATGCACTGATCAGAAGGTATACTGTAGCACTATACTAGATTGTACCCACTTGCCTCCACCTCGCATATTCCACATTTGCAGAGCGTCTCCTCTGTTTTCTGTATGTTGTGTATGCGCATGTGCCACGGATGTGATAAACATACTATCTAAAATCCATTACTAAATAAATTGTTCCAAAATAAATAAAGTACACTCCTTCCTCTCTCCAGTAGCCCAGCACAGGCCGAGTCATTTTCCTCTCGAGAGAGTCATCTAGGATTACATTATGGAATGGACGACAGCGCCCTCTAGTGTCAGTACTGTGTACTAGGTCAGTTGGACTCTGGACCCCAAGGCGACCATATAGTTTCCATCCATTTTCCCCCGCCATCTGGGATTATGTCACGGAATTGATGACAGCACCCTCTGGTGGAAGTACTGTGTACTAGGTCAGTTGAACTCTGGACCCCATGGCGACTGCACTTTATGGTGGTACAGCCTCTAATTGTTTAAATAAATAGTGCATGCAAAATAAAGACTTATGTGCAGCACAGGTCGAGTCCTCTTCCCGTCATGTCCTAGGACAAGGTGGCAGTTTGATGACTTAGGTTAGTGGAGGTAGCCCAACTGCCCTTTCTTTCCTGCCATTTTCTTAGGTTAGTAGAGATAGCCCAATTGATCTATCTTTCCTCCAAAATTGAAACTTACAGCCAGTTCCTAGGAAGAGGTGGCGGTCGGATGACTCAGGTTAGTGGAGGTAGCCCAAGTGACCTATCTTCCCACAATTTTCTTTGGTTAGTAGAGGTGTGTTGCATTGTCCTGATGGAATTTGAACTTCCTGCCATTTTCTAGGGGAGGGGAGGGTGGGGGTTATGTTGGTGGAGGTAGCCCAGTTGACCTATCTTCCCGCCAAAATTCAAACTTCCCACCAAAATCCGCAATCTTGGATGACGCCATTGTCGCCATCTTGGATTATGTAATGCACTGTTGCCAAGTCTACTAGCCGCCGTCTTGGATAACGTCATCACCACCATCTTGGATACATCTGGCCACAATGGAAAGTGGGGTGATGTCGCCCTTCTCCCCCTACTTTTGTAGTGTTTCATTGTGATGATCCATGTTTAACTTTTAAAGTCACACTGTCCATAGCATACCTGATTCCTCCCTCTGTTCTTTATAGTCCCTGTAAGAAAACCTATTTTCCAGTCCTTAGGAGTATTGCAGTCTCTGTATCATCTGTTGAGTAGAAGATTATATCCATAACCAAAGCTCATTCTATTGGTAGTTATTATAACTACTCACTGTTGGTTCATTCTTCTTCTTTTTCTTGGACTTTTCCAGCATCTTCACGGAATCTTCTCTGGACTGGAATGTTAATCTTGATTTGACAATGTTAATGGAAAAGGGTGGAGTAATGCTTTACTCTTGCCACCCGACCCCAATCGAGATGTAGTTTGTATACTCTTCTGTCTGTGTGTTGTGTTATTCCATGTGAAAGTGTCAGAACGTTTTCGAAGTGTCTGTGGATTGTGTATCTGAGGCGGGCTGTGGGTATCAGCCTGGTATGCACTTAGTCAGATGTGATAAAACTACCTAAAGAGCATATCTCGGCTGATCGTCGTCGTTAATCCGATGGGCAGATTCGATCCAGGGCCGGCATCTCCACAAATCCCGGGAGTGGTGAGCTACTATGGGTGGCTCTCTGGGTGGGTCAACTCTCTGTCGGTTGGTGATGTGTATAAAAAATTCTTCACTCATTATATTATCAAATCATTGCCATTTCTCTCCAGGTTAACAGTGTACCCACATGACTGAAAGTTGTTGCTCATTGCAGGTGTCAATATTTGAACTACCGCAATTAAAAGTGTTAGATAGATTTATGAGCATCCTTAGTCATGCCTGGTACAAATCTGTCAACTTCGATTTTGCACAGATTTAGTATACAAGTATCACATACTTTCACAAGAAAATCAGGATGTTTGGAAACCAGTCTGTATGCAACTGCTAAGTTATTCTTTAGTTGTTATTGACACGATTTTCCTAACCTCAGACACACGCAATAATAATGTCTGGTTACCTGTACGTCAGCTGAAGCGAAATATTACTGTAAAAAACCTTTTGTATTATGTTTCACTACAGAGATTCCATCAAAAGCTAGAGTTAATTACATGTAGTATTGAACAGATGTTGTTTTAGAGTAAGGTATTTCGGGTATGAGAGGCAGTATTTTTGAGTGGTCACGTAGTATTTCAAGATCACTAAAACGGAAGCGTTGCTTATCCAGTCCTCCTTATGCTATGACACGGATGTTATCAGAACATGTTTAGAGATATCTATTATACCAGCACACCACAAGTGACAACTATACATCAGGTCTATCCAACTCATCATATCAGTACTCTGGGTAGTCTAATCCATTTCAGAAATATTATTTCCCACAGATCATTACCCATTAGATGCTGCTCCATGAAAGGAGTGGAGTATGTCCACTCTTTGCCTTTACGACGGCTTGAATTCTACTGAGAAACTTTCTATGAGATGTCTCAATGTCTGTGGAGGAACGGCAGCCCATTATTTTCATGAGCCAAAGCCAGAAAAGATTGCGATATTGGACACTGCGATTTGGAGCGAAGTCGACGTTCTAACTCATCTCAGATGAGTTATACCTGGTTAAGATCGGGTAGGCCAGTACATTTGAGGAATGTTATCGTCCTCAAACTATTACTTCACAGATGTTGCCTTACGAGAGGGTGCAGTGTCTCACTGACAAAAATGCTGTAAAATGCGTTCATATCCTTCCCAGAATTCTTAAACTCGTTAAGGGTATCTGACCCAGACCACGTAAAGCACCCTAATACCGTAACACCATCTCCTCTGTACTTGACTGTTGGCATTACTAGGCATGGCAGGTAATCTTCTACAGGCATTCGTCAAACGTAAGACCTTTCATCGGATTGCCACAGCATATAGCGTGACTCGTCACACCAAATCACACGTTTTCAGTCATCCATTGTTCAGTGGAGTCGCTCTTTGCACCACCAAAAGCGTCGATTAGTACTGATTACAGGGCTGTAAGGCTTATGAAGAGCTGCTCGACCATTGCATCCCGTTGTCTTTAACTTCCTTCGGACCTCCACTGTTTAGTCTGAACTGTTTGTAACACCTTCGAACTCGCGACAGATTGTTCCCGCTATTTCACCACCTCCCGCCAAGTTCCGTGGTTCTTCTGCATCAGTACATGAGGTCTGCTTGCTCTTCGTTTAGCTGTGATTGTTCCTTCGCGTTTCAGCCTGACAGTTGCATCAACAACACTCGTCTTGGACAGCTTTAGAAGGGTTGAAAAGTCCCAGGTGGATTTGTTACTCAGGTGACATCTAATGACCAGTCAACGTTCAAAGTGACTGAGCTCTTCTGACAGACTCCTTCTACTGACAACACAATACTCTCTGCCTACTTGTGTAGTGGCAGGCCGCCCTCTTTCGGCATCTAGTGGTCCATTCCACATTACTCTGGGGTGTCTCGATAGTTTTAATCAGTTGATATAGAAGAAATTCTGACCTTTACACTCATCCGAGGAACGGAACGAGCAGAAATCGTGATACAAGATGAAATGAAAATTACTCTTTTTCATGAACTTCGAAATGACTCATAGCTCGTATGTGTTTTGCAGTCTAGCTTTTTACGTCGAAATATGCTACCATTCAGCGTTCACTTACGCCGTAAAAGGCGTCGTGGTGACTCCTGAGGCACGTGTGTGTCGGCCTCCAGAGGAGCTCTAAATTGTGAGCTTCCGCACGAGTTGGCAAGTGAGGCGGCGGTGGCGGCTGCCGGCTGCCGGCGGGCGTCGTTACGCTGGCTGCGGCCGGTGCCACGCCCTCTCCACACCTCCGGATAAAACCTCTCGCTCCAACAACCCAAAGTGGACGTCGGATTTCTTCCCCCACCGTCTCGTCTTAATGCCCAGGGGACCGCTACAGAGCAGCGCACATTCGAGTTTCAGGTAAGAACCCTCCGCGTCGTCCAGTTGCCGGAAGGGGGCGTGCATGTGAGAGCGAGAGCGGCCGATCATAAACTAGGCTGCGAGGTCCCCGGGGCGGCCCTCCTCCGGGGCCCAGCTGTCAGCGCTGCTAGCTGGCTCGTTCCGAATCGTTACACTGCTGCGTCAACTCTGACCAGCCTCTACCTCATTACAGACTACTGGGTTAGGAAAAACTAAAATGCGAATCTTGTTAGAAGTATCTTTTACGCTTGGCCTTGGAGAAACCTTTTACTTTCTCCTCCCACCTCTACATCGCTGGACGTGTTCTGAATCTGCATAACATCGGTGATAGCTGTTGTGTCGTACTGTGCTATTTACTCTTAAATTTGATCTTACAAAGTTCCCCATATCCCTTAGCTGGTAGATCCGTGTCAACATTATCAAATCGTCTTGGGTACTACTAGCTAATGAATATAGTGCCATATGATGCTACACAGTTCTTGGTAAAAATTTCTGTTCCAAACAAGATATTAGTTCGAGATTGTACCAATGGCCTTGCCTCGTTGAATACACAGGTCGTCATCAGATCACCGAACTTAAGCAAAGTCGGGCGTGGCCAGTAACTGGATGGGTAACTGCCAGGGTACGTCACGTGCTGTCGGCTGTTTTACGTTCAGTTAGAAACCTCTTCCTAGTTTCTCATGAAGTAAGGACATGTTACACTGTCGTGCCGTCCGTCGGATTGGGACGTAGACCCCATTGGTGCTATTCCGGAGGAGTAGGCTATGTGCCAGTATCGGACTTCGCTCTCCCCTTCCTCTCACCATCACTCAACAAAAACATGACAGAGACTAAACATATCTATTACAGTCACCTATACTTCACAGATACACTTAAAAAATAAAGTCGTATGACATGAATGGATGACTAGCAGACCCAGAAGGGCAGGTTCAACAGCCTAGTTTTAAAGGTTTTTCCCATCCGTCGCGCTCGCAGGCACCTTTCCTTCACGAAATACGAAAACTGTGGGTGTAAGTGTATCTATTAAGTGTAGGTGACTTTAATGTGTATGCATGTAGAGTGTAGTGTCGTACTCGCGCTGGATGATGATGAGAGAAGCGACAACCCGCTATCAGCATCTACCCTATACCTCTCGAAATGCACTAAGGTCGCAGTGGTTAGCACACTTGACTCGCATTCGGGAGGACGACGGTTCAATGCCGCGTCCGGCCTTCCTGATTTAGGTTTTCCTTCATTTCCCTAAATCGCTCCAGGCAAGTGCAGGGATGGTTCCTTTGAAAGGGATCGGCCGACTTTCTTACCCGTCCTCCCCAACTCTCATGAGGCCGATGACCTCGCAGTTTGGTCTCTTCGCCCAAACCAGCAAACCAAACGAATGCACAAAGGGGGCCGTCGAGCTTAACGTCCCCATTCAATGGACTGATCGCCATCAACACTGTCATGCGCCCTTACTTCATGAGACACTGCAGAGAGGATTGGAACTTAATACAGGACATTGGAGAAAGGACTGGTGATAAAAGACTCCCCGTTACCACCTCTCCTCCTCTTCCTGGCCGTATACTGGCGGTGAAAATTCCATGTACCCCCTGGATTCGAACTGGCTTACCTTCGGGAGAAGAGCAACCGCAAAAGCGTGCGCTAGTGACCTCGCTCACGGAGGCGGGTTAATATACTGTGAAACATAGTGTTCTCTCACTTTACGGAGGAAAGGTGCAACTGTGCGCGAAGGGCAGCAAAATCTTTCCAATTAGGCGGTTGAACATGCCCATCGAGTCTCCCAGCTAACAATGCCACACAGCTTTACTTTAGTTAGGTCTAGACCACACACAATTATAGAAGATGATTTGCGCTAGCGAAATGGCGATACCAACGTGCCCACCGTGTATATCTCCATATTCTACGGTACACAGTACAATGAGAAACGAACAAACAAAATATTCGTGGTACAACTGCTATCATGAAATCTCTCGCAGATTGGTACAAAATAGTGCTCGGTACGAAACACTAGGATCATCTACCGACTAACGGAAAAACGTAATGCTATGCAGTGACGGAATATTGCCTCTAACAAACCCGTGTTATGAAGCTGGGTTGCTGGCTTTTTTAGTCGTTTTCAAGACATAAAGAACACTAGGACAGCGAAGATTCCTGATTGTCTTCTTAAAGCTGTGGAGCATGACAGAAGTTCTTAATGATTATGCTATGCATATTATTTCAGTGGGCTCTAAGTTCACGCTGAGAGTAAAGGTAACTATGAAATTATTTTAGGTGACCATCATCTTTCAAAGGCAGTGGCAGTCTTGCGCTGTGCTTCACCACATTACTTACTGTGTGCCGCATGTATTCCAGTATTTTGTTGGTTTTAACTTGTCGGGTTACGACATGATGCTTGTTAATTGCTATGAGCTGTCACGCATTTGATTAATGAAGTCACATTATTTCCGAGGATGGTCCACTTCTGATCTAAACTGGTTGTTTGGTAAAACGAAACTACAGCTGCATACCAACCATGATTTTCCAAAAATTTCCAAAAGCTATAGTAGGTCTAATAATTGATAACAAAATAGAAATGCGGGTAAGCTACTATAAAAAGCATAGTGAACTCATCATCGCATCCTCGATAGACATAAAGAAAACACCCATCCATAGTACTACAACTTTATGTGCCATCTAACATTGCAGATGATGAAGATATTGAAAGAATGTATGATGACATAAAAGAAATTATCCAGATATCTAAGGGAGACGAAAACTTAATTGTGATGGTAGACTGATATTCGATAGCAGGTGAAGGAAAAATAGTAGGAATGAAATGCGAGGTTCCCTGGTAGAATTCTCCAGTGAGCTTCATTTACTCATAGTTACCGGAAACACTTTTCTTAAAAGTCCTGAAAGAGCCCTGTACACGTGGAAGAGACACCAGGGGGTTTCAGATTGATTATGTAATGGTAAGACAGAGTTTTCCGGACCATATTTTAAGCGGTAAGATGTTGACTCTGATCACAAATTATCGGTAATGACCTGCAGATTAAAACTGGAGATGTTACAGAAAGATAGGAAATTAAGGAAATGTGACTTGGATAAGCTGAAACATCAAGAGGTTGTTGAGAGTTTCAGGGGAAGCATTACGCAACGCCTGACTATAAAAGAGGAAAGGAATATAATACAACTTGAAAGAGTAGCTAGAAATCATAAAGCGAAGACAGCAGAGGATCAAATAGGTAAAAAGAAAGACCTAGTAGAAATCCTTGATTATCACAGGAAACATTGGATTTAAATGACGAAAGGAGAAATTATACACTCAGTTCCACAAGAAAGTTTACACCATAATGTTAAAAGTAACGTCCGCGGTGACATCGCTGGTAGTGGTCTCGAATCTGTACTCAATGTGCTTTTGCCCATTGTATAGATAAACAGTGTGAGAGATGAATGTTTTATTTTGTCGGTTGCAGTTTTGGTTATTTGTACTTATTTACAGGCAATTTAAAAGCTAAAAAAATGTGCCATATTTATCAGAAATGCCTTCTGAGTTCTGTTAAGAAGCTATCTGGTTCGAACGAGGCAAATTGGATGCTTCAAGAGGATAATGATCCGAAACATCGCAGCCCTCTCTGTACAGCGTGGAAACAAGACAACGGGGTGTCCACGATGGATTGGCCTGCAGTGTCTCTGGATGCTAATCCGTTCGTAAATATTTGGTCGTGTATTAAAATGAAGCCTAAAGGGAAGCCAATATATACTTCGAAGCAGCTGTCATATAGAATTAGGGTGATATGGAGATCGTTACTGAAAGAGTATCCAGAAAATCTCGTGAAAAGCATGCCAAAAAGGTGCCAAGCTATGATCCATAATGACGGCGATTGGATTAACTATTAGGTAATTGTCCAATTAGTAATAACATGTATTTTCATGTAAACATATATTTATAATAGTGTCTTTTATTTCATATAGATAACGGCGTACACTTTCTTGTGGAACTGACTGCAAAATGGCTTAGTTATCACACGAAATATTGAATTTAAATGATGAAGGGAGAAAATTTAAAAATGCAGAAAATGATGCAGGCATAAGGGAATACAAACTCATAAAAAATGAGATTGATATAAAACGCAAAATGGCTAAGCAAGAATGACCAGAGGATAAATGTAAGCATATATGTGCATACATAACTACTGGAAAGATAGTACTGCATATATGAAAATTAAAGAGATATTTAGAGATAACAAAAGCAGCTGTATGAATATCAAGAGTTAAATGGAAAATGAGTACCAAGCAAAGAAACGAAAACTGAAATGTAAGAGGAGTGTGAGTGTACAGACGATTCTAACAGCGGAATGAACTTGAGTACTGTATTATAGACAAGGAAGAGGAAGTAAATGTAGATGAAATCGGAGATATGATACTGAGAGAATAATTTTAAAAGCACTGTAAGATCTACATCGAAACAGGGTCCCTGTTCACTCAGAACTACTGATATCCTTGTGAGAGCAAACCATACACCTGGTGTGCAAGATGTATGATACAGGTGAAATGCCCTCAGATGTCAGGAAGAATGTGACAATTCCAGTCCCAAAGGAAGCAGGTGCTGACAGTAGTGAATATTACCGAACTGTCAGTTTAATAGTTAGTTATATATTCCACAGCCAACGGCCTTGCCACAGTGGTAACATGGGTTCCCGTCAGATCACCGAAGTTAAGCGCCGTCGGGCTGAGCTCGCATTTGGATGGGTTACCATCCGGTCTTCCGAGCGCTGTTGGCAAGAGGGGTGCTCTCAGCCCTTGTGAGGCAAACTGAGGAGCTACTTGATTGAGAATTAGCGGCTCCGGTCTCTTAAACTGACATACGGTTTGGAGAGCGGTGTGCTGACCACATGCTCCTCCATATCAGCATCCAGTGACACCTGTGGACTGAGGATGACACGGCGACCGGTAGGTACCATTGGACTTTCTAATGCCTGTTCGGACGGAGTGGTGGATATATATTCCACAGATCATTTGAAAGCTTCTTTTATAGAAATAATGTCAAACTTGACAGTTTATACGACGTGTATACATGATTTTCAACACATTATTGTTATCATCATATTTTTTACAGGCTGCCCGTTTTCAAGGTCTGTACAGACCTTGGGTGTGCTATTATTTTAGTTCAACGTTGTCGCCGTAGTTAGTGGTAGCTTTGTGCAGACACGCTCTGGTCAGCGAAATACAGTGTGGTGTGCAGTTTGGATTCTGTCCAACGTTGCTGCTTCTGCGAGCTCCTTGGTTTTGCTGTTTTGGCGATTGTTCACTATTTGTAAGAGAAAATGTCCTATAGTGAAAAGTGGTGCTATTACGGGTGAGGCAGCCATTATTGAAATTCTGTGCTACTGGATAGGAAACAATACAAATTGACTACGAACTTTGTATGATTTGTTATGTGCTCTATCAACAGGCGCGGAACAAGGTCAGTGTTGTCTGTGCCTGATGCCACGTGCTAGCGCACAAGTGAGGCCCACGTCACTTGTTCCAGCGTTGTCGCATGGTATTACTGTTATTTTGTTGGTCTGACTTCAGGTTAACAGCAAGCCGTGGATCTTGATTTCACTATGTCTGTCTGTCTCTCTCTCTCTGTGCTCATTGCTATAAGTACGCTGTATTTGACGTTTTGTAGTCCTGCGGCAGGAGCAGATTACAGATTTATGCATGTATGTTGATCGTGCAAGGTTGTGTTTGAGATTCTAGTTTATTTGTGGTTTTTATTACGCCACACGAGAGATAAAAGCGGGGATTGCGCCGTTAGCGGCAGCGTATGTATGTGAAAGTGTTACATCCCTGATGTGTCCTGGTGAAAAGTACCAGGAAGTGTATTGGAAATTTGCCACATTCTTTGAGCAAAGAAATGATTATTTAGTAAATTGTGATAACTATCGGTGAGAGCTTTTGATTCTGGTTGACAATCTGTGTTTAATTAAAATTAAATAAAAGTAAGAGTATAAGGACTTTTCTTGCGCCCAGTGAGGCTGCCGTCTAATTCTTGTTTGGATGTGGTGTATCACGCTATCTTAGGCGAGTCTGCCGTTTAGATATCTAGTGTATGTGGTATCAGTGCAAATCTAGTGCTGTTAAGCTGGTCTATTTCAAAATAGCTCGTTAAACTATTTAAGTTCTGATGCTTTTGGATGTAGGAAGGATAGTGCGTAACGCTGCACCACTGAAGTGATGCATTGAGCCCTCGTAGTTCTGTATTATGTTGTCCTGTGGTGATTGGTGATCAGAGGTTCGTTGGCTATTAAAGGTGGTGTTAATTGTTTTGGTCTGTTAAATATGGAGTTATTTGTTATGGTGGGGTGGTTCTCGTCAACGAGAATTTAATTGGAATTTACTTGTTTTTGAGTATATTCAGGTGGACACCTATTAAAGCAAAGTCAAGTGTTGATACTGATCATTTACACTGAGTTCTTATTGTCACATGATTAAAGTTAACTTTTCAAGCAGTGGTAGAATTTGGACTTAGTTTTACGCTATTTTATTAAATGAGAATCTGCAGCATTTAGAGAGTTCTTTTTTCGAACGGCTATATAAATTCATTAATATTGCATTTATGGAATTTCAAAAGCAAATCATTTTGAAAATATCTTTGAGACAATGCTTCTAATCTTGTTGTGTTGTTTGACGAGTAACTTTGAGCGCTCAGTTGTGGTGCATCTTTGCGACTCGTGCTATACAAAATGGATCACTACTCAGGGACTGAATCTGTGGTGGGCATATCTTAGATTACTCTTCGATTAAGTTGTCAGTTATGTGCTGGAATACAAAGTCAGCATTTCTGACTTCTGGCGGGTCTTAAATACATGGTGTGCTGTGATCTGGTGACTGTTTTTTTGTGTGTAAATGTCACGGATGAGAAGGGAACAGATCATTACTCTCGTAAGACGTCATTGTTTCGACACATACATTTACCACTGCTGTCAATCATTTTATAGGGGATGACGTTAACATACCATAATTTCCGAACCGTAATCGGACGGGAATTCTATAAACAGTTGACCTTCTATACCTCCGGAAACCTATGAATGGTTTGTGTCCGACAGATTCAATGTTGTGTCTGATGTACAAAGTAGTAGCCTCATCCTCATACAGTATGCCACCATTGTTTGGAGCCCTGTAATCACGCTACCAACCCCATGTAGGAGAAATGTCTTGCAGCCTTGACACTGTCTCTCACATCCTCATAGTCACGTCTGACAGTAAAACTCATGTTTTCTGATTTCTGAAGAAATGATACCGCTATGCTCTCGATATTCCGACGTCCCACTTAGAAATCCAGTGGAGCTGCCTGATGTTATTACACTTTGTGTAAAATACAACAAACTATTTCGCTTCGTAAACATCAGCGGAAGCTGATGGAAGACATAGATTCCTTGGAAACATTAAAAAGGTGTTATATCACTAGCAGTACTATTCGTTGAAATATGTATGGAACTCTCAGTTCCCTAGTTGTTGTGGTTTCGCATCAGTAGCAGAAATGGGAGCACCCCAATGTGAAAATTACATGGATAATGCTACCATATATCGAGTGTTCAGTTTTGAAAATATGCCTTGTGCCTTTCTGGAGTCAGAATAACAACAACGTTTATTCATTTTTTTACAACCTATCAAGAGCTTGTTGAATCTAGAGGGTGTTCGGAAACTCCTGTTTAGAATTCCAGGACATGTGGAGGGGACTGAGATCATAATATTTTGAATAGGAACCATTGTTCGGAAACATAATGTTTCCGTTCCCTGACGGTTTCAATTCTGATGTTTAACTCATCCACTTCTGCTTGAGGAATTCAATTAGGCGTGACGCAGTGCAATTATTAGGTAACAACTCGAAAGGAAACATTCAAACTTTACGTTCTGTCCGTTCAGTATGATGGGCTCTTATTTGTTTAGGAACAACTAAAACACGTAATGTCTAAGTGTTAACACAAACAAATGTGCTTAAGTATAAATGGATGTTCCGCTACGTTTCCTTTCCTCAAAACTATAAGCCTATTAGCCTCCTCTCACCCATCTCAAATGTTTTGGTGAGGACATAAGAAAAAAGGCTGCTCCGCGATGTAGATATGGAAAGCTTACTCCCGCCAGAACGGTTTGGTTTCGGCCGCGGGCTCATCAAGCAGCAGCTCCTACGCATTATGGAGGACGGGATGTGTGCCTTGCAGCGTCGGGAGTACGCAGAGAGGGTGCTTCTTGACGTTTCCTGAGCCTTTCACTGCATGTTTCTTTCGGGTCTCCTGTACAGACTGTTTGTATTGGAGCTACCGGCGATGCATGTCAGGCTCATCACATCATACCTCGATTTTAGAACCTTCCACGTCCGCGCCGGGGATGACACATCGACAGTGAGGCAAATGCTAGCGGAAGTGCCGCAGGGGTCTGTCTTAAGACCCCTTCTGTACTCCTGCTACACCTCCGACACACCAAAGGTGGACAGGGTCGAGTTAGGTCCGTACGCAGACGACACGGCCATGTACACTAGGTGCTTAAATCCCAACGTCATGCGCCGTCGTCTGCACCTGTCATGCGACGCCTTGGTAGCCTGGGCCGCTAAAAGGAGATTAAAATATAACGCTAACAAAAGCTAGGCCCTAATCATCACGCAGAAAAGAATCCCTGCGGATCTCCCACCAATGCGAATCATAGGAAGCCCATCACATGGTAGCGCACATTCCTCGGCGTTACCATAGATAGGCACCTCGCTTGGGGACCTCATATAAAAGAAGTCAGGAGTAAAGCAACAGGCAGGTTGAAGTGACTCTGTACTTTAATAAACCCGGAGTACACTCTACCCTCACACTGCGGCGTTATGCTGTAGTTGTCGCTAATTCGCACCATAGTTGAATACGCGACCGTAGTGTGGGGAAATGCGGCTGACTACCGCATAAGACGTCTGCAAGGCCTGATGGGCGATGCATCTCCCACGCGACTTACCAGCGTGGGAGTTGCACGAGCTCACTGGTACCCCGGAAGTCAAAGACAGAATTCTACAGACTGGCCGATTATTCTATGAAAAGTTACTGCAGTCGGAGTTAGTCGCGAACCTGGTTCCCACAGGCGGATTACTACCAAATGGCCAGACCTGCTCCACCTTCAATGTAAGTGGCTCAGCAAGCTAGGTACAAATTCAAAATCATAAACAAGACCACATGCTTAACATAGGACCTACCCAGAGGTAAGCCATGCCAACAGCCCCATGTTAAGGAAATGCATAAATAATGTTGAAGCATTTAGCCAGAAGAGCCTAGAGGCGGTTAAGCACTGCCCAACAAGGTCACGGCGGCCGACCGGCTACCTAATAATTGTACTGCGTCACGCCTAATTCAGTTCCTCAAGCAGAAGTGGGTGCGTTAAACATTTGAATTGAAACCGTTGTACAACGGAAACGGTACGTTTCGGGACACGGTTTCTGCTCAAAATATACGTACTCATTCCACTCTACAATTCCTAGAAATTTGTAACGTGAATACCCGAACACCTTGTATATAATACAGAATAGAGACAATGAAAAGAAATGGACCAACACAGAAAAATTCAGTGTTGTCAGTACAATATTTGTTTTAGGAACATAAGATTACACCTGGAAGGGTGGTTGATCTTATTTAGGGGGAAATTTCATTGATTTCGATATGTCATTCGTTGATTTCATCATAAAACTGACGTGAAAATTAAGTGACTTGCTGTATGTATGCTGCATGCCGCCATTTAGAAATTTTCTATTTTTCCCTTTATTACATTTCAATCTCCCCCCCCCCCCCCCCAGAGGGGGGAGCTGTTAGTAGCGTAATAGACCCCTCTACAGGCTAGAGAATAGTTACAAAAGACGGAATGAGAGTATAACAAACAATAAAAACAGGCGATAAAACGGTGACTTTAAAAAACTGTAAAATGGTGGAAAGTTGTGGAAGTTAAAATGTAAAAACATGGGGTTGACGATGCGAATGAAGACACACAGTAAGTAGACACGCACAATTAAAAAACATGGCGACGGTATGGTTTCTGTTCACAAGAGTTAAATAACACACCTAGCGACAGTATGGTGTCTGTTCGCAACACTGAAAGGGGACGCACAACACTGAACACTCACTGAAAGCTGAACTATAGAGTGGACATGACAACAGATGGGTGGGGGGAGGTCAGGGTCCAAACTGTTGAGGGGGAAAAAGTTGGGGGGGGGAGGAGAGGAATATAAAAAAGGGGGCAACTGAGGTAGGGAGAGGACACTTAAAACGGGGGGGGGGGGAGGCGGGCAGACGTGGGAAGGAGTGGGGAAGGGAGAGGAGGGGAAAAAAGCCTCAAGACTCGGGGGAGAGAATGGAGTCAAAGAGAGGGTAGGGAGGCTAAAACAGGATTGAAAGGGGGGGGGGGGGGCGGTAGGAGAAGATCAGAAATCCTCTGGCAGCGACTGATGTAAAGTATGCTACATAAATTTTCTGTAAGCTTATGGAAAATTCGACTGGTTGTGGTCGGCTTGCATATGGAGCTTTGCTACTGGCCACTGGTCTCCAGCCACCTGTGCTACATGTCGAAGCCTGTGATTCACTTAACTGAAGTCCATTTATGAAAATGCAAGGCTTTCTCTCTTGATTTGCTATTAGGTCTCTGGCAGCACTCTTGAGGTATTGTGTCCATATTCCAGTAGATGGAGGCAGCAGCTGGTGCTGTTTTTCTGCTGATGCTACAACAATCTGGTGTCATTTGGCAGTAGACACTTCTGGTGAAGGCAGTTCAGTTTTTCCTCTTGAAATGTGATGTGCAAATATAGTATTAGCCACTACTCGCCTAGAAGTATAGGCGTGTTTAATATCAGATATTACTGCTACATGCCTAATACATGTAAGTTTGTGTGTTTGACACTTTTGTCACGATCATATTACCTATCGTCACCTCAAACAATGCCTTATCTCCCTGCTCATTATCACAGGCTACTATCCCGACATGTGGAAAACCTCCAGAACCTTTTTTATTCTGAAACAAACAACCCTCACCCCCGCTACCTCCTCGTACCGCTCCATCTGCCTCATCTCAGTGTTGAGCAAGGCCCTTGAATCCATCCTCTCCCATCTCATCCGCCGTCATCTGCACCAACATCACCTTTTTCCTATTACATGGTGTGGCTTCCGTCCCTCGTTCTCTGCTGATCATCAATCTCTGAACCTCACCCATTTCCTATCCAAACAGCTCAACAACCGTAAATGCGCCACACTTGTCTCCCTTGACCTGGGGGAAGCGTATGGCCGCGTATGGCATCTCAGGCTAGATTCCATACTGGAGATTTATACACTTCCCATCAACTGTCCACCTTATTGCATCCTTCCTCTCCAATCGCCGATTCTATGTCCTTGTTAACAACACCAGTTCCTGCACCTTCCATCCCACAACAGGATCGCCAGTAGATTCCGTTCTCTCCTCCCTCCTTTGCCCCTTGTACGCTGCTGATACGCCCAGACCACCTCCTCCCATCCACCTCCCTCATTGTGCTGGTGACACCACTTCAATCGCACTCTGTCCTACATTACAGATATCCCAATCTTCCCTCCATATCTACCTAAATTACTTTACCTCCTGGTTTAATCAACAGCTGCTTCACCTTTACCCCTTACAAAACTCAGGCAATTATTGTAGGACGCACTACTCGCACCTTCCAACCCCATGACTTGTAACTCACGATTAACGACCATCCCACCTGGCTAATTAACATACTAAATTACCTAGGACTAATTTTGCCACCAGTTAATGTGGAAACCCCCCCTACTAAGCATCCAACATACAGCCCACAGTAGCTTAAAACTACTAAAACTACTAACTGTCGCACATGAGGACTGCACCAATTCACTGCCCTGCACACGTAAAAATCCCTAATCCACCCAATCCCTTGCTATGCAAATGTTGCATGGATATCCGCTCCTGCCAAGTTCTTTAAGGCCCTCCAGATTCTCGAACGTCATGCACACTGACTCACTTTCTGCATCCATTTACCTTCTCCCACAAAGCTCCTTTACCATCTCATCACATTCCCACCTCTACTCACTCACATGCAACACCTCCAAACAAACTACACCATCAACAAACTCGACTCCTCATATGCTGCCATGCTTTTACCAACACATTCCATCAACCCTCCACTTGCACACTCGCCACACGCTCTCCCAAAGAAACTTCCACCACCACCCCCCCTCCCAGACCATTAACTCCATCCCAACATTTAGCCATCCTACCAGCTATAGGACCACCCTACCTGATGCACCTTATCAGGGTTTCCTCTCCCTCACCTCCCCACATATATTTACCCCTGTTTTCCCTTCTGCCTTTCTTTCCACACCATCCTTTTCCCAACGACTATTAATGTCACCAATTCCCCCCCCCCCCCCTCTACTTCAATCCCGCTTCTGTCCAAAGTGCCCCTTCGACAACTGAATACCTATCCCATGGAAGGTCCTTCCAATTTCTAGTGACCGGGAAGCGCATCTTATAATTATGAGTTTTTCGGTAACATAATGGTTTACATGTGCGCTTATTGTGAGCTATATGTGCGCTCTATGTGAATTTTGATTCGCTACCATTCTGGTAAAACTAAAGGTGTGGTTCCTGCATTTTTCATATTTCCCATAATTTTAGCTCGAGTCATGCACTCTATGGTTGCAGTGTCGTCACAACAGAATACTAGTCTTAGGAATCGGAACTATCATAGTCCATTTTGCGTTTGTTTATCGTGCATGTTGTTTCTCTGTGAAGGGGGCTGTCACCGGCGCACGGTGGTGCGACTCCAGGGCGACTAGACAATTTGGCTCTTAGTGGGGCACTGCAGACTGAATGGTAGCGGATTTTTCTACTAGTCCGGTGACCATGAACTTTGCTACCACGGAATAGGGAGCACTCCAAGGCTACGTATTTGTTTAAATAAAGGCGCAATTGTTCCTGCTATTCAGCATACAGTTTGGACTTTAACTCAGGGGAATAAATCGGGGAGGTGGCACAGGGATGTGTCTAAAAGGCCCTGTCCCTTCTTGTGATTGTTCTAATAAAGACATGAGCGGAGAGATCCAGACTTAGAGTACGCAGTGACCATACACCTCTAAGTGAATATTAGCTTGAGGGGGGAAAACATGTGAAATAGGTCGGCAGACAAGTCTGAACCTGCACAAACATCTCTCGTCTCTAACGTCATAGAGCTGCGGCCAGTATCCAAGAACTCAGACATAGAGCCTGTCCCAGTATGGCCTGGTCGCCTTCTTCAATCGCCATCATGTATTCCACTTCAACATCTCGCACTCGGACATCATATATCAAGTACGGGCAAGAATGCCTGAATTATACATTTTTATAAAAATAGCCAAACAGGTCTCAGAGGACTTGTGACGTCATAGAGCAAGGGCAAGTATTCCAGCTCTCGGCCAGTATGGCCCAGTATCTGAATTCTGGGACAGTTTTCTGAAACTCTGTACTGTTATAAACAGCCCGACAAGACTGAGCTGGATTGTGACGTCATACAGTTGTGGCAGTATGCTAGGCCGCCGTGTTCGATGGCCATCTTGTATTCCAGGTCAGTCGTCTTGGATTGCAAAGACATAGTTAGGCTGGTGCTCATATTCCAAGTCTCAGATTGTGATATCATAGAGCCACGGCTAGTATTTCAGGTCATCCAGCATGAAAATGCACTATTTTAAATTTCCCACCAATTTATACCTAGGACAACAACCCTGTTTTCATAGGGAACATACCAGCGAAATTGCGCTATTCTTGTAATTTCCCGTAAAATTTTTTATCTCCAACCAAAACTTGAGTTTTCCGCCGTTTTATGCGCTCGGCAATTGGACTTTGTCAGAGGGAGAGGGGTGGTGGAGGTGGGGAAATTCCATGACGTCATCGACGACATCATGGATGACTTCATAGATGGCTACATCATAAATGCAAATCCAACAACCAGGTCCTTTTAAGGAATTTCGCCATCTTCAGTACTTTCTACATTAAACAACTGGAGAACGTGGAAATTACTTGGCCCCATCATTCAATGGACCTCCACGTAGGCGATCCACAGGTGGTACTAGCTGGCCGAGGAAATTTAATCTAATTGCATAATTTGGTCCACTATGTTTTTTACGTTTTAATTACTGAACCGTCCTGTCTGATATTATTATCAATAAGTTTGTAGATTGCCCGAATCTTTGGTTGGAATTACGGTTTTAATTTATCTGTCTCTCTTTAGAACGGATACGCCTTTGGCTGCGCCATGAGCGTCATAATCCTTCAAAATGTCTCTACCATAATAACAACAACGTTGTGCCATCATCTGAGGTGGGAGTGCAGTCCTTCGTACCATCTGTGGTGGTCGCAGGAATATACACCGAAGTGCCAAAGAAACTGGTATAGGCAAATGTATTCAAATACAGAGATATGTAAACAGTCAGAACACGACGCTGCGTTCGGCAACGCCTATATGAGACAACAAGTGACTTGTGCAGTTGTTAGATCGGTTACTGCCGCTACAATAGCAGGTCATCATGATTTAAGTGAGTCTGATCGTGGTTTTATAGTCGGCGCACGAGCGATCGGACTCACTTTCTCCGAGGTAGCAATGAAGTGCGGATTTTCACGTACGACCGTTTTACGAGTGTACCGTGAATATCAAGAATCCGGTAAAACGTCAAATCTCCGACATCGCTGCGGCCATAAGAGGATCCTGCATTAACGGAACCAACGACGACGGAAGAGAATCGTTCAACGTGACAGAAGTGCAAATTGCTGCAGATTTCAGTGCTGTCAGTGTGCGAATATTTCAACGGAACGTTATCGATATGGCCGCACGACAAGAAGCTTTGCGCTTCGTCTGGGCACGTCAGCACCGACATTGGACTGTTGACGACTGGAAACATGATGCCTGGTCGGACAAGTTTCCTTTCAAATTGTATCGAGCGGATGGACGTCTACGAGTATGGAGGTAAGCTCGTGAATCCATTCATCCTGCATGTCAGGAGTGGACTGTTGAATCTGGTGGATGCTCTGTAACAGTGTGGGACGTGTGCAGTTGGAGTGATATGGGGCCCCTGTTACGTCTAGATACGACTCTGACAGGTGCCACGCGCGTAAGCCTCCGTCTGATCATCGGCATTCATTTCAGGAAATCTCTTTTTTTTAAAAAAATATATATTTAGTTTACCAGAAACGCTCCAGGCGAATTTCACCCTACTAACCTCCGTTCAGGAGTTATCTTCAACTGCCTTAAATACAAAAACTGACCGGCATCCATTCATGTCCATTGTGCATTCTGACGGACTTGAGCAATTCCAGCAGGACAATACGACACCCAACACGTCCAGAATTTCCACGGAGTGGCTCCAGGAACACTCCTCTGAGATTAAACGCTTCCGCTGGCCACCAAACTCCACAGACATGAACATTATTTAGCATATGGGGGATGCCTTGCAACGTACTGTTCAGACGAAAGCTCCATCCACTCATACTCTTACCGCTTTATGGACAGCCCTGCAGGATTCACGGTGTCAGTTCCCACCAGCACTATTTCAAACATTAGTCGAGTCCATGCCACGTCGTATTGTGGCACTTCTACGTGTTCGCCGGGGCCCTACACGATATTGGGCTGGTGTACCAGTTTCTTTGGCTCTTCAGTGTATGTAATGGCCACAAGTACAAAGCTGAGGTGCTACGGGCACGTATCTGAAACTTCATAGCTGTAGTTCGTCTCGCTTTATCTCTCATAGCCGATGCTGCCTTGCTGTTCTAGTGGATCAATTTTACGCTTTGATTGGCCAGCGAGGTCCGTCGACGTGTGTTCTCTAGATCACGTTTGGGACACATTCGGAACGCAAAATGTGTCATGCTTCAATTGTACCTCTTCTGTCAGTCTATTCGAGAAATGCGATATCACTTGTATATAATATTTAATTATTAAGCGTTTTAAATCTGAAGTCGCATAATTATTTCGTATAGGGCACAATATTAATTGCAACACTGACTTCGTCTGCTGTACCATACTCAGCTTTTGAGCCATAAAGATAGTCGAATGTCAGTGGCATAAACGTGTACTATCTGTACATCAGTTAAGACAATAATGATAAATCAGAGAGTCATACAGAATTCTGACCAATTTCCGTAACGTATAAGGGATTCTCTAAAATTATCATCAAAACTATAGAAAAACATTATATTTCAGATAGAAAAAAGAAAAAGAGGCTTTGGAAATGTTGACATCATAGTGGGCCATCTCGAAGTCGTGATCTAAATTGTAGAGTGGAGCAATGAATATGAATTACCACCTTGTCTTGAGCGCATAGAAATCTGTGCAGAGAGCCGCTTAGGAAGGAGATGTCGATCCAAACATGGTGAAGAATAATACGATAATTCTGTAGTTTCATTTACAGTTTATCAGTGGAGTGAAAAATTTAATATGAAACCAAGCTAGGTAGTTCTATACCGCGAAAGCAGTTACCAGCACTCCTAGAAGGAGTTTATGGGCCCACGATGCATTTTGGTGACGACACTGTAAAATCTACTGTTCTCTATAGCTGTGAACAACAGATGGAAGAACCCGGTAATTTGAAAATAAGCTAGCAAATACTTTACAATTACACTAATATCATGTATAATGAACGTATAGAAAACAGTACAAAGTCACTATTTCTGCGAGTCTAGTGTCATAACCACTGCCCCACCTCACTTGGTATTGAGGTGCACTGTTTCCGTGCGGCGTACGGGTGATCCCATCCTGCGCCAGACTCTTCATATGCTGGGACACCTGAGCTACACGGATCGTCTTCACTTCCTGGCAATTTTTAGCAGAATCTGGTTACTCTTCCAGTATGGGGTTACTTGTTAGTAAACTATGGTTGTTAGTAAACAACGTACAAGGTATTTGACTTGAAGCAGCTGATCTTTTTACGTGCAGCGTTATTATTGCAGCCTACATCTTATCTATGCGATGAGGTGCTACAAACTGCTGCGGCATACTCCGTGTAATGCCAGCACACATGTTCTAAGTCTGTTGAGCCACTATATGTCTTGTTCGTGACTTTCTGAATAACATTATTCCACACAAACCCTTGAACTTGGCTTTAGATACATAGTTGTTTGAAGCTCCTAGTGCGGCCCGCTCTCATTCTGAGATATTCTTTTATTGCATACCTTACAAAACAGTTTCTTCTCTTTGAGTTTTTGTATTTAAGGCAGTTGAAGGTTAGTAGGTTGAAATTCATCTGGAGTGTTCCTGTAAACTAAATATACATTTTTCAACAAAAAAGAGAATTTCTGAAATGTGTGTGAAGGAATGTGTGTGAAAGAAACTTGTCAAACCATTCGATTTAAAAGTGTGAATACAGAAATATTGCAGCCTAAAAGGGCACATATTTTTTACAAGAGGAAGGTAATAAGCTGAATCAAAATGTTATGACCTAAAACGTTAAGTTAGCCCCTGAAACTGGAGTTGTAGTTACGAAACGCGTTATATTCGAAAATAAAAATAAAATATTGTGACTGAAGATCTTCTTCTTTTCCTTTCCTTCTTCTCATTTCTCTAAGGCGTAGCCATTCTTATTTGGGTTTTTGGCAATGTTAGTGACAGTTGGTAGCCGGAGGTCTTTCCAAACGCCATCACTACCCCGATACGGAATTTGTGTACCCCGTCTGTATGCAACTACACAAAATCTCATATTCAAGAGTGAAAATGTTTTCTAAATGTTTACGTAGCGTGTATCTGAGGCAGGACGTGGGTACCAAGGCACTATCCACATAGTTGGATGCGGTAAATCTCCTTAAACCACAACCAGTCGTCGTCATTAACCTGCGAGACGGATTCCATCCGCAACGGGCTCGTCTTCCTGAATCCAGAAAGCAGCGCCTTAACGCGCTTGCCTATTCGGGCGGATAATACTATGATTAAATTGATCACTTTACTTCTAGCTAAAATGTAACCCACGGAGAGCCCGTGTCGAAATGTCTGTTAATAACTGGGAGGAGAAGCTTACAACCAGTGCGCATTGATAGTTTTGAGTTACGGCACTGAGATAGGACTATAAAATTCGAAAAGTGAGTGTTGTTCGGAGAGAAATGAAGAGCTGTTCTTGCCAATTACTGAAAGAGACCGAAAAATAGTCAAACAGATCAGGGACAGACTGGAATATAATGTTATGACTGCAGCAAAAGTGAAATCAAAGTGACAGAGGGGGAGGAGCAGATTAGTATTTAACGTCCCGTCGACAACGAGGTTGTTAGAGACGGAGCACAAGCTCGGATTAGGGAAGGATGAGGAAGGAAATCGGCCTTGCCCTTTCAAAAGACCAATCCTTGCCTGAAGTGATTTAGGGAAATCACGGAAAACTTAAATCAGGATGGCCGAAAGCGGGTTTAAATCAAAGTGGGGGACGTGCAGCCAGCCGACTGGACGGAGAAGACCGTGGAAGTCTTTACCTGGATTCCAGGAGATAAGCAAGCTGATCTAACTGAAGGAATCTGAATAATATTAGAAAACATGCAGCAACATGTGAACGCGTATAGCTGAAGACTGTAAAATTGTATCAAAGTGTTTCAGTTGCTGATTAGACTTGCAGTTTTCAAAATGTGATGCAACCCATGTTTTACTCGGCCAATTTCGGTTGAAAACAATGCGAATTTTTTCGGGACATCATGAAGTATTCCCACTTCAGCCACTATAGTTTCATGAAGTTCCGCAGGGGCCGGAGCTATGCGCAGCGGTCAAAATGGTTTCTGTAACGGAGGTAGGTCCCAAGCAGAGCGCTGTCATAGAGTCTTTTGGAAGAAAACCAGAGCAGCTTAGATATTTATACGCACTTGTACAATGTCTACGGGCACCTAGCAGTGAGTCGGTGAGTCGTTGGACGAGGCATCATCGCAGCAATGTCGCGCAAACCTAACCGATTTTCTGCGTGCCGGCCCGCCAAGAGCAGTTGTGACTTCTGCAATGTTGGAACGTGCGGACACAATTACCCGAGGTGATCGTCGGCCGGAACTGCGCGACTGCTACGGTCGCAGGTTCGAATCCTACCTCGAGCATGTATGTGTGTGATGTCCTTAGGTTAGTTAGATTTAAGTAGTTCTAAGTTCTAGGAGACTGATGACCTCAGAGCCATTTGAACCATTTTTTGATCGACGGATCATAATCAGACGCCTCACTACACAACTGGACATCTCTATTGGTAGTGCTGACACACTTGTCCACCAGTTGGGGTACCCAAGGGTTTGTGCACTAGGTGGATCCCTCGTCGTCTAACAGAAGACGATATAGAGGGGGTCGCTCTGAACGGAGATTAAGTTGAAAAATAGGGTTTCGTAGCCAAGAGTCGGAAATAGTATTGCGTATTGGAATCCCGAATGAAACCAATCTGCTTTGAGAAAAAGAGAAGTGCTGCAGTACTCATTGAACCGCCCTGTACAATCCGTCAGGTTGTTGGAAAACGTCTTCTGTAATAAGGCGCTATTTCAGTGAGTGAAATTTGGCTATCCTACGTCGCGAAGTTTGCCACAGTGCTGTAGCCCCTCGACGTTGTTCCACGAATGGACTGCTGTGCACCCTCTCCCGTTTTAATTAAAAATTATTCTTAGGAGCAGCATCGCAGGCACTGCGTACACTCAGCGCACAGAGCGTACATTCTTGCTGCTCCATTTCTTATGGTTTCCGGGGAGAATGAATATTTATAGGATCCTGCGGGAGGCGCGATTTGCGGCGCAACGCGTCTGCGGCTCACTGGCTCCGGCGCCGCCCCGCGGGCCATTCGTCACAGGTCACCTACCCTGAGCGAAGCCTGTCGCGGCCTCCCCAACATACGACGCCACGCCGTGATATGTGCGCGCCTAATGAATGACGACCCATCGCAGCAATACAAAGAATGTGCCCGATCACATCCCCGACTTTACCGCGCTGTTGCTCATGTTTAATGTGCAGTTGTAAATAACAGGTTCCACCGCGCTGGGCTAAGAATTTGAATCACGTACGTTGTTTCATTCCGCTGAACGTACTCGAATCTGAGTCCCTTACTCTGGAGCTGCAACAAAAGTTATCTCCAGTTTTCTCTCGATTAGTGCCTCGAACGCAAGTTATAGGCGGTTTACCTTTCTTCGTCGAAATGCTCCTCACTTCACCTCTAGTGTTTGCTAAAGCCAAATTTCAACAAAGATTTCGTTTCCGAAAATTGATGGATTCTAATCAATTTTTCAATATTCTGCGACCATTATAGTGGAAAATGAACGATATGTTATCCCAGTGCTTCGAAATCCTTTATAATGACTTAAGAATATTGCTCAGTTTATAAATTTCTGACCCATTAAAACGTAAACTTTTCAAATTTTCGGTACCACACATGGTAAGTAAAAGCAAATAAAAGGGTTAGCAACTTTTGGTAATATACAGGGTGCCACAAAACAATAAGATTGAAAGCTATACAACGGGTAGAACATCCTAAACTGAGTCTTTTAAGACGAGGAACTAATGGTTGGAAATTAATATGTCAGACAGTACGAGGTTTTGAGCGTGCAATGACTCTGAGACATGTGTTTATAAGTCTAGTATGTTTTATAAAAACAGTAGTATGCCTTAAGAATAATGTGCATCCATGTGCAATGTGCACACGGCACACTTTAACACACACAAGTGGTTGTCGAAGACTGAGAGATACTCATAGCAAGAGCTTGCAGTTGTGGACTTAATGCATAGTGCAGCAGGATTAGCGTCCGCAGAGCCGAACGAAAGTACAGAGAAAAATTTTACTACAATCTTCATCTTAAATTTAAGAAATTGTCGTCATAATAGAAACTTAACGAGGTATGAAGAAACCACAGCAAGCTGGCAAGTATCCTCGACAAAGCATTGTTCGCACAGCAGAATTTGAGGAGCCTGTGATGAATCGTCTGAGAGAAGCTTCATCAACAGTTACCTTTCGTCTTGCCCCTGAAATGTACATTTCCAAGAATACAGCGTGAAGGGCATTGGTGTAATAACAACTACATCCATATTATAAACGATGTGTGATATCAATGAGGCCGAATGTTCTGGAACTCAGGATTCTATTATTTCAATGTATGGTGTTGTTAGGCTGGTATTAAGACTGGTGGCCATCACTTTGAACAGTTGCTGCTATCTATGTTGTTCCTACCAAATGTAAGCTTGTTATACGAATAAGATACTAAATATCGATTTACTACTGTTAGTTACTTCTCTTAGAGTAGTAAGTTCAGGATGTAGCACCATCTGCATAATTTTGTGCTACAGAATTGGGACATCCTGCGTACTATAGATAGATAAGTACTTAGGAGCGTCAGATGAGAAAGTAATACCATTTTCAAAGAGTCTAGATTTTCGGGAAAACATTAGAAAAATAAGCTCTCGATCGATATTTATCTATTTCATAAGAAAGTATTAATTACCAGAATTAAAGTAAAAAATTTATTTTATGAAAGAATGTATAGAAATATTAACTGTACCTCTTTTGCCCCTCGGTTAACAAGTTTGCTCACATTATGTTCATTTACTAGCAGTAGTAGCAGGAAATCATGTTAACTGTGATGGGTGTTGTTCCTGTCGTTGGTTCTAGTACTAAGAGAAACAGGTAGTATTACTACCTCTATCTCACTTAAGTACGAATTGGACAAATGGTGTCATAACATTCAATGGATTGCTGCTATCTATGTTGTTCCTACCAAATGTAAGCTTGTTATACGAATAAGATACTAAATATCGATTTACTACTGTTAGTTACTTCTCTTAGAGTAGTAAGTTCAGGATGTAGCACCATCTGCATAATTTTGTGCTACAGAATTGGGACATCCTGCGTACTATAGATAGATAAGTACTTAGGAGCGTCAGATGAGAAAGTAATACCATTTTCAAAGAGTCTAGATTTTCGGGAAAACATTAGAAAAATATGCTCTCGATCGATATTTATCTATTTCATAAGAAAGTATTAATTACCAGAATTAAAGTAAAAAATTTATTTTATGAAAGAATGTATAGAAATATTAACTGTACCTCTTTTGCCCCTCGGTTAACAAGTTTGCTCACATTATGTTCATTTACTAGCAGTAGTAGCAGGAAATCATGTTAACTGTGATGGGTGTTGTTCCTGTCGTTGGTTCTAGTACTAAGAGAAACAGGTAGTATTACTACCTCTATCTCACTTAAGTACGAATTGGACAAGTGGTGTCATAACATTCAATGGATTCTTCGCTAAACTAATATAATCAATAAGAAAATATGTCAAAAGATTTGCAATACTTTCCTCGTCAATTGTTGTTTTAGCCTTCCGTATGTATATGCCTCAAGCAAAAACATGGTTCTGATTTCTGTTACCATCCTTGTCCTGTCCGAGTTTCTCTTTGTCTCTAATGACAGAATCGCCTCTAACTACTTAACTAGTGATGTGAAAGATGTAATACATAAATAAATTATGCGGCTCCCCTGTCGGAGTTTTGAGTCCTCCATCGGGCATGGGTGTGTGTGTTCTCATTAGCGTAAGTTAGTTTAAGATAGATTAAGTGGTGCGTAAGCTTAGGGACCGAACACCTAATAAGTTAGGTCCCATAAGACCTTACCACAAATTTCCAGTTTCCAAATAAATTAGCTTCAGACCCAAACAGAAATCACATCTGCTTCACAACACCTTTGACTCCATGGAAAATTTTGTAATGCCTTGCATTAAAAGGAGTGTGTGTGTGTGTGTGTGTGTGTGTGTGTGTGTGTTCGGAGGCAATGGTGGCGGACACGTTTATTAAATGTTTTGTTGTTAACACAATTTGTATGTAGAGTCATTAGTGTTTGAGTGTTTGGTACCCATTCTGTGGTTCATCCGTGACCTTTTCATCAGCTTATTAGATATCTACTCACACTGAAAGTCGCTCCTAACATCAAAAAATGGTTCAAATGGCTCTGAGCACTATGGGACTTATGCTGTTCTAACATCACCAACGCGCTATAAGGACCTCATGCCACGACATACACGTGCTCAGGCTACCTCTAGCCGTGAGAACGAGCTCTCGCTACGTTCTTCATTAAAGAAATATATAAAAAGGACCAGTTACGATAAGCAACATCAAAACAGGATTTCACTTCTTAAAATACAGAAAGTAGAAGTGTAAATTACAGGGAGCTAAGGTTATCGAAATTTGTACAGAATTCAGACTGCCATTAGAAGAGTCGATAGACATAGAGAGCGCAGAAATTGAGAAGGGTCTGAGAAAGATTTGTCGCCTATCCCACGTGTGCATTGAGGAAGCTGTGAAGGAAAGCAAGGAGAAATTTGGAGTGGAAACTGAAGTTCAGGGAGAAGAAATTAAACCATAAGATTTGCCGATTGCGTTGTAGTTCTCAACAATGGTAGAGAATTTGGAGAATCAGTTGAACGGAATGTCTTCTTATAAGAAAAATGTCCACAAAATTCAATCGAGTCGAATAAATTCAGTTGATGCTGAGGGGATTAGAGTCGCAAATGACACATTTAAAGTAGTAGATTGATTTTGTTATTTTGCGAAAGAAATTAAGTGGTGATGGTCCAAGTAGAGAGTATATAAAATACACACCCACAACAGTAAGAAGATTATTTCCTGAAAAGAAAAATTTGTTAAAACTCAATAAAAATTAAAATGTTACAACTTCCGCTTTCACCCCTCCCTTTTTTGCTTACTACTTACTTGCCATTCGAGCTGTTAATAATCATACAAGAACTTCTCTTTTCTCCAAAGAGCTTTTTTTAATTTTTGTATATGCTGCAGCTATCTTTCACATAGTCATGTTAACTTCTAGAGCGTTGCATTTCTCCTCTAGCGATTCCTGGTTGTATGGAAGTGAAGCGAAGACTATGAACAGTTCAGAGAAGAAGGGAATAGAAGCTTCAAAAATGTGTTGATACAGCGGAATGTTCAAGATTAGACGGACAGATCGAATGACTAATGAGGAGGTAATGAAACGAACTGGAGAAAATCAAATTTGTGACACAACTTGACCAAAGGCTAGGTTCGACTGATAGGATATATTCTGAGCAACCAAAAACTCGTCAGTTTGGTAATGGGAAGAAGTGTGAAGAGTAAAAATTGTAGGAGCAGACCAAGGCTTGACTACACTAAGCAGGTTCAAATGATTCTATATTGGAGTAATTGTTCAGAAATGAAGAGGCTTGCACGGGACAGGCTAATGCACACTGAAGGTCACAAAACCAACTCTTTTGTAAACTCCACTTAGTTTTCCGAGAGCACTGTAGACTTTTTAAAAATTTGTTTATATTTTTTGTCCATCCAGTCACTCTCTTTCACTGCTCAAAACGAAAAATGTTATCAGCTGCACAAGTAACATCGTTGTTAATTTGTACGTTTTTATGATATACTGATTAGATACTACAAGCCCCCAGGTAAAACTGTTTATTCTAGCTGCAAAAGCCTTTCTATGTTATCTTTGTAAAAGGTGAGTGCATCATTAGATGACAAGCTGATTTAAACCTAGTGCGGATCAGGTCTCTAACCAGTAACCTACCGCATCAGTCCCAAAATTTTCGATACTGAATTAATAAAAAAGAAAACGAAATGCTAAGATGGTAGTTCTAATGCTTCAGGCGTTTTACACAATCCCCTCTCATCTGAGTAGACAAAGAGAACGTTCATACAACCATGAGACACAGTCGGAAAAGTTCCTCGTTCAGATAATGTTCAAATGGCACGTTATAATGATTCTTCAAAAATTCTGGAGAATGACCTGAACACACCTTATTTAGAGATTTTGCAACGATATGATTTGTGACGTAACAACGCTAACACACTGTCACCTCACTTCCGCTGCTTAACATTGCCTGTTCACATCCGTCTAGCTGGCCGCTGTGGCCGAGCGGTTCTAGGCGCTTCAGTCCGGAACCACGGGGCTGCAACTGTCGCAGGTTCGAATCCTGCCTCGGGCATGGATGTGAGATGTCCTTAGTTTAGTTAGGTTTACTTAGTTTTGAGTCAAGGGACTGATGGCCTATGATGTTAAGTCCCATAGTGCTTGGAACCATTTCAATCATTTCTGAATCTCCGTCAATTCAAATGCACATCTCTTCTTGGCAGTTGTTAGTTCAAGCTGCCACCGTAGTGACTGCGCTGACATCCCTTGTACACCCTGAATAAATCAGGCTCGAAACTTATGGGTGGATGGTGTGTGCCTTTCTCCTCAGTATCCTTTCTTCCAGCACTGGTGGTTCCCCGAGATGTGCAGAACGACTTTTATGAATAGTGTAAGGTGGGGGAGAGGTACTGGTGGAAGTAGAGCTATGAGTAGAAGTAGAGCCGTAAGTTGTGCTTGCGTAACTCAGCCGGCATTGTGCTTCCGACTTCGATCGAGAGGGGACGCACGGAGCAGCACAAAAAGCGATCCGAGAGTGTGTTTTCTCTTGGGCACTGTGGTGCTACGTTCCTACCTGACGAAGACATTACTGCACGTGGTCTCCTGTAGCCGTTATCGGAAACACGCATTCGGGAGGACGACGGTTCAGATCAGCGTCCGACCATCCTGATTTAGGATTCCCGTGATTTTCCTGAATCGTTTCAGGCAAATACCAGAAAGTTTCCTTTGAAAGCACATGGCCGACTTCCTTCCCCATCCTTTCATAATCCGATGGGACGATGACCTCGCTGTTTGGTCCCTTCCTAAAATCAAACAATCAATCACAGAGACAGGCGATGACGTTACTATGTACTTCTCTCTCTTCTCTACTTCGACCATCATCAGTTACTTTGCTCCCCAAATAGCAACACTCCTTTACTACTTTAAGTGTCTCATTTCCTAATCTAATTCCCTCAGCATCATCTGACTTAATTCGACTACATTCCATGATCCTTGTTTTGCTTTTGTTGATGTTCATCTTATATCTCCTTTCAAGACACTGTCCATTCCGTTCAACTGCTCTTCCAAGTCCTTTGCTGTCTCTGGCAGAATTACAATGTCATCGACGAACCTCAAAGTTTTTATTTCTTCTCCGTGGATTTTAATACCTACTCCGAATTTTTCTTTTGTTTCCTTTCCTGCTTGCTCAACATACAGATGAATAACATCGGGGAGAGGCTACAACCCTGTCTCACTCCCTTCCCAACCACTGCTTCCCTTACATGCTCCTCGACTCTCATAACTTCCATCTGGTTTCTGTACAAATTGTAAATAGCCTTTCGCTTCCTGTATTTTACCCCAGCAACCTTTAGAATTTGAAAGAGAGTATTCCAATCAACATCGTCGAAAGCTTTCTCTAAGTCTACAAATGCTAGAAACGTAGGTTTGCCTTTCCTTAATCTTTCTTCAAAGATAAGACGTAAGGTCAGTATTGCATCACGTGTTCCAACATTTCTACGGAATCCAAACTGATCTTCCCCGAGGTCGACTTCTACCAGTTTTTCCATTCGTCTGTAAAGAATTCGCGTTAGTATTTTGCAGCCGTGACTTATTAAACTGATAGTTCGGTAATTTTCACATCTGTCAACACCTGCTTTCTTTGGGATTGGAATTATTATATTCTTCTTGAAGTCTGAGGGTATTTCGCCTGTCTCATACATCTTGCTCACCAGATGGTTGGGTTTTGTCACGACTGGCTCTCCAAAGGCCGTCAGTAGTTCCAATGGAATGTTGTCTACTCCCGGGGCCTTGTTTCGACTCAGGTCTTTCAGTGCTCTGTCAAACTCTTCACGCAGTATCATATCTCTCATTTCATCTTCATCTACATCCTCTTCCATTTCCATAATATTGTCCTCAAGTACATCACCCTTGTATAGACCCCCTATATACTCCTTCCACCTTTCTGCTTTCCCTTCTTTCCTTAGAACTGATTTTCCATCTGAGCTCTTGATATTCATACAAGTGGTTCTCTTTTCTCCAAAGGTCTCTTTAATTTTCCTGTAGGCAGTATCTATCTTACCCCTAGTGAGATAACCCTCTACATCCTTACATTTGTCCTCTAACCACCCCTGCTTATCAGTTTTGCACTTCCCTTCGATATCATTTTTTAGACGTTTGTATTCCTTTTTGCCTGCTTCATTTACTGCAGATTTATATTTTCTCCTTTCATCAATTAAATTCAATGTTTCTTCTGTTACCCAAGAATTTCTACCAGCCCCCGTCTTTTTACCTATTTCATCCTCTGCTGCCTTCACTACTTCATCCCTCAAAGCTTCCCATTCTTCCTCTACTGTATTTCTTTCCCCCATTCCTGTCAATTGCTCCCTTATGCTCTCCCTGAAACTCTGTACAACCTCTGGTTCTTTCAGTTTATCCAGGTCCCATCTCCTTAAATTCCCACCTTTTTGCAGTTTCTTCACTTTTAGTCTACAGTACATAACCAATAAATTGTGGGCAGAGTCCACATCTGCCCCTGTAAATGTCTTACAATTTAAAACCTGGTTCCTAAATCTCTGTCTTACGATTGTATAATCTATCTGATACCTTTTAGTATCTCCAGGGGTCGTCCATGAGTACTATAGGCCTAATATCAAGTGGTTCAACGTGTCCTCGTGAAATACCACGATAAAAAATCACGACAAGCCTACCGAAGTCGACCACAATATTACTGCACCTGCAGTGAGAACACTTCGGTAGGCTTATCGTTTGTTTTTATCCTGTTAGTGAACCACAATATTATTGCAGCTGGGAGCGATGGCGCTTCGGTCTGCTTATCGTGGATTTTTATCGTGATATTACACGAGGGCACGCCGAATAACTTGATAGCACACGCACAGCTGTCTTGAAATCGTTGGCATTGCGATGCTTTTTCCTTAGTCACCACTGTATTTGTTCGCTATAAGATCAACCGCGCGTTTCCGATAACGGCCACAGGATTTCAAGTGCAATATTATCGTGGTTGAGTACTACTATCGTAAATGTTACCGAAGGACGGTGAGTTTTATTCAACTACTAATCGAGATAGAGCTGTTCGTTCTAATCATAAAAAGTCTTCAAAATGAATTTCTGGGTTTAATCACATTCAATAAACACGGTAGCAACCAAAATTTTGTAAGCTATCGCCTATTTAGTTTATTAAATCTTAATTTAAAATTTTTACTCACGTCATAGCATAAAGAATGGTATCTCTAACAACCAAAATTGTCGGAAACTACCAAACGTGTGTCGGGAACAAACTTCAGTCCTCCACACTCTTCCCAGTAATAGTGACGCTATTGAAGTCTCAAGTGCTTCCAAAGTGAAATCAACAATTTCATTAGTAGTCGATTTTAAAAAGTCTTTGATGGCATCAGCCAGCACCCCCTACATAAGATGGTGGCCTGCGAAGCATTTTGCAAAAAACCAGTAGTTCATTGTGCAACATGGAGAATTAAGGTCAATGATAACCGTAGCAGACCAGTAAAAATCAACAGATCCTTGTGACTATGCTGTCCTTTATAAATGGTTTTATTCGCTTATATTCATGAACCAGACACGTTGTCTGCCATACCAGGGAGAAAAATTTCATAGTTCTGCTCGTGCGCAGATGACGCGAATATAGTTGTCACGAAGACACGTGACATAGGAAAGATTAGAGGACTAGTTGCAAATTAACACCAGAAAGTGTAAATTAATACGCATAGGACCTAGAACAAACTATAATGCACCGACGGTACAGAAACCAAAGATATAATGAAAATCCTGAGGATACAGTTTAGGGAAAAATCTACAAAAATCTAGTGATTTAAGCTGGAAAACACGTCTAGAAGTCGTAAGAGTATCTAGTTACCGAGAACTTTACATGTGCAAAGAGTGTTCCGTATAATCAATGCGGCACTACCTAAAAATGTGATAAGTCAGTCATACATTTCCATTCCCAACAGTAATATCTAGCATTATGGAAATTACATTAGAGTGGTTCGTATAGAATGAAGGACTCCTCAGAAAACCGCACAGATCATTCGAAATATGGGTTATGCGAACGGCGGTCTCGAACCCTCCGATTCGGGGCAAAGTATAGCGAACTTCATACGAAATATGCTAATTCATCTCAGAGACAATAAATTCCCTGACAAATTACGTCTTGGTAGACACAGAGCTGTAGAGCAAAGAACCATTGATCGACTTGGGTGGCATCAACCCCTTTCTTCGAAACTATCTATTGCTTTTTGTGGACTACAGTTACATTCCAGGCGTCTTAAACCAAAATGTGATGGCCAGAAAGCTACGCAGTCTCATCCATGGACAATGTGACTGGAAAATAGAGACTGAGTGCCCCAACAGAAAGTGGAAGAAAATATTGTCAGTTGTAGAAAAGCAGCTAATCATCCTAAAAGCACGGTCTACGTGGTACAGATCGCAACAGACAACGAACTACACCCCGTGGGTCTATTGCCCTCGCCTTTGTATAAGCCATGTAATCTAGTAGAATCGGTAAGTCTCTAACTGGTGTGCTGCGGAAAACAAAAAATCTAGCAACGGGCAAGACAGACAGCTGACAGGCAGGATTCCATTAGGAACTGTTGCGCTCAGCGAGTGGGATAAACACAGCTGTGAGCTGGAAATAGATCTCTATTTCATTGCAGATGTAGCTAGATTTCAGCTAATTATAGCCATCGGCAGTGCCAAAAAGCATAAGAACCCCAATTATCTGTTATTAGAACTGGATATCACAAGAAGCATTTTAGTAGTAGTACGGCTTAACTATTACATTACACGACAAACATACTTGTTAGTGACGTCATGTAGATCCGGAAAACGTGTAAGTGCATCTGTTGCTAAAGCGACTTTAACCTGCCTATAGCTCAATTCACATGCATAAAATTAAAATCTCTTTCTCGACTGTGACATCCTTGGTCACATCTTAATGAACAGGGAGGACACAAAGAGTATTTATCATGAGTCAGGTGTTTAGGGGTAGATTCTCCTTAATCTGACTGTTTGTTATGTGAGTCAGACTGGATAACACGGAAGGTGGTGGCCGAAAAATCTATTTTCGCTGCCCATCTAATAGAAAACAAGCATAGCGTTCCGGGGATGTCCTTGGATATGAAGAAACTTCACAGACGGGAGAACGGCCAGCTTATGGATCTTGTGGAAGAGATCCATAATTTTTGTCGTCTGAGGTCCTCTCACACTGTTGAACTCAATGAGAAGGTAGTAATGAGCTGTTCGAAAACCATCTTGTAGGCAGCTGAGGCCACGTTTCATTTCTGCAATATTTCAGTCTAGTTTTAATTATTTTCACCCATAATGGCTATGTTTGTGAACCGTGACTGTGTGGGATAGTTATTTATTTCAAGTTTCTGCTACAAAAAATGGTTCAAATGGCCCTGAGCACTATAGGACTTAACATCTGAGGTCATCAGTCCCCTAGAACTTAGAACTACTTAAATCTAACTAACCTAAGGATATCACACACATCCATGCCAGAGGCAGGATTCGAACCTGCGACCGTAGCGGTCGCGCGGTTCCAGACTGAAGTGCCTAGAACCGTTCTTACACATCGTCCAGCGTTTCTGCTGCTAGTCACTTTTTATTTTATGCTTAATCTAACATAATGCAACGCGCTTCAAACACGTTTTGTTCATCTTCAGGCGTTTATATATACATACATACATAGAGAAATGTTACTTAAAAATAAACAGTGTTGAACTAGATTACTCTCGAACACTTTGTCCATTGTTTTTTACTGTAGCTGCTGGGTGGAAGGAGGGGGGCAGTGTATGGCTAAAAATCGAAATCAGTGATGTCTTCTGCAGGTTTTCTTCTTTGTGGTTGACTATGTATATCACAGCCAGTATAGGATGCAGATAGATTTGCATCATTTATGTGTTACGAAAATAGTGTGAAAGGCTTTTATATGACCGTTGATCACTTACAATTTCATAATCTTGCTGCTTCACTCGCATCACTGGTGTAATGGCGGAGCTGTTGATTGACATTACACTATTGCACATCATAATTATGTCACTGATTGCCTACGTAATTCACTGCACAAATTGCTTCGATGTTATACACACAACACAAGATGGCGGGCTGTAGCATGTGAGTCTGTATCGATTATCGAGGATTTGTATTCCTCCTCCCACAAAAAAGCTGCTTATAGATCAATGCTGTACAGAGCACACAAAATTCCACTTCAACATACAGAACTCCAACAAGAAATAGAAGCCATAACATGTACCGCAATAAACAATGGATATGACCCTTCTCTAATTAATACCATCTCACAACAGATAAAAATAAACTGAACAAACAACATCAAACTACACTCACAACTGACAATGCCCCAGCAGTCAAATATGTAAAAATGCCATATCTTGGAATAGTATCTGACAAATTAGCAAGAGTATTCAAAACCACAGAAGTAAAAATCAGCTTCAGCACCAACAACAACCTAAATAGGAAGCTTATTCACAATATAAAATCACCAGATACAAGTCTTGATGCATCTGGCATTTACAAAATTACCTGCAGCCAATGTAATAAATATTATATCGGCCAAACAGGCAGAAATTTCAGAATCCGATTAAAAGAACATTTAGGCTGCTACAGGCTCGATAAATGTAACAAATCAGTAGTGGCTACTCACATTAAAGACACAGGCCACCCTTTGAAAATCGAAGACAACCTTGAAATTTTACGCATAATAGGGAAAATTAAAAGAATGGATATCATGGAAGAAATGGAAATTTTCATACGTAACACAATGCATAGAGATAACATTCTTAATGAAATAACCGAATTCAAAAACTCATAACTCTTCAACGGTCTTAAGCCAGTTCCAACTCAATAGATTCAAATTATGTCAATGATTTAACTGACTACAAATCATTCAGTACCAAGGATATCGATACAAATCCTCGATAATCGATACAGACTCACATGCTACAGTCCGCCATCTTGTGTTGTGCGTATTACATCGAAGCAATTTGTGCATTGAATTACGTTGGCTATCAGTAACATAATTATGACGTGCAATAGTGTAATGTCAATGAACAGCTCCGCCATTACACCAGTGATGCGAGTGAAGCAGCAAGATTATGAAACTGTAAGTGATCAACTGCCATATAAAAGCCTTCACACTATTTTCGTAACACATAACTGATGCAAATGTATCTGCATCCTATAAAGGCTGTGATATACGTAGTCAACCACAAAGAAGAAAACCTGCAGAAGACATCACTGATTTCGATTTCTAGCCATACACTGCCCCCCTCTTCCACCCAAATGCCACACCAGCAGCTACAGTAAAAAAACAATGGACAAAGTGTTTTAGATTAATCTAGTTTAAGACTGTTTATTTTTAAGTAACATTTCTCTATGTATGTATGTATATATAAACGCTTGAAGCTGAACAAAACGTGTTCTAAGCGCGTTGCATTATGTTAGATTAAACACAAAATAAGAAGTGAATGGTAGTAGAAACTTGAAATAAATAATCAGTCTAGTTTATTTATCAACGCAGATTTGTAATTATATGTCGAGGCTCTCAGTGTAATAATTTACTTTTTTGTTTTTAGATGTTTTATGTAAATTTTATATACATTGCAGTTTGTAACGAAATTGCAATTAGTGTTGAGAGCACCTGATACTAGGTATGAAGTGCACTATGACTGGCTGTTTAGGATTTTAAACAGCAGCCTCAGTGTGAATTCAGCTGTGGGCAGGTCAGAGTCGTTTTAATAATAGCCTATGTGCACGAACACGTTTATAGGGTCTATATGACTCGTTACTAACCTGTATGTTTTTCGTGTGCAATATTTCAGCTATAAAATTGCTAAAATGATTCTTTTACTATGCATTTCAAATGCTTTATCCCTGTGTTTCTTATTCTTTTTGGCACTGTTCATGGTTATGCTACTGCTGAAATGTAGATAGATCTTCAGTAAAAAACAGATTTATATGCGATGCTTGCTGCGTTCTCTGCAGCGAAGTGTGCGCTGATATGAAATTTCCTGACGGATTAAAATTGCGTGCCGGACCAGGACTCGAAGCCGGGACGTCACCCTTCCGCGAACGAGTGCACTTTCTTATGGAAGTCAAAGGTCCCGAGTTCGTACCCCGGTGCGGCGTGCAGTTTTAATCTGTCGTGAAGTACTGTATTAGGACTATTTCTACTAATAATCTGATGCTGTGGATTATTGTCTCGCATAACTGAAAGGAAGCCTCAAATTTTTCTCATATTAACGAATGTATGTAAATTACTTTAAAAAACTGCTATCTGTTTTACACACAGAGCACGTTTCGACAGAAACATGAGCAGTAAGGCAAGACGTCCGAAGCCGTCACTGTTATTGTAATAGGAGCATTTGGTGACAGGATAATGTCTCTGGAGATAAATAATTACATACATGCGATAAGGGATGGACTCACAGTTTTAATCTGATAGAAAGCTTAAAATCGTTGCACAATGCGCTGCAGGGTGAAAATTCATTCTGGAATCAGATGAATAGATTTGTATTCACATATATGCCTTATCCTAGACGTTACTAGTTTACAAAAAAATGGTTCAAATGTCTCTGCGCACTATGGGACTTAACATCTGTGGTCATAAGTCTCCTAGAACTTAGAACTACCTAAACCTAACTAACCTAAGGACATCACACACACCCATGCCCGAGACAGGATTCGAACCTGCGACCGCAGCGGTCACGCGGTTCCAGACTGAAGCGCCTAGAGCCGCACGGCCACACTGGCCGGCACTAGTTTACACATCAGTTGTGGATGCAGCGCTGACATACAGTAATTGGCACGAAAAACTTACATTTTTGTTCAGTAGTTCAAGAATAGATTTTTCACGCTATGTCTTTCTTGCACAGAGTCGTGACTGATAAAATTTGTTCTCATCCGCAAAATGATAAAAATAACGAGAAGCTAAATATTTACCTCCAGTACGAGTTTTGATTCTTCATTTACTCGTACTATACAGTTTCTTAAGCACCCAGACGTTTCATCCTACCGGACTTGTTGTTGTCAAACTGAAACTGACTTTCACATCAGTCAAGATGTACTTGATATGCTCTAACGATTGTAAAAACTGTAGAGCCCAGGAAGAAACACACACACGAATGCAAAAGAAGAGGGTGTGCCAAACACTAAGTGATAAACAGCAGATGGCGTACATGCTGAACTAGGCATCCTTGTCCTGTGTGGTCGGAGAGCTCGAGCAGTACTCAAGAATAGGTCCTATTAGTGTTTTATAAGCGTTCTCCTTTACAGATGAACCACATCTTCACAAAATTCTACCAATGAATCGGAGACGACTATCCGCCTTTCCCACAACTGCCATTACTTGCTTGTCTATAGGGAAAAGATATATGGTAAAAGGTAGAGAAATCTTTGCTGTTTTTATAGACTTAGAAAATGCTTTTGACAGAGTTCAGTGGAACAGGATGATGGATATTTTGAAGAGGAAAGGAATGGATTGGAAAGAGAGACAACTAATACAGAATCTATATTTATACCAGAAAGTTAGGATAAGGATTGGAAACGAAATGTCAGAAGGAAGCAATACTGGAACACGTGTTAGACTAGGTTGTTGCCGTTCCCCACTGTTGTTTAACGCATACCTTGAAGAGATTATTGCGATAAGCTTAGATGGGAAAGGAGGAATACGTATCGGTGGAAAGAGAATAGAATGTATAAGATTTGCTGATGACATGGTAGTAGTGGCAGAATGTGAGCGGACAGTGAATAAAATGCTGAAAGATCAGAATGAAGCTTGTGAGGAACATGGGATGCAAATAAAACACAGCAAAAAAAAAAAAGAATAAGGTCATCGGTACAAGACGCACACTGTCCAGTATTAAAATAGGACAAGCTACCATTAGCCAAGAAAGCGCATTTAAATATCTTCGAAGGACAATAACTGAAAACTTGAGATGTCACCAGGAGCTGAAAACTCGAATTGTAGTAGCGAAGGACGCATTCAACAGAAAGAGGAGACTATTATGTGGCAAATTAGATAAAGGAGTAAGGAAAAGGCTTGGCAAACGTTTTGTCTGGAGTGCGTCACAATATGGAGCAGAAACATGGACGCTGAGACGAGAGGATGAAAAAAGGTTAGAAGCATTTGAGATGTGTATGTGGAAGAGAACGGAGAGGATAAGCTGGATGGAAAGAATCAGTAATAAAAGAGTATTGGAAAGGGTTGGTGAGAAAAGACGTCTTCTGGAGGTTATGAGGGATAGGAGAAAGGACTGGTTAGGACGGTCATTGAAAAGGGGGTGCTTGCTAGCAGATGCTTTGATGGGACTGGTTTGTGGGAGAAGACTGAGAGGAAGAAGGAGATACAAGATGATTTTTCATTTCATTTCATTTATTGCCTTATCGGGCCTTTAAGGCCTACAGCAAGAAGAACAAAAGGAAAAGTAAAGACAAAAAGACTTACAAAAGTACTCTATACAGTAGTAAAAGTTACATATATACATTACAGCTTAAAGAAAAACGAAAAAATAAACAGGGCATTCAATCAAAGGTTTAAAAGGCAAGAGGGATACATTACAGAAACAAAAAAACAAAAAAACAAAAAAAAACACACACGCAGTGTCTGTCAATTACACGAGAGGAGGGAGCTGTTGCAGATGGCAGTCCATCTCATCCGGTCGTTGGCGTCCTCCTCCACGGCTGCTGGTTCCACTTCTTTCAGGATCGTTGTTATCCTATCCTTCCATCGAGTTCTTGGGCGTCCTCTAGGGCGTTTTCCTGTGGGTTGAGAGTGGAGGACTCTGTTTGGAAGGGATCCGTCTGCCCGTAGGATGTGGCCAAACCATTGGAGTCTCTTCTGCGCCAATATTCGTCCAATGTGTGGCTTTCCATACCGCTGGTATAAATCTTCTTTTTTTCTTCGTTCCCATTTACCTTCCATGGCATTGTAGATGGGTCCATATATCTTCCGAAGTACCTTCCTTTCAAATGCACATATTGCTTCTTCTGCTGTTGCTGATGTTGCCCAAGTTTCACAGCCGTATAAAAGTACTGGTCTCACCAGTGTCGTGTATAGGTGGATCTTGTTCTTCTGCGATATCAGCCGAGATCTGAAAAGATTGTTCAGGCTAAAGAACATGCGATTAGCATTTGTTATACGTTGCTGTACTTCTTTCGTTACTTCACTTCTATTTGTTAGTATGGAGCCCAGGTACTTGAACTCTTCAACACGTTCGAAGGTATGCCTGTCGACATCAATGGAAGGAGGGAGATCTCGGCGGCGTGATACAACAAGATATTTAGTTTTTTCCTCGTTCACCACCAGCCCAATTTTCTCTGCATTGTGGAGGAATCGGGAAGTATCCCTGCGTACTTGCTCTAGAGTGTCGCCAAGGATCACAACATCATCAGCAAATGCCAAGATTGTGTCTGCTCCCACCATCTCCATCTCTCTGGTTCGACAAGTGTCACGGCTTACTTTTTCCAGGGCCAAATTGAATAATATTGGCGCCAATGGATCTCCTTGTCTCAATCCATTTTGTATACTGAATGATGGTGATAGTTGATTACCAAACCGCACTTGGGCCGTAGACTGAGAGTAGCAAGCAGCAATTAAGCGGATGTATTTTGATGGGATGCCAAGTTCCTCTAACGTTTCCCATAACGTGGCGCGGTCAATGCTGTCATAAGCTTGTCGAAAATCGATGAAGATGAGGTGTAGATCCTTATTGAATTCGTAGAATTTTTCTATCAACTGCCTCAGAGTAAATATGTGATCAATTGTCGATCGTCCAGCAACGAACCCACATTGATAGGTCCCTACAATTCCTTCAGCCAGTGGTTTCATGCGGTTTAGTAGCAGTGTTGTAAAAACTTTGTAGCCAATTTCAAGTAACGAAATCCCTCGGTAGTTGGATACATGAGTAGCATCTCCCTTCTTGAATATGGGACATATGATTGCTCCCTTCCATTCCTCAGGAATAACTTCTGCTTCCCAGATGGTAGAAATTAATCGTTTCAAAGCACCCACCAGTGTTTCCCCTCCCAAGCGAAGCATCTCAGCTGTGATACCACTACCTCCTGGAGCCTTGTTGTTCTTGAGTGCTTTTAGGGCAACACTGATTTCTTCCTCAGATGGTTCAGGGACTTCAACTCTGTCAAAACGGGCATCCGTCTGTGTTGTCCCTACTGGTGGGTTGTCGGGATTCAATAGGTTTTCAAAATGTTTTTTAAATAGGGTTGCTTGCTCTTCTGGCGGTACAACTTCACCCGTCTCATTCGTTAGGACCAATGTACGTTGTCTGTATGCGCCTCTGGCGAATCTTGAGGCCTGGAAAAACGAGCGTGACGACTTTGCTTCTTCGACTGCAATCAACAGACTTTTGTGGTGGTCCCGTTTCTTCTTTCTCATGAGTTGGTCCGTGTTACGCCTCGCTTCGTAGTAAGCTACCCTTGCTTCTTCCGAGAGTTGCTGTAGCCATTTTATCCTCTTCGCTGATCTAATCTCAACAGATTCTCGACATTGTTCATCGAACCAAGGTTTACTTCTTCGTTTTGCATCGCAAACTAGTTCTTCATTTGCACTTTCTAACACTGCATTCCTCAGCAGCAGCCATGCGTTCTCCACACTGGTAGGGTTCTCTGTTATTGTGAGATGTTCTGCAATTTTTTCTTGATAGCGCTGTCTCACTTCTACATCTTTCAACTTATTCTTGTCGAAGCGGACCATCATTTCAGAATTTCTTCTCCACATGGTTGAAAGTTTCAGACGTAGTTTGACTACCACTAAGAAATGGTCTGAATTCATATCTGCCCCGCGAAAGGATCTTACATGCTCGACACTACAATGATGTCTTCGGTCAACAAGAACGTGATCGATCTGGTTCATCGTACTTCCATCTGGGGATATCCAGGTTACTTTATGCACTGCTTTGCGGGGGAAGTATGTGCTTCTAACGATCATTCTCCTTGTATCGGCAAGGTTAATTAATTTGATACCATTCTCGTTGCTTGTTTCATGGATACTATCAGGCCCTATCGTTGGACGATACTGCACTTCTCTTCCCACTTGGGCATTGAAGTCTCCCATTATCAACTGAATTGAGTGTCTTGGGAGTTTGTCTACTACATTCTCTAGTTCTAGATAGAAGTTATTCTTTGTTTCTTCATCGGCATCCTCTGATGGGGCATGACAGTTGACTAGGCAGATCTTATATGGTTTAGCGTGTAAAATCATCCAACAGATTCGGTCGTTTACAGGAGACCATTTGTTGACAGCCGATATCATTTTATTGTGTACAGCAAAACCAACTCCAGAAGTCCAGGCTGGGCTTAGCTCATTGCTGTTAAAGAGCGTGTGAGTATCTCCAATCTTCATAACACCCTGAGGAAGTCTTGTTTCTTGAATTGCTGCCACTATGCATTGATATTTACTCAGTTCTCCTCCAAGTTGTTTCACTCCCCCCGTCATGATTGACCTTACATTCCATGTTCCAATTCTAAATCCAGAAAATCCATTTACGTATCCAGTTTCGTCACCATTTTGATCCGTCCAGTTTTTCCTTTTGTCTTTTTCTTTAACCAGAATCTTTTTTACAGAGGATGGGGGGTTGGCCCATCCTCTAACCCTCCTCCTTTCTCATCCGGGCTTGGGACCGGCAATGGCGGAGTTGATACAAGATGATAGACGACATAAAGAGAAGGCGATGGCAGAAAACCGGGCAGCCTGGAGAACTACCATGTGAAAACCTGCCTTTTGGCAGAACACTAATGATGATGATGATGATGACGACCATAGATTTTTGACTCCATAGCATGGTGGTGAGTAATATCTTCTTTGTCACCAGAGACACAGGTCGGCGAAGCAGAAGGTCCTTGGCAAATATTAGATCCCGGAAATGCTTGCGTGAAAGTAGACACAGTCTTTTGCACGCAGCGTGACGGATTGGATCCACCTACGAACGAATTACGGCTATCGATCGTCTCACAATTCTCTTAGATTCTCTCAGAGTCATGTTTCATATTTCGAAACGTTTTTTGTGATGTCCTGCAGTTTCCGGAAGATGATTATGTCGTGAAGTAATTTATTTATTTATTTATTTTATTTTTCGGTGGTTCATGGTGTGGGTTCCTGTAGTCATGTCCTAGTTCATGAACCACGGGCAACGTATGAGTGGCCAAGTAAGTGGTCCCGACAGTCGGGATACCAGTTACTTTGGAATAAGGCTGGGCACCTCGGACATATTCTGAGTCGTGGTCACCTTTGTGCTCATACGGCAAAGACTACCAAATCCACCGGTTAGTCCCTCAGCCGTTAGGGGTAAAACTCAATGGGACTCGGGGCAAGTAAGGCTAGCAACCTGCTTCCATGGTACTTTAAATATGATGCTGGTAACAATCAGAGCAAAATGCCTCGGACCTTTGGAGGTGACGGAGTCCCACCTCTAACTGACAAATCAGGGACTCCTAAGATACGACTTGGCAAACAAATGGCAATGAGATGGGGAGCTATTAATATCAATGGGGGCTACTCTGGGAAGAAGGTAGAGCTGGCAGAGGCTGCAAGTAAGATGGGGCTGGACGTTTTAGCTGTTAGTGACATTCGGGTAAGGGGTGAGAAAGAAGAGGAAGTGGGAGAATACAAGGTCTACCTGTCAGGAGTCAAAGCAGGAATAGCACAATGGGGTGTAGGGCTTTACATCAGGAAAGAAATGGAACCCAGCGTAGTTGCAATAAGGTATGTAAACGAACGACTGATGTGGATAGATTTGACAGTGTCTAGCAAGAAAATTAGGATTGTGTCAGTATATTCGCATTGTGAACGGACAGATCAAGATAAGGTGGATAGTTTTTATGAGGCACTCAGTGATGTAGTTGTTAGAGTAAAGAACAAGGACAGTGTTCTGCTCATGGGTGATTTTAATGCCAGGATTGGAAATCGAACAGAAGGGTATGAAAAGGTTATGGGTAAATTTGGAGAGGATATGGAGGCCAACAGGAACGGGAAACAACTCTTGGATTTCTGTGCCAGTATGGGCTTAGTAATCACAAACTCCTTTTTTAAACATAAGAACATTCACCGGTATACTTGGGAAGGCAGGGGAACCAGATCTGTCATTGACTATATAATAACAGATCAGGAATTCAGGAAGGCTGTGAGGGACACACGTGTATTCAGGGGATTCTTTGATGACACTGATCATTATTTAATCTGCAGTGAAATTGGGATTGTGAGGCCGAAAGTGCAGGAGGTCAGGTCCATATGTAGGAGGATAAGAGTGGAGAAACTTCAGGATAAGGAAATCAGGCACAAGTACATAACAGCGATCTCAGAAAGGTACCAGTTAGTTGAATGTAGTCAATTACAGTCATTGGAAAAGGAATGGACAAGGTACAGGGACACAGTACTAGAAGTGGCTAAAGAATGTCTTGGAACAGTAGTGTGTAAAAGTAGGATGAAGCAAACAGCTTGGTGGAATGCCACAGTCAAGGTAGCATGTAAAAGGAAAAAGAAGGCGTATCAAAAATGGCTACATACTAGAACTCAGGTAGACAGAGAAAGTTATGTTGAAGAAAGAAACAAAGCCAAACAGATAATTGCAGCATCCAAGAAGAAATCTTGGGAAGACTTTGGAAACAGGTTGGAGACTATGGGTCAAGCTACTGGAAAACCATTCTGGAGTGTAATTAGCAGTCTTCGAAAGGGAGGTAGGAAGGAAATGACAAGTATTTTGGACAGGTCAGGAAAACTGCTGGTGAATCCTGTGGATGCCTTGGGCAGATGGCGGGAATATTTGTAAGAGTTGCTCAATGTAGGTGAAAATACGATCAGTAATGTTTCAGATTTCGAGGTAGAATGGGATAGGAATTATGATGGAAATAGGATCACATTTGAGGAAGTGGAGAAAATGGTCAATAGATTGCAGTGCAATAAAGCAGCTGGGGTGGATGAAATTAAGTCGAAACTCATCAAATACAGTGGAATGTCAGGTCTTAAATGGCTACACAGGATAATTGAAATGGCCTGGGAGTCGGGACAGGTTCCATCAGATTGGACAAAAGCAGTAATCACACCAATCTTTAAACATGGAAACAGAAAAGATTGTAACAACTACAGAGGTATCTCTTTAATCAGCGTTGTGGGTAAAATCTTCTGGGGTATTGTTGAAAGGAAAGTGCGAGTATTAGTTGAGGACCAATTGGATGAAAATCAGTGTGGGTTTAGGCCTCTTAGAGGTTGTCAGGACCAGATCTTCAGCTTGCGCCAAATAATGGAGAAGTGTTATGAGTGGAACAGGGAATTGTATCTATGCTTTATAGATCTAGAAAAGGCATATGACCGGGTTCCTAGGAGGAAGTTATTGTCTGTTCTACGAGATTATGGAATAGGAGGCAAACTTTTGCAAGCAATTAAAGCTCTTTACATGGATAGTCAGGCAGCAGTTAGAGTTGACGGTAAATTGAGTGCATGATTCAGAGTAGTTTCAGGGGTAAGACAAGGCTGCAACCTGTCTCCACTGTTGTTCATATTATTTACGGGTCATATGTTGAAAACAATAGACTGGCTGGGTGAGATTAAGATATGTGAACGCAAAATAAGCAGTCTTGCATATGCGGATGACTTAGCTGTGATGGCAGATTCGATTGAAAGTTGGCAAAGTAATGTTTCAGAGCTAGATCAGAAATGTAAGGACTATGATATGAAGATTAGGATCTCCAAAACGAAAGTAATGTCAGTGGAAAAGAAATATAAACGGATTGAGTGCCAAGTAGGAGGAACAAAGTTAGAACAGGTGGATGGTTTCAAGTACTTAGGATGCATATTCTCACAGGATGGCAACATAGTGAAAGAACTGGAAGCGAGGTGTGGCAAAGCTAAGGCAGTGAGCGCTCAGCTACGATCTACTCTCTTCTGCAAGAAGGAAGTCAGTACCAAGACTAAGTTATCTCTGCACCGTTCAATCTTTCGACCAACTTTGTTGTATGGGAGCGAAAGCTGGGTGGATTCGGGTTACCTTATCAACAAAGTTGAGGTTACGGATATGAAAGTAGCTAGGATGATTGCAGGTACTAGTGGATGGGAACAATGACAGGAGGGTGTCCACAATGAGGAAATCAAAGAAAAACTGGGAATGAACTCTATAGATGTAGCAGTCAGGGCGAACAAGTTTAGATGGTGGGGTCATGTTACACGCATAGGAGAAGCAAGATTACCCAAGAGACTCATGGGTTCAGCAGTAGAGGGCAGGAGGAATCGGGGCAGACCAAGGAGAAGGTACCTGGATTCGGTTAAGAATGATTTTGAAGTAATAGGTTTAACATCAGAAGAGGCACCAATGTTAGCACTGAATAGGGGATCACGGAGGAATTTTATAAGGGGGCTATGCTCCAGACTGAACGCTGAAAGGCATAATCAGTCTTAAATGATGATGATGATGATTTATTTCTTCATTTGTGATGAGGTGGGGCATTATAGCTGTTAGCATTGAGCACAAACATGAACAGCTGATGATCATCTAAAATGACGTTTCACACATTTTTGTCAACGAGTATCTCATATTTTACAGGATATTCCATAAAATTCATTCACCCTCGACACTTCTAGGAGCTACGCATCCGGATCATCATTAAGTTTATTTTCGTGTGTGTGTGTTTATGTGTGAAATGAAAGTCATGTATGTATTATTTCAGGTGTCAGTCACTCCAGGAATCAATACGCGAGGCTGAGTGTATTTCAGAGTAAATCGCACCGTCAGGTAACGTCTGCGCACATGCAAATGAATAGACACCATGCATTATAGTAATTTTCAGAAACTATTCAGACAGAGTTTCAATACATTAAGAGATTAGACTAGTTTATTCAGCATTCCCTGCCAGGATTACAGTTCTAACGAAACACAGACGTGTTTCAATACGCAGAAGCCACCATGTACGAACGACGGGTAACACAGATTGTCTGACCTGCACACCAGCATTTGCATGGTCTTCATATGATAAATATGTATAATGGGTGGCTTGATAGTTGCAGTTCTCCAGCAACCACTGTCAATGCCAAATGGAGATATGTACAGATAGTATGGAGAAGTGTAGCAGAGACCTTCCTTATTTGAGAATGACATCCTTCTCAGCAGCAGTGTTGTATAAAACAGTCTCGGAATTCCTATTGAGGGTAAAACATCCAACTTTAGACGATTACTTCCATCATCTTCATCAGGAGTAACTGACTGTAAAAACTGCTGCTGTGTTGGATTTATATAGCCCGCAGACGGCTTCGGATTGGTCGGTAATTACATAATGCTGTCGTAGATGGTGTCAATGTCTGCGATGGTGGAGCACCGTTCCTGCGGATGGGTAAACATTGATACGAATATCTCTGGCTCCTCTCTGCTTCGAGATCGAGCTTCCGTTCCCCGCCAAGATTAAATCTGCTCTCGCGGTTGAAGTTTTTCTCGCCCACTCTTATTTTTAAAGCCTCTTTAATTACAGGATCTCATTATATATGAGTCTGGTACAAAACTTTTGTTTTCTAAAACAATATTTTGTGTCTGTTTGTGAGACCGTGCTTAGGAACTCAAGATTTCTCCAGTTCTCGATTTTTAATATGTCGTTGATGTTCTGCACAGCGGTCGGAGACGTTACTGATGGGCTGACCGATGTAGTTGCTTCCGCACTCACAAAGGTTGTTGTAAGTCCCAGGATCCTGAGGCCGAGACTGTCGTTAACAGGGCATAGCATCTCTTTTATCTTCTTAGGAAGTCGGAAAATAGATCTACTCCCACTTTATTCAAAATCTTTTTAAATATATCAAAATGATAGCAGTAAAACGTAAACAGTAGTTATCTACCCCAACCATAGTTGTAATTTTCCCTAAATAAATTAAAATAAGTAATAACATACCTTCATACCTTAGAAACCATTTTACCATATAGCCGGAACCTTTGTCAAAGATACTATCTTTGAATTGTAAGACTAACAAACGTTGTAATGTTGAAAGGTGTGCAGCCGGCCGCGGTGGCCGAGTGGTTCTAGGCGCTTCAGTCCGGAACCGCGCGACTGCTAACGTCGCAGGTTCGAATCCCGCCTCGGGCATGGATGTGTGTGATGTTTAGGTTAGTTAGGTTTAAGTAGTTCTAAGTTCTAGGGAACTGATGACCACAGATGTTAAGTCCCATAGTGCTCAGAGCCATTTTTTTGTCCGTCATTTATTGAAATTTATCGCCACACAAGAAGTAGGTGGTCACCATAACATGTCGGAAAAACTTTATCATTTCAGGAGGAAAATGTTCTGCCAACAATATTAGTGTATCCTCCGTAGAAACTTTTGTAAATATTGAGACCACATTCAGGCTGATCTAATATGTTTCATTTCCTGAACGAACATCTGAGATTTATTAATGTCATATTCGCAGCAGTCAACTATCGGAGTCAACTTAGTTAAATATTTCGCCAACCTGTGAGTAGGAGTACCAACAGAGTTAACAACTTGCATCAGTGGAATACATTCCTTGTGGACTTTAAGTAATCTGTACAGCCGAGGACGTCTAGGGTCTCGTGCTTTAAGAGTTTCCATGGCATCCTCTGGTAGACTAGAAATCTTCATGAGCTACACCTTTCCTCTGCTGTACAAAAGAATTGGGCTGCGTTTTGAGCATTTCTGCGTGTTATCTTCCAACATCGATACTACCTTGTTGTAATATTCATTGGTACTAACAACCACCGTGGCAATTCCCTTGTCAGCCGGAAGTACCACAAGATCATCTTTCCGCAATGAGCACCTCTTCTCCCCCCCCCCCCCCATCCCCACCCTCTCTCTCACTCTCTCTCTCTGCTCTGCTGATGTTAGATTTGGGCGGACTGGCTGAATCTAATATGCGATTAGTGGTAAGTTTTACGTCGTCAGCGTCTTCTTGTGGGAGATGCCTCACCGCAGGTAGTGGTGTAGGAGCGAAATTCAATCCGTTATTAAGGGCCGAGTTGGCTCCTTCGTCCAGGTTCGTATCCGAAGGGTTTCTGACAGCGCATGATGTTCTACGAGATGACACCGATCTTTAAGTGGTTGCAAGTCGCTCATCAGATCTCTTTATTTGTTTAGCTGTTGTATTGCTGTGGTAAGCTCTGTGATGAGCTGCAGTTGGCCTATCGACACACTTCCAGTCGATAGGTGAGATAACTTCAGATAAAACGAGATGGCAACTACATAAACTGCTACATTAGAATCAGTTCGTACCTTTGTATGTCCTCTCTTTGAGATGGCCAGGTCGATCTTCTGTATAGTGTTATTCACTCCCGCCAACCCTCTGTGATGAGTAAACACAAAAAACGTGGGCACGATCTCCTTATCCCGACGGCGTTGGAGAAGTGCCAAATTATTCCACAGCTGTGCAGCTTCCCACTTCATGAACTCGGCGCGCAGTGTCCTCCCCGTAGGGGAAAGTTATATGAGAAGGACGTCTTTCCCGATGGCACTGTTGTATAAAACATTCTCGGACTCCTTGCCGTATCAATTTAGGATAAAACCTCGTGTCTATGGGCTATGTAAGGCCGCCACAGCAGCAGTTTTGACAGTCAGTTGCTCCTGACGAAGACGATGGAGGTAGTCGTCGTAAGCTCCAGGTTTTCATCCTAAACTTGCGCGGAGAGAAGTCCGAGAATGTCTGCAATAGCTGTTTCCAGCAACTTTCCTTTCAATTTTAGAATATTTCTCTGATTCTTTTGAGAAGAGTTTCAACTTTAAAATTAACAACCGTGAAATCACAATACTTGTCTTTTCAACGTTTTCTTATAACGTTAAGAAAAGTATATCATTCAATTAAAATAAGAAATCATACTTTCTGCAATGTCTCGATCGATACAGGAATTAGGAACCTTTATTACATACCAAAAAAAGTGTCCCTTAGCGTCCCATGTTTTGCTGGAAACTTCGTTTTGATATCTGGAACCGTTTACGAAATAAAGAGGCTTGTCATGTCTTATGAGACTGACTCGGCCCATCCCCGAAATACTAACCGTTCGTGTATTTTCATATACCCGATTTGTGGCTTGAGGTACATGACCATCAAGGTTGTCATTCTTGGTGCTGCCACTGTCCCAAATATTTGTGTATACAAGGGGTTATCAAGATACTGACTCAGCATTGTACAGATATTGGAGGTTCCTAAACAGAGTACTTTTAAGAGAAGGAACTAATGGTCAGAACTCAATATTGACTATTTTATTAACATAAGCAGCCTGCACATTAAAATAAAAACTTATTCTCATAGCAGTTGATCAAAATGCATGTATAGCCCTGACACATAACTTTTTTAAACATCGTCGCCTCAAATTACATTATCCGAACAATTGTTTGACGAAAAAATCAAGGGTTTGCGGCGCTTGTAGTTTTGTTGTGCCATAATGAGTCCGGGGTGACGGGTGCATTACCTGAGCAGGCTGTCTGTAGTTCGAAGGAGCACGTTTCTCACAGTATTCTACCCATAGCAATAAGCTATTTCCAATAAGAATGACGGCTGTTGCAATACTGCTTCCTGTAGCTTCGATCGTGTTTCTGGGCCGTACATCATGTTGTATCATCCAGTAAACACGGGTCTGTAACTTCCTGTAGCCAGTAATGCTCCTCCTTCCAGCACCAGTCGTAAACTGCAAACAATAGTAGGGTCCAAAGTGGACAAATAACAGAAGACTACAAGTTTATTTTGAAGGTAGCGGCCCAAACATGGGTGCGGCAGGCAGTTATTTGTTGTAAAACGAAAACAGTTTACAAACACGTGGACCAGCCGAGTTTAAATATTCGTTTGAGTCCAGTAGTTTATTTATCAAATTACTCTGCTAGCATACTCTACCGTGTGTATAGCTTTGACCACAAAGTAAACTCTGACACACACGACATTAAAGAAAATCTGTAGATTACACTACAATATTGTTGGGCGCAAAGAATGCTTCTTGAAAGGAAAAATGCTTATTACAGGTAAAAACTTACAACGTTTATAATGAAAGGAGATGTCCGTTGAATACAGCTACAATGCAGTAAGTTACTGTTGTTGACTATAGAAAGCTGGACTGTACCTCGGCTGCTGCCTTCGGACAGGACGGCGAAACACTGGCTACGCCGGAGAATACTCAGTTGGCAGAAGTGGCAGCTTAAGGGCCTGCGGCGCTTGTAGTTTTGCTGTGCCATAATGAGTCCGGCGTGACAGGTGCATTACCTGAGCAGGCTTAAGCCGCCCAGGCCTCGCCGGGTCTCCAGGATTAGTTCTGTTTACTCATAAACGTCCAGTCCCCGAAGAAAGTTCCATGCGCTTTTCGCGGACTCACGCTAATGGCCAGTTTCGGGCAGGCACTCAGCCTGAAGAATACGCCTTTCAGGCGGTGCTGGAGCGGTGTCGTGGCGGATTTTTGCAGCCACCCGACAACGTACTGAGAAATGTTTTGGTGTAGTAGGATTACGAAAACAAAAGGCTGTGCAGATTACATAATTCTGTTCATATCGTAAAGTATCTTGTTTACAGTTAAGATTACGTGGTAATTTCAGGCTTTTTCATTTGCTGAACTTTTATCTTCAAACTTTCTTCATATGTTACATTACAACCCTTTCTTCAATGTTTAGACCACTTAAACCATGTTCTCTTTTTGTTCTTGCTACATTATAATCTTTCGAGTTTCACATTATTTAATCAAGGTTTATAAATTTAATTTTATTTAATTTCTAAACCGGTTGCCATACATTCTGTATAAATACTTAAGAAGGCCACCTTTTTATCCCTGAATTTCCTAAATGATCATCTAATACAATATTCCGAAAGTCTCGGACCCGATTCTATATTTTACTGCTGTCACATTTGCTACCCTCACTGACTGACTTTACTGTTTCGCTTCTCGGAATTATTACTATGGTATGTGTAGGTCGTTTCTTAACTGAAGACCTACAGGGTGGTCCATTGATCGTGACTGGGCCAAATATCTCACGAAATAAGCATCAAACGGAATTACTACAAAGACGAAACTTGCCTAGCTTGAAGAGGGGGAAACTAGATGGCGCGGATGATGCTGTAGTATACAGAGAAGTTGCAGCATTAGAAAATTGTAGCGAAATGCAGGAAGATCTGCAGCGGATAGGCACTTGGTGCAGGGAGTGGCAACTGTCCCTTAACATAGACAAATGTAATGTATTGCGAATACATAGAAAGAAGGATCCTTTATTGTATGATTATATGATAGCGGAACAAACAGTGGTAGCAGTTACTTCCGTAAAATATCTGGGAGTATGCGTGCGGAACAATTTGAAGTGGAATGATCATATAAAATTAATTGTTGGTAAGGCGGGTACCAGGTTGAGATTCATTGGGAGAGTGCTTAGAAAATGTAGTCCATCAACAAAGGAGGTGGCTTACAAAACACTCGTTCGACCTATACTTGAGTATTGCTCATCAGTGTGGGATCCGTACCAGATCGGTTTGACGGAGGAGATAGAGAAGATCCAAAGAAGAGCGGCGCGTTTCGTCACAGGGTTATTTGGTAACCGTGATAGCGTTACGGAGATGTTTAATAAACTCAAGTGGCAGACTCTGCAAGAGAGGCGCTCTGCATCGCGGTGTAGATTGCTCGCCAGGTTTCGAGAGGGTGCGTTTCTGGATGAGGTATCGAATATATTGCTTCCCCCTACTTATACCTCCCGAGGAGATCACGAATGTAAAATTAGAGAGATTAGAGCGCTCACGGAGGCTTTCAGACAGTCGTTCTTCCCGCGAAACATACGCGACTGGAACAGGAAAGGGAGGTAATGACAGTGGCACGTACAGTGCCCTCCTCCACACACCGTTGGGTGGCTTTCGGAGTATAAATGTAGATGTAGATGTAGATGTATGGTTGGCCCGCTAGATGGCACTGCCATAGGTCAAACGGAAATCAACTGCGTTTTTTAAAATAGAAATCCCCATTTCTCATTACATATTCGTGTAGTACGTAAAGAAGTATGAATATTTTAATTGGACCACTTTTTTCGCTTTGTGGTAGATGGCGCTGTAATAGTCACAAACACATGGCTCACAATTTTAGACGAACAGTTGGTAACAGGTAGGTTTTTCAAATTAAAATACAGAACGTAGGTACGTTTGAACATTTTTTTCGGTTGTTCCAATGTGGTAGATTTACCTTTGTGAACATATAATTTCTAAGAACGTAAGCTGTTACAGCGTGATTACCTGTAAATACCACATTAATAAATGCTCAAAATGATGTCCGTCAACCTCAGTGCATTTGGCAATACGTATAACGACATTCCTCTTTACAGCGAGTAGTTCGCCTTTCGTAATGTTCGCACATGCATTGACAATGCGCTGAAGCATGTTGTCAGGCGTTGTCGGTGGATCACGATAGCAAATATCCTTCAACTTTCCCCACAGAAAGAAATCCGGGTACGTCAGATCCGGTGAACGTGCGGGCCATGGTATGGTGCTTCGACGACCAATCTACCTGTCAAGAAATATGCTATTCAATACCGCTTCAACCGCACGCGAGCTATGTGCCATCATGTTGGAAGTACATAGCCATTCTGTCATGCAGTGAAACATCTTGTCGTGACATCGGTAGAACATTACGTAGGAAATCAGCATACATTGTACCATTTAGATTGCCATCGATAAAATGCTGGCCAGTTATCCTCCCTCCCACAAAGCCGCACCATACATTAACCCGCCAAGGTCGCTGATGTTCCACTTGTCGCAGCCATCGTGGATTTTCCGTTGCCCAATAGTGAATATTATGCCGGTTTACGTGACCGCTGTTGGTGAATGACGCTTCGTCGCTAAATAGAACGCGTGCAAAAAATCTGTCATCGTCCCGTAATTTCTCTTGTGTCCAGTGGCGGAACTGTACATGACGTTCAAAGTCGTCGCCATGCGATTCCTGGTGCATAGAAATACGGTAGGGTGCAATCGGCACCGACACCGACGTTTTTGGGATTCCTGAATCTCGCAAAATTTGTCTGCTACTGATGTGCGGATTAGCCGCGACAGCAGCTAAAACACCTACTTGGGCATCATCACTTGTTGCAGGTCGTGGTTGACGTTTGACATGTGGCTGAACACTTCCTGTTGCCTTAAATAACGTAATTATCCTGCTAACGGTCCAGACACTTGGGTGATGACGTCCAGGATACCGAGCAGCATATATAGCACACGCCCGTTGGGCATTTTGATCATAATAGCCATACATCAACACCATATCGATCTTTTCCGCAATTGGTAAACTTTCCATTTTAACACAGGTAATGTGCACGAAGCAAATACCATCCGCACTGGCGGAATGTTACGTGATACCACGTACTTATACGTTTGTGGCTATTACAGCGCCATCTATCACAAAGCGAAAAAAGTGGTCCAACTAAAACATTCATATTTCTTTACGTACTACACGAATTGTAATAAAAATGGGGGATCCTATTTTAAAAAACGCAGTTGATATCCGTTTGACCTATGGCAGAGCCATCTAGCGGGCCAACCATAGCGCCATCTGCTTTCCCCCTTCAAGCTAGACGAATTTCGTGCTTTGTAGTTTTTTCATATGATGCTTATTTTGTGAGATATTCGGCCCGGTCACTATCAATGGACCACCCTGTATAGTTCCCTGCGTTACTGCGGTGACCTGGAGCCAAACGCTTATTAGCAACCAGCCAATTTCATATCACCACTCATCTTATTTTTCCAATGTTCGTCATGGTTCGCCGATGACGATCAATTCTTATCCACGATTTAGAAATTATTCTGATTTTCAATCTGTGGTTGCATGTCCTTTATGTCAGCACAAACGGCGAAATGTAGTGTGTGTCTCCTATTCTGAATCGTTCAAGTATTAAGAATTATGTGGTCCATAATACCTTTTAAGGGCTGTAACTGCTGGCCTACACTTATTGGTGCACAGCTTCAGTCACTTTTATTTTTACATTAATATCATTACACTTTTCGACATTCATACCATCATCTTCTGGTTAATTGGTGTACTTTCGTGTTTTAGTATTTGTTTATGATATAGACAAGTGTTTTGTATTTCGAAGACATCGCTGTTGTGAGGAGGTTACATATCGTCCTGCATGCACATCTACGCGGGTATTTTTGCATATCCAATTCCATGTGTTTGTCGCTGCACACCTTTCAAATGGTTCAAATGGCTCTAACTACTATGGGGCTTGACATCTGAGATCATCAGTCCTCGATACTTAGAACTGCTTAAAGCTAACTAACCTAAGGACATTACACACAACCTGCGACCGTAGCAGTCGCGCTGTTCCGGACTGAAGCGCCTAGAACCGCTCGGCCGCCGCAGCTGGCTGCACACCTTTCAACGTTACAACGTTTGTTAGTCTTACAATTTAAAGATAGTATCTTTGACTAAGGTTCCGGCTATATGGTAAAATGGTTTCTAAGGTATGAAGATATATTATTATTTATTTTAATTTATTTCGGGGAAGTTACAACTATGGTTGGTGTAGATAACTACTGTTTACGTTTTACTGGTATCACTTTGATATATTTGAAAAGATTTAGAATAAATTGAGTTTGATTCGTTTAATTCATTTGATAGTTGTACAATATGCTTGTTGTATATGAAATTCTCAAGTTATTCGTACTGGTCCACCTTAAGTCCTTTCTGTAATTTATAGAGTAGCAGATTATTCTTTAGGCTTATGAATTTTGTCCTGTATCGTTGATGTGTCGCGTTATTTCCCAACTAATAGTTATATTGCATCAGAAATCGATGATGTCTTCTTTAAATCAGACATTGAAATTATATCCAGTCTGGCCTATATAGTCAACAGGACGTTAAGAATAAAACTTTTTTTGTGGATATCAGCGTTTCAGTAAATGTCTGGGTTGTTTTCAAAATTGTGGGGTAACCTGTGGCCTAACTTACCGTTAACACAGAGAGATGTTCCAATGTTTTATCATCTGAAGTTGTTGGAAATTTCTTGAGAAACTTTTTCTACATGTAGGATACATGCGGTATTAATTTTCTTTCTGTTTAATACTGTTTCCTTTGTTACTTTAATGGGCAAATTGTCTACAAATGCCGACTGGTATCCATTGGCTACAGCTGTTTCTTTGATAATCTCTCTTTCCGTCTGGTAATTTCCATTACTCAGTAAAATCTTGTATACTTCGTATGCTTGTAACTCATGCAAACTAGGATGGTATGAAGAATTGTGTGTATTGACATCCGTTGTAGCTGGTTTACAAACTGTGAAGGCAAGGTTTTTATTCTGTCTGATACGGCTAGCTCCAGAGATCTAACGGTGCTGTTCTTTTCAGACTCACCTGTGAATTGTCTATAAATGGAGACTGGTATCCATTGGTTACAGCAGTTTCTCAGGCAATCTCTATTTCAATCTGGTAGTTTCCAATACTCAGTAAAATCTTGTACACTTGGTATGCCTCTAACTTATGCAACTAGGTTGGTATGAAGAATTGTGTATATTGACATCCGTTGTAGCTGGTTTACAAACTGTGACGGCTGGGTTTTTATTTTATCTGAAGATGACTTGCTCCATTGATCTAAAGGTGCTGTCCTTCTCACGCTCACATGTTAATTGGATGTCCTTGTGCAAATTGTTGTAGAAATGAAGGATGGATTGGATATCACATTTATTGTTCCCATCGGTGGTTATTAATGTTTCATCCACATATCTGCTATGAAATAGAATAATTTTTCTATATGGGAAGTATCTTCTAAATAACTTACGTTCGGGTGGTTAAGGAATATTTCAGATACTGTTCTACATATGGTGGCACCCACTGTTTGCCCACTCATCCGCTTTTACATTTTTTATTGAAAGGTAAATAATCATATTCTGGAGTTATCTCCAGAAGATCTATATATGATATGTGCTGGGGACAGTTTCTTGTGGCTTATTACGTTCTGCTTTATAAGGGTTAATTCATCAGCAGCACGCATATCTGTACACAGGCCGAGACCATAAACTGAAATTTGCTAGGGACCTGGAAATTTTTCAATTCGTCTTCAAATGAAGGGCTGTTTCTCACTGAGTAAGTTTTTTTTGTAAGGACGTAATTATTCTGCTGTATCAGATTAATTTCAATGCTGTTCTAGGAGCTGCATTAAAAGGACTGTCCTGTTAACGAATTTTTTACTGGGGTCTTAGACGAGAAGCTTTTAGTAATTTTCGTCTCCCTCAATAAATGAAAAATTAGACTTTTTGAAGAGGATCTTGAATTCAGCCAGAAAGATCTTTGTCTAAGTTTAAGACGTTTTTCTCAAAAACATCTAGAGTTTTCCTGGCGTATGTATTTGAAACAGTATACAGTTTCAATCTTATGTTGTGGATTTGCACTACATCTCGCAAAAATTTACAAAAAGCATAAGATAGAATAAAATGTTTATGCAGAGTTGCAATTCATTATTTGAGATAAGAATTTTTTTTTACAGATTGTCACACTTCACGCATTGCTGTCAAACTGCTGCTAATAGTCGGATTGAATGCTAATGGATAACAAGGGTATGAAGAATTACAAGAATAAAGAAAGATCATGCAGATCCGCACCGTCACCTTGGAAAAGAAATACCTGATGCGACGTATCCGGAAACGTATGCACTTGGACTCAGAATATCTCAGGACTTATTTCTTATTGGGAAGACGCCATCACAAGCGAATGCAGCATCCGATGTTTGTAAAATAAGTGTTATAGGACCTCGACTGTTCACGATGTACATAATTAGCCTGATTTATAACTTTTTATTACTCTTATGCAGTCCGCAGACGATGCAGTTGAGTACGGGCGTCCAATTTTGTCAAAAAAAGATATGAAAATTATTTGAAAGTAGAAGGAAGAAGAAAGGAAGATTAGCATTTAACATTCCATCGACATAGAGCTCATTAGAGACGTAGAAGAAGGTCTCATTGGTTCAAGAACGAGGAAGGACATCGGCTGTTCTCCTTCAAAGGAACCATCCCGGCATTTGCCAGGAGCGATTTAGAAATTACCAGACGTGAATTTGAACAGTCGTCCTCCCAAATGCGATTCTACTGTGCTAACCACGGCGCCACTTCGCTCGGTATATTACGCGGAACAAATTGTTGATGGTGTACAGCAGCAACCAGATACAAACTGGTTTTAGGTTACTTATCCAAAAGGCATTAGTTCCGATTTGCTACTATTCATCATCAGATGGTTTTCATTCTTTCCTGAAAACACATGTTACTTACAGTTACAAACGAGTGTTAAAGATGGTTGCGCTATCGACTTGTGTTACAATGCAACTTACGTAAAATGCCATCTGTAACATTCCTATTTATAGTTTTTCACCAATTTTAAAAACAAACGGTCCATACAAACATTTCACATATGTTGTATTATGTCAGAAATCAGCAGCTCAACAGTTTTTAATACACGTTTGCAACTGTAAGTTATTATATATTCTGGTGTGTTTCACTAGTAAACCAAAGTAACATATATGAGCAATGAGGCTGTCAGTCACATTTTTTCCTTGTTTTATTGAATCACACCATGCGTTTCTGACTCTGTGGGTCTGTGGGTCCACCGTCAGGTACAAATCGTCTTAATACAGATTTACTTTTTCTCTTGAGTGAAGTGATGCGAAATGTATGTTCACGTTATGAGGTCTGATGTTAAGTTTTATATTTCCCGAATCAAGTGACGGAAAATACAAACAGGAACAGTGAAAAATTTACCGAAAACTCAAGGAAAATCATTTTTAAAGTTTTAATGCCAGCAGCCCTTAGTTTATCCATTCTGTAATGACATACCACGTCCCTCAATGCACACACTTGTCTATTAATTTCAAACCAGTTCACAAACGAAGTTTAACATGGCATAACAAAGATAAAGTTTATCGTGAAGTGTCAGAGATCTGAGTTTAAAATTTAAATAAGTCTTTAAAATTACTAAAATAACTTTGGCTAGCGCTGTCTGTCGGTTATTTTAACATTGGTTCAGGCTTTTTGACTTTATGGACGTATGCAATATTTATTTACGATTTCATAAATCGTATCTCAGCACACGGAAAAGAACGTACAATTACACACATACACACACGTTCGTACCAATAATCTTTACACAGAAAGAAGAAACCATAAGAATAATTCAGTACATCAACGTCATAAACTATGGGCCATTGAGCAACCAGCTTTACCGGTCAACCGCGTGGTCGGAAACTCGCTTAGACAGCCTCCATTTCGGAAGTACGAGAAATATGAAAACATTCAGAATAAAAGTAAATGGGCTCACGACTTGAAATTCAGGTAAAACTGAGTAAATAATAATGTTGGGCAGAGGACTCACAACTTGCGGGAATGCACGTGATCTAATTCGGATAACAAACACAATGAAATCATGGAATTCACGAGAAATATTGTAATAAAAGAAAATTACACTCTGATGGAAAGTTATTAAAAGAAGTTACAGTGAGAGAAGAATGAATTATCAGAAATGAAGGAGATTCACACTACTGACATGAGTTTTAGATTGGTCAGTGCACTCTCTCATCGCCAAGTTGCGATAGGACAACGATTAGAAATAAAGGAACGAAATATCAATGAGCATTATTTCACTACCTAACTGAAAACAATTCTTCGGTATGATTTGCAAGGGCTACAACTGACAGAACGCGCCAGCATATCAAAGTAAACCAAGATATTACAAAATCCACCTTCCTAACTTCTGTTACTAGATATGGGAGAGACTAGATTCACCTTCCCCGTGACGTCACTATGTCTGTCGACTTTCGAGGTAGTATCAAGTTCTGATAAGTGGGAGAAGCTATATTGGATTTCGCCGCTTTGTTGAATCTCGTATTTGATAGGTTTCAGATTACGACGTATGTACAGGTATATATGCTGCACCAGGTATTAAGGACCTCAAGGAAATACAGCGTTATTGGTACGATTTGTTATGATTAAATGTAAGATAAAATCATATCAGGGCTTAAAATTTTCAAGAGTTCTAAGACGAAACAAAGTCGCTTTCTGCTACAGTCCTCAATGATGTGGTGGGTAGAGATTTCTGGTTAAGTATTTGAAGGTAGTTTGTTTGCTGATTAAATTCCTGCTGCTTCAATTTTTTTTACCCTCGCTTTTCCCAATGAGTCTGGGATCTTCTACTTATTTACCTAAAATATTTTTTGTAATATGCGATTTCCCTTACATGTAAGTACGCTCTTTCCAAGGAGTGAGTTGTCACTGTCAATAATTTACAAATTAAGCATAAGACATGCAGATGCCAGTAAATATTTGAAGCACGTTGATCATCGGGTAAAATAAAGTAGGTACCAATCACTGCAAAAAGCGTCGAAAAGACTGATATATCTGAAAAATAATTGCCGGTAAATGGTAATTTGGTCTCCGCCGTCTACAGAGTATAAGGTAAAACTTACACGCTATTTATTTTAAAACACTTCTTTTCCAAACAAGAAAATTTCACGCAAAATGCATATGCAGATGAAATGTATCCTGTACAAGTACTGGAACAGGAATGTTCCTACTGCTGTTTCCCTTTGTTTCAGTTACTTTTAAGTGCGAAGGAAGAAGTCTCTTCTTCTCACACTGAATTCTAACATAATTCACACAGCCAGCAAACTTTTACAATTGGGGGAGCTTATTGCCAAGTACTTTTCATAACACAAATGAAAACCACGAGTATTAAGATGGTAGATTCTGACTTTCAAAGAAAGAAGGCAGCAATAGTTTCCACAGTTGCGATGAATGTAATAATAGAAGATAATAAGCTGCTGCTTTAATTCGTGTGCGAGAATGGCTACCACAGTCACAAAGTAACTCCGTGTTTACAATATTTTTACGGTTTCACGAAAGTATTATGGTAATATAACATTTATTATTCTTGTGGGCAAACAGCATTAAATTTTGTATATGTAATTAGACAACGGAACGTTATGTAAATGGTCCTTATACGAATAAACAGATTATTTAAAAAGAAGTCAGTAAACAGGTCAAAAGGAAGAAGATCACCGAAGGTATGATTTATCCACTGGCGCGCAACCTATAAATGCTTTTCTGTTTATTAATTCTAACGAGGCACAACCAATGACTGAGGATTTGCCGACAGCATTTCTGAAATTAGCGTAACCTGGTTAGTCACACTTTCATTCTTGGAAGTGTTTAGACATTAAAAACCGCTACAGGTCACATTACTCCTACGAACCATTAAGGCACGGCAGCAAGTATACCAGACATGACTTCATGCTACGGTAGGCTCACAGTACTCAGACACATGTCGAAAGACGATGCACATCCTAGGCATACTGGCCTCTACACATCTTGGTGATGGCACGGGGAAGTGATACCGAGGTGAATTAGCTTCTCCCTACTAGAGACAACCTGAACAGACACCCTCACTTAACGATGACTCAGAGTACACTGTCGTTCCACGCTACCGAAGTAAGGTCTATAGGTAGCAGCGGAAATGGGTAGAGAAAATACTTCCTGGCTCCGCTACGGTCGCAGGTTCGAATCCTGCCTCGGGCATGGATGTTTGTGATGTCCTTAGGTTAGTTAGGTTTAACTAGTTCTAAGTTCTAGGGGACTAATGACCTCAGCAGTTGCGTCCCATAGTGCTCAGAGCCATTTGAACCATTTGAACTTCCTGGCTATCTGTACCAACTTAAGCAATAGCTGCTGTTCCCAATACACCTACGGTCCAACAGAAAACTGCTTAAGCTCTCCCCAAAAGTTGGCTAAACTACCATTCAAGTAACTCGTGCCCGAGAACCAAAGTACTGTATATGGAAGCATCACACAGACACGCTCACACGCTCTCTCTCTCTCTGACAGATGAGAAAAGAAGTAGGAAAAAAAACAAGCCTAGAAATATAGCTGGGAACATAAAAATATTGTATGGATATATAGTGAACATGATTATCGTAACACATACATATTTAACTTATCTACAGATGTGTGAAACATAAAACAGAACTAGAGAAATTACAACATCTGAGTATTAAAGTGCCGCTGTGGCTGTCTAATGAAACACTCTTCTGTTCATACTTCTTCCGAGGATGAAAACCACAGATGCACCGACGATCGGAGGTGCTACGGAATTCCAATTGTTTTAACAGAGTTAGAGTCTTGTTATTCGCTTCGTCGTGCAGTACCGCCAAACTGTTTTCTATCCTGTTGATAACACATTGGGATTCCACCATATGCTGTATAATGATTCATTTTTCAAAATGAATGAATCTGAAAGCCTTCGCGTGTTCTTCGAACCGGGTTTTGAAATATCTGCGTTTTCGTCTGCATAGTAGGCAAGGCAACTAGGACATGACACTTTATGTATTCTACTGTTTCTAGAATGAAATTTTCACTCTACAGCGGAGTGTGCGCTGATATGAAACTTCCTGGCAGATTAAAACTGTGTGCCGGACCGAGACTCGTTGTTGAATTTTTGGATGTCTGTTTTTATGCTATAGACTAGTACGTTTACTAAGTTACTATTAGTGTTATTAGTGGAGAATGTAATTGTTATATTGGTTTTTTGATTGGTTTGTATTTTTTATGAGGTGGGTCTAGGTATGGGATGCTAGCAAATATTTCTCCTTTTTTTTAGGATGGCAATTTGTTCCCTTACATTTGCGAATTTGTGTGTCTAAATTATTGGATTTTGGGTTGTGTAGCCGTAGTATACAGAATTACTTTATACTGGGTCAAGTTCTGTCTTAAAACTGTTTTTCTTCTAAGTTAACTAAGTGTACTCTACGTAAAATCGTCCCTAAGTACTAACTGTTTCTGTGTGGTGGGAGGCATGATGATTTACCTATTGTTATGTCCGTCTGTGTGTATTTTACATGTATGCTAAATGTTTTTTTTTTTTTTTTTTTTTTAGGGTTATGGCCTTAAGATCCTAGAAATTTATTGTTATGTTTCCGTCCTGTTTCACTGCGGATTTCATGTTTTTGCGGAAATTACTGAATAATGTAAGTAGTCCTTCAATATCCTCTTTTGCGCCATCAGGTGGCACCCTTGTATTATCAACATATCTCGAGTAATATATAGTATTACTTCTGAGCCTGCTTTGCAAATGATTGATGAGTATGTTTGCCAGAAAACCTGACATAATGTTGTATACGGGAAGACTGTCTTTCTTTTGGTAAACTTTATCATTAAAGGCAAAGTATTTATGTAACAATATTAGCTACAAGATGTCGGTGACTTCTGATATTTCAGAAATTACTAACTTTTTATGTTTAATAAACTTTAAAAAATTATCCCTATTGTTTCTTCATTTAGTACATTTGTAAAAAGGATAGTGACATCGAAAAAGGCAAACCTAATACCTGCAAAAATTTATATATCTTTAGTTTCTAAATCTTCGCATTTCTTACTGAATATGAATTATTAAAAGTATGAAAGTCCTGCTTCATAATCTAATTCAGTAATTGAGAGATTTTAAAGGAGAGTGAATTTTTAGACTTACAGTATGTCTTTTTGGAACATGAGGTTTACAAGTTTTGGGTTGAACTCAATCTAGGAGCTGAGGGTTCATTGTAAATGTCCTATGGGTCCCATGGCTGTTCACAAGACGTTGTATTTAGAGCATTTGATGAAGTTTTAGCATTTCTCTGTCTGATGTCATGTATTTCGTAACGTGTGTAATATACGTTTGTAAGGGATTTTGTTGGTTTGAAATGAGCCAATACTAAAACCTTACTCGAACATCGCACACAGCTACCTGTAGATAGCAAAGACCACCTTTCTGATGCATAAAGGAGGACCAGTTGAGTGTTGACATTAAATATTCTTACTGTCCTTTTCACTCTGATATTTTACTACCTCTGTAGCTTCCGCTTGAGAGTAAAAAAAAACTCTACCTATGCACTTTTAATTCTGGCTGCAATACAGGTACTTGCGGCGACTTTTGAGATGGAGATGAACGAGTCTACATATTTGAGTTCTGACCCTCGCGTATGCTATTCCGTTTGGAAGGTTGGTAGGGAAAAGTTGTTTATTTATGACATTTGTAGGACCCTGGACGATTAAATTTAGGCGAAAATTCAATTCCTGAATAAAGCTTTTTACTGCAGGTTCCAATAACACAACAAAAGTGATTTATCGGGTATGATTCTTTCTGCTCCTAAATTACAAGCTACATTTTTCGGAGAAACTAATGCCGTAGAAACGTTAATCTAAATCTTCTCTACATGAATACTCTGGAAGCCGCATTAGGGTGTGTGACGGAAGTTATTTTTCGTACCACTGTCTCCCTCTTCTTTCTTGTTGCATTCGCGAATGGTGCGCGGAAGACTTCTGTTTGAGCTCTAATCTCTCTAGTTTCTCCTTCCTTGTCTTTTCGCGGCATGTACTTAGGCGAAACTACTTATCGCTGTACTCTCCAAAAGCTTACGCTCTGGAAAATTTAATAGTAAACCACACCTTAATTTACTATTATTCTCAAAAATATCCTAATGACCCGAGTTGCGTCCCACCTGATTTGCATGCAGCCCACATAACGTAACTTCCTCGCAACCCCTACAACCACTTTTCGTTACAGTCGTTTGACCGCAAAATGGCTATCACAAGTGAGCACTATAGAACTCTCTTCTGTTTGGCAGTAAGTCCAGATGTAAATTAATAACATGATACTGTAAATATAAGTAAACACGCTATTAGAGATCAGACAGTCGTTAACGCTATTAAAATAAAATTCGTTACAACAAACGACATTCCTAAAACGTAACCACTCTCATTTGCACCTGAGACAATTAGTGCACATAACCTTACGACATAAATCATATAATTCTGATTCAAAACCCATTTTTTTCTGAGGGAATAAAGCATTTTGCAAGAATATCTGGACTCCCAATCGTGTATGATGTCCCGAAATATTCTTGCTCTCGTAAAGGCCTTTCAGCCGCCTAGTAACCGTCATTCCTTGGCGAGAGGTTTTTCATAAACTTCTTAATGAACTAAACGGTTACGTAAACCGCAATTAACAGCATCAAGTGCTTTTTGGAAGCTTCATTGTCAACGGTATATCACTGGAAACTTCTTGTGTGGTCATAATGGCACAAGGATATAAATGACAGAAAAACATGCAGCACCTTCAGTGACAAGATCATTTTATTGACAAGTGAAGAATATAGGATGATAAATTCAGACCAAGTGAAATACACACGTCACACTAAAGGGTGTCCAAACAGTCGCATCAATACTCAGTGTGCCTCCCTCTGGTGACAACGTAGGCGTGTATTCTGACTTACACATGATCATAAATGGGCCGAATGGCATCCTACGATAGACTGTCCCAACCATCTTGCTTTTTCTTGCATTCAGCAATGGTTCTTGCAAGCTCGGAAATCGAATAAGTTTGCCGGCCGGCGTGGCCGTGCGGTTCTGGGCGCTACAGTCTGGAACCGAGCGACCACTACGGTCGCAGGCTCGAATCCTGCCTAGGGCATGGATGTGTGTGACGTCCTTAGGTTAGTTAGGTTTAATTAGTTCTAAGTTCTAGGCGACTGATGACCTCAGAAGTTAAGTCGCATAGTGCTCAGAGTCATTTTTGAATCGAATAAGTTCCCGCTTCATCATGTGTTTAGTTGGAGAGATATCTGGTGATCCTGCTGGCCAGGGGAATTGTTTTACACCAGGAAGAGCACTTGGCGTGTGATCAGCTGTACGTGGACGTGTATTGTTTTGCTGAAAAAGCGTATAACTTTCCTGTCGAAGAAATGGCAGTAGCACGGCGACAAGTGGTTCAAATGGCTCTGAGCACTATGGGACTTGGCTTCTGAGGTCATCTGTCCCCTAGAACTTAGAACTACTTAAACCTAACCAGCCTAAGGACATCACAGACATCCCTGCCCCAGGCTGGATTCGAACCTGACTGTAGCGCCTAGAACCGCCCGGCCACCCTGGCCGGCGCACGGCGATAACAATCTGTGCAATGTACCGGGCACTGGTTATTTTACCCTGCAGAAACACCAAATGTGACCGCGAGCTGTGACAAATAGTAAGCCACAGCGTGAAGCTATCTACATCAACATTATTACTCTCCAATTGACAATTAAGTGTCTAGCCGGGGCTTCACTGAGCTACCGTTAAGCTCCACTCTCACTTAGTGCGTGGGAAAAACTAAAATTTTGATTTTCCCGTGCGGGCTCTCATTTCTCTTATTTTGTTATGATAATCATTGCTCCTTTTGTAGGTGGGTGTCAACTAAATATTTTTGCACTGTGAGGAGAAAGTTACAGATTCAAATTTCATGAGGAGATCCTGCCGCAGCGAAAAGCGACTTTGTTTAATGACTACCATACGAATTCTTGTTCATATCAGTATCACTCTCTCTCCTATTTCGCTATAATACAAAATGAGCTGCCCTTCTTTGAACGTCTTCGATGTTCTCCGTCAATCCTATCTGATGTGGATCCCACACCGCACTGAAACATTCGAAAAGAGTAAGCAGTCTCTTTAGTAAACCTCTTACATTTTCTAAGTGTTCTGGCAATAAATCGTAATGTCTGGTTTACTTTCCCTACTACATTATCTGTATGTTCGTTCCACTTTAAGTATTTAGTTGAGTTCACAGCCTTTAGACTTGTGTGATTTATCGTGTAACTGAATATTAGAAGATTCCTTTTATTGCTTATGCGGATGACTTCACGCTTCTCATGATTTAGAAGCAGCTGCCACTTTTTGTACCATACAGATATCTTGGCTACATCGTTTTGCAATTCGTTTTGATCATCTAATGACATTACATGACTGTAGTTGACAGTATCATCTGCAAACATTCTAAGGGCACTACTCAAATCGTCTCCTAAATCATTGATGTAGATCAGAACTAACAGAGGGCCTAGAAAACTTCCTTGGGCAACGCGAGATATTACTGCAGTTTTACTCGATGACTGTCCGCCCCCGGTAGCTGAGCGCGACTGAATGTCAATCCTAAGTGTCCGGTTTCGATTCCCGGCTCAGTGCCTCGGTGTTGTGTTGTCCTCATCATAATCATTTCAACCCCATCGACGCACAAGTCGCCGAAGTGGCGTCAAATCGAAAGACTTGTACCCAGCGAACGGTCTACGCGACGTGAGGCCCTAGTCACACGACATCTACTTTTACTCGATGCCTTTCGTCAGTTATTACGATCTATGACCTTTCTGGCAGGAAATCACAAATCCAGTCACACAAATGAGACCATACTCCATAGGAACGCAATTTAATTAAAAGTTGCTTGTGAGGAACGGTGTGTGTGTGTGTGTGTGTGTGTGTGTGTGTGTGAAATCTTATGGGACTTAACTGCTAAGGTCATCAGTCCTAAGCTTACAGCCGACCCGAGTGGCCGTGCGGTTCTAGGCGCTACAGTCTGGAACCAGGTGACCGCTTCGGTCGCAGGTTCGAATCCTGCCTCGGGCATGGATGTGTGTGATGTCCTTAGGTTAGTTAGGTTTAATTAGCTCTAAGTTCTAGGCGACTGATGACCTCAGAAGTTAAGTCGCATAGTGCTCAGAGCCATTTGAACCTAAGCTTACACACTACTTAACCTGAATTATCCTAAGGACAAACACACACACCCATGCCCAAGGGAGGACTCGAACCTCCGCCGGGACCAGCCACACAGTCCATGACTGCAGCGCCTTAGACCGGAGGAGCAATGTCAAAAACCTTCCTGAAATCTAAAAATATACTGTTGATTGGACGTCCTCTGTCGATACCACTCATTACTTCGTGAGAATAGAGAGGTAGTTCTGTCTCACGAGAACGGTATTTTCTGAATCCGTGTTGTCTTTTTGTCAACAAACAATTCATAATCTTCGAACACAGTACATATTCCAAAATCCTACAGCAAATCGACGTTAGTGATATGGGTCTGCAACTCAACTGATTACCTCTATTTACTTTCATGGGAATTGGTGTGACTTGTGCAGCTTTCCAGTCTTTAGGTACAGATTTTCCGCGAACGATTGGTTGTGTATGGTTGTTTAATATCGAGCAGTTGTATTAGATATTCTGAGAGGACCGGAGGCCTTGCCTTTATTGAGTGAGTTAAGTTACTTTCTACACCGAGGAATCTACTTCTAAGTTACTCATGTTGGCAGTTGTTCTTGATTCGAATTCTGAAACATATGTTTCGTCATCTTTGGTGAAGGACTTTCGGAAAACCGTGCTTAGTCACTCTGCTTAGGTGGAGCTGTCATCAATAACTTCACCGTTGTTATCGTACAGTGAAGGCATTGATTGCATCTAGCCACCAGAGTATTTAACATACGACCAGAATCTCTTTGGGTTTTCTGCCAGTGTTCGAGAGAGTGTTTAGTTATGAAAACTATTAAAAGCACCTCGTATCGAAGTTCGCGCTTCATTTCTAGCCTCTGTGATACTTCGCCAATCTTGAGGATTTTGCATTCTTTCAAATTTGGCGTGCTCTTTTCGTTGCTTCTGCAACAGTATTCTCACCTGTTTTGTGTACCACGAGGGATCAGTACCGTCTTTTATTAATTTATTTAGTATATGTCTCTCAATTTCCGTCGTTACTATTTCTTTCAATCTGATCTACGCTTAAGTAGTCAGATTGGAAGGAGTGGATACTGTCTGTTACGAAGGTATCAAGCGAATTTTTATCTGCTTTTTTAAATAGCTGTATTTTGCGATTATGTTTGGTGGGTTTGTATGTTAGGGGTATTCATTCTAGCTATCCTTTGATGGGCCTGTATGTCGTGGGCCAATGCACTCTGGAATAGGTAGCTCACCAGGTCTACACCATACACGTATACATCAACATTTTACATGCTCCGTACACCAGTATCTGGTGCATAAAAAGTACAACTACTTCACATTTTGTGCCCCGTTCCACTTTCAAATAGAGCTAGGGAAAAGCGTCTATCTATTTGCTTCCGTACGAGACCTGATTTATCTTCGTGGTCCTTACCTGAAATGTACGTTGGCGGCAGTGTAATCGTTCTGCAGTCAGCTTCAAGCGCCGGTTCTATAAATTTTCTCAACACTGTTCCGCGAAAAGGACTTCACCTTCCCTCCAGGGATTCCCATTTGAGTTCACGAAACATTTCCGTAATATTTACGTATTGATTGAACCTACCAGTAACACAGCTAGCAGCCAGTTTCTGATTGTTTCGATGTCTTCCTGTAGTCGAAACTGCTGAGGATACCAAACGCTCGAGCAATGTCGGGAATAGGCTCACACTAGTGTTCTGTACGCGGTCTCCTTTACAGATGAACTACTCTTCCTTAAACTTCTCCCAATAAACCGAAGTCGACCAGTCGCCATCCCTGCTAAGGCACTTCGAGTTCGTTTCATTTAATGTCGCTTTGCAACAATACGCTTAGATATTTAATATATGTAACTACGTCAAGCAGTGCATATTAATGCTGAAATCAAACATTATCTGTATTAACTTACTTTTTTCTACGTTTAGAGCAAGTTGACATTCATCACATCAACTAGAAATTTTGTGTACGTCATCTTGTGTCCACCTGCAGTCACTCAAAGACAACTCCTTCCCGTAGACCCCAATATCTTCAGCATACAGCCGCAGATTGCCGTGCATCTTCTCCGTCAGATCATTTAGATATACAGAGACTAATAACCGTACCATCAGACGTCCCTGGGTGACACCTTGCCATATCCTTGTCTCTGATGAACACTCGGCGCCGAGGACAACGTACTGGGTTCTATTACTTAAGAACTCCTGGAGTCACGCACATACATAGGAAACTATGTCGTATGCTCCTAGTCTCGTTAACACTCTGCAGCGGGGCACAGTGTCAGACGGTTTTTTGGAAATGTAGGAGTATGGAATGTGCCTGATGCCCTTCATTCATGGTTCGCGGGATATCTTATGAGAATGGGCAAGCTGAGTTTCGCACTAGCAGTGCTTTCTAAAACCGTGCTGTATTATGGACAGAAGCTCTTCCGTCTCAACAAAATTTGTTATGCTCGAGGTGATAATATATTCAAGAATCCTGGAGGAAACTGCGAGCTAACATCCCAAAGATGTTCGGGCTCACATGCGGTTCCTCTTCGTCGAAATGTCTTTGCTCGAACTCGTCTAGGGGCTGAACCGCACGTGTAACATTACGCGCCCTAAATTAGACACTTGTGACCCTTTGGTTAAATTGTCTGGCTGATGGCAAGTTGGTGAAATACAAAGTTAATATAACATATAATAACAGTAATAATAATATCGGGAAGTAAATTAACGACCCATAAGGGATGTAGGCCACACAGTTGCGATTTGGTTAGAATAATGCATATTCAGAAAGCAAACTAATAGCGAAAGTGGTCGTATTTAGAGTTACAGTTACACTCGAGCACATATTCATTTGACACAGTTCGATCATCCACTATCACATCGCGAAATACAAGTTATCTCAGTGAAAAGTTTCAGTTCACACCAGGCGCGCGGCTGCTCACCGCTCAGACACCACGATACCACACAACGCGAAATTTTCTAAGTCGTTTCACTTCCTAGCTGTCTAAAGAGCGACTGTCCACTTTCGCGTCTCAATCCGAACTGTACCCTTTGGTGTTTCCAGCCGAACCGTCCGCTTTCACATCTGCTCCAGCACTGTCACTTTGCCCGTCCCTGGCCTCCTTTCCCCCGCGCCGAATATTCTCGCTCAACTGACTAGGGCAGTTCCCTTTCCTGAAGCTATCCATCTGATTGGCTACAACTTATTCTACATTATTTTAAATTGTAATCTATTTACATTATCAAAGTTTGACCACTTTCACTTTCTAAATAAAGTAACAATAATATCCATTACATAATAAACGTTGTATTCTTTTACACAAAACCAATACATTTTCATTCTTAGCTTTGAATGCCACGGCCAGTAGCCTTGCACCAGTGTGCTTTCCGGTAAATAAATAAAGAACAAAAGTAACTATTATGCACTATACTTAACATTAAATATTCTATTACTTAATGATTCCGTAAGGGCCGGCCGCGGTGGCCGAGCGGTGCTAGGCACTTCAGTCCGGAACCGCGCGACTGCTACGGTCGGAGGTTCGAATCGTGCCTCGGGCATGGGGGTGTGTGATGTCCTTAGGTTAGCTGGGTTCAAATAGTTCTAAGTTCTAGGGGACCGATGACATTAGAAGTTAAGTCCCATAGTGCTCAGAGCCATTTGAACCGTTTTTCAATAAGGAGTCATGCTGTCATCATTCAATGTGTTTCCTGTGGAGGAAATGATGATCTGATGCTTAACTGCAAATACCGATAATTTAAATTTACTATATCTTTTAAACAAAGAAAGTTACAGAGTTTATATCTGTGTTTGTCATTTTAATGATGCGCTTTCACACGAAAACTCGATCGTTAAGATCGAGCAAAGCGTTCAGATTTTAGCATTCAGGTCTTTGTTACAAATCTTGTTAATTTCACTTTAACAGTACATGCTAAACTATTATATAAGATCGAGCAAAGCGTTCAGATTTTAGCATTCAGGTCTTTGTTACACATCTTGTTAATTTCACTTTAACAGTACATGCTAAACTATTATAGATATGCTCAATATTCGTGTTTTATTGGGATCACTATGAAAATTTATGGAGGATGGCAGATTAAAATTGCTGTGGCTTGATTCCCTGCATTACTACAGAATTAAATAGTTTTCATAAATGTTTCCCTTTATGGCCGAACTTAGGTCCGCCGTATTTAATACTGCTACATCTCCTTGGAGACAAACGGCTTCTACTGCGTTTCCCTATGACGTAGGTTCTCGTCTGTCTCACTCGCACACTACAGCGGTTAGGCCTCAATAGACAAAAGACACCTATGAATTTCCCCATCTCGTGCTGAATTGCGCCCTTTGTGGCACGCGGCCTGGAGGACAGAGTTCGTTTCACAATTCCTGTAGGCTGACTCTTTCGCCCATATATTTTAATGAGACTGCAATATTCGTTAACTCACAGAACCGATTTTAACGTTATTGGTCTGTAATTTCGCGAATTCTTTCTTTTATTCTTCTTGTAATGGAACGCACCTGCGCGTTTTTCCAGTCACATGGCACTTCGCGCTGTGCGAGATGTTCGCGATAAAGTCAAGCTAAGTAAGGGGCAATTGCCGTAGAGTATTCTCTGTAAAACCGAACTGGGATTCCATACGGACCAGACGACTTACTCGTTTTCCGCTCTTCCAGTTGCTTCTCTGCAATAGGGATATCAACTTCTTTCTTCTCCATACAGTAGTCTGTATGGCTTTCAAACGACGATATGTTTTTATGATCATTCTCCGTGATTGATTTCTTAAGTGAGAGATTTAAAACTTCAGCCGTCCTCTACCTGCCTTCTGTAGCCACATAAGGCAAGTCAACAAGTGACTGGATAGAAGCCTTTGACCCACTTTGCGCTTTTACGTAGGGCCAGAATTTTCTCTTAGTCGGCATTTACCTCTTAAGGGCGTGATTTACAATCTGTTTAATCCCTGATTACAACTCCTGTACTTCCATCATACTGGAATTACGTGCTGTCCGTTCATTTTCTAAGTGGGATGTTAACAACTGCCTATCTACTCTTTCTAGCAAAAATTTTCTCCTAGCCTTCATGATGGATTTATTAACTTCAATAACCATCGTTGCTGTGATATCACGACCACTAATCACTGTTTCTCTATTGACACCGCCAATAACGTCAAGTTTTTTTGAAACTACAAAATCTGCGTCAGAGCTGTGGAACTATTTGCTCAAGACATATTGCGTGATCAGAGGATTTCCGCGCTATTGTGCGTAAGCTTTCTTTGAATGATTCTAAACTATCACAGCGGAATTAGGTGGCTGATAAAATCATGCCACAGTTAACCTAAGTTCACGAAGACCTGTTAAAGGCGTCCAGATAACTTCACAGTCAGACTCAGTTTCGACCTCCATAGACGCAATACTTTCGTCGATTCTGACGAACACTCCCCCTCGCACGGTGTCTGATCTCTCTTTTGGAAATAGGTTTCGTGCCTCGCTGAACATTTCATTGCTCTCTACTTTGGATTTCAATCAGCCCTCGAATAACTTGAGCGCGACAGCTTACCTGGAGGCAATAAATTCAGAGGCTTTGTTGTGAATTGATAGACAATTTACCGTTAAAATTTTGACAGCCGAAATATTTTTACTTTGTACGTGGTCTGGTGGTAAGTTTCTGCAGCCTGTAGGACCAAACTGCTGAGATCATCGGTTCCTAGTCTTACACACTAACCCGCGCTAAGGGCAACACACACATCCATGCCCGAGGGAGGATTCGAACCTCCGACGGAGGGAGCCGCGCGGCCCGTGGCAAGGCGCCTCAGGCCGCGCGGCTACCTCGCACGGCCTACGCGGCCTGGTTTGGCGCTCTGTATGCTTACTGGTGTGTGTTCATCAGGGAACGTCAAACTACGGCCGAGCCTAAAAAACAAGAAACACCTTGTACACTCCAGAAGTACTCTGCCACACGAGTGGCTACTTCATTTGTGTAATGCAGCCCTTGCCTATCAAGAGGAGTCCTAAAGTTCTCCATCCATAACTCAGGTCCAGAAATGTTCAGCAAAAACCGTCACATGATACTCTCAGCTCCAGTGCAAGGAACCCCGATGAATTCTGAAAACGATGGTGCAAATTGTGACCTCTGCTTGCACCCCACGCGCGGGGCTAGCAGTCTTCACCAGTTCCGTCAGCCGCCAATATGAACTAAGGATGGCTTCAGAAACCAAGCGACAGACGTCATCTATGCCGACATAAACCAAATAAATTGCAGGGACTGAACCCTGCAGCCGGCCGCTGGTGGCAGAGCGGTTCTGGCGTTACAGTCTAGAACCGCGCGACCACTACGGTCGCAGGTTCGAATCCTGCCTCGGGCATGGATGTGTGTGTTGTCCTTAGGTTAGTTAGGTTTAAGTAGTTCTAAGTTCTAGGGGACTTATGACCTCAGCAGTTGAGTCCCATAGTGCTCAGAGCCATTTGAACCATTTTTTAACCCTGCACGCTCGATAGCAACAGGCGGGGTCCTCCTCTACATCTCTGACGAGACCCCTGAATGACACACTGAGGAGGTATTTTCGGCCCTGGTCACTAGTTCCCTAAGGGGCTCCATAATGCGCCTAACACTGGAGCTCCCGATAACTTCCCCCGTGTGCCTGCTCGGACCCTGCTGTTGGAGCGGACCCCTATCTACTCACAGGATGAATGGCTGAGGCTAATCGAGCAGCTTCACATTGCCTCTCCGTTTCGAGCGACACGAACACGTTACCACACGCCAATCGCCCTGCGGTGAGGGCTCATCCACAGTGTTGGATATACTGGAAGGTTCCTCGACAGCAGAGCCCGTGGGCGAAACAAGCGACGCCTGAGGTGCACCATGCATATTGTCAGATTGTCCGCCATCGCTACATCTCAAGGAAGCAGCCTAAAGATGGATGACTGGGGCCAAAAGCGTCTTCAGCTCTTCGCGAACTGCGTCCAGCTCCTCCTGCGACCGCACAAAGCATGCACATATCCTATCCATCCAGGTAGCACTAAATTCACAGTTAACTATAAAAGAACACACAGAAAGCTCAATGAGCAACTTGCTACGTCCCTGACATGTCACCAACGAAGGCTGACGCCTTACTGAGTTGTGTAGCTGACCTTTCGGAAGAAGTCACAACTGCGCTACAGACCTCACGAATCTACACTTTAGAGCTACTAAAACGCAAGATTACACCTCTTAAATAAAAAACAGGCGCAGAATTTAAGAATTAAACTACTATAAAACAAAGAAAGAGTTATATACGTAACTTGCAGTTCTCGTGGTGTGCCTCAGGCGGCAGCTAGAAACTAACAATGCTGACACGAAAGATCACTGGCTGTCCAGGACAAACAAATGACAACTGCGCTACAGATTGAACGGATCTACATCTTACAGTTACTAACACGATGTTACAGCACTTAAATACAAAAACACCCACGGAATTTAAGAATTAAATTGCGACTAAACATATATAACGCTAAATACATAACTTGTCGCTCTGCGGGAGTATCACAGGCGGCAACGCATCCATCACTCTCTTAGACAGAACTCACTCTCATCACAGACAATACAGAGCGTTATTCCACCATCCAGTTGACTCTTTCACGATATCAGAGCAGTCATGCTTGGTGGTGTCATGGCGTCAGTGGTCGCCCGGCCAGAGGCACAAGTGATCTAAGTCCTGCTGCAAGCACGCGGTTCTCAAAGGTCCTTGGCGACACAACAGATGCAACGTGAGCCAGATTTTGTCCCTGAATGATGTTCTGTCGGCTTCTGTTGCTCACGTTATGCGTGAATCGTGACATGCACCTGTACTACGCGAACTTCTAAAACCTGACCCACGGGTGAGGGTATATTCCACAGATCACTGCTGAAAGCAGCAACGAATCGCCGTGCAGCGGAACTGTTGGCTCCGCCCCATTTACTACTTTCACACGAGCCCAGTTTTATATCGTTAAACATTATCTGCATTAACTAGAAAAACACTGTTTTTAGCCTTGTTTCACAATTTATTATTAATGTTATTGCACAACCTAGGTTTCGGGTTATAAGCCCATTTTCAAGTACATTACTGATTTCCAAAGACGTTAATTCACAGATAGACACGATGACAGGGCAAAGATAATCATCTCAACTTCTTAAGGTATTATGTCAATGTCCATTTAATAAAAAGTTACATACATTGTAACACATTCACCAATTTTGCTATGGTGACCAGACTAAAGTTATGCATTAGCCAAGATATTTCTAACTACGATAGACTGGGGCCCAGAGTTGCCTTGGGTTGCGATCTCACCTAAAAGAGGTGAATAATTGAATTGGGTTTGCTCGTTTAATAATACGTGTGGGGATATACACACCCGTTTTTTAATTTCTGAAATTTCTAATTGGTTGAGTTTATCCCCCTTTTCCTCTGTGTGTAGGACTAGTACATCAAATAATGGTTCAAATGGCTCTAAGCACTATGGGACTTATCATCAGTCCCCTAGACCTAGAACTACCTAAACCTAGCTAACCTAAGGACATCACACACATCCATGTCCGAGGCAGGATTCGAAGCTGCGACCGTAACAGCAGCGTGGTTGCGGACTGAAGCGCCTAGAACCGCTCGGCCACAACGACCGGCACTTGTACATCTATTGTGTGTTTGTGATTATTGGCATAATTGTACACTAAGCAATGGATTGATGCCTGAAGAAGTTGAGATGATTATCTTTGTCTTATCATCATGTTTATCGGTGCAGTATCGTCTTTGGGATTCAGTAATGTACTTGAAAATGGGCTTATAACAAGAAACCTAGGTTGTTCAATAACAACAATAATAAATAGTGAAACAAGGCTAAAACAGTGTTTGTTTAGTTAATTTACAATGTTTTACCAAGAATCAACAGTTGATTCAATTAAAACATTATCTGAATGATAATATTCTTGTTGTATTTCTGTATTACGCTTAATGAACATAAATATGAACCCATTTCTGTTTATTTAATGTTTCACTCCTTTTCCCTTGCATCCATTTCCATTTTGTGTGTTTGTGTTCTAATCTAAGCGGATGAGAATGAGATGAAAGCAGGAAAGCGTAGAGCTAACCATAGGTAGTGGGAGTAGACTGAAGTAGTACCAACTTAACCCAAGTGGGCAAATTCAGCAAAGCGAGGCTTGTACCAAACATAACGGAATCACTAACTTAAGCTGTGTCAGGCTGGTCACAGCCCGTAAGAACCTTCCCCCTTCACTGATTTTGAACGGTACAACGTTGTCTTTACGATCCCGCCATACTGCAGTTGCTGGGCCGCGTGGCGAAATGTGTCGCCGTGCCGTACGGCTCCTCAGGGAAGGTACGAAAAAAGGAGTTAGAATGTGCTGGTGAGCGATACAAAATACAATAAGTTATTTTTCAGAATGATTTCAATCAAGGAAACTACAGGGGAAGTTTCAATTGTTGTTATTTTGGTAGACTGAGTGGTAAAGAGGGGACTTACTCGTGACCATCCAGGTGGACTGTAAACTATCAGTTTGCGATCTCATATCACTTGCAGTGCGGCTCTTAACAGTAGAATCATGTGTGAAATCTCGTAATGTTGTTGGGCTGGTATCTTTTTGGTCATTTACTGTGAAAATTTAGGCCGCTTCTTTGTACGTGGGTTTGGCTATGTGTTCCCGCCATTTGCTGCATTTCAGTTTACGTATGTCCAGATTATTCTTTCAGGTGATTTTTATTGAGGTAAAATTTGTTTCATTGCATATTAATGAGGCTGTACCAATTTTGTTTAGGAATTTTACGGATTTAACGGTGATCTTTGTGAGTGGTCTTCAACCACATATCCACTCCTTTAACTGTGTCCTAAATTTACTAATCCCAAAATACGTTTTTGTGTGATGCTTCATACCTTAAAAGTTTGTTCATTTGAAATCAGAGAAGCTGTAATAATTTTGTGTGGCAATTTTAATGATTTTTCGGTGAATTATTTGTAATCAGAATCCAACGACCTCAATCCTCGCATAACAATTTTGCTGTGGTGAAGATTAATAGAGTCCTAATGAGCTACCTGAGCGAGTTTATTTCCATTAAAATTTAGATGCAAAGAATAGGAGTGAAGATGTCCCCGTTTCATATAAGGATTTCATCCGTTTATTGCGATTCATAGTAATTGAGGTGCGACCAATACACCTGCCATTTGTGTGCAGATATCTGTTTGGTGCTAACTGTGTGATTATTATAAATATTTATTGTCTCAAGTACCTTTAGAAAGGTAATTTAAAGTATAAATAGAAATAATTCATCCAAATAATTTGTTGTTGTTTTTATAGCATTCAATCCAACCCCCTACCCCTCGATTTGTATGGTAGCGTCTGATATGCATCCTTCTGGCCAAGAACTATGCACCCCCTGTATAGTATGTTCCTGATTAAATAACAGTTAAATGTTAATTGACGAATTAAATTCATCGAATTACATGTTGCTCACCTGTCTGTGGGATCCCGGATTCGAATACTGGTCCGGCAAACATTTTCAGTCGCCGCTACTGATTCCACATAAAGTCCCGATGCAGCTGACATGAATAGTTCCTTCCCCTTCCTTTCCCTTCTACTTTTCCAACTTCAGTTTACGTATTATGTGTCACAGCTGCAGATGCCGCGTCGTGTCTCTTCTTTCAGACGTGTCCAAAACAACAGATACCAGGCATTCATGTAACATAGCAGTAAAGTTTGTACTTCAGACAAGTAGTGGAAAAAATCTCCAAATTGATGGAGGCCTGAAATACGATAGGCATAAGCAAATGTGAAAATGTGAACTGGAACACTCGTCATAACGGTCATTACTTGCTGTTTATTTTAGGCTCTAACTGAGCAGAATATTCATATGAAAATTATCGAGCCGGCCGGAGGGGCTGTGCGATTCTAGGCGCTACAGTCTGGAACCGAGCGACCGCTACAGTCGCAGGTTAGAATCCTGCCTCGGGCATGGATGTGTGTGATTTCCTTAGGTTAGTTAGGTTTAATTAGTTCTAAGTTCTAGTCGACTGATGACCTCAGAAGTTAGGTCGCATAGTGCTGTGTCATTTCAACCAAAATTTTCGAGCTTTAATTGTTGACGTGGATGGCTATGTGAAGAGTAAATAAGAAAGGAACTTTGCGTTCGGTGTCATGAAGAACTCAATGGCAGCATGTCTTAAATTAAATGAGTTTTAGAAAAACGGGTGGTACTCACACACAGCGACCCACAGCCACATCTGGCGCTTGGAAGAGGCATTAATTACAAAACTATGCCGGAACATCAGGGCAAAATTTGAAGCTTTCACGCTGTTGAAAGTTTCTGACAAATTAAAACTGTATATCGGACCGGGACTATAACCAGGGATCTTCGCTTTTCGCGGGTAGTGCTCACTGGAAGCAATCTGGGCTGTGGCTAACAAGGAGAACACACAGCAATCAGATTTTTGTAATTGTTTGTATTTATGGTACATGAAGTTCAGTACTGAAATATTAATTCCACAAAGCAGTTCGACGCAACTCTCAAAAATTCTAGAGAAAATCAGCATTGAAGTTTTTTTAGAACGACGTTAATACCTTAAAGTAAGATCAATTTTTCGACAGGAATCAAAGCGCTGTGATAACGTACTTGCACGTCACATGGGCTGCCCTGATTCGATTCCTTTCTGTGGAAAAATTTCAAATAAAAATGCGTGTTCTACGTGCATTTCCGTAATGAGTAAAATACATGACGGTGCAAAAGATTTAATTTTTGATGTTTTTCTGCAATTGAAACAAACTTTGTTAATAATATTTAATAGAAGATCGCTAATAAGAAATAATATTTCAGCTGAAAGCTGCATTTTGCGTGCGATGTATAGTCAGAAATAAGAAGATGTCAATTTTTTTATGAAAGTAACGATTACATATGTGTTAACTAGCATATATTTGTGAATTTTTAAATTTAAATTAAACTGAACGAAAGAGATAATGACTGCAACGAGACTCAAACCAGCGATTACCAGTAGCGAGCGCCACTGAATTTCTTATCCATATTTATGCATTTTATGCTTCACAGAAACGGTCGTGAAGATGTACCTTTGCTTGAATACCCGCACCGGCCGGGCATCGAATCTGCACCGACTATTTCACACACACACACACACACACACACACACACACACACACACACATATATATATATATATACACACACACACATTCCACAACAGAGGCACACTGCCTGTCGAAAAATCAGTTTTACTTTACAGTACTGTAGGCACTCGAAAAACTTCAAAATTTCAAATATTATTTTCTCAAGAATTTTTGAGCGTTGCATCTAATGGCTTAACGAATCTGATAGTTTGGTTCTTAAATACAAAATAATTGCGGGAACTGCCTTGTGGTCTCATTGTAAGCCAGTTCACCGCAGCATCCTTTCTCTCAGGTGTGCTAATCCAGCAACTTACGCAGGAGAGCTTTCGTGAAGTCTGGAAAGTAGGAGAAGGATAGTTAAGCTGTGCTGGCGGATCGTTAGTGGTGCTTGGGTAGTTCAGTTGGTAGAACAATTAACCGTGGAACGCAAACCCTTAAAATTCGAGTATCGGTCCAGTACACAGGATGAATATACCAGGATGTTTCAGACCAGCGCACAGTCTCCTAAAGAATAAAAACTAATTCTGGCTTCCACAATTATTGCTTATACCTGTAAACGCCGCAGTTTTTCGGAACAGGTAACCCCATCCTCAGTCCGCCCCCAGTAGCTGGATGGTCAGCGTGACGGATTGTCACTCCTCTTGGGAAGGGTTCGATTCCCGGCTGGATCGGGGAGTTTTCTCCGCCCAGGGACTGGGTGTTGTGCTCTCCTCATCATCATCCTATCATCCTCATCGACTGCAGGTCGCAGAAGTGGCGTCAAATTGGAAGACCGGCACCCGGCGAACGGTCTGCCCGATGGGGGTGCCCCAGCCATACGATTAAATAAATAACCCCATTCTCTTCGAAAATTTCAAAAAACGACATTTTTCTTTTGCTTAAAATTTTCTCTGGAATGTCTGCTTTGTTGTTGTGTTCATCCCAAGTCAGTCAGAAACTTCATTACCGAGTCACAAGGCGATTTGTGGAAAACGTCTCCGAAAAACATTCACAGCGGGGAAACATAGTAAACATGTGATTTCAACCATAGCCTAACCGGCAATATGGAACTTACGAATGTGTCAGAACTTGAGATCGGACCAGCCTGTTACAACTTCTGCACACAAGCGGACAAAAAGCGTATGGAACGAGCAAGGCAACGGATGACCGAAGCTATCAAAAATGCTGGCAGGACCACCATGGCCAAGAAGAACATTGAGGATGTCTCCCTTTGGGATATGGAAGTACTGCTGTAGGAGCCTTGGTCGCTGAGTAGAGGTATGTGTACATAAACTAAAAAAAATGTAACTGAAAAACCTTAAAAGCATTTTTCTTGTAACCGAATTTTTCAGATTGGCGCGAAACATAAATTAAGAACGGTACATACGATTTTGATCGGAATTTTATGCCAAAATTCGAAATTGAATTCTCTATCAGCGTACGTAGACGCTTTGCGACATCGTCAAACGTCTTGTGTCGGTGGACACTTTTGTCTCGATTTTGTGGGTGACGGAAACGACATATGTTTTAACACATCATCATTTTTCGGTTGTCCTATGTGTGCTGATAGAAAATATCTTGAAAACGAAGCATACGAAATTATGTCGTTACAATTCAAGTAGCAGGACATGGGAAATTCCCGCCAATGATCAATGCTCCAGCTGCAGGGTGTCCTTACACCAGGTGCTAACAGGGAACATCCGATATGGACACAAAAATTATGTATTAAGGACAGTCTGTGAGGAATGAAACCATCTCATGAGATTCAGCATAATTCTTTATTTTACTTGAAAAACAAATTACAAAAAATACCTAGTTTTCATACATTCATTCAAAGAGGGCTACCCCCTTAATACCTTCTCTATTATCCATAGAAGTTTTTTCATCATCACGGAGACACACAACGATCAAAAATTTTCTGGTTTTGACCAACGAAAGTGGATAATAACGATGACGACTGACAGGTGAGTGTGAAAATATCAAGAAGAACGTAAATATTATTTGCTGGAAAAAGACGTTGGCAAATTTTTAAAGTTCTTATTTGACATAAGTTGCGTCTTAATACGAGTTTGTAGCGCAACTATATTTGTTGGATTTTTGAAGCTGATAATTCTTGTTTATCCAAGCCAATCAAGGCAGTACGTATTATAAGTACATACTAGCCTTATGAAGCTGAGTGGGTACATTCGAAAGCGGTAACGTTGCTGTTTTAGTAAAGCAAACGAACACCAAGTTGTGGCTGGTTGCTGCTGTACAGGGTGAACATTCTGTGTCAAATAACAACCATTGTTTTATTATAATGTCGTTGTTTGATAAAAAATCATTATAAGATTGGAACATTCATTCGGAATGTCTACCACGTAAAGGAAATTATGTTGTTACTCAGTACTTTCCTCTTGTAGGTTGACTCCTCAGATCTAAACAAAACTACGGTGCAGTAAATAAGGAGATACGGAAAACGCAGGCATCCTTCCGATGTTTTTTTCGCTGCATTGTCAACAACAACGTTCTGAAAATATCATTTCCCGTAGTCCCCGTCAATGAGCTTACAGACTGAACGAGCAGTTACATTGGATAATTCATTAGTAAATAAACAGTACCAGTGCAGTCCTAAAAGGCGAACGAAAATGACCTCAGAGTAACGAGATGGAACTCGCCTAAACCTGTTTTATCTTGTCTGAGGCGGCATCTTCCGTCCCATCTTGCTCTGCGTCGTCCCATTGTTACATTCTGCGTTCGGAGGCAATGAACCGTTATTAGGCTGTTGCTGTTAGTAGCCTTATGCATCTGAAACTATGTCTCCTCTTACTTCATACGGGGTAGACAAAAGAGTTCGTCACAATATTACTGCAAGGGACGAAAATGAACTAATTAAATTAATGTTTTTCATCACGGAGATTTAATTTCATCCTCAACTTGTGCGGAAAGTGAAGAGAAAGAGTGCTTCGCAACTTTGTGCACGGTGATATTATTATGTTATAAACTCTCTGAAAACTTTTGTATGGGGTAAAGGCAGTCTCAACAATAACGCCAGTAAGAGCACAGATGCGATTATCGGAATCCAAATGAGAAGTCGAAATGATTTAGTGAATATTTCACCAAGTGAAGTCGTCAGATTTCCAAAACTTTCATTCATTAGAGAACTCTGCAGCCTTTCAGGATTTCTAAGTTATTTATTAGTGCTGAAATGACTTTTGAGATAAGTGTCATTAAATCATAACAATCTGCGAAGAGAAGTGCCGATACAAAATATTCACAATTTTATTCATTCATTTGTATGGTGATGGTCTTTTAATTTGTGGTGGTGCCTAGAAGCCAATTTCACAGAACTGACGAGGTTAGTTGTATAACTTTTTTGTTATTTCTTTTTCATGTTTCAAAAGTGCTTATGAATTTCATTATTTAAATTTGACATGGCACTATGTCGTCATTCGTTGACGTTGATTTAATTTCTTTATTCCTGATATCTGTTAAACGAATGTTCGTTTGTTATTTGTAACTGATGTTTTTTGCTTAGCCATACCTTCAAGTCAGGGTTTGGAGGGTGTCAGGCACCTCATAATCCCTTCTTTCCCGTTAGAATGCTATCCACAGATACATGTAGTCATTGCTAACAACTGATATTGTAAATATAATGGACACAACCTAGAATGACTCACACAAATTCACATCCGAATCCGATGCGGGAAACAAACTAACTGCCGTTACTTTACCACGTAACGACGCTAACCTAAGGTCACAGGAGATGACTCGTCTCTCTTGACATGATAATTTCTTCACGTACATGTTCATCTCATTTAAAATTTAGCAATGAGGCACTGATGGCCCTAATATATTCTACTCAGCGTCATTGGGTACTTGAGGTACGCTGGTTCCTCATTTGTGTCCTGTAAAGAGTTGTGATACTGCTACTTATTTCTAATATAAGGTCGTTAAGTTTTCTTCATGATGATTGCCGGATTGTTAGTAAATTTTTTTACGTACAAAAAGTGTTACTCAAGTAGTTTCTTTGTGAAATCTTACTTTTACTTTTGTATTACGACGTGTTTAGCATACTTTGGCTGAGATGCTTCCTAGATGTAGTAATGTAGTCAATGATTTTCTTTCTTTCTTTCTTTCTACCTTACTGATAGTCTTTCATTTCTACGATTGTGTTAAAATACGTTCCCTTGTTCTCCCGATGAGCACTTACTGGGACACTTCTGGTGGGACTCATCACTTGAGAAGCTATGTTTCTTTATGTGTTAATTCAAGAGACGGTTTCTCATTTAATGCTTTCGGCTGTGGCTAGTATGCAAAAGATATCAGTTTTGTGAATTCTGGTGTCATTAGTTATTATAAGATTTAAAAAGTTTATGGTATTATTTGTTTCATATTTGATAATAAGTGTAATAATTTTGTCCATTATGTTAAAGTGTTTCGGAAATTAATCCCGTCCGTCTTTGTTTGCATTAATGATGACGAGGGAATCATCAACGTAGAAGCGATGATTGATTTTCTAATCTATACAATTATTTTGTTCTTCGAAGACAATATTTCTACTTTGGTGCAAGAAAATGATTTACAAGTTTCCTTGGAGACAGCTCCTCATAGTCAGCTACCCTTTCCGTAGATGCTGCTCTTCTTGCAAAACTAAGTATTTATGTGACATTTATTTATTTATTTAGCGTATGGAATTACACATAAACAGGAACTAACAATTGTAGATTACGTAATTTTACAAAATTGTACAAAAACATACTAATTTCATAATTTATAATTTAAAAAATAAGTCTATAAATTAATATCTAATTTTGCGACCCATTCAAGGGCTGCCTCTGTCACTTCAATGAAATCTGCTAAGTTCCTATGGTAGGCTGTTCCGCTACAGCTTGCTACAATGTGATGGATCGTCTGGTGTTCATTTCCACAGTCACATTGAGAAAATGAAGCCCTTCCACACCGGTAGAGGTTTTCAGCACAGATGCCGTGGCCTTAATTGTCTTCCACGCACGTCGCGTTAGTTCCACACCGACTGGTCTTTGGAAGGTCTGATGTTCCTCATGAGCAATAGCGTGCCACACTTGTGTCCACTTTTTGTTGATACTGAAAGTAGCTGCCTGTAGCGATTATGCCAGCAGGACAGATGGCCGCCTAGGTTTTAATCGGTTCATTCAGAGTGCAGGAACATCAGAGTGAATTGGAAGCTCGGTAGTTTTAAGTCATTTTTGGTATTCCTTGAGGAGGGCGTTCTGTCTTCGGAGGTCTGGTGGAGCAATGTTGCTTCAAGGTGGTAACCAGTATAGAGCAGTGGATTTGATGCAACCTGTTATTGTCCTCATTGCTGCACTTAGCTCCACGTCAATTTTTCTCACGTGTGTGCTATTAAGCCACAATGGGGCACAGTATTCGGCAGCAGTATAGACCACCTCAAGGAGCTAACTATCAAAAGTGACAATCAACTTCGCATTGGCCTTTCTGTTGTTAAGGTGAAATCAGCTGACTTCAGTCTTCGTTGGACTTGGTATGACTCTCCACTTTTTGAAGTATTCATCTGTTGTGCTTAGATCTGTGGATAGGATCTCCTCAGCAGCTTCAAGAGTTGCTGTTGAGTGGGCAAGTTCAGATCGTCTGCATAGCTGAACTTCCTTGACTGTGTTTCAGAGAGGTCAGATGTATACACGTTGAACAGGATTAGTGCCAAAACTGAGCCTTGAAGAAGACCATTATCAAGTTCCTTCTGTCTGCTTAGTTGGTTGCCAAGGGTTACTTGGTAGTATCTCTCAGACAGCATGATGTTTACGAGCCTGATTGTGGTTTTGCAGTGTATAACACTGGCGAATTTGTACAAGAGTCCTTATCTCCATACCGTATCATACGCAACTGTAAGATCAAGAAAAACCACTGATGTTCGAAGGCGACGATGGAATCCAGCTTCAGTGTCTGTAGTTAACCTGAGCACTTGGTCTGCACAACTTCTGTTTAGTCTGGATCCTGCCTGTTCGATGGGAATAACTTCATGGATCTTTGGACCGATTCGGTTGAGGATGACTCCTTCCAAAAGCTTGTAGGAGCAGCTCAGGAGGGTGACTGGGCATTAGCTAGCAGCTTTGTTCGCTGGTTTACCTGGCTTCAATATTGCTATGATTTTTATTCTTTTGAAGGCTTTTGGAATGTTCTCTAATACCATAATATTGGTGAAGAAACTAGCAAGCCATCTACGAGTCCTTTTCCACAATTGACTAAGAACTCTTGGTGTATCCCATCAAATTCTCAAGCTTTGCGTCTTTTCATTTATTTGATTACTGCAGTGATCTCTTCTACAATGAAGTCTCTGGAGCACTTTGATTTGTTGGGTGCCTTCTTCTTCAGGTTTCTAAACTTTTTCTTAACCTTTCTGTTGTGTGGCTTATGTGGGGGTGTGTTGGAGAGAGAACTTATTCTGTTCACAGTGTGGTCTGGTGTTACTTCAGGACCTTTTCGGGTGGGTGGCCGACTTCCTCCCAGTTTTCTCAGGAGGTTCCACACTTCTCTGCTTGACCTCTGAAAATCCAGACTTTCTGTTTTTTGCTCCCAGCACACTTAACGATCTTTATCAAGGCGCTTTAGGAGCTCTGTAGCAGTTCCATTGTCATTTGTGGTTAAATAGGACTGATACAGTTCTTCGCAGTCATTGCTCCAGCCTGGGATATATTGTCTCGAGAATCCTCTAGGTAAGCATTTTTTTTTGTCAAAACTGCTCCAACGAGTGTTTCATAACTAACCCTTAGTGGAGGGATCGATCTTATCTCTTTATCAAGTTCTTTGGAGAATTTAGTACAGTCTGCTTTTCTGAAGTTCCATCTTGGTCTAGGCATTGATCTGATTACAGGAATTTGAATTCCTACATCTAGAATTACTGGCCAGCGTTGGCTTTTTGGGATACCTCCAAGGACTGTCCTCAGTGTTTGTAGAGGTTGTCCCTGGGAGTCCTGTGTTACAACGCACAGGTCAGGGTTGGAATCCTTGTTCCAGGATGCAGATTTAAATGTTCCTTTACCTTTTGAGTCAAAAACTAGGCTAAGGATGTTATGTTCAGCCCAATTTGCAGGGGCCTCGCCATTTTAGGGATACCTCCAAGGACTGCCCTCAGTGTTTGTAGAGGTTGTCCCTGGGAGTCCTGTCTTACAACGCATAGGTCAGGGTTGGAATCCTTGTTCCAGGATGCAGATTTAAATGTTCCTTTACCTTTTGAGTCAAAAACTAGGCTAAGGATGTTATGTTCAGCCCAATTTGCAGGGGCCTCGCCATTTTCGTCAGTATCGCTGTATTTCCAATTTCTGTGATGGGTGTTGAAGACGCCAATACATACACTTGGAAGCGAGGAAACGGGAAGAACATGAGCCGGCCATTTATCTGCTGGAGGCTTGTAGTCATTGTTAGAGTAACATCTTCAACTTTAACTGAGACAGTCTCAATAATTTGAATGGAGTTTGCAGATATCAAATACGCATTTTCGATCTTACTGCACATGTAGCTAGCACAGCCATAGGTCTGGTGGTATGTAGCTCCCAGGACTTCATAGCCAGCTGCATGACCTCTTGAATACAGCCTTTGGTGTGATTTAGATCGGCTGAGCCCTTCAACATTGAGCTGTAAGATTCGCATGTTATGGCTTAGGTGTCTGATTGGTAGTAGTGGAACAAGGGCGGTGTGTCTCACTCTCCATTCTTGCCAAATGTATACAAGGTGGACGATCCAACATGGCAGAGATAGATATGGGAACACCGCAATAACGTCATGGAGGGAAGTTCAAATTTTGGCAGGAAGATAGGTCAGTTGGGCTACCTCCACTAACCTAACGCACTCCCCTCCCCCCTCCCCTAATCACTTCCCTCCCATCCCAGAAAATGGCGGGAAGTTCAAATTCCAGCAGGACAATGCAACACGCCATGGCTACCTTCATGAATCTAAGAAAATGGTGTGGAAAAAAGGTCACTTGTGTTACTTCCACTAACCTAAGTCACCTGAGCACCACCTCCTCCTAGTAATTGGTGGGAAAAGGACCCAGCCTGATCTGGGCTGCTTGATAGAATGGATGTAAGTCTTTATTTTGCATGCAGTGTTTATTTAAACAATTAGAGGCAGTACCTCCATCCAGTGTCTTCACCATGAGGTCCAGAGACCAGCTGACCTAGTACACAGTACTACCACCAGTGCACACTGTCGTCCCTCCTGTGACATAAACCAAGATGGCGGACTGGGGGGGGGGGGGGCGACGGGATTGTGGAAAGAGGACTCAGCCTGTTCTGGGCTGCTGGATAGGAATGACTGTATTTATTTTGGAACAATTTATCTAGGGATGGATTTGACATAGTAAATTTATTAGACTGATACAAAGAACTCGCTCTGACATGCTTGGGGTCACACTACACAGCACACAGAGCTGCCAACTACTCGTAAATTATCGAAATAATTCAGTACACTGATGTACAGACGCGAAATCAACTCATTAATTACCAAAATAAAACAGTACACAGCATACAGACCTGAAAACTACTCCTAAATCACCGAAATAATGCAGTACACGGATAAGCAAACGCACAAACAACTGGTAAATTACCGAAATAATGCAGCATACAGCACAAATACCTGCAAACTACTCGTAAATCACCGAAATAATGCAGTACACCGAAGTGCAGGCACGAAAACAACTGGTAATTATCAAAATAACGCATGTAAAATGCTCTGCAGACACGCTCTTTACTCGTAAACTGTCCAAATAATCCATGGCACTTCCTAGAGACCTGCTTTCAAAATGATGCAACAGACACGCAAACAACTCGTAGATTGTCAAAAAATAATACCTGCTCACAACGCTTAAAACAGCCAAAAATAATGCAGTGCACAAACATTCATTGCACGTAAAAACATAACGCTTTCGAAGTATCGTCTGCAGTGATGTATCTGAGGCTCCAACATGTGCATGCATTGATATGCTGTGAGCCACCACCAGATAAACGAATGCATGGGGTGCTAGCCATTGCTCTAGTGCTGCTGGTAGAAGGTGAAAGTCGCGTCTTCAGTTCTTCGAGTGTTAAACTGATGTCACATGTCTATGTAAATAAGAGCCCAGTCACCCTCTGGACGTGCACGTGTTCTTCATTGCTGGCGCGATGCCTCTCTACCTGCAGTCCAGCAAAGATCTAACTGCTGAGAGATTCACCCTCACAGATGCTGCAGAAATCTGTTCCAATGCTTCCCAGAATGGCACACGCTGCATTGATCCTAGCGATCCTAACAAGACATGGGAGCTGCGTCTAGCCATGCATGCATGTATACTTGCCCAGTGTGACTGTCGCATCTATGTGAAATGTTTGAGTAGTGACTCACCATCGCAAGCGCATCTAAAATGTTCTCAATGTTACACTCATGACACATGGCTGTCTATATAAGAGCAAAGTTGACCTCTCAGAAATTGTATAATGTGTCAGAAATACTTAACGGTCGCTTTTGAAGGAGCTTCCGTGATGCCTCAGGTCGTCTACATCGAAAGTCTTGTTCTGACAGAACCTGTTTACGAAAATAGCGCAGAATAACACCGAACGCATTCCTCCTGATGGTTCTAACGTGGCACCCCATCCATCACTTGTTACCCTTGCTGGAAATCGTTAGGTCCTGCTTTCAGCAAACATCTCCAAAATGCAAACATTCTCACTGCTATGTAGAGACTCTTACGTGCTGGCACAAAGGAGATCTTGGGAATGAATTGAGCATTGTGATTGGTTCTTACTGAATTTACCTGCCAAATTATTGATGCCGCCGGTGTGGAAGGACTGCCGCCCTTTTTTATCTTTCTGCAGAGGAGACTTAAGCGGCAAAACTATTATGTAAAGATCGCCATATTGCACTGACAATTAAACCGTGCAAAGTGGCCTACAGATCGTCAGATACAGAAAGACTCATACTCAATCACACTACTTTGCTGCTGAGAATGGAAGCTTGAATATTAGCGTATGAAACCGATTTCCAACCCTACAATATGTCACTTCGTACTGTGTTGGTGTAGTAAACATACAATTTGTATCCTGCACCATAAAAAATCGTCCCTCTTGCATCATACATACAGCGAAGACAGACAGCATAAGTACATGCAACATAGGTGCACTATATATTTTTCGTGAGGTCGGGCAGTCATTTACTCCCAACATGTGACCATAGTGCCCTCAGCGGACAGAAGTCACTCTCAGAATTGTTCTACAAAGTCGGGGTTGGCTCCCCTCGGCACAAATGCGTTACTGTTTCTGGCCCTGACCTGCTTGCTTGCTTGCTTTTCACAGCCATCTCCAGACTCTGGTAATACAAGAACACATGTATTTTCACACTGCCAGAATATTATACCATTTACGTGATACTTCTCCATATCAAGCACATAGCATAGCAGTATTGCTTGCACAAAATAATTCCGAAAATAGAAAATGGAAATTATTTTTCTGGAAACCCGAAACTTTAGCGAGGTGGAGCGTGCTGTAAACCACTGAGTAACTAGAAACTCTTCCTGTCTACAAAGACCTTTATGTGAAAACTCGAAAGAAATAATGGAAACTGGTATTTCCACTCGCGAATACTGATGTCGGTGATGTAGCAGAGTCCTAATCTGCCCTATAATTTATAAAGTCAGCTAGGCTGTTTCTCATGTCTAGAGAACCAAGAAACATGGCTTCCACCTGTCTTTCACCTGCTAGATGCATACATCACAATCCAAGATCCTCAACTAAACAAAGGCGCGAAATGTACAGAAGCAGTCAGCTGGACAATTTACATGGAAGGGAATAATGGTGCAGTGTAAACACACATCCATATTGAATCTTCTCAGATTTCCACGCGATCACAAAAGATGTCAAACACATACTAAGTATTAGTTCGCTATTCAGCCGTCTATAGGATGACATTCCTGCACCCCAACAGGCCTCTCCATTCATACAGCTCCTACCATTAGCCCGAGACGTGAATCATTCCCACCACAGGTCACCGGCGCTGCATGCCAAGCACGCATAGGCACAATCATCCTAGAAAACTGGCCACATGCATATTTTATCACTGTACTCTCAATTAAATATTACGATCGTAGTCCCAAGTGGATGACATTCGACAATGAGCGAAATATCGGAGATACACACTGCTGACGGCTATAGCTCTCGAAATAGAAATATCTGAACCATTCTTATGACTTGACATACTCTTCCCTTTGCTGTCACAGTATTCCACGTCAAATGAAGACCTTCCATACGACTGGACATAGTAATCTCCTTTGCACATGTTGGAACACACACACACACACACACACACACACACACACACTTTGTAAGCCTCATGCTGAAGGAAAACCTCTCATTCACCCCCTACTACTAAGTATAATACTTGGCCAATAACTCATTGCTGGCGATGCGGAATAATACTGACCGAAAATCGGCGATAGATAAACATGTCTCATGCGTTTTCTTGCGAGTGATATCACTTTGTCATAGAAAGAGAGACATTGTTGCCATATAGACCGCCTGATGTTAAAAAACACGATAATATTACCGTCACAAGCAGTCTTGGTTCTACAGGGGCAGACAAGTGTTTACGTTAAAAGCTATACTGACTTTATAAATCGAGGTATGGCATTACCTAGGAATGAAGTGGTTTTTCCAGGCCAATAACACATCACTAAATATAGACGGTGATCGCTGGAGTGTATATTATCAGGCCAACAGTGCGGTTACACATCGCCTACGGTGCAACCCTGTAGTAAAATTAACGAATTTAGAAAGTGATTTGGCTAAGGAACGTGATATGAAACTGGTATTTGCTACTCCCTCATGCCACCGCTATATATTTCTCCAGTATTTGTAACGCATTCTGCCTCGATGCCATGTCAGAGGCTCTGCGAAATATCCATTGGGTTATAGGTGAAGGTTGATTGAGAAGGATCACAAACAGTAAATGGCGTGTTGTTGGAAGTTGTAAGAAATGTACAGTAGATTTTCAGATCTCTGATGTTACACTCTCCTGTAGAAATTCTGTCTGGGATTTGGAATCAAGTCTTTCCATTCAACCACATACCTGGATTGGATCCTAGGGTAAAGTCCTTTAATGATTACAGCCACTAGTGAATCATGTTTCTGGCAGTCTCATATCCTGAAACGAGTAACGTTTTTCGAACCTATCAGGTACAGTAAAATTTTAGATAGTCCCTACGCCTCATGCAACTGCTGCCATTTCTGCAGCTTTGCTCATGTGATCGTTCCAATTTATGTAGGAACTGAGCAAAAGTCAGAGAGAGCTGTATCTACCACCTTCTGCAACCCATGTAGGAACAGACTGACTTGAGATAGTGTGAAAGGACCATGTTTTGACCATACAGTGAAATGGAACATGTCGTAGCTCTGCCTACAGTGTACGATATGTACGGTAAGCGCCAAATGAAGCTTGCTCCTGCAGCACGAAGTAGTACGAAAGACAGTATGGGAGCTGGAGGAAGGACAAGGATTTTGATACTGCATTGTGGTGCATCCCCAAACTATACACAAGTACTGCTGTCCAAAGCAGATCCACGTCCCTCAGGACCCATTCACATCTATCACTCCAACGTTTGCCTTCAATATTCTGTACCATCCAACAGAGAGACATTATGTGCTATAAAAACTCCACAAACTTCATCTGATAGAGAACACGATAAGATTTTTACCGCATCTCTCTCCTACCATATATCGAAAACAAATATCGTCTGTGTGTCTGCATCGAGCACATGTGATGATCCTATAAAATATACATCTATTGATCCACTGCACGGACCAGTGTAAAGTTGCATCACCTGTACAGTTGGAGGATGAGCGTATCCTACTAACTATACTATAAGCCGAAGAGACGCCTCCTGTGACCCTGTGTCGTTGTTGAAACATTGTTTTATCTGCTTTAACACGCTTTGTACACTGCCATGTATTTTGTTCTTTCCCCCACGACTTCGAGGTCTGTCACAGGTTCTAAACTGACATTAACATGTTTGGATCCATTGCTTCCCACAGAGAACTAGACGTTGCACGTTATAAGTCATGTTATTACCGCTGTTACCGTAACACACCACATACACTGGATGACTTTAAATAAGAGACAGCTATAGCACAAGAAAAGTGGAAGAGCTTGGCGGAGTTTCCAAACTGCTGTCCGAAGGTGATTGACGACCTCTACATTAAAACTCATGTCACAGTGACGGAATAACTGATAGCTCGGCATTCCATTTCAACTGATTCCTCATATTGCAGTCATGTATGCGATCATCGTTTCGGTGCTAGCCTATCCCAGAGGGTGTTGCCCCACCATCAAAACTTTGTCCATCTCAAACAAGCGATGTCAGTCAACCATCATGTGGTAACCAACAGTGTACCAGTGGACAGATGGGATGGAAAAGACACCGTTGATGTATTGTAATAGTAAGTATTATAGTTGATAGTGTGAACAATTTTAGCAATTTTACAGTAATTTTAACACCAACCAATGTTCTACAGCATGTTTCCCACTTTCAGTATCACAGCTAAACTGCCCCTTCTCTACTTTGCGAGTAACATTCCAATGTATGTAGATGACTGTGCAGGACGCCCATTCATTGCTAATTCTCGAACATATACATACTCAGAGCATACCAGATAGCACTCTACATATTTCTAGCACCTTGAGCATAGTGTTTAATTTACGATCCATCTCCATGCGGATGGTAGTCACAGAGCATTCTCGCAGTCTTCTGATAAAATTAGAGACTAGAAGACCCCCTCGCACCGTCTTTGGCCAATTCGACCTGTAGTACCGTTACCGATTTAATCTGCAGCCTACCAGAAGTAGACGGCCACATTCCACGTCTCGTGATGAATGAAGCTAACCAAGTCCTCGCCCATTCAAGTGCACAAAATTTCTCCTGATGCGCCCATGTCGAGGAGGTTAGCACTCCGTATCGATGTATAGTAACAGATTTGAAAGTGTGGTCATATAATAGCAGACGGTTAAGAAGAACAAGAAATGGATGATTTTTATTCATGATGGGGCTCCAGGCAGATGGAGTTCGAAGTAGTTAACGTATTCAAGCCCCCATCCTCAGTGGCAAAGCAGTGTGATGGAGTAAGAGTCTTTCTGTATATGAACTTTAATTGCACATGTTCTTGCCTGTTCTATCTCCTAGAATAACTAGTTTGTAAATTTTATTGTATCGATCATAGACGACTGAGGCGTAGCTACCTTATAAATATTTTTCACATGCATAAGCCTTTTCAGTGCCTTTTTATTCTGAGCAGGACCTAGTTTGTTTTAGCAGATTATCATTGTGGTTCAGAATATTTGCTGGTATTTGCGTGGTTGGCACTTAATTTGCAAGTTAATGACAATGACAACTAACTCCTGGGAGAGTGCGCTCTTTTGTATACATAACATCGAATATTACAGAAGAAAGATCTCAGTAAGCGAAGGTGAAAAAAAAAAGTTGTAGCAGGATGCAAACAATGTTTCAGTTCTTAACCCTAGTTTCCTATACATTACATTGCAGTGAACTCATTAACTGCTGACTCTTCTGAAGACTGTATATGTATTTATCTTACATTTAATTATAACAAATCGTACCAATAACGACGAGATATCGAGAGATTCTCAATATCTGAAGCAGCACATATTCGTAGGACATATGTTTTCATTTAAAACTACGTTGTGAATTAAAATTCAGCAAATACGAACTTCAGCTAAAACGACGAAATTCAGTATGACTTCTCCCTCTTCTTATAACTCGATGCAACCACGGAAGTCGATATGCATCCGACACGGTCGAAACTGGGCATGTACACGTCAGAGTGAAATCACGGGGAAGTATTACAGCAGTGAGCCTAACACCGTCTCGTGTGAATCAAAGCGTCTTGATATATGGCTGACCGACACTCATACACTCTCTCAGGCATTCGGAGAAAGAGTAGGAAAGGAAAAACATAAGCATAGAGTAGAAGCATAGTAAACATGGTTATAGGAGTACATAAAGACATAATATACACATAGGTGTGTGAAACGTTAAATGAAAAATCACAGGATCTGAATACTGAAACTCTGCTATGTGTGTCAAATGAAGCACTCTTATCCCATGTTCAAAGCGCAGCTACGCCAAAATCAGAGGTGCCCAGAAATATTGGAAAACCGAAGGTAGCGCAACAAAACGAATGGGACGGCTCATATCAAAATTTGGCGTCGGACCATGGTATGAGCTGGTAAATCATGTGTCAGAGTGGTAGTAATTTTATGTGATGTATATGTTAAGTGAATGATTTTCTTGTGTTTAGGTTGATATTTTGGAGCTTTTGTTGTGGGTATACACATGTGTATGTTAAGTTTAAAATTTTGGAAGGAATAAATTGTTAAAGTGTGTTTTGATTTACTATGGGAATATATGCCATGGTGATTTGCTGCAGCAGTTGAGAAGGAGAAGAATTTGTAGCTGAGTGAAATTATTCATTTACAGTGTTTTATGGGTATTGTCATATTTCTAGCTTATTCAGCCATCATATTAGGCTCCAGGAAGCTATTCCTAGGGCAGTGGAGGTGCAAGAAGCATAGAGATCACGCAATGTGGGATGAGGTACCGGTGACAGATGTTAGATTCGGTACCATTCCCGTGAGAAAGACCGCCTGCATGATGCTGCTCCTCTGTGATTGGCTGCTGTGTTCGGCTGTAGGGCACCAAAACGTTAAACTTTAGTTGATATTATTAATTAAACCTGTCATCCAAATTACTTCATTGTTTTAAATAAACATCTCTCAACAGCCAGCTATCAATCAGTCATTTCAAAATTATTAAAATGAAAGTATTACTAAAACAAAAGACTGACGATATTACTCCCGATGCACTTTGGTGGCTTTCGGGTCATGCCTTGCTGGCTTGGTGCGCGAAGTGTCTCGGGCAGTCTTGCTCGCCAGTTCTGACCGTTCCAGTAGACAGACATGTTGTCTGTTATAGCAGTATTTGTTTCATGCAATTTTATTTACTACAGTTCCGACCGTCGCTAGGTACAGACATGTTGTCTGTAATAGTAGTATTTGATTCATGTAATTTTATTCTCCAGTTCTGACGGTTCCAGTAGACAGACATGTTGTCTGTGGCAGGATGTATTTCATGTTATTTTAGCCAGATATAATGACGTTGTGATGAAGAATAGTTTCTTGTGTCTATATCAATAAAAATGCGAGTGGCATCCCAAATGTGTTATAGTTTATTCGTAGCAGCAGTTCCTTGCGAAGTTAATTTCAGCCTCAAGAAAAAGAATCCACGACCTGCTGCTGTTTTCTGCGCTGGGGACATCATCAACATGAAGACAGCAGGTTAGTGAAGTGTACAAGAACTTATGTATTCCACACAGGGCAGTGGAAACAACTAGGCACCTCACGTGTACTGCATGCACAGTAGAAATGTGCTCAGTGACACGTCATCTGCAGTAATGAAGAGGATGTAAAGAAGGATGAAGGTATTAACACTATCTCACTTTTATTCCTTGTTCTGACGTAGTATTTATTTAAGCTATGTGAGAAAGCAGTTGAAAGTATGGGAAGTAAATTTTTTTGTCTGTGGTTGTAAGCTACTTGATAGTTTGTTTTGCATTTTGATTGATGGTAAGTTTTACAAAATATTTCATATATAGGGGTCGAGCTTGCAACAGCGGGCACCTCAGCTGATCTTGAAAATGTGTGCTGAATGAAATTGTTACATATGGTTAGCATCGGGTGTTATATGCAAGCTTTTTTATTCATAATCTAATTGTTTTGTGTTTTCTTAATCGTTGAAGATGAGAGATCAATTCAGCGTTATTTAAATTTTCCATTTGTTGTACCACACTTGTGGTCAATGAAGTAGGTTTCCCAGTTATTTTTCTGCTGAACAGTGAGATAGTGTCTTTTGATGAAGCTTGTGCTGAACTCCAGTCATTGTATATCTTCAGTTTCTGAGCAGTGTGTATGACATGTGAAATCATTTTGATAGGAAAGTCTGTGTCATTATGCTGTTAGTTACCATTGCTAGAGATATTCTTTACCTGAATGCCATTAGTGTTGCAGTCAAAATGAAAAGTCTGTACTTAGAATGTATTCCTTGCGATCACCCTTACGTGTTTGTTCGTGTCTGTCTGTAATATCTGGTTTTTGACTGTGGCGGGTCTGGACAGCAAAGAGGTGAGTTTCAATCTGAACGGTACTTGCCTGTTTCAGACGCTCATAAATTGACAGTTAACTCATTGGATGAATTCTTTTTTCTTGATACAAATAATATCACGTGGCAAAAGGGTCTGCAAAAAGTGCTGTTGATGTAAACTGAATCCCTGTACCAATTTTGAGAGCTGCCAAAGAAGACAGTGAAGGGCATTGTGATCGTATATTGTGCTCAGAAACATCTGTTAAAAAGTACGTCGAAAATATACAAGCTGATTCTGAGAAATCAGCACATTTGCCCGATTACAGGCATTGAAATAAATCAACGGTTAAGGTAGAAAATTTCAGCTGGACCGGGGCTCCACTTCCTCTAGAACAGTTGCCATAACCGCCTCGGCCAACCGACACGCTTTCCGTCCTATTCTAGAAAATCTACGACATGCTTAAGACGAAAGAAATTACGAAAAGGATAGAACCAATGAACGTCTAAGGTCGGCCGGTGTGGCCGAGCGGTTCTAGGCGCTTCAGTCTGGAACTGCGTGACCGCTACGGTCGCAGGTTCGAATCGTGCCTCGGGCGTGGATGTGTGTGATGTCCTTAGGTTAGTTAGGTTTAGGTAGTTCTAAGTTCTAGTAAACTGATGACCTCAGATGTTAAATCCCATAATGCTCAGAGCTATTTGAACCGTTTTTTTGAGCCATGAACTGCTAAGAAGTTGAAACTTCCTGGCAGATTAAATCTGTGTGCCCGACCGAGACTCGAACTCGGAACCTTTGCCTTTCGCGGGCAAGTGCTCTACCAACTGAGCTACCGAAGCACGACTCACGCCCGGTACTCACAGCTTTACTTCTGCCAGTACCTCGTCTCTTACCTTCAAAACTTCAGAGAAGCTCTCCTGCGACCTTGCAGAACTAGCACTCCTCAAAGAAAGGACATTGCGGGGACATGGCTTAGCCACAGCCTGGGGGATGTTTCCAGAATGAGATTTTCATTCTGGAAACATCCCCCAGGCTGTGGCTAAGCCATGTCTCCGCAATATCCTTTCTTTCAGGAGTGCTAGGTCAGCAAGGTCGCAGGAGAGCTTCTGTAAAGTTTGGAAGGTAGGAGATGAGGTACTGGCAGAAGTAAAGCTGTGAGTACCGGGCGTGAGTCGTGCTTCGGTGGCTCAGTTGGCAACAGCCGGCTCTCAGCCGTGGCAGCGTGCGGATGGCCCCGCGCGCCGGCCCCGTGCTCCGCTGCAAGCGTTGTTTACTTCCGCGTCGTAGCTTTAGGGCTTGTGTCCGTCCTCCGTGAACAACATGTCGAGCGCTTACCGCCGTGCGACCCTTAAAGTTTCCTTCCCTGCTGAACATGCGCGACCTCGTGCACATGAAGTTGAAACGTTCCTACGTGAGGAAGTTCGTTTAGATCCTAACCACGTTATCGGAATCCATTTTTCGATCACGATTAGTGTCGTTCATATTAAAATGACAAACACCGAGGTGTGTGAAGATGTTATTCGCCGCCATGCCATGAGTTCAAATACTCTGATGGTCACGTCGGAGCTGTAACAGTTGAACTCGCAGAGTATGGTCAACGCACGATTAGGGTGTTTTAACTACCTTTTGAAGTGCCGAAGGACGAAGTTGTCTCTGCGTTACAACCATACGGTAACGTCATCGGTTACGTAGAGGAAAAATGGCAAACCTTCACGACCTACCATGTCCTTAATGGTGTGCGTCAGGTCAAAATTGAACTGAAAAAACATATACCATCATACCTGACAATTGGCGGGGTGCGAACCATTGTCATGTACGACGGCCAACCCCGAACATGTGCGGATTGTGGACGAGAAGGCCACGTCAGATCCGCCTGATCCAGTCGCCGGTCGGCGAGGAAGCGTCCCCAGCGGTGATCACTCAGATCCCTGCCACATATGTCAAGGTTGCCCAGGAAGGTAGCACCTCTACACAGGGTCTTCCTGCTCCGTTGACGTCGTCTGCTCGGGTAGATGCAACCGCTACTGAGATTCCTTCTGAGGTGCCACAGACGCCAGATCCTGACCTGCCGCATCATCGCAGCACTGTGACTGAAAATGCTACTGAGATGGACGTTGATCCGGGAGTGGTACCTACTTCTGCTTTCCTTCTGACTGGTCCGGAGTCAGACGAAAGCCACCCGCAATCAGACTCTGAACGACCTGTTCGAAAACAAGGGTCGACACGAAAGAGAAAGAAACGTAGCCGTACACCCCCTGATGAATCCATTCTACAGATGGATACCAGGGATGCAGAACCGAAGATAGACGACAAACCGCTCTACGATAACCAAAAGTCTGATGCGAACGACCCACCACAGGCGACCACTGGCAACGAACACCCCTCCTTACCGGCACCGTCGCACCCACAGGTCGACGTTGAAGAGAGTATGTCCGCTGAGCCGAAAACTACGTCTCCTCTCCACATGGATGATGTACACAGCCGGTACCCTACTGCAGTATCAGTCTCCTGGGCAGACGACGTGGAGATCGAAGGGACTGGGGTGGACGGTGCTGATGATGGGGCGCCCCCATCGGTTGCGCCCGCGACCGCAAACTCTCCACGATAGCAGCATCTTCAGCGGACCGGCAAGATCGACGACCTCTCGCTCCTGTAGAAGGAGCCCCACCTGTGCCTGTGGGACTCAAACACCAGCATTATCGTGTCGCAACGATTAACCTCGCGACCATTCGTGCGCCCCACAAACTAGCGCTGCTCCGCGATATGATTTATGATGCGGACATAGATATTGCGCTTTTTCAGGAAGTGCATGTCGCCGATTTTTCACCACCACATGGGTTCACGGCGCATCTTCCTCCCGCTTCGGACACCGGTAGTGGTGTTGTCATCATCTTACGAGAAGGTCTTCCTGCCGAAGATGTCCTATACCTCCCCAACGGCAGAGGTATGGCCCTTACTCTCTTTGGTGTTCGCATCGTCAACATTTATGCGCCGTCGGGCTCCAGCTACCGTCGTGAACGCAAGCCCATCTTCGCGGATGAAGTTACACCCCTTTTTATGGGACCACACGATGACTGGGCCATGGGTGGAGACTTCAACTGCACCCAGCGACCTCAGGGTCAATTGCCGCGTCACTCACCATGCACAGCTCTGGAAACAGTCGTCACGCGCCTACAATTTGTCGACACGTGGAGACATGTTCACGGTGATCTTTTGGGCTTTACGTACTACACTGCGCACTCCTCTAGCCGACTGGATCGCATCTACATCTCTCGATCCCTAATTCAACACACTCGACAGGCTGAAATCTGGCCTGTTGCTTTCTCAGATCATGAGGCTTACTTCTGTGACGTTGTTCTCACAAGACAGGCAGTATGGCACGGACGTGGTTTATGGAAACTGAACACGGAACTTCTTAATTCACCTGACTGTCGACTTCTAATAGAAGACACTTGGATCACATGTAATAGATGCCGCTACAGGGATATGATCGCCGTTACCCAGGCACAACGCCTCTCTGGGGCACTTGCGCCTTTGGATTTTAGTCAAGCTTTTGATAGGGTTGACCTTTCGTTCCTTACGGCCGTTCTCCACCATATGGGTTTCCCAGTCGCCGTTATCACGGTAGTGATGCGCCTTCTGCGGGGTGCCTCTTCCAGGGTTATGTACAATTGCAGACTCACTCCGCGAGGTGCCGGGGGAAGCAGTGTATTTAACACTACATTCTTCTAGAATCTACATATGCAAATGATGCTCTAAGCCCCCCCCCCCCCCCCTATTCTAACTCCGACTTTTGCTGTTGCACATGGATTAAAAAATATACGCAAACTGACTGTAATCAACCCTGCAAGTGGAGTAGAAAAGAGTTTGGCACCTGCAATAATTTAATTTGATAAATAAGTTAAATAAAGGAAGGTTTCATTAACGTAGTGAGAAATGATGGGTTGCTCTACCGATTAACAGAATGAAAGTTCTGTCCAAAATAACAACATGATTTATTAGGACTAAACACAAAATAACAAACAAAAACACATGACACATTTATAATACATCAAATTGGATACTCAAACAAACGCTGTGAAGGTGAAGTTGTCCCTAAACTAGATTGTGAGGCTTATGACGAAGTGGTACGTGGAGCCAAATTCCTTGCCACTCAAATCTTAAGAGAGACACACAGCTAACCCAACATTAATTGCTGCTACTCAAGACAGAACAAAGTTAGGAAAAGACGAACAGGCGCGCTCTGCTGAGCACTGATTATCACCTAGGAAAATCCCTATCTACTGGTGCTGCGGACATACATTACCAAACTGTCTTCTTAACTGCCAGAACACGATCTGGCGTACCAGAGGCGATGGCTGGTTGCATCGACGTCCTCGACCGAAAGGGGAGAGCCGACTCTACACAAGAGCACCCGTACAGGCCGAACACACAACATTCCCGCCCCCACGACAGTGGCCGTGGTTAAACGTTCCAATCAGCAACTCGAAAACCGGCGGAAAATTCCACTCTATTGCCGGAGCACCACCATTCCACCAATGGAGATTCTTGGCGCCAATTTCTGCGCTGATTTTGCTACGTCACGGAGCTATGCCCTGAGCAAGCCAATCACAGTTACTATTTTTCAGAAAGCGCGGGAATTTTCCCGCCACAACTGCCTGGGTACACAAGTCATTCCCACGCCTCGCTGTTAGCCCGCCAGAAAGTGTTTTCGCTAAGTTTCTGCGAAGTAACGGAACCTCTGGCCCAGCCGCTACTTCAGGCCCCTGCGGGCGTGTCTCTTGACAATGTCGGCGTCTGGAGAGCATTCACTCGACTCCCTCACACTCGTCGGCTTAACCATCTCGAGATCCGCAGAGCCCGCCTGTCACCAGACCACCTGGGTGACGAGAGACGCTGCGTGGGAAGTCCGCGTGTGAAGGAATAGCAACTTTTCACTGCATGCAATTAGAGACGAAAATCGAAAGATAGAAATATGAGAGGGGGCTCATGCCACCTCTCATAGCCCCTACGCCATTTTAGATTGTAATTGGTGAGCGGTTGGCTCACTTAGGAGCAAGGTAGTGAGTCAATCGCCCAAGAACAATCTTACAAACTGACTCCACATGCCGCACTCAATAAAAAAAATCACTGCAACTGAAAAATGCAGCTCATAGAGGGAGGATTATTTACGATGTAGCCAACTTCACCTTCTTAATATGGAACACTAACACTCACATCACACATCCATACCCAGGGAGCCCCTTCCAAACACCGATTCACACAGACATTCACACTCTAAATATGGCCCGGGCATGTGAGCCAAATATGGAGCAGTTTATTCTTTACAATCAGAGTTGGAGTGCTTCACAATTAAATGCCCAAGATTTTTCAACAATTTGAATCATGAAACTAACCTGAACTCACTCACACATGATACTATTTAAGTTAACAATCTCTTTGTGAGCTTTCAGAATCTAGTTACAACCTCCGATTCATTCTGTCTCCCTGAAGCAAGAACAACCTTTACAAAATGTTCCCTGAACTGATGGTCCATTCTCAATGACAGTGGTGGTATCTGCTTCAGTTTATGGGGACTTCAGGAACACTGTTTGCATACACACAACAATAAATACAAAATACAAAAAAAAACATGGTGTGGAGAACAATACAGTAATCTGTAATAAGAATTACAGTGTAAAACACAAACACATACAAGGTATAACATACATTACAAAAACAACACTAGAGAAAGAAATTTAAGAAAAAAAACAAGGTTTATAGGGCATCAAGTTGTGCGTGCACATTGCACAATGTTCACGACTGTGCTGAGAATGAGGCACTAAATCACATTGTTAGAAATATTCGAAGCACTTCACAAATTCCACAGTACTGACATCACATAGGGCTAAACGTCGGGTGTTGTTGCTACGTTGTTGCAACAGCAAGCGGGTGTGCTGGAGCATCTGCAGTACACTGTTGAGATTGCAGCAAGACCCACGCATATTATCACGGCGGTATGGTAGGAAGACACAGTGATAGGCTCTCCTCACGTCGATTAATTGTCTCTGAGGTCTACTTGTTGGGATACATCACTAGTCTAGGTCTCTTCTCTCGCTGGACAGTACTTTACGTTTCCCAATATTGCAGTTCGACGAGGGATGATGGCACGTGGAGTGACTCCACAAGTGTGTGAGGTCATCCATACAGGATCGAACCAGGAGCGACGGTTGCTAAAACTGCTCTCTAATAGAGAGGAGAAGTTAGAAATGAGACAATTCATTTTTTAGAGTGTGTGGCACGATACTGCTTTGTGTATGCAGAGCGGCCAATGCTAGTGAGTTGTAAAAACCCAAACAGGTGAGTATATAGTGTCCCTTTCTGTCCTGAGGCACATGAGGCGCAGGTTCAGACACGATATGTGATCTTCTTCGTGTACTCACGACAACGTGGTCTGCCGCAGGGAATCCCTCCAAACGGCTGCTGCGTCCAGAGAGCTAGCACGCTGTCGCGTGTGGGTCGCGTGTCAGTGTCAACGGCCAGCCTCACTTTCGCTTGTGGCCTGGCGAGGATCCCGCCTAATCCCTCAGGTATACGGCCCAGTGACTGTCAGCTTGCAGGACCGGACGCTCGCCTTCTTGCAGGTAGCCGAAGACCTCTTGTTTTTGCGCTGGCTGGCCTCTGCATTGCCACGATACCCGTCATCTGCACAGTTCTGACAAAAATCTTATGCCTAACTTTTTCCAATGACCTTCTATGTTATAACAAATTTACATAATGAAACATTGATGGTTTGTCATTCCAGACACTCTTATTTTACTTTTATAGTTCTTAATCTATGGCTATCATCATAACAAATTCTTGGTGTATGGAAATAATTTATCTTGATATTTGTGTAGAGACTGATCTCACTACTGTACATGGTGTGTGACGCTATACTGGATGGACAACTAAATGTGTGGGCTCGCACTAATATTACTATTAATTATATAGATCCACAGCAGACATGCTCAAGAGTTAACTACCATTTGCCAACGATCTACATTCTATGTCTTTTGAATAAATTATGTTATTATGCAGGTCGAAGTTTTACTGTGCTATAAAGAACATGCAACTATTCTACTTTCGCTCGCCCGTCGTCCCTCCATCTCGGGTCTGTGGTTTGGTGACCTGAAAAATAGCATCCCAACAGGAGCGCGCCAAACACTTGTGGTAGAAAACCCCCACAATATTTAGTTATTGTTAAATCCTACAGTTTAACTTATCCTAGTTTATCGTACCTTTTTTTTGTTTTTTTTTTGTTTGTTTGTTTACCTTATACAATACTCTTGCATAATTCCTGTTACGTTGAGATGTCTCGTTGCTCGCCGCTATTGACGACAGTGATGTGCGCGCCGTACGCCATGACCTCCGAGTTTTCATTACGCCTCACTGAAACTCCAGAGACTATGTTAGCCATGGCTACACACGACAATAAATTTATAGTTGCAACTTCCTTCTCTATGTGATGCGGTTTTCGCGATCAAAGCACACCTTTCCAGAGGCAATGTAATATGACCAAGCCAGGACTGGTTCCTGTTGCGGATTGAGTCGCCCAACACACGCCAGCTACCGAGTATGTCACGAATCTCCAAGTATAATTCCTTGGTTATTCATCTGTGACAGTCACGAGCAGCACGCTAAATCCCCTACCTGCACATTGGCATGGTAGGCTTTATGCCCGCATCTTTATCGTCTAGGGCACCATTGGGGTCAAACGCTCACAGGTTCACCCCGACTTGCAAGACAACGATGCTGGCGCAGCTCTGCAAAAACTATACTGCCCATATTCATCCTCGAAATCACGCAATATACCACAATCTTGCAGTGCACTCACGCGTGCCTGCAAGCATTGGTATGAACGTCTCACGAACTGGTTGTGGCCGCTATGGAGCGTATCACGACTTCTGAGAACGCTTCTAAGAGCACGTTCTTATATGCGCCCGTTTGTGCGACATCTCGTCACTCATCATTATCCCTCAACATGGACACCGGACAGGAAAGGACAAAAACATTGCTCATGAAAAGGTAGTGTCTCCTACTCCATCGACATTGGAGATCGCGATCATAAACAAAAAGAGGATAGCAGCAGTAAATTCTTATGCAAGACAACGCAGCGTGTTAATACTTTGGCAATCTTAATCTATTAATGTAACGATTATTGTTCCCCGAAGAAAGGTTCATATATTTGCCTATTCTACTATGTACACCACTTAAACTACTATTATTCCACTAACTTCTTGGTGTGAGAGATGTGGTGGAGTCCTATGGACTAGCGCCAATCCCTTGTCAGACTCCCCTCCTCTGACGTGCATTAGGATTTGCAGGTCTAATTTCAATCTCCTGGTTCTCCTGTGGTCCTTGATTTCGCTCTCTCCAGTTACGGTCGCTTTGCCGTTCGTTATACCTCCTGTCCCAGATTCCTTGTCTAGATTGACCCTGTTCCCTGACGTTCTGGTTTCCGTGTCTCTGGTTTCCATAATCTTGAATAGCGTAACCTTGATTTCCGCAACCCTGGTTTCCTAACTGACCATTGCGATTATGCGATCTGTTGTCGTCTGCCCTTGCTGGCCCGTGGTATTTGTTATTTTGCGCCTTCTTCCTGTCCTTTGCGTCTTGTTTATAGAAGACTACTTCGATTTCGCGCAATAGACTCTTGAATGCTTCTATGTCAGATCCACACTTGCCGACAAGTGTCTGTTGATACCTAACAGGCAATTTGGAAAAACAAAATTTGATGATTTCTCCCTTGCTATATGGACTATCTAAAAATTGATTCTTCTTGAGTAAATCATCAAAAAATTTGGTTGCGCTCCTTTGCCCGGACACTTCTAGTTCAGGACAAAATATTATTTCCTCTTTAATCCTGTCTTGCGTTTCCTTTGACCAGTAGATCCCCAGGAACGCATCAACAAATTCGTGATAAGTCTGACACGTCGCTGCCACACCCCGCATCTTTTCCGCGGCTTGGCCTTCGATGTGTCCACACATGAATTCTAATTTTGCCACGGTTGGCCATGATGACGGTAATGAATTTGTAAACTGCATCACCCAGCTCTTGGGATGCATCGACCCTCCATTATCTCTGAACTTTTGGAATTTTAGTATCGACAGGAAGTGATTCTGATCATAATCCTGTCCGATCCTCGCACTGGTGTTGCCACCCGTTTCCGATACTTGCACGTCTGCTGAGTGTCCTGATCTATCTTGCTGATAACTGTGATGTGCTACCTCTGTATCACAGTGGCAGTGGCACTCAGAATTCACTCTCCTAAGTGGGCTACAATTATTGGAGCTATTACTAGGTGTTTTTGCGTGTGCATTGTTAGTTCCGCACTCTGTCACTGGGCTAGAGCACGGCGGGCTTTTCCTCGGAGACACAATTCTGTATACTCCATCATTGGTATCCGAACGCGCAGTGCTCGTGTGCCCGTTTCGCTCTAGTTTTGCTATCCGACTCTCTACATCTTTCATTCGTTTCGTGATGTTCGTAACCGCAATATTACCTTGGGTTTTTAAGAACGCTAGGGATTTTGAGTGGGCTTGTGTCGCACGTCGCAAGCGACCTGCAAGTTGAGAAGTTACTTTTGCGATTCTCATTGCCCCTGTTGCTGCCGTTTTGGCTAGGCCTTCAACTTTTTGTGCTACCATTGACAGTTGTTTTGCTTCTCCACATTCTTTCTTTATTGTTAGTAATTCCCCACGAATTTCTCCTATATGCGAAATTATAGTCTGAGTGTCCATCTTACGCTGTTTCTCATCTTCTTCTTTCATTGATCGTAGGAAGCTCAGTATTGGGTTAAAGTCATCTTTTTGATCCTCGTCTCCAGTCCGGAGCCGCGCTGCTGCTATGGTCGCAGGTTCGAATCCTGCCTTGGGCATGGGTGTGTGTGGTGTCCTTAGGTTGGTTAGGTTTAAATAGTTCTAAGTTCTAGGGGACTAATGACCACAGCAGTTGAGTCCCATAGTGCTCAGAGCCATTTGAACCATTTTTTTGATCCTCGTCACACATGGGCGATGTAACTCTGGACACCTGGGCACTAGAGCTCTGACGTGACCGAGCTGGCCCCTGTCTGCTCTCGTTCGTTTGATTATAAACTTCTGCTGCCGTCTCGACCTGTGTGCCTGTCTCTGTTTCATCCTCTACCTCTCTATCATAATCACGGTCGCGACGTTGCTCTAAGATCGCGTCCAAATCACCATCCTCATCAATAATCCTGTCGCCCTGTCCTGCTAAAAATGTGCCCATCTCACCTCCGAACCTATCCCCATCAGTAACGTGCCCCTTATCCATTATAGTATCCACATTTGTTTTAGCTTCGCTCACTAATAGTCGTGCCTTACTTCTCGTGATCATTCATGAGAAACAAAATTTTTCTAAAATACACAGTAAAAATAATCTACTCCCTGTATTTTTACACATAGACATAAAATTTCAACAACGCTGTTCCAATGCTGTAATCACAAACGCAATTTGATGTGGGACAGAAACCGCACACAAATCCGAAAAAGTACGAAGTGGTACGGACACCACATCAACGAAACACAAAAACAATGAACAAAAAAAATATATACACTGAAAACAAATACTGTAATCATGCGCCGCTACTTAAAAACTAAACACGGAACCACCAGAAAAAAAAACTTGGGTATTAATCAATAAAAAATTTAGCAAAAAAATTCTGAGTGTCCCAACTACTAATAATACTTGCTTATCAGCGATTCACAGGAAAGATCCTGGCAGGGTCGCCATTTTATGCGAGGTGCCGGGGGAAGCAGTGTATTTAACACTAAATTCCTCTAGAATCTACATATGCAAATGATGCTCTAAGCCCCCCCCCCCCCTATTCTAACTCCGACTTTTGCTGTTGCACATGGATTAAAAAATATACGCGAACTGACTGTAATCAACCCTGCAAGTGGAGTAGAAAAGAGTTTGGCTCCTGCAATAATTTAATTTGATAAATAAGTTAAATAAAGGAAGGTTTCATTAATGTAGTGAGAAATGATGGGTTGCTCTACCGATTAACAGAATGAAAGTTCTGTCCAAAACAACAATATGATTTATTAAGACTAAACACAAAATAATAAACAAAAACACATGAAACATTTATAATACATGAAATTGGCTCAAATTGGATACTCAAACAAATGCTGTGAAGGTGAAGTTGTTCCTAAACTAGATTGTCAGGTTTATGACGAAGTGGTATGTGGAGCCAAATTCCTTGCCACTCAAATCTTAAGAGAGACACACAGCTAACCCAACATTAACTGCTGCTACTCAAGACAGAACAAAGTTAGAAAAAGACGAACAGGCGCGCTCTGCTGAGCACTGATTATCACCTAGGAAAATCCCTATCTGCCGGTGCTGCGGACTTACATTACCAAACTGTCTTCTTAACTGCCAGAACACGATCTGGCGTACCAGAGGCGATGGCTAGTTGCTTCGACGTCCTCGACCGACAGGGGAGAGCCGACTCTACACAAGAGCACCCGTACAGGCCGAACACACAACATTCCCGCCCCCACGACAGTGGCCGTGGTTAAACGTTCCAATCAGCAACTCGAAAACCGGCGGAAAATTCCACTCTATTGCCAGAGCACTACCATTCCACCAATGGAGATTCTTGGCGCCAATTTCTGCGCTGATTTTGCTACGTCACGGAGCTATGCCCTGAGCAAGCCAATCACAGTTACTATTTTTCAGAAAGCGCGGGAATTTTCCCGCCACAACTGCCTGGGTACACAAGTCATTCCCACGCCTCGCTGGTAGCCCGCCAGAAAGTGTTTTCGCAAAGTTTCTGCGAAGTAACGGAACCTCTAGCCCAGCCGCTACTTCAGGCCCCTGCGGGCGTGTCTCTTGACAATGTCGGCGTCTGGAAAGCATTCACTCGACTCCCTCACACTCGTCGGCTTAACCCTCTCGAAATCCGCAGAGCCCGCCTGTCACCAGACCACCTGGGTGACGAGAGACGCTGCGTGGGAAGTCCGCGTGTGAAGGAATAGCAACTTTTCACCGCATACAATTAGAGACGAAAATCGTAAGATAGAAATATGAGAGGGGGGCTCATGCCACCTCTCAACTCCTCCGATAAAAATCCGATCCATACGTCAAGGTTGCCCTCTATCAGCGATTTTGTACGCCTTTTCCTTGGAAACCTTGCTATGTGGACTCAGACATCGTTCGGTAGGGTTGTCCATATATCGATACCGATTCTGTTGCACGACCTATGCTGACGATATAGTCATCTGTTTACGTAATTCCGACGAGGTTCGAGCTGTTTTGACGTGGGTAGCGACTTATGGTGAGGCGTCGGGTAGCTCTTTAAACGTATGTAAGTCACAAGGTATGTTCATTGGCACGGGTCTTCCCGTCGAGTGCGTTACACCTCTCACCACCGTTGATACCATTCGCTGTTTGGGAATAGATTTTGCATCTGATCTCCGGCGTTCAGCCGCCATCAACTGCCGACGCCTCCTTCTGATGATCAGAGCAGGTCTTATGGACCATCGCCTTCGATCCCTGGATATTCACCAACGAGCTCGATACGTCAATATTTATATCGCATCCCGAGTTCCCCATGTAACACAAGTTCTACCTTTCCCGCTTACTGTGGCACGTCGTATGTTGGGAGCGATGGCATCTTTCGTCAGCTGTGGGCTGTTGTTCAAAGTTAACTATGCAACCCTTACTCTTCCCTGTGAACGAGGTGGGATAGGTCTGTTTCACGTGCCGGATAGAGCTCGCGTCCTATTTGTCAGCTCCCAGATGACGGTATGGACACGTTGCCCAACGAGCCTCACTGGTCTCCTCCTGTCGGCATATTCGCCGGTCACACTGTCAGCCCCAGTGATGATCTCGGATGTTCCGGGTCAGTTCCATTATATACGATACTTCTTTCTTGAACTCAGTTATCTACGCCTCACCTTACCAAGACAGCTTTTACTCAAGACAAAGGTAGTATACAATGTCCTCCAATTAGGTCGTCCACCTAACCCGATTGAACAAAAGTTCTTCCAGGTTGACTGGCGTCATGTATGGCGCGCGGTTTTCGCCTGTTACCTTGACACGAAAGTTCAATCTGTCTGGTACCTAACTCTCAATGGTAAGCAAATCAACCAATTCCGGCTTCATCGTATCCACCTCGCCCAATCACCTCTCTGTTCCACGTGTGGAGTGCCAGACAAAGATGAACATCGGTTTGTTTGCAGATCGGCGGCGGAGGTTTGGCACTTGATTCGTCGTATTGTCGCTTTTCTAACGCGGGACCTTCCGGATCGGATTACTCCCCTTTCATTATTATTTCCGGAACGTGAATATTTTCCTCGGACAAAGACCAATGCTGTGAATTGGATTCGCGGACATGCCATTCACTACCTATTTGGACAAACTGTAAACTCTGTACTCGATTTTTGGACATACCTCAATGACCGTCATTATGTCGTTGTCCGTCACCCAAAATACAGACAATTTTTCTCGAACTTCCTTGAGAGTGCTTTCCACGACCCGCCTCGCAGCTGGAATGTGTTAAGCCAAGAGAGAAGAAGGTTTCCTGTTTGAACCAATGAACATTTCTGAACAATTGAATGGAACACATAAATTTCGAGAAGACGTGACTCAACATATTACCAGCGGGGCTCAGAAGGCCTCTGATCAATTACACAACAAAACTAAAAAAAAAAAAAAAAAAAAAAATAACATAAAAACAATAAAAATAAAATTCAGGAAAAGGAAGATTTTGTTTTGTTTGTAAGGATAGCCCTAACCTTGATTTCCCATATTTCCCCTGGTATATAGGCAGCTCTCTGGGTTAGGTTTAGTCAGGAGCCAACGCCTGAAGTGGACCAGATTTTTTTCTGTTATAGGATGAAAAGTGGCGGTGGCACTTGGCCTCTTTTTTTTTTTTTGTAGTTCCATTTTATTAAAGGGTTTTCAAAAAGAAAAGAATATGTAAAAAAAGAAAAAAAAGAAAAAAAGTTGGTAGAGCACTTGCCCGCGAAAGGCAAAGGTCCCGAGTTCGAGTCTCGGTCGGGCACACAGTTTTAATCTGCCAGGAAGTTTCATATCAGCGCACACTCCACTGCAGAGTGAAAATCTCATTCTGCTAAGAAGTTATTAGAAGGACTGTATGTAGTACGATGCACACTTAAATTGCCGTTTAGTTTGTTATTTTTAATATTCACCAAGCAAGTTCTGATAACGCAAACACAAAAGGAAACTGGAGTTCATAATATATATTTATTTTGTTTTTGTTTACTCTTTATGCTTATTTTACGGGGTTGTTCTTTATTTTAGGCTTGCACGGCGACAGTCGCCTTAATGTAAGATATGTGTTCAAGTGTAATGATTATGTTAGGTAACATACGCCACCTAGAAGTGTGGGCTTTCAGTTTTCTAAGTTTTAATTTTTGCGTTTACATGCAAGAATGGGTACTAGACTTTTGGTAGACTTATGACTGTATGCACGTGGAGTGGCTTGTCGGCTATGTTATGAGGTAACAAAAAGGTGTGGATAAACGCCGGAACCCAAGAGAGACGCGGCATGTGCGCGCGCGGCTAATTTAGATGGCTACGGGGGACGCTGCCATTCTAGGCTGACTGGATACAGGCGGCACCGTGAGCGAGGAGGTGGCAAGACCCTAGCCGCTGCTCTTGGCCGCTTGGCTCTCGGCAGCAGAGGAGAAAATTCAGAATCCATGATTTGTGGAATATCGAGCGTCTGAAATTGTACAGCTATCAGTAGGCCAGCAGGTAGGGAGCGAGCGGCACTGCCAGCATTAGTGACGTCGGGAAAACACAGATCGACGACTGTTAGGAGTGCATCGTGAGCACAAGCCAATGTCTGAAGGAAGCGATAGACTGTAATATTCGTCGAGCTGACCAAAATTCAATAAAATCGGAACAAACACAGCTAGAAAATAATGAAGTATAGCAAATGAATGGATTTTTTTAATGGCTCTGAGCACTATGGGACATAACTTCTGAGGTCATCAGTCCCCTAGAACTTAGAACTACTTAAAGCTAACTAACCTAAGGACACCACACACATCCATGGCCGAGGCAGGATTCGAACCTGCGCCCGTAGCGGTCGCGCGGTTCCAGACTGTAGCGCCTGGAACCACTCGGCCTAGCAAATGTCTAAATGCGCTTCCGACAGGGTCATTAGCTTTTAAGCTACGCTATATAGAAAGTTTATGAAGATTTATTAAGTTTAAAAATTAATAACTGTTTGACGCCTTGAGTAGTTTTTACAGAATGTATCTCAACGAATAGTGCTTGAAAAGCTGTGTAGGTACATCATAAAATATTGTTTGTACCAATGATAGTATTTGAATTATGAGCCGGAATATGCATTTGGTGATATCAAAAACTGAATTGGATGTAAAATAACCGGCAAATAAACAAAAGAAGCAACAGTATGCTACACTAGACCAAGATAACTATCAATAATTGTGTTTATTTCATCGTATTTTCAATTATTTAGTAACTAATTAGTGTAGTCCAGATACCATACTTACCAAACTGTGAATATCTTTTGAACTATACTAGTCAACAAAATTCAGAGGAGAGCATTGATGATCTGGGAAAATTCTAGTCTAGTTTTCTAAGCTTTTATCGTCGCTATACAGTGAAAGATTTTGCTTGTATTCTAAGGTGCAACACTTGGTCACTAAGTCTCACATAAAGGTTGTTCTTTCTACGACAATGAGTTAACCCCAATTAACATGATACAATATGTTATGGTTTTCACACACCTATACGTAAATATCGCAACGGACGTTTTATTTGGTACATGCAATAACTTCATATTGCCCATTGGTTAACATTCCCGTTACTGATACTGAATTTAATCTCTCTAAAAACGTTTGAATTTTCTCCTTCAAACTTCTGCATTCATATATAAAGTGGTTATACTTCGTCGTGGTGAACTTATGATGCAGCTGCCTTCTCGAAAATCGCGAGGTGAACTTTGCTTCCTTTTACTCATAGTAGCTTGATAATACAAAGAGTGACTTACTTCTGAATATTCGTTACGAGCAAAAGAGGTGCCAAGTGAAACATTAATGGTTTAGTTACTTACACATAAGCATTCGTGCAAGGCCTTTTCAGTTGCTCACATATATTATCTCACAAAAATAGCACTTAATTTAAGAGAGTATTTGAATGGCATGGATTTGAAATAAAGTTAGAAGGTCTGCCTTAACTCTGAATTATTACTGTGCCCCACACATACAAATGCCTACATAGCACACAATGATTACAGTTACATTAAACACGCGCTGTTATCGTACAACGGCAAATCAGGTAAGACACATAACCTAACTGGTAAATGACACGCCGACATGCTAAACCCGACTGCGAGACAACAGCCGTCCATAAATAGAACGTAAACTGCCCCACTGCGATAGCTACTCTGGCACAACATTCAATATTTGAGCCAGATAAATCTCGACTAACCAACATGGCTCGTTCTGCACTTAGTAATGCAAAAATGTTACCTTTTGTCCCGAGTCGTAGTATGAGAGGAGCTTTGTTTCAATAAAACATCTCACATATAGAAGCCAATGCAGCATCCAGACGCACACAAACACACATAATCAATTCACACCATCAGAAAGTACATCTCATCTCTCCGAAAGCCACGAGCGGGGTAGGAAGAAAACATAGGCATTTTCTCCTTCAAAACTTACAAATTATGGCTGCCGACTGCATGTCTACGAAATCTGGGCTGATTACTCACTAAAGAATCTCGGCAGGTACACGCCATAACGATGTTCGATCAGCGGATTTAAAGATAGCAGCGAAGGTTGTTTGCGGATAATCGACACGGAACAAACTGAATCTATCGAAGATGGCAAAATCAACACACAGCTTTCATGCTATATGTGTGATTATTGTATAAGGAATGTGATTTTGGAAATTTTGCGACGACCGAGTGAATTATACAACGCATGACGGACGGGGTAGAGGGACGGAACCATCTTGCCCTGGGACACTGTAGCTGGACGCTGAACGCCATGGATGTCTGCAAGTGTGTGCCATATGTCGGTTGGTTCATAAAAATGTCGTCATTTTTCAGAGTTCAGTTTCGGGGTCTTGGAGAAATTCTGCGTGACAGTACTGTAGGCTCAGGAAATTTCTTTGAGTGCTCAGGGACTTGTTATATTACACGTTACAGCGCTGCGGACTTCTGGATATTCGTTGACAATCCGCGTCATGCTTAGGAGTTTTCTCTGGTCATAGTGGGACTCTGATTTTATGAGCGCCGGTGCTGAACTTAGAATATGTTCTCTTCATCTTGTTGGGGAACTTTAATTATTTTTGTGAGAACACGTGCTGAATTTAGAAATTTTAGGAAGTGACTTGAGAGAGACTTTGATTTTGGAGAAAAAGTACTGAACTTGTGATTTTCTCCAATTTACTGCAACCGGACACACATTTGAGACACACAGGACATTATACACAGTGTGTCCTGGTAGGAATGGTCAGTAATCATTGATATAACAAGAAAAATTGTTCGAAGCAAAAATATTCAGTTAACGTCGGTTCTAAAATGGATATCTTAAGAGCTATGTACACTTCTTGATCCTAGGTATTGTGAAACAAATGTCTTCTATTGGCGGCTTTTAGCTGTCCATAATTTGAGAGGTGGTACTACGGATCAAAACATGAAAAATGGTCCAGTAAACATAGGTTCTAAAACTTTAAGACCTATCAGCACTTATCCAGTAGAAGAGATGTCTTTCTCAGTTGCGAAGATGAACGATTGTTCATGGCTCTTAAGATATATCCTTTAGAACCCTTGTTTACTGTGCATTTTTTCTTGTTTTGGTCCACATTACAACCTCTCAAAATAGTGAAACCAAATAGCTTTCAGTAAAAGAGATTTGTTTCACAATATGGAAGATAAGGAAGTGCTTATAGTCCTTAACGTATGCATTTTCGAGCCAATGTTTACTCGACTTCTTTGCTTCGAATGATCATTCCTGTCCTATCCCTGAATATTTACCACTCCTACTGGAACACGCTGTATACTGCTCATAAGGGCAATGGGTCACTTGTGGTTTGTCTCGCCTGGAATAAACAGTGAAGAAAGTGATTTACAGTCAACAGTTACGTCGTAAGATAAGTTACTGCTCAGTGCTGTTGTAAAATCGGTGGATGACCTCATCGTAAGAATCCGTAGGACTGAAATCTATAGCACTAAACTGCTAAAACGCTCACTATCCCGTTTGAATGTTGCCTATTTGACCAAGTACAGGAACAAAAAATTTTAGTTTCAGTATTTCATGTTATTACTGACCGAAATATAAAATTAAAATGCAACCATCACCCGTTCATTAAGACTATAGTCTTACGTTAAAGATCTAACGCAGTGAGCAAAGTATTAAACCTAGAGTCAGTAGATACGTCTTGAGGCAGCGTAACTCACGGCCTGCTAATGACTCGGACTATGTTCATCCAGCATTTTGAGAACGAGAGCTTTTAGCTACTTCTAACAAACTTTATACATCATGAAACCTTGTTGAAATTTTTCCTCACTGACTTTCCCCACAAAGTAATGAATGGAAAAAAGTTTATCGTTTAATACATTTTTGCTGTTTGCGCAGTAAAACTACAACATCAGACCCGACATATTCATTTATTACTTAATTCCTATCAACTCCGTTTTCAGAAAATTTTGCAGACAGTGTCCACAAATGCCACTGAATGTACCTGCACAATTATATTGATGTACAACACATAATCAAGAGATATGGTGTCACTTGTAAGCAATCAATGATATGAAGCTGTTTCATTTCTTTCCATTATTTACAGAGTACGGTTTAAGGGGGGGGGGGGGAGTTACTGGTATAGAACTAAATGCCGTAATTTTACCTGTGCACGCATCATCGTTACGTTGATGTACGCTTTGCAAGAGGATGGTAGGTCAAACTTTTGAATCACGTATGTTCCTCGGCGAAATATACGAGGTCATACTGAAAAGTAATGCACCCGAATTTCTCATTCTGTTCTCAATGTCAGTTGAGCTGTTACATGTCATGCATATTAATCGGTCAACTTTCTCGCTTAGCTAACGCAACCTGCAGCCCTTTGCCGCTACAGGGCTCCGAATTGTAGTGTGTAACATGACGGTGTGTAACATAACTATGTCGGGGCGTGATAAAGAATGTGCTGTAATCGAGTTTGTAACCACAGAAAAAGTGCCTCCAATTGAAATCCATGGAATAATGGGAACTGTGTACGTTGATGATTGTATCGTCATCATTAACGTGCGACTTTGGGTTGTCCGTGCTCATAACGAAGGACCCGGTGGTACTAACTACAGTGTGTGTGACAGAGCTCGCAGTGGACGGCCGCGTACGGCAATCGACGAGGCTCAGCGAAAACGTTTTGATGAACTCATAAGAGAAAAGTGTCAAGTAGCCTAACACAGGCACAGCTCTCAGGTCAGTGTCGCACATCAGGAGAGCTTGTACAAGCCATAATTGCAGAGCCAAACTACAGACGACTGTGAGCATGGTTGGTGACTCGAATGCTCATTCTTGACATGAAACAGAGGAGACTGGATACCCGTCAAAAGTTTCTTTTGCATTTTGAGCGTGAGAGTGATGGGTTTCTTAGTAACATTGTGATAGATGACGAAAGCTGGTTTCACAATTTTTACCCCGAAAAAATGAGAGTAAAATGGAGATCCGCCGCAAAGGATAACCGACGCCAAATAAATTCGAGAGCATGCCATCAGAAGGCAAAGTCATGCTCACAGTGTTCTGGGATGTTCAAGGTGTGGTGCATTTGGAATTCACTCACTCTGAAAGGGACTGCGAAACCCTCAGAAAACTGAAAGCATGAATCCGAAGAGTGTCCAATAAGAACAAAAATGTAGAATGTTAAGAACGTTTGTTTCATTTAAAAAGCTGTAAGAGTTTCCATATAAAAGTCGGAGGTGTTACTTTCCAGCACGCTCTCGTATATAGTTGTGAGCGCATAAAATCGAAGCTCAGTGAATTAAAATGTGGGCAAATTGTTGGTCCTCGTATGTAGGGCGCTTCCGTAACCAAGGGAACCGAAGTATTTGGTGCTTCAAGAGGCACGGTATCGAAAATATATATCACATATGGAGAAAATGGGAAAACTTTATCTAGTCATAACGAAGTTGAAAGTGTCTGGTGAGTGATCGAGACAGACACTCACTTAAGAAGATTCTGACGAAAATTGAGAGGGTGGCAGCTGCAAAAGTCACCCCAGAAATAAATCTCAAACTCGCGAACCCTGCCAGCACCACAGCAACAGAAAGGGAGCTCAGTAAGCAGGGGATTGCACAGCCAGCTGTAATTTCCAAACCACTCATCAGTGGTATTCCATATCAACGACCTCGCTAGTCATTAGACATCGTGAGAGAGCAGAATGGGGCGCTCCCCGGAACTCATGGACTTCGAACGTGGTCAGGTGATTGGGTGTCATTTGTGTCATACGTCTGTGCGCCAGATTTCCGCGCTCCTAAACATCGGTAGGTCCACTGCTTCCGATGTGATAGTGAAGTGGAAACGTGAAGGGACACCTACAGCACAAAAGCTTACAGGCCGACATCGTCTGTTGACTGACAGAGACCGCCGACAGTTGAAGAGGGTCGTAATGTGTGATAGGCAGACATCTACACAGATCGTCACACAGGAATTCCAAACTGCATCAGGATCCACTGCAAGAACTATGACAGTTAGGCGGGAGGTAAGAAAACTTGGACTTCATGGCCGAGCGGCTGCTCATAAGCCACGCATCATGCCGGTAAACACCAAACAATGTCTCGCTTGGTGTAAGGGGCGTAAAGTTGGACGATTGAACAGTGGAAAAACGTTGTGTGGAGTGACGAATCACGGTACACAACGTGGCGATCCGATGGCATGGTGTGGGTATGGCGAATGCCCGGTGAACGTCATCTGCCAGCGTGTGTAGTGCCAACAGTAAAATTCGGAGGCGGTGGTGTTATGGTGTGGTAGTGTTTTTCATGGAAGGGGCTTGTACCACTTGTTGTTTTGCGTGGCACTATCACAGCACAAGTCTACAATGATGTTTTGAGCACCTTCTTGCTTCCCACTGTTGAGGAACAATTCGGGGATGGCGATTGCATTTTTTAACACGTTCGAGCTCCAGTTCATAATGGACGATCTGTGGTGGAGGGGTTACAAGACAATAACATCCCTCTAATGGACTGACCTGCACGGAGTCCTGACTTGAATCCTACAGAACACCTTTGGGATGTATTGGAACGCCGACTTCATGCCAGGCCTCACGGGCCGACTTCGATACCTCTCCTCAGTGCAGCACTCCGTAAAGAACGGGCTGCCATTCCCCAAGAAACCTTCCAGCACCTGACTGAGCTCATGCCTGCGAGATTGGAAGCTGTCATCAAGGCTAAGTGTGGTCCAACACCATATTGAATTCCAGCGTTACCGATGGAGGGCGCCTCGAACTTGTAAGTCATTTTCAGCCAGGTGTCCGGATACTTTTGCTCACATAGTGTCCTTATGTGTGATATTACACTTAATTTCTTTCAATTTCACTATAGATCAGTTTCAGTTAACATTGTCATTATCGAGTGACATTATATTCATTGTAGGTACGCAGATCAGCTAGAACATTATGACCACCTAGCTAACAGTCAGTATGACCACGTTTGGCACTGATAACAGGGGTGGTCCGTCGTGGCATGGTAGCAGTGAGGCCTCTGTAGGTAGCTGGAGGGAGTTGGCACCACATCTACAGACACAGGTCACCTAATTCCAATAAATTTGGTGAAGGGATGTGATGAGTTCTGACGCCACGCTTCAGTCACATCCCATATATGTTCGATCGGGTTCAGATGTGGTGAGTCAGTGAGCCATCACATCAAATGAAACCCGCCACTTTGTTCCTCAGCAACTGCGTCACACTCCTGTCCTTGTCACATGGGGCATTATCTTGTTTAAAAATGCCACTGCCGTCGGGAAACATGGTGATCATGAAGGGGTGTACGTGGTCTGCAACCCGTACGCGATACTGCTTAGTCATCATGGTGCCTTGCATGAGCTCCACTGGACCCGTGGATGCCCACTCGAATGTTCCCCAGAGCGTAACGGAATCGCCGCCAGCATGTCTCCGCCCAGCAGTGCAGATGTCAAGGAGCTGTTTCCCTGGAAGGCGACGGATTCGCGACCTACCATCGGCATGATGAAGAAGGTATCGGGTTTCATCAGACCATCCTACGCTCTGCCCCTGAGACTACGTCCAGTGCTGATGGTCAAGCGCCCATTTCAGTCGTAGTTGCCAATGTTGGGGCGTTAACATTGGCACTTGCATGGGGCGTCGGCTGCGGAGGCCCATCATTAGGAGTGTTCGGTGAACGGTGTCGTGTGGTTTCCTACCGTGGGGTTTGCTGCCGTGCGGTTTCCTACGAGCGGTGGCGCGCTAAACTTGTCAGAGGCCCGGTCCGACAAAACAAATTGAGGTTCACCTTGCTGCCCCCTCCCACCCTCCTCACCACACAGGAGTCTCCGAGAGTTTCAAACGCAAACGGAAGGAAGTCCGACATTGTTTACCATCTTCATTTTGTGTCGTGATAATGTACAAGGTATAACGTTATTTTGCGTAACACTGAAAGTGACTGCTCTCCAAATCTCGTTGCTGTCATTTAATAGCTATGCTGCCCCTTATACGACAGAAATCATTACATGATTTCCGTTGTTCGAATCTATTATTTATGTTTCGCAACTAAGTCGGCATAGAGGGAGCGGGGTGTATAAATATGAATCCTTATTTCCCAAACCAAGAGGAAGGTCACTGTCTACATAAAACTTCGTTCAGTGCATGGTGTAGGGTACTTTACTTATGGATTTCAACAAAAACCACAGTGTTGCTCCAATCTTGATGAAATTTTGTACATTTGATCTTCAAAACAAGGGAACCCCACCGTCTACGTGAAATTTCATGCGGTGTATGGCGGAGGGTACCTTACAACGGAATTACACACCGTTTGACTGATCAGCTTGGGAGTTGGCTCATGTATGTATGTTTTCGTGGTGAAGGCATTTATACAAGCCAACGTATGCTGGATTGCGGAGGGTTGGCCTACCTTTAAATAAATTCAACATCGTTTCGTCAATCAGCGTGAAAGTTGGCAGATATACGTATTTTTTCATAGACAGAGAAAGAGTAGATGGCATAACAGAGGCGGATGAGGAGATATACGGAGAGAGGAGAACATGATGGGGGTGGGGAGGGATGAGGAGATGCATCCAGATAAGTGAGAGAAGCAGATTAAAAGACAGAGGGAGCTGCAGGTAAACAGAGAAAGGGGGAAGGTGGTGAATGACTAATGGAACACTGTAATAAATACATAAATTAGGGGTGTTATTACGAATTTGATGTACTGTTAGGAAAAGCGGAGGAGGAGGTGGAAAGAGACGGGAAGATGGATGGAGATGGAGAGGAGGAGGAAGTTTTGTGAGAGAGGGCGGCAGATGGAGGATATTGGCGGAAGGAGGAGGTGGTTCAAAAATGGTTCAAATGGCTCTGAGCACTATGGGACTTAACTTCTGAGGTCATCAGTCCCCTAGAACGTAGAACTACTTAAACCTAACTAACCTAAGGACATCACACACACCCATGCCCGAGGCAGGATTCGAACCTGTGACCGTAGAGGAGGAGGTGGATAGAGAGACGAGATAGGAGTAAATGGACAAGAGAGATGAGGGAAGAGGGGATGAACTGACATAAAACTGGGATGAATAAACATCCGGGCAATGCCGGGTTTACTGTTAGTAATTAGATAAAAATTTACGCGACAATGGGCGTGTTCATCTGAAAGAAATTGCAGAATATTTTCTTGTGGTTAGACGCGGCGTAAAAGTCTCGATAACTAGAACGTTGTTCTTGATGTCTACAGATGATAAAATTCGTTGCTTAATATAGATGACTCCACCAAAGTTCATCTATTTGGAATTTCATATTTATAAAATGAACTGCATAACAATCAGCTGAAAAATGCTCCTGTTGGAGTACAATAAAGGCAAATATGACCGTGTTTAAAAGACTCTGACAGAAAAGTGGGCAACCAGCTGTCCGAGTCCTCATTCCACCTTCTTCCCCAAAAATTCTGGAAGCTTCACAGGACGAGTGACCATGTTATGTAAGAAATTTACCAAGTCAAATTTCACTTTTGATGAGTTAAAAATTCAATACATAGCAGATTTTGTATTAGAACTTTAGAAATACCGTTAAAAGCGTACTTTTGTGAATGAGATCCATCAAATACAAATAATTAGTTTCGCATGACATATATGACGAGCCGGCCGAAGTGGCCGTGCGGTTAAAGGCGCTTCAGTCTGGAACCGCAAGACCGCTACGGTCGCAGGTTCGAATCCTGCCTCGGGCATGGCTGTTTGTGATGTCCTTAGGTTAGTTAGGTTTAACTAGTTCTAAGTTCTGACTAATGACCTCAGCAGTTGAGTCCCATAGTGCTCAGAGCCATTTGCCATATATGACGAAACTCCAGAATCGGCAAGTTAACTTTGCGAAATTATTGATGCTGGTAAAATGTGTGCTGTATTTACACATACCGTTTTGAAGCAACAATATTTTTAAGGCCCACAGCAAATCATAGAATTTTTCACACAGAACATCACGGGAAATTTTTTATCATCCAACTTTTCGAATCTCTAGACCCCCTCCGTGGTGACGCTCGTGTTTCCGACTACAAATAAATATCGTAACCGTGAACTTTCTGACTGACATGAAAATAAGAACACCCTTTCACATTTTATCCAGGATTAGGACTGGCTATGGACGTAGTACATAGGTATGTTTGAATATTTTTTTTCATTTTATTTATTTTTTGTTGTTATTGTTATCGTTTATTTTTTGTTGTTTTTTGTTGTTATTGTTGTTGTTCAACATTACAGTAGCAAACTGATAACGTTTTTTGTATCAATTGTAATTTTTTATTCAATTTTTTGTAAAAAGGCTAGAGATTTTAAACACCTTTCTAAATCTCCTGAGTCTGCATACGTTTTCATATTGTCTTTTAATCTTTTGTCAAGATCTATGTACCTTTTCTTTCTTTTTTGAAGAGGTAGGTCAATTTTTTTTTAAATTTCAAAAATAGCATTCACTGCCTCCTCCTTCAGCTTTTAAATCAGAAAGTACACATTTGGATGTTTCTGATTTATGGAGGAGTTCAGTTTTCTATGCCAACCTTCGACAGCATTGACCGTTCTGTGTCGTTGGTTAAAAACATTCCACATTTCAATAGGTATATTAGGATTTTCCACCCACTGATAAACCATATAGTCTGCAAATGCTGTAATCTTCTCTCCGCTGGGCATTTGTTGCGTTATTAAAATCCACGCTTCATCGACAGTGTTAAGTGGAAGATGTGCCACTGCAGCATACATGCGACAAAACAATCGGACTTCCTCCCTATCCCTGTAGCCTTCGGTTAATCCCAGTTCCTGTATCTTCTTCCACAGACACTGGTTAAAGTGAAAATTACAACCGGAAAGTTGTGTTTCAGGGAACACTGAATTCATTGCATTAATTGTAGCCGTTTCAAAATCTAGCACTGCAGTTTTTGGTGACCACCCAGGCATCTTAGACTTCAATCCAGAAAAATGTCTTTCATATGAATGTTGACTTTTGTCTGGCAGCAAAGCAAATAATACAGGAAATATCTTAGTTGCCTCTTCTGTACTTATGATGTCGACATGGATTGTGTACAACTGTCAATTGTTTGAACTGTTTCGAACAGCTGTCATATGTCCCATCCATTAGCAGAGTTCCACTGTCACAAAGGATTTTCTCTGCTTATTGACAAGCAAATACTAAAAGTCTCTTGCCTGGAACAGAGCCATCAGCAATCTTCGAGAAACTATTACCTTCCGTTAATTTCAAAAGGTCTTCGCCAAGGTGAATTTCCGAACTAGAGCCAGGGTACTGGTTTGTCCCAGTAGCTACTCTTCTCGCCATACACAATTGAGTCTTGCAGCTGTCATCATTCGGAATATATGGCACGAATTCTAATCCTTTATCTTTCAAATCTTGAAATTCCCGCTTAAAAATTTGGGCTACAGGCACTGTCTTTTCTTCACGAACTCTTTTTCTGCAATTACGTAGTCTTTTCTTTATCTCCACATCTGTTTTGTCAGGTGGACAAGAATGTTGCTGTTGAGCAACGATTTCACCATTTGCAATTTTTAAACGGCCTCAGCACCTACTCCACTCATAATTGACGCACATCCAGTTCGCCTATTCTTCATTTTTCCTATAAATACGGTAGCGATGACCATCCTTGATAATACACAGCCTCCATTTCGTTGTTGTTATAACTTCCATCGTGTACACTGCATAGAACAGAAGTCGTATAAGAAAACGCACGGAACGAAAGCTATCGACGACGACACTGTCTGAGCCGGCCGCGGTGGTCTCGCGGTTCTAGGCGCGCAGTCCGGAACCGTGCGACTGCTACGGTCGCAGGTTCGAATCCTGCTTCGGGCATGGATGTGTGTGATGTCCTTAGGTTAGTTAGGTTTAAGTAGTTCTAAGTTCTAGGGGACTGACGACTACAGCTGTTAAGTCCCATAGTGCTCAGAGCCATTTGAACCATTTTTTTCGACACTGTCTGAGAAACGGTGACAACACCTACACTGAGGGTGAGCGACTGGGGTGGACAAGCAGTGGGGTGGGCTCTGTTCGCAAACACCTCGTTAGTGAACCAGTTGCTCGGAACAGCTTCGCTACATGCTGCACCCTTGTAGGAAACCCCACGATAAGAAACCCCACGTAGCCCGGTTAACTGTGTGTTCAGGCACACTTGCACTAAAACGGGTTCAGATGGCTCTAAGCACTATGGGACTTAACTTCTGAGGTAATCAGTCCCCTAGAACTACTTAAACCTAACTAACCTGAGGGCATCACACACATCCATGCCCAAGGCAGGATTCGAACCGGCGACCGCAGGAGCAGCGCGGTTCCGGACTGAAGCGCCTAGAACCGCTAGGCCACAGCGGCCGGCGCTCACTTGCACTCTGCCCAGCATTACAGTCTGATATTAGTTCCGCCATAGTTCGCCGCGTGTCCTGTTCTACCAGTCTGCCCATCTATGACGTCCGACATCTGTCATGAAGGATGACGACCCCACCCCACGACGTGTGGACGTGATTTTACATTGGTTTCGCCACGTGTTGAAGACACCCACCACAGCATTCCTCGTTCACCTGGAAAGCCTTTCAGTTTCCGAAACCCTCGTGCCGAGCCTCCGGGTCATCAAAATCTGCCCTCGGTCAAACTGAGATAGAAGGCGCGCCACCGCCATTCTACGCACGGACAGCACGCTCACTGATACTAAATGCACCGTGCGTGTGTCTCATTCCTCGTCATGTGACGCTGTTATCGCCTGGACAGGTTTATATCGACAGTAGATCGGAGGTCATAATGTTCTGGCTGGTCAATGTATTTATGTTATGATCGAACATTGAACATGGATTGCTACTTAGCCCGCATCTCGTGGCCGTGCGGTAGCGTTCTCGCTTCCCACGCCCGGGTTCCCGGGTTCGATTCCCGGCGGGGTCAGGGATTTTCTCTGCCTCGTGATGGCTGGGTGTTGTGTGCTGTCCTTAGGTTAGTTAGGTTTAAGTAGTTCTAAGCTATGGGGGACTGATGACCATAGCTGTTAAGTCCCATAGTGCTCAGAGCCATTTGATTGCTACTTACGTGTATACTGTCTAGACCAGTGGTAGTCAACCTGCTCCTTACCGCTCACGAGTGTCGGGTGGTAGGTGGTTGGAGTTTGAAAAACACTTTTATTAAAATTCTGACATGATGCATTTGGTAAGTAATTGTTATTATATGTTTCAACTTGCTGTTGATCTGCCTTATAAAATTTATAAAACATATTTACTTCCGTACCTTATAAATTAATGTTACCGTGGAATTGGTGGACGCTTAGAAAATTTTACTACTAACAGAGATACAAAGGTGGGCGGTAGGTGGAAACGATTAACTGGCCCTGGCCTAGATGGATCGACATACATGTAACATCGTTGGTAACTGTATTTTGACGTCGTTATATTTTTGTGGAATTAAGTTAGTAATTAATTTGTTATGACTCTAATTTGACAGTTTTATAGCTAGGAACTCCTAGGTTTGAAATTTGATTAACCGTATATCTATTTTTGCTGTGTGTTTGCAGTAGTCTTTGTGCTGTGTGTTTGCAGTAGTCTTTGTTTATAACGACAGTAGGTGCTCTTCATATGCAGACTAATTTATCGACTACTACAAATATGCAGCAACCACAGATATACGCAAAACCAAACAAAGTGTATATCATCTGCATAACAGTACTTACACTTTGTAAACGTCTGACATCGTAGCTTCAAATCTGTCAAATTGCTGTTGTAACAAACATAGAAAGTCACTCAAAATATCGTTCCCAACGATGTTATATGTATACCGAGCATCAAGACAATGTGTACTTACATAGCAGTCTATGCTCAACTTTCTGCCTTAACATAAATGTGTGTAATGAAAATAATGTCACCAACCTCGTACAGCAATATTGAAAATGGCTATCTTGGCGGAAACAGGCCCGTTGTGAAAGAAAAAGGAATTAGTATCACGCAGAAGTGGGTCTGGATACTCGTTATAAATACTTCTGGCCGAGTTTACGTCCCAAGGAGGAAACATCGCTGGTGTTCGGTGATGATCTGGACAGCCATATCGTGGTATTCCATGGGCTCCATTGTTAACCTGCAAGGTTTATGTGACCATTTTAGCTGACAGAGCCCGTCCAATGGTACAATATCTTCTACGCAATGGTAATGTTGTGCTCCAAGACGAATGGGCTCCAGTCCACACAGAGAACTTTCCCTCTCCATAAAAATGGCTCTGAGCACTATGCGACTTAACTTCTGAAGTTATCAGTCCCCTAGAACTTAGAACTACCTAAACCTAACTAACCTAAGGACATCACACACATCCATGCCCGAGGCATGATTCGAACCTGCGACCGTAGCAGCAACGCGGTTCCGGACTGAAGCGCCTAGAACGGCTCGGTCATAGCGGTCGGCTCATAAGTTCACAAGTTAAATTTTCGGATGTAGTTCGGTTATTTAAAAAGGAACACATACACGAGGACAGATTTCTCTTTATTTGCTAACGTTTCCCCTTGTGTAACGAAACTAAAGTAGAGCCACACTCACTTCCACTATTTCGCTTTCGTCCATGTCGCGGCCATAGTGTGGCTTATATAAATACCTTTGGCCGGGCAATGTGTAGACGCAAACATTACTAGCAACGGTGACCTGCAATATTACCGTAAATGTGTCCGCCATTCGTGAGGTCTCATTGTCGGGATATATTGTAGGCAATATGCATTTTTTGTGGCCCATGTTTCTGGGGAAAGGTAGGCAATTGCTTATTTAGATTGTAACGACCCTTATCCATATAACGGAGGACGACCAATGTTCATCGTCGTTAGTACCTTCAACGATTTTACAGAATCAAGTACTCGACTGATATAATAAATAACATCGAACACTGCCTTCAAACAAAAGTCTGGAGTGGCGTTTCATTCCACAGTGGCGTTAACTAATGTGAGCGCTCCGCGGGCTCGGCGCCAGCCACTGACAAAAAGCTACAATTCTTTACGTTTCCTGTGCAGCTCGCGCGCGCTTATAAAAGGCAATTTGGGTATCGAGGCAGGGATCAGGCGGGACCCGACGCGCCTATCGCGCCATCTGGCGCCGCGTGCGCTGCGACCACCATTTGTCCCGCGCTTGACAAAAGGCGCCCACGTCCTTCTGCCCCACTTGTGTCCTTGAGCGGCCAGTGCGCCGCGCCTCTGCCACAGCCACAACAGCTAAGACACCAGCAGAGCGCAAGCAGACGCTGCTGCTAACAGCGATGTGAGTCCAGTCTTCCATTAATATCAATACTGTTATGAAATAGTTTAACAGGGTACGTATAGTGAAAACTTCGGACTACTCGATCAAGCTATAACTGCTTGTGTAAGATACGTGTGTAACATTCGGTTGCTTGATCACATCTTTCTTGCTACGCCCAGGTAGGCTGGATTCGACCGGATAGGAGACGTGCTTTTCACAGGCGCTGTTTATTTTAACGGTTCCATAGTCGCTGGAGGTGTTGGTACCCCTCCTTACGTATCATATTCTGTCATCTTTGCAATATCAGATCAGATACGTCCAGTATCTTGGCTCTACCGTTGCATAACGCTACGTATTTCCCCACCTTCTGTTTCTATACGACTATGACAGAAACTAACCTGTAACCCGCGACTAATCCAAATGGACTCTGTATTGAAGAGGAGATTAAATCTTTATCTGTTATCATCGACGTAACTTGGGTCTCAGCATAACCCATCTGTTTTCCTTCTATCCAATAAGAAACCTTATCTCTCTTACATTGCGAAGTATCCGTGCTTTTCTCAATCCTTTCCACTTTTGTTTTTTCTGTTCATTTCATCCGGTAACCTTACCGTATTATTTCTTGCTCTTCTTCTGACCTATCGGCTTCTCGATATTGATTCCTTCCAACCTGTTGCCACACTTTTCGGTTACAAATCATTACTCACTTACGACAAGAACATATTGAGGAAATCGCTTAACAAAATGTTTACACGATTAATAGTTTTTAAATTCCACTTATTATTATAGTCTCTACAGAGTGTTCATAATTGAAGTCTCAGTTTCAGAACACTGTAGAAGGAAAACCACTGCTCAGAATGGCGTTACATTTGAACAGGATATCATTAACGAAGGGAGAAACGTCACGGAACAAAAAAAAAAAAAAAAAAAAAAAAATTTGACCAATTGATGGTGCTGTAAGCGTCAGAATATGCACACCAACAGGTGCACGGTACGCGGTAGTTCCTCAGTCTGCAACCTAGACGCCTAACATGATTGTCTGCATGAAGAATGGCCAACTGCTGGTGGAGTTCTTTTATAAGAACGGTGACTGTGCACCAGTAGTTCTGCAAAGTTCCAGATACTCAAGGATACGAAAAAAGTCGTTGGTCCGATGTCTGCTGTGTCTGGAGAAAATGATTAAAAAATTTGGAAAGACAGGCGCTTTTGAAGTGCACTGGGGCAGAGGGAGGAAAGCAGTTATCTGACGACTGTCGAAGAGATGGCCTCATCATTATAGGAAGTGTGGAGCGATCGCGTTCAAACATGCATTGCACGGGGAATTACCCGCACGTTGGACATACCTGCGAGCACGGTACGTAAAATCCTACGAAACATCCTGCATTGCTATCCATACAAAACGACCCATATGAATATGGGTGAGTTGCTCCCTGCTGGCCTGCCAGCAAGGCAAACGTTCGCCCTGGAACTCACTGCTGGCACGGAAGTGGACAATGAGTGGCCACCGAGCGCTCTGTGGACAGACGAAACCCATTTCCATATCCAAGGACGTGTCAATACACAGCAACGGTAAATACGCACGCACATCAACCGGTACCACTTCATTCTGCTGTGAGGAGCGGGTTGACGGTATCGTTTATTGTAGGGCCGTATTTTTTCGAGGAGATGAGTTTTGAAGGTCCTGTCGCCTCTACTGTCACTGGTAAACGCTATTAGTGTCTTTTGCATACAGTATCATTCCAACATTCAGCTGCGCGGATTTGTGGGTAGGATCATTTTTATGCAAGATGGCGCTGCTCCGCACAATGCACAGCCAGTAACGCGGCTGCCGCAGAGGCATTTCGCAAATGCTAGAATTTCCAGCTGTCATTTCCATACAGCTTGACCGTTCAGAACACCTTATCTTAGCCCGTGTGACTTCTGGCTGTGGCGTTATGTGAAAGATGTTTGGTTCAAAGCTACAATCACGGACGTAGTTGAACTGTAGGCACGCACTGCGCAGCACAATCGTAGACTGCATATTGAAGTTGTCTTGCGGCAAACTCACAGCTAGAAACGATGTCACTTTGCTTTTTATAAAGTGTTTGGCCTCCAGATAATTAAAAACACATGTAAGTCAAATGGCTCAAATGGCTCTGAGCACTATGGGACTCAACTGCTGAGGTCATTAGTCCCCTAGAACTTTGAACTAGTTAAACCTAACTAACCTAAGGACATCACAAACATCCATGCCCGAGGCAGGATTCGAACCTGCGACCGTAGCGGTCTTGCGGTTCCAGACTGCAGCGCCTTTAACCGCACGGCCACTTCGGCCGGCCTACATATAAGTCTTTTACGCCTTTTTTGCACCCAGGGCAATTTAAAACAGATGTCATTTTGGGTTTTATACACGCGGGTTTTGGCCTCAGGACAATTAAAAGCCGAGTTTTCTCATACGATGTTGTCGTTGAGGATGAGCTAGGCAACTAAAACTGCCACAACTGTTGACTGCCGAACTTGTGCGGTCGTGCATATTGAACGTTACAATGGTGTAAAGTGTAACTCACATAATAGCCGCCGTATTGCGACTGATCTGTCGTTTGTAGCCGACCCCATTCACGTTAACATGCCTAAAGTGCCACATATTGATAAAATTTTCGTTAAATTTCTTTTTTTTTTTCATGACATTTCCCCCTGCGTCAATAATGTGATGTTCAAATTTGACTTCATTCTGAGTATTGGTTCTCTTTCTACAGCGTCTTGAAACTGGAACATTATTTATGGTTACCCTTACATTTTAATATCATTGTTATTGCTGTATGTTTCTAATACTCTTTACAAATTGTAATATTGATGCACTAAGAATGTCTGGCTGCATCTGAGGGATGGCCGTAAGTCCCTAACTTTGATGGATAAAATATACGTCTGAATAAATGTATAAAAAACGTACCACATACGCAGGAACTTGACAGAAATGGCGTTACAGACAGATCATTATATGGTGTGTAGTTTTGGGATTGTTCAGCTGTTAACATGCCAACAGATATTTCGGTCACTCGTTGTAGAACAAGTAAATAAAAAAAAAATTAACAATGAAAGCGAAAACTGTGATTTTTCGACAGTATTGCAAAAATTGTTTGCATTTCAATTGTGAATAAACAGCTCTAAGATACATTTAGCATTCTAAATAGAAAACATATCTCTACAGCTTTTCATATTTATATATTGGAACTACTGACTAAATAAATTCATATATAACGTGATGTGGGCCCTTTTTTCCGCTACAGTACTCGACACGGAGCGACCGATGCGCCTACGAGGCGTCTGGCAACATTGTCACTTGACTGCGTCAACTTTCAACGCTAGTCATCAGTCTTATGGACGGCAACTCGGTTAGCCGTATCACCAGCTCGCTACATACAGTTTAATATGATTGTAGCAATGTAAGATGACAGACAGTTAACTAAGAAGTCACATAACAAGGGAGAAGATGGGGAGTGTGGTACTTGAATTTAATGAAAGGGGTCTGGAAGGGGTGTGAAGAGGAAATCGCGTAAAAGAGGCTAGTTCAACCATTTCTAGTTTGTTCTTCCAGCGTTTGGAGTTCTTAACAATTACATATGACAATAGGCATCGAACACGTTCAGAGAGACGGTAACATCACAATAGGCCGGAGAGTACGAGATGCAGAAAGGGGTGACGCTGACAGAATGACAGAATTATGGTCAAAGTGCTCACCCACTCCTTAGTCACACATGGTGACCTAATAAACAATGGAGAGCTGATATACAGAAAATGTCATGAGGTAGAATCCCAACCACCCCCCCCCCCCCCCTTTCCCGCCCAACGCATTGCACAAGAAGCCTTAGTTACCGTAAGAAAACAGAAAACTGCGACAGTGCCAAAGACAACTGCCTCAAATGCCTAATGTAAACTGTAAAGGATAACATGCCAGTGCCACTAGCGTCATCTTGACCTGCCAGGCCAAAAGATGCGGTATCAAAATAATTTCAGGCTCCTCTCAAAGAAGCAGAAGCCTCAGTGCAACTAAGAAGAAACATAGACAGTGCCACCGTAGTGTCCACTCAAAAAGAACACCTAATTCGTATGGCCACCACAGTGCTTTTGAATATGTTTTGAGAGGTGGCATGAGCCCCCTCTCATATTTCTATCTTATGATTCTCCTCTCTAATTGCATGCGGTGGAAAGTTGCTATTCCTTCACATGCGGACTTCCCACGCAGCGTCTCTCGTCACCCGGGTGGTCCAGTGACAGGTGGGCTCCGCTGATCTGGAGAGGGTTAAGCCGACGGGTGTGAGGAAGTCGAGTGAATGCTTTGCAGACGCCGACATTGTCAAAAGACACGCCCGGAGGGGTCTGAAGTAGCGGCTGGGCTACAGGTTCCGTTACTTCGCAGAATCTTAGCGAAAACACTTTCTGGCAGGCTACCAGCGAGACTTGGGAATGACTTGTGTACCCAGGCAGTTGTGGCGGGAAAATTCCCGCGCTTTCTGCAAAATAGTAACTGTGATTGGCTTGCTCAGGGCATAGCTCCATGATGTAGCAAAATCAGCGCAGAAATTGGCGCCAAGAATCTCCATTGGTGGAATGGTAGTGCTCCGGCAATGGAGTGGAATTTTCCGCCGGTTTTCGAGTTGCTGATTGGAATGTTTAACCACGGCCACTGTCGTGGGGGCGGGAATGTTGTGTGTTTGGCCTGTACGGGTGCTCTAGGTAGTCGGCTCTCGCCTTTCGGTCAAGGACGTCGAAGCAACCAGCCATCGCCTCCGGTGCGCCAGATCGTGTTCTGGCAGTTAAGAAGACAGTTTGGTAATGTATGTCCGCAGCACCGGCAGATAGGGATTTTCCTAGGTGATAATCAGAGCTCAGCAGAGCGCGCCTGTTTGTCTTTTTCTAATTTTGTTCTGTCTTGGGTAGCAGCAATTAATGTGGGGTTAGCTGTGTGTCTCTCTTAAGATTTGAGTGGCAAGGAATTGGCTCCACATACCACTTCGTCATAAACCTCACAATCTAGTTTAGGGACAACTTCACCTTCACAGCGTCTGTTTGAGTATCCAATTTGAGCCAATTTGATGTATTATATATGTTTAATGTGCTTTTGGTTATTATTTTGTGTTTAGGCTTAATAAATCATATTGTTATTTTGGACAGAACTTTCATTCTGTTAATCGGTAGAGCAACCCATCATTTCTCACTATGTTAATGAAACCTTCCTTTATTTAACTTATTTATCAAATTAAATTATTGCAGGTGCCAAACTCTTTTCTACTCCACTTGTAGGGTTGATTACAGTCAGTTTGCATATATTTTTTAATTCATGTGCAATAGCAAAAGTCGGAGTTAGAATAGGGGGGGCTTAGAGCATCATTTACATATGTAGATTCTAGAAGAATGTAGTGTTAAATACACTGCTTGCCCCGGCACCTCGCAGTTTCAGCATAAAGAACAAGACATCATAAAAGTTATGAGCCAGGTGTCTTACAGCATCTTTAAGAAGACTTGTATAGTCACTCATAGTAGGCTACAGTTGTACTGCAACATTAAAAACCTGTCCTACAGCCCACTGGTAGAAAATAACTAGAGCGAGACAGCCCAGTAACCGCCACCCCGTCACCACCCAGCCCCTCACCCACTCCTAAGCCCTTTTTACTCACATCCACAATGGCTATTAAAAGACCACTTAATCTCTTTTTCACCAGTGCAGCAGGCCTCAATAACGAAAAGCTGCTACACAAATACTCCCAAGAACAACACAACATAGATGGGGCAATACTGTCCGAAAGTTGGACCAGCAAGTCCTAACTTCCGGAACACAACCTCCACATTAGACACAGACATGACGGCAGAGGACGAATGGCAGTACATACCCGAACAGATCTCCCAACCGAAGAAGTTCCCTCCCTCCACAATTCCAAAACATTGACTTGGTAATGGTGTGCAGTGAAAGAAACCCAGGCCAAATCTAATTTGCATCTACAACATACACCTAATCAGTATCCCAAAAGACTTCATTTGTTATGTGATGAACTTTCAGCATTACATTATCATGGAAGACTTAAATGTCAGACATGAACTGCTGGGCAGCACAAGGCTTAATAACAATGGGACATTCTCACATGACTTCCTGACTGTAGAGAAGATCTGGAGACTATCCCTAGCTGGATCAACTTTCATAAGTTACAGAGGACACTCCATTTCCAGGCTGCACCTTCTTCATCTCATAGTTCACTGACCATACCATTGACCCAAAACCTGTCGACAACATAACGAATGACCATCTACGAATCATACACTGACGCGGGAAAAAATCGCGGCGCCAAGAAGGAGATGTGCGACGTAAACCAAAGTTGGTAGGGGTGTTTCTACCTCTGAAAGCCATTCGAATAACAGTGGCGCAAGGAACGCCACGATGAGTATGTAAATCAGGTTTGTTTCAAATACACGCTGTAACTGTCGTGAGCGTCAATTGCCTTTGAGATTCGACGTGGTGAGTTGATGTTAGTCAGAAGTGCCTTTAAGGTTCAAAGACGCCATAATCATCACCTCACTGAGCTACAAGAAGCCGGATATTCCTTCTCCGATATAGCCGGAAGACTTAGCAGGACGACAACTGCAGTGTCTTCCATAAACATCATCAACCGTCCCTGTATTGACTGACCAAGTGCGACAGGCATGAAACTCAATCCCTCAAACTGACATCTGGCACCTGTACAACACAATGCATGCGCGTTTGCACGCTTGAATTCAACATTAGGGCGGTTACACCAGTTATTAATGTACCAGCATTTCCATTTGCAATGGCTTATCTCGCGCTTATATTAACCTGTGATCTTGTAAATGTCAATCACTTGAATATGTTACCTAGACAAATGCATTCCTGAAACATCATTACTCTTCATTAATTATTTTTTAGAGTTGCAATATTTTTCGTCAGTGTATTTATGACTATTGCTACGGGCAGACCCCCAGAAAGCAGCAGCAAACTGGGAGCCTTTTGAAGACTTTATACAAAAGCAGCTACAGTTCGCCACGACTATCGCTGACGACCAAGACATGGAACTAATCAACAATAAAATAAACTAGACCTTAAAGACGCACACGGACGTGGTAATCCATAAAACTGCCATCAGAAGCCTCAGACCGGCCATACCAACAGAAGTTCTTAGATTAATCCAGAGAAAGAGACAGAAATACCACGAAATTACAAGAACAAACAACCCGGTCCACAAACCCTTTAGGAATAAGCTTCATGCCCAAATTAAACGAACCCCGTCCAGTCACAGACAGCAACACTAGAATGACACATGCCGAAGACTTGGCGCTAGAGACGAATGCAAATCCTTGATAAAATTTAAAACTCTGACAGGCCACAACACCCAAGCCAACATAAACGTAATCGTTAACAGTGCCCCAGTGAGCACTGACAAAGAAAAAGCAGACGCCGTCAGAGACGTAGTACAGTCAGGTCATTCATTCCCATATGACGACCAGTTTGTCGACAACTTCAAACAACACGCGATTAGGGAACTACCATAAATGCTAGTAACTCCCACAGTACAGACAGAGAAGATAATTTCCTAACATAGGAGATTGCAGAGGGCGAAGTGACAGACGGACAGACGTTATCATGATAGGAGTGGAGGCAATGGCATAATTAGGCAACTCCTAAGGAAATCCGCAATGACAGTCATTGTCCTTCTTATGACCACTGTTTTCAGTTACTGCCTCACGTACGAAACCATTACCGTTGCATGGAAAAGGCCTAAAACAATTATAATCCCCGAAACTTAAAGTCACCTACCGGTCTTCCCATCATTATCAGTTCTAGATGTCTTCAGAAAAAAACTATTGAAAGAAGTAGCACATACAGGCTCAACAAATTTGCAGTCTTACACCAGCTTCTGCCCGACCACCAAGCAGTCTTCAGACGACATAGATCGACAAGCAACGCCCTTCCCAGTTTATCCATATACGTGATCGAATCTGTCTACGCAGGATACTGCACACTTGCAATGTTCCTAGATACTGAACGTTCTTTCAATTCGGCACAAAGGGCTACTTTACAAACTAATAATAACAGGCGTCTCCACTGAGGCTACCATGGTCATGCAAAACTTAATATAAGACAGATGCTGCAATGTGCACAGTAAAGAAACGACATCTAATGAATTCACTCCACAAGCAGACGTAGCACAATGGATATTCCATCCCCCTCCTCTACAGTCTATAGACTATCGACGCCCCTCCTAACGCTAGAGCAAACGAAAACCAACCCATGGTGTTCGGCATAATTGACAACAATCATTCAAAGACGGACACGCTGCTACGTACCCCGATTACAGACTTGTAAACTTGGGTGAAGTATTAGCGAATCAATCATAACCCAGACAAAGGAAACTGAACGGCTAACGACAAGACCAACAACAAGTCAACCTAAACTTACGAGACGTCAGACGCAATCTATCTGCTCGGCAAAATACTTAGGAGTCTACTTCGATGGGTACTTGAACTGGAAGACTCTCACTAATCGAACTCTACTCAAAATACTCAGGTGACAAAGACTAATCAGATTCGTCCACGGCCGCTTCCATGTGCGCTGCACTACCACAGCTGTAAACACTTATCAGACTTTCATTAGACCTGTATTTGAATATACTGCTACACCCGTACTGCAACATTTACAGTGCAGCAGAAAGACGACTACTTCGTAGCATACTCAGACTACAGTGGACCGCACCCAGGACAAAAGCGTACATTGCAGCAAAAGTCATACCCCTACGTACTAGACTATCAAAACTTCTTGCCAGATATGAACGTCACTTAAAGAACAGGATTTGATTTTACTTAATACTCACACATAGATCCCGACGCACGACAAAACCTAAAGAGAAGTACATATACCCACCGCTAGCCATTACGTATAACACAAACGTCACTTACAAAGACATAATCCTCGAGATGGACACATTGGTGAGAAACAGCTCCCTCACTCTTCACGTAGCATCTGTAATCTCAGATGCACACAACAAAAACGGATAACAGAAAAATACGATAAGTACATCATTACCAGTGAGACACATGACCTGACTTGACTAGTCAAGACGAGAGTCGGTCTCTAAATGTGATCTTAGATTTAGTTACAGACTCAGAATAAGTACCAGTTCTAAATGAAACCATTGTCAAAAATAAACACAAATGTAGCCTGTTCAAGATAAAGTAGAAGATATGTATTCAGATTTAGACTTAGAATTAGACAACAAAGTACTAAAATCGAAAATTGCTTGTAACACACTCCTTGCAAATAAACGTAAGGTAAGTGGAACTAATTTCCTTTGTAATTCAAATTACTATATGTAACCAAAATTAGCTTAAGCAACAATTGCAAAACATAAACTGAATGGAAATAAAGCATGTAATTAGAAACAGAACATTGCCACAAAAAGCCTACGAGCTCTCATCCGCAAATGAAAGCTTTTTTACCTTTTATTTTTTAAATAAAGGACAGATTCGGTGTTGTCAGGAGAGCCTATACCAAAGAGAAACAAATTCTCGGCAAATTTAGCGGGGATCTTTGGAAGAAATATAGCCCAGTCCTCGCGAATATCTCACGGGTATAGGTAGAGAAAACCTATTAGTTGATGATTGGGCAACGATTCTGCTGCCAACATCGTAAATCTTTCGTGGGGACCATCACGTGTTAAAAGAGTTTAGGGCGCATATAGGGGCCTATAGACAGCTTTCCGTCGCTCAATACACGAATGATATACCACAAAAAATCAATAATATTCGTATAGTAGATGCACTGTAGAGTGCCATACGAAGTATGTATGTAGCTTTACGTGTAGAAATTGATAGCAAGCGGCTTCGAAAAACACAGTTTCTACTCAGCACCGATATTTAATTTTAAATCTATAATCTGACAGTCACATATGAATTCCAAAAACAACTGTGGACGTCAGCAAGAAAGCTGACTCGGTTGACAAGTATACCACATACAACGTAATCAGAGAATTTTGTTTTAAACATGAACAGGGATATCCACACCTTACAGCACTTCAGGACATAGGCTCAGAAGTACTGTTCATGGGAGAATCCACGAAGCTCTTTGAAATAAATACGGTCTTGTTTACGGTATACGGTACAACATAAATTTTTTTAAATAAACAAACACAAATCGTCTGTAAAGCTGTGAAGAAAGAATCATTGTGATGAAATTACCTGTATAGCATTTGAAAATCTGTCAGAGACGGAAATAAAAGTAGGTCTCTATGAACAGGTAATCAATAAAGCAAAGGTAAGAATCTCTGCAAACAAAATAACTTTCTTCTACCATAAAAATACATAAGAATTTTTAATATAGTTGATAATATAGTAAAGGCAAGAAATTCATGTACCTAAGACAGGTAGTAAAAAAATGTGTTAGTGTGATATACCATAGCAGCAAAGAGGTACTAAGTGAAAACTATGTGGAATAATTACAAGTGTTTACGATAAAAGTATATTTCTAGAAATGAAAGAATAGTGCATTACACCATAGTAGGAAAATGAAATGCCTCTGTGCAAATAAGTTCCGAGCAGTGAACCATAAATTAGACAACCTGGAAGTATGGGAGCGAAGAATTATGAGTAAAAAGAAGCACAGAAGCCTGTGAAGTAAATGTAAAAATATAAAATCACAAAAATGCAGGAAAAATTACGAAAAGTAGAATGATATCTTTTGGACGCTTAGAAGGAAGAAATGAAGATGAACACTTAGTGTCAAGAGATCTGAAACACCGTCCTCCCAAAAATGAATCTAATGTCTTACCAGAGCGTAACTTTCCATTGTTTTCTGACATTTCACTGTGAACAAGTAATTGAAATTTATTTAGACTGTACTTCCAAACTTCCTGTACATAGTGAAGACGTCAATTTGTTTAGCAATAATTATTTTCCTTTTTATGGTTCAAATGGCTCTGAGCACTATGAGACTTAACTTCTATGGTCATCAGTCCCCTAGAACTTAGAACTACTTAAACCTAACTAACCTAAGGACATCACACACATCCATGCCCGAGGCAGGATTCGAACCTGCGACCGTAGCGGTCGCGCGGTTCCAGACTGTAGCGCCTAGAACCGCTCGGCCACACCGGCGGGCTTCCTTTTTTTAATTAGGTTTCTTAATACAGCACAGCTACTTTAATTTCAGTATCAGTTCCTATTATTATTGTCCTCTGTTTCGAATTCTGGCAAGACAACAGATGTGAATATAGGAAAAAGAGACATAGATAAGTTAAAGCCTGCGTTGCAAGCTGTGACCGAACTATCGGACTAACTGCAGGTAGAGTACAACATTTCTATCCGCCACGACACCAGGAGGGAAGCTTTACAGCCGACAGAATGAACAGTGGACCTGGAGCAGTGCCTCGTCGCTCAGTACAGTAAATGAGTACTTCACCATGTAAAGTGAGATGAATGGCGTAGGTTACCCACAACCGCGGCCGAAAGTTTAGTCTGTACAATAACACGACGATGCCATCATTTAACCTAAAAAGTTTTGTTGAGGCTTAGAAAGTTCTAAGCAAATGACAACTGGAAACGAATGAACTGGAATTAACGCTGCTGTTTACCGTTAGATAAACCCTACTCCGTTGCAGAGGTCGCTAACGCACTCCTGTGCGGTGACACTCGACTCCGAGGTAAGCTGTTTCCAGTACCGGTGTGGATGAAATTTTCGCTGCCAGTATTTGGCCGGCAAGTGGGGGACAGTTGCTGGTGTGAATCCTTGTGCCATTGCGAGCCATTAAATTTCAAATCTCTCCTCTGTATCTCAGGAAATGAAGCATGTGACACTATTGATGGTGATCCGTCTGTCGGATGCCGACGTTGGACTCGACCGCTACATTGTTGCTATTCAAGCGCAGTAGGAAAGGTGCACGCAGCAGCAAGTTTCACTCTCTCCCTGCTCTTAACATCATCGTACTACACAGACATAGCACTACACTATACACACATCCATTACGCTCACCTACTCTCGACAAATACACGTACGAAACAACTCTCACCTATCCGCAAGGAAAATGGCCAACGTGTGCGGACGGACATCCGGAAGACAGGCGGCTGAACACACCTCGTGGGATATCCCTATCAACAATTTCTACAACTGAATTCGTATCTCTAATGTGTAGACCACGTTTGGAAAAATAATCTAAAAGGATTTCTGTTACTTGGATGGTACACAAAAAGGCTGGTGATGTGAAAGCAGTGGGCACTGAAAATTATAAGCAAAGGCATTAGCGTATTTGCTTAGCAAATTATCAGCTACCGGTAGAATTTCGTCGAATAAAATTCTTTCTCCGCTAAGACCAGCTTTGATAACGAAACTAATTGATGGTTGGCACTGCATACAATATGGCATGTCGACAGCAGCGCTGCAGTGTTGCGCCGTGTCGCGGCGCACAGCATGCATGTTTTATCGCACACAGGGTTCCCCTCGAATCTACCATTAAGATATAATCAGTTATTTCTCAGACAAAAAACTAGGCACTAGTTAAATGGCGTACTGAAAGATTACAACACGAAGGTACTTCTAGCTCGCACTGATATATACTCTCATCGCTTGTTTCCTCTGTACTTCTTTACATGCCTTCTGTTACATTTTTACGTCGCGTAACTGATGTTAACGTGGATGTAGCAACTTGGCCTTAATAAAAATGTTGACCTTAGTGTCATATGAAAGGTAATTGTTGTTTCAGCCATCAAATGTTGCTGTGGGGTTAATTAGCGAATTAATGTTTGTCACTTTACTTAATAGCAGTGAAAGTCGAATGAAAAAGAAAACCATTCTGATAGGCATGCAAAACCAACAGCATTATTTAGATGCTCAAAAACCTTTCATTAAAACTGAAGATGAAACGGCCCAAGGGAAACATATGCTACACACATTCTTAATGTCTGTGGAGAATGAGAATTGTAAATTATTCTTCTTTCGAGTACGGTCATCTCCGAAACATGTGAAGTAGTGAGGTGTACTTATTTTTCACATTCCAGTAAATGTTTCCGATTTTTTTTCTTTCCTCTATCTTTTTTCTGTCTTTCCTCTTTTGGACACCATTTACGCTTCTATTTAAATTGTAAAGTGTAATATTGCTTGTACTGTGTCCTCTGTTAAACATATGACGAAAATGCCCCTTGCCTTTGCTACGACCCACTGAGAGCCATTTCTCTGACGTAAACACGTTTCAGAGTTCCTGTGATGATTCTACTTTTGCAAATTATAACTGTTTGGAACATTATGGGCAGGGCTCACCAATCATCTCGGGAGTTTGACAATCCAAATCCGGGTTCAAACACGCAACAAAAGTATCGCCACAGCTGGTTGCATACTGCAGTTTCAATGCAGTTCATTGTGTATACTCCCAGTTTTTAGTGGAGTAACTAAAGAGACTCAACGTTTCTCATGCCACAGAAAGTTCAACTTGGTTGTACTTTGTTGCGCCACTTTCCTTCTGTCACTGCACCCTAGTGGCAGTATTTCGGAACACGAGTATTCTGTCGCCGTTATCGTGGAGTAATGACTGCTGTAATCCATTCGATTTCTGTGTGTTTTCATTTCGTTACTGAACAAAGTGAAAACAGTGATCGGCAGGTACTCTTTCTTATTTTCTGGAACTACAGGAATAGCAAACTATGTTTGATTTTCTTCACCAGTGCATGTGCATATACGTGGACTAGCGCGCGTGTGTGTGTGAAGGGAATATTTGCCAACCGATGACGTATCCCTGATCTTAAAAAGATTATAGTATACGTATAAACATGATCTGTGAGACCATGAATTATATAAATTGTGGATTATATGCAGGAAATATCTACCTAGTGTGATGTGGCAGCTGTTAAACTAAAAATAAGTTATCGAAATGCCTATATCAACGAATGCAATAACATTCTAAAATCTTGGAAGAGAGGCGTATATGCAGATGATATTGACATGCCAGCTGTTGGTTATTGCCACTGCAGACAGCATTTTCGTCTCCAAGAATTATTTCTTTTATAAACGTGTTTGTGGCCCCTGATTTATCCCTGTGCGAAGTCTGTTTTCAGATCCCACATTTGGGTTTTGGCTTCCATGTACTTAACTCTTGTCACAGCTCTGATGTCATAACCTGCAGTATAACACGAACACCCGCCCATATGACTTCAACTTACGACATATTGAAAGCAGTGCAACTACATAGAATTTGTGGCGTCCTGTGTGAGCGTAGCTCATGAAGCCACGAGCTGTGGCACCAGAGTAGCTGCGTGTTTGAACCGCTCTTTCACGCGCCAATTTGGTACGATATCCGTCTGGTGGACATCAAACCACTCTATCATTCAACGTCAAGAAAAATAACTGCTTGCATAAGGGCCAGAGTTGGTCCAATGTGTTAGTGACGTGCTCAATTTGTGAAGCTCTTTCTCTTGTCTGTACATGTGCATTACACCTACCGTTTTCCGTCACTTTCTGATAATTCCTTCGTGGTGCGTCGTGCTTTCCTTTTTGTCTTAGAGTGTATCATAATCATTATTCTTAATAACGAATACATATTCTATTATTCTTATGGTTTGTTATTGTTCCAGCAGGACAACATGCCGCTGACCTGGTAGTAGTGTAATTGGTGGACGAGGACACTAATATACTAATTAACATGAAGGTGTAGCGTAGTGGACCTATAGAAGATAGAAGACACAAACCATCTCTAATGAACTGTTTAAAACGAAATACAAGGGGTAAATTGCTGCGATAGTAATGTATTCACCTCAATAGCTGAGTGTTTTCCATGTTACACGGGCGACAGGTCTCGCTTCGTAGTACCGTCATGTTTCTCTTCCGTGTGAGAACAAAATGAGATACACTTTGCCTCATGAGAAAAAAAATATTGGCCACTTGTAGGAGAGAACAGTGTTTGACTGCATGCCCCCAAAATATCGTTGGTCTTTGGCCACTTGTATCCAGAATCAAACAATAGTCAGTCTTCGACATGATTGGCGCCACCATTAATTTTAATATTAGCCTGTGGGACCATGAAGAACATGCTCTAATTCATCAACATTGGGAAAACGTATGAAGGAAAAGGAGAAAAGTACGAAATAGAGAAAGTAAAGAGAATGAAAGAACAAGAAAGGACGACAAAACCTTTAAGTATGGAAAAAGTGCTCGCATTGAAAAATGATTGGGGTGGTGGTAGGAGGAAACTGGCCCCACATTTTTCAAGGAAAACGTTTCAGAATTGTCTGCAGCAGTTTGGGAAACTCCTTGAAACTCAAGTTTGCAGGATAGAGATCTGAAATCTGCTCTTCCATAACGGGAGTCTAGTGTCTTAACCATTCGACCATCTCGGTCGTTGAATGAAGACAAGCGCCAGGATAACATTATTCCCACGTAGCGAACAATACTTACACTCGCAAGTGAAACAGTGGTTTCTAATTCCCACCAACATCTGAGCAAGATGATGTACCGATTTACACACTGGTCTTAAAAACATTCATCCTGAACCACATTTTCAGAACTTTCTCAAAATTCGCTGATGAGAACGCAAGGCATGTTCTTAAAAGAAGTTGGCTGCCAATGGCCTTCCTTGTTCAGACCGGGTTCTTTTTTAGTCTCTAACGACTGTTACGTCGGCATTGCGTCCTTATGTTCCAGGCACGAAATTTCACTCAGTTATGTCTGGTTGATAGGACTGGATTCGTTACACTGAGTACTTCACAAGTATATTTTTCTGTCATCGAAATTATGCATCGTACATCTATTCATGCTAAAATATGCCCCTAACTTTGTAATTCCTTATGCTCTGTAAAGTGAAGCAGCTTTCTAACAGCTGTACTTTTGGTCTAGATTTTAAAAGTAGTCCCTATTGTTCGAAAGCAAGTTAAATCCAGAAAACAATAGCGATTAACAAGCAATATTTAAAAACTGTTTCATAACCTATAACCTCTTAATTTTGCCCTTTTGAGTTTATTCCCAGAGACACTTTGTCATAATATAACTGTTATATTTTAGTTCAGAATCCATGCAGTAAGTTGTTTAACACGATATTGATCTCTATGAATCTGGACAGATTTTGTGATTGTTTACGGGGTTGTGACGAGAACAAGAAACGGATATAGCACTCAGATTCACTCGGTAGTATGTAAAAGTTGCTTTGAAGGGGAAATTCATTCACTGAAATGATTTCGTCAGTCAGACAGCCTCTTAAATAATGAAAACTGTAGACAACACCTTACCTTCAAATAGAACGCGTAGAAAAATAGGATATTACTAGGTGCATACACCAGTATGGTACGCTGACAACTAGACGACATTATAAAAAGGGAACTTACTTTTCCTGTTGCATTGCTAATAACATCAAAATTTGAAGGAAATTGACTAGAAGAAATCACATCCCTCTACAATATACTCTCAAAATGAACTGTGAAGCTATTGAGGCCAGTATCTTTAATGTTCTACGAACGTCGTCGTCTTCGCCGATCATCTACAGTTTACATTTACTGGCTGTGTCCACGATTCTATAGCCACCTCAGTGGCTCTTCCGAGTGTCAACAACGAACCCTCTCTTTCCATTTTACACGCTATGAAATTTATATCTTACTATGCTGTAACTTCTTTTCAGTATGACGATCACTTTGACGATACTCATCCCAGAAAAAAACTATTAATCGGTTAGTTATTTAGTTAAATACGTGTTCCGTAGATCATTTGAAAGATACTTTTGTCGAAACGATGTGGAACGAGTCAGTTTATACGATATGTATACATGATTATTCCTAACATTAATGAACATATCATTTTCTTCCTATTCACGCAACTTGTGACCACAATCCAAATACAGTCGTAACGAAATGAAAATCAGGTTTCAAACCATCAAACATTAGCCAGTACCAAATAAACTTTTATGATACTGACACTATCACCATCATTGCCAGAACAACGGAACAATATAGTATGCTAAAAGCAGGTACAGTCGCAATTACGCTACTGGCCATTAAAATTGCTACACCATGAACATGACGTGCTACAGACGCGAAATTTAACAGACAGGAAGAAGATGCTGTGATATGCAAATGATTAGCTTTTCAGAGGATTCACACAAGGTTGGCGCCGTGGCGACACCTGCAAGATGCTGACATAAGGAAACTTTCCAACCGATTTCTCATACACTAACAGCAGTTGACCGGCGTTGCCTGGTGAAACGTTGTTGTGATGCCTCATGTAAGGAGGAGAAATGCGTACCATCACGTTTCCGACTTTGATAGAGGTCGGATTGTAGCCTATTGCGCTCGCTGTTTACCGTATCGCGACATTGCTCCTCGCGTTGGTCGAGGTACAATGACTGTTAGCAGTATATAGAGTCGGTGGGTTCAGGAGGGTAATACGGAACGCCGTGCTGGATCCCAACGGCCTCGTATCGCTAGCAGTCGAGATGACAGGCATCTTATCCGCATGGCTGTAACGGATCTTGCAGCCACGTCTCGATCCCTGAGTCAACAGATGGGGACGTTTGCAAGACAACAGCCATCTGCACGAACAGTTCGACGACGTTTGCAGCAGCATGGACTATCAGCTCGGACACCATGGCTGCAGTTACCCTTGACGCTGCATCACAGACAGCAGTGCCTGCGATGGTGTACTCAACGACGAACCTGGGTGCACGAATGGCAAAACGTAATTTTTTCGTATGAATCCCGGTTCTGTTTACAGCATCATGATCGTCGCATCCGTGTTTAGCGACATCGCGGTGAACGCATATTGGAAGCGTGTATTCGTCATCGACATACTGGCATATCACCCGGCGTGATGGTATGGGGTGCCATTGTTACACGTCTCGGTCACCTCTTGTTCGCATTGACGGCACTTTGAACGGTGGTCGTTACATTTCAGACGTGTTACGACCCGTGGCTTTACCCTTCATTCGGTCCCTGCAAAACCCTACATTTCAGCAGGATAATGCACGACCGCATGTTGCAGGTCCTGTACGTGCCTTTCTGGATACAGAAAATGTTCGACTGCTTTCCTGGCCAGCACATTCTCCAGATGTCTCACCAACTGAAAACGTCTGGTCAATGGTGGTCGAGCAACTGGCTCGTCACAGTACGCCAGTCACTACTCTTGATGAACTGTGTTATAGTGTTGAAGCTGCATGGGCAGCAGTACCTGTACACGCCATCCAAGATCTGTTTGACTCAATGCCCAGGCGTATCAAGGCCGTTGTTACGGCCAGAGGTGGTTGTTCTGGGTACTGATTTTTCAGGATCTATGCACCAAAATTGCGTGAAAATGTAATCACATGTCGGTTCTAGTATAAAATATTTGTCCAATGAATACCGGTTTATCATCTGAATTTCTTCTTGGTGTAGCAATCTTAATGGCCAGTAGTGTAATAATAGCTGATTCAGTCCCGATTAAATTTCTCTAGCGTTATTTATGTAGTAAATATCCTTTAATGAGACTGATTTGTGCTCAAAAGATTTATACAGTCGAATGTTAACAGTTTCACGCAACTTAAAGACGGCATTTACTGATTTTTGGTGTGTTGATGTTGCCTAAACTAGTTAACAAAACAAGATCGTTTCTTTTCGAATTTCGGTTTCAGTAGTATCAGATATGTCACAGTTACATTTTTAAAGACTGTTGCTACTAACCTGTCACTTTAAATACACTGTGAAAATCAATTTGTAATTGAGCAGGAAATGAAGATACACGTGAAATTTGGGCTGTTGGAGAACAATATGGCTTTTATTCAAATGGTTCAAATGGCTCTGAGCACTATGGGACTTAACTTCTGAGGTCATCAGTCCCCTAGAACTTAGAACTACTTAAACCTAACTAACCTAAGAACATCACAAACATCCATGCCCGAGGCAGGATTCGAACCTGCGACCGTAGCAGTCGCGCGGTTCCGGACTGATATGGCTTTTACTCTTGACGTTTACTGATTAATTTAGTAATACACCTTTGAAAGCTCTAGCTATTGGTGTGAAAAATACTTGTCTTATTGTAAAATACCAATCTTTTTCCTCTCGGATCATTGGCCAGTTAATTCTGAGGTGAATAAATTTCAAGCAATTGTTGTTTGCAAACAGATATTAATAGTGTTTCAGTTGACTGGATTGTTTGTACCAGAATTACCACTACTCACAGAAAAAATCGTAATCCTACTACACGTGTGGTTCCTGAAGAGGGGCAACAGCGTTTACAGTAGTTGCAGGGCAACAGCTTTGATGATTGACTGATCTGGCCTTGCAACACTAACCAAAATGGCCTTGCTGTTGTGGTGCTGCGAACGGCTGAAAGCAAGGGGAAACTACAGCCGTAATTTTTGCCGAGGGCATGCAGCTTTACTATATGATTAAATGATGATGGCGTCCACTTGGGTAAAATATTCCGGAGGTAAAATAGTCCCCCATTTGGATATCCGGGCGGGGACTACTCAGGAGGACGTCGTTATCAGGAGAATGAAAACTGGCGTTTTACGGATCGGAGCGTGGAATGTCAGATCCTTTAATCGGGCAGGTAGGTTAGAAAATTTGCAAAGGGAGATGGGTAGGTTGAAGTTACATATAGTGGGAATTAGTTAAGTTCGGTGGCAGGAGGAACAACACTTTTGGTCAGGCGAATACAGGGTTATAAATACAAAATCAAATAGGGGTAATGCAGGCGTAGGTTTAATAATGAATAAAAAAATAGGAGTGCGGGTAAGCTACTACAAACAGCATAGTGAACGCATTATTGTGGCCAAAATAGACACGAAGCCCACGCCTATCACAGTAGTACAAGTTTATATGCCAACTAACTCTGCAGATGAAGAAGAAATTGAAGAAATGTATGATAAAATAAAAGAAATTATTCAGATAGTGAAGGGAGACGAAAATTTAATAGTCATGGGTGACTGGAATTCGGTAGTAGCAAAAGGGAGAGAAGGAAACATAGTAGGTGAATATGGATTTGGGGGGGGGGGGGGGGGGGGGAAGAAATGAAAGAGGAAGCCGCCTGGTAGAATTTTGCACAGAGCACAACTTAATTGTAGCTAACACTTGGTTCAAGAATCGTAAGAGAAGGTTGTTTACATGGAAGATGCCTGGAGATACTGACAGGTTTCAGATAGATTATATAAAGGAAAGACAGAGATTTAGGAACCAGGTTATGAACTGTAGATTAAAACTGAAGAAACTGCAAAAGGGTGCAAATTTAAGGAGATGTGACCTGGATAAACTGAAAGAACCAGAGGTTGTACAGAGTTGCAAGGAGAGCATAAGGGAACAATTGACACGAATGGGGGAAAGAAATACAGTAAAAGAAGAATGGGTAGCTTTGATGGATGAAGTAGTGAAGGCAGCAGATTTTAAAGTAGGTAAAAATACAAGGGATATTAGAAATCCTTGGGTAACAGAAGACATATTGAACTTAATTGATGAAAGGGGAAAATTTAAAAATGCAGTAAATGAAGCAGGCAAAAAGGAATACAAATGTCTCAAAAATGAGATCGACAGTAAGTGCAAAATGGCTAAGCAGGCATGGCTAGAGCACAAATGTAAGGATGTAGAGGCCTGTCTCACCAGGGGTAAGATAGATACTGCCTTCAGGAAAATTAAAGAGACCTTTGGAGAAAAGAGAACCAATTGTATGAATATCAAGAGCTCAGATGGAAACCCAGTTCTAAGCAAAGAAGGGAAAGCAGAAAGGTGGATGGAGTATATAGAGGGTCTATACACGGGTGAGGTACTTGAGGACAATATTATGGAAATGGAAGAGGATGTAGATGAAGATGAAATGGGAGATACGATACTGCGTGAAGAGTTTGATAGAGCACTGAAAGAGCTGAGTCGAAACAAGGCCCCGGGAGTAGACAACATTCCAGTAGAACTACTGACAGCCTTGGGAGAGCCAGTCCTACCATATGGTGAGCAAGATATATGAAACAGGCGAAATACCCTCAAACTTCAGGAATAATATAATAATTCCAATCCCAAAGAAAGCAGGTGCTGAAAGATGCGAAAATTACCGAACTATCAGTTTAATAAGTCACAGCTGCAAAATACTAACACGAATTCTTTATAGACGAATGGAAAAACTGGTAGAAGCCGACCTCGGAGAAAATCAGTTTGGATTCCGTAGAAATGTTGGAACGCGTGAGGCAATACTGACCCTACGACTTATCTTAGAGAAAAGATTAAGGAAAGGCAAACCTACATTTCTAGCATTTGTAGACTTAGAGAAAGCTTTTGACAATCTTCACTGGAATACTCTCTTTCAAATTCTGAAGTTGGCAGGGCTAAAATTCACGGAGCGAATGGCTAATTACAATTTGTGCAGAAACCAAAATGGCAATTATAAGAATCGAGGGACATGAAAGGGAAGCAGTGGTTGGGAAGGGAGTGAGACAGGGTTGTAGCCTCTCCCCGATATTATTCAATCTGTATATTGAGCAAGCAGTGAAGGAAACAAAAGAAAAATTCGGAGTAGGTATTAAAATCCATGGAGAAGAAATAAAAACTTTGAGGTTCTTCGATGACATTATAATTCTATCAGAGACAGTAAAGGACCTGGAAGAGCAGCTGAACTGAATGGACAGTGTCTTGAAATGAGGATATAAGATGAATATCAACAAAAGCCAAACGAGGATAGTGGAATGTAGTCGAATTAAATCGGGTGATGCTGCGGGAATTAGATTAGGAAATGAGACGCTTAAAGTAATAAATGAGTTTTGCTATTTGGGGAGCAAAATAACTCATGATGGTCAAAGTAGAGAGGATATAAAACGTAGAATGGCAGTGGCAAGGAATGCGTTTATGAGGAAGAGAAATTTGTTAACATCGAGTATAGATTTAAGTGCCAGGAAGTCGTTTCTGAAAGTATGTGTATGGAGTGAGGCCATGTATGGAAGTGAAACGTGGACGATAAATAGTTTAGACAAGAAGAGAATAGAAGCTCTCAAAATGTGGTGCTGCAGAAGAATGCTGACGATTAGTTGGGTAGATCACACAACAAATGAATAGGTATTGAATAGAATTGTGGAGAAGTGAACTTTGTGGCATAACGTGACTAGAATTGATCGGTTGGTAGGATATATTCTGTGGCATCAAGGGATCCCCAATTTAGTTTTGGAGGGCAGCGTGGAGGGTAAAAATTGTAGAGGGAGACCAAGAGATGAATACACTAAACACATTCAGAAGGATGTAGGTTGCAGTAGGTACTGAGAGATGAAGAAGCTTGCACAGGATAGAGTAGCATGGAGAGCTGCATCAAACCAGTCTCAGGACTGAAGACCACAACAACAACAAGGCATTTAGCTGAGTAAGTCGCAGTTTTTTTTTGCGGTTGTTGGAAGCCGCCGGTTTTAATGATGAAGTACGTCAAATGTTGCTGAATCTTTTCACTGGCATCCAAGCGCCTGTGGCTGTGTATGGCAAAATTACCCGCCCTCCCTTCCCCCAAAAAAATCATAATCCGTCGGGGTTTTCCACAACAGTGCCCTCTCTCCTTGTTGGTGTATTATTTCTGGAGCCCTTACTTTGTATCTCTGCTCAGCCACATGACTGGACGATATTAGGAGAGCAATTTCCGGGGCGAGTATGTGCAGACGATATCAAGGTCTTAATTCGTAAATCAGATGAAGTTCTCTTACTCAAGGAAATCTTGGATACTTTTTGTCATCTCTCTGCTGACCACATTAATGAATGGAAATGCAGTCTGCTGAATTCACGGAGCTTTACCGAAGCCGTGATGCCTTGGGCCATGTTGGCTGATCGCCGTAAATCGTTAGGTGGCATAAATGATCGTTGCCCGATGTAAACGGCTGATCTCAGCTGGATACTGGTTGCAAACAAAATAAAAAGGGCGATTCTCGAACATGAGCGTCGTTCCCTTACATTACTTCACAAACTCTTGATCTTAGATACATATGTTTTGTGTAAGGCGTATTACGACTCACAATTTTTTCCGCATCGTGCGCTGATTGCCCATAAGCTAATGCGATTATTTGGACGTTTCCTGTGGTCACATCACATTTTTCGAGTATGATACGAATTGATGGCGAGGTACCATCCCTTGGAGGGGCTGCCTGACATGTAGATGAAGGCTTCGGTACTCTGTATCCGTCGCATCTACTCAAGCCACTCATTCAATCACGTCTCCACTGTTTACCTGTCTCCGGCCCGCTAGTTCAGTTCTGTCTGTCGAAGTTGGCCGGATGAATTCCAAACTGAAATGTATAATGGAATTTTATATCTTTGTCAGTTATATGGGGGCCGATATTCTCTCGATGGCACATAACACTACCACATTCTTGTTCCGTTGCTTGGAATGTCTTACTTGCCTATCCCCTGTCGAACGTGCATCGCCAACGACGTCTCGCATCATGGTGTGGTTCCATATTAGCCTTCCATTACTACCAATGGTCGTGGCATCATTGCGGTATAAGGAGTTCAAAATCACGTACCAAACCACTGAACATCTTTTTTGTGTTGGCCTCAGTGCGACCTACCAGTGCATCAGTTGTCTCCAAACTGATACATTAAGACGTAGGCTGGTCTCTTACGATTGGGAACACTGGTTCCGGATTAGACGGCAACTAGCTTTCTTCATCCGATCTACTGAAATTGCCTTTTCAGCTGACACCTTTCGACTTTCAGACTCTTCCTTTTTCCTGCGGATTATATCGCTCTTAGGCCATCACGTTCACTATTTAGTGAGAGGTGAGAACGACCCCGACCCTCGTACCTTTCAGCAAGATGGGTTACCTGTCACTGGAATTGGGAGCGGACGCCGCGTTATGGCGTTACATTTACTAATATGCTGTTTCTTTTGTTTAATCACCAGGAGATGGGATAACTTAGAATTATAGCACTGTGAAATTTCGGGAACCATTCACACCCTCCCACCAGGTTTTTGGGGTAATAATTGTTCGGATCCACGATTGTGGAATTTTTGATTTTTATGTCCATTACATTAAAAAAAAGAAAAATTAACGCTTGTGATAAACAGGAAATCCGGGTTCGGGTCCCGACCTGGCAGAAATTTTCGTAAGTCAGTAATACATAGTACGTCTATACCTAGCACAGATATTTGCATTCAGTAAACTTATTTCGAATTGTTTATATACATCACAAACAGTAACGGTTCTATCACACTTCCTTGGGGTACTCCTGAAATTACCTGTACGCCAGTCGATTTTGTCCATTAAGAGCCAAGTTTTGTGTTTTGTCTGGAAGGAAGTCTTGAATACAGTCACAAATCTGGCCCGATACGAGCTAATTTCATACTTTTCTCATTTAACCGCAGTACGGAAATGTGTGAAATGCCTCTCCGAAGTCAAGGAACACGGAGACAACCTGAGCGCCGACGTCTACAGTGCTGTGGATCTCGTCGAGAAACAGATAGAGCTTATTTTAGCAAGATCTCCGAGTGTGTAATACTTGTTGATTATCATACGGATTATTTTCGTTCTCCAAAACGTCACAGTACGCGAGCGTGAAAAGTGATCCATAATTCTACAACAGATTGACGTCCGCGATGTAGACCTATAATTATGTACATCTGTCCTTCGACCCATCTTCAAAACGGAAATGACCTGCGCTTTTTTTCAGTCACTAGGTATCTGTAGAATCTTACAGGTATCGCACCTGGTGCAGAAGTCTTTGCACTACTAAGCGATTGTAGTTGCTTTTCTATTCCGCGATTGCTTATCTAAATATCTGCCCCTTTCGGCGGTCGTAAAACGATTTAAAATAGGGACCGTATTACGATTTTCACGGTGAAACAATTTCGGAGCACCAAATTCAGTATTTCAGTCTTCTCTCTGTCATCATCAGTTTAGATGCCAACATAGTCACTGAATGACTGAATACATGAACGCGAACCGGTTATTTGTTTTAACTAAGACCAAAACCGAATAGGGTTTTTCTACACAATATAAATAAAAGGAAAATAGCAATATGTTCATTATATTAGTGAACTCTGGGTTTTTTTCCTACAGTTACTAACTAGAGCCAAATGAAACTCTAACAAAAACTATTTTGCTGGAGCGCTTTAGTTTATGTAGTTACAGTGTGCCGATCAATTTGCAGGTGGAATCAGCTTTTACGACATATGACCCTGAGAAAAGTAGCCTCTGCGATGATTGGCGCCTGAGGGCTGAATGTTGGTTGAACTACGTGAGGTGTGTAAACTAGAAGATGCACTTTAGAAGCTCGACACATAAGCCACCAAAAAAGCATCAAAGGCGTGTGTCACGCGAGTAACAACTGCTTCATACCCTTCGTTACAATGATACTCGTGCAAGGCTAAAGTATTCTTCATATTGCCGCAACATTTCACGTTTTCTGTTCTCAAAAGCAATGCTGCTTTCTTAATGTGCAGCCTCACATTTCCTCCTGGAGCTAAAATTTGCCGTACCCTACCTTCTTTTCAACCACAAAAACATTGGCACCTACATCTCCATTTATACTCCATGATGTTTGGTGGAGGGTATTTCGAGTATCGTTGTCACTTATCTGTTTTTCTGTTCCAGCCGCGAATAATTCGCAGGAAGAACGATTAATGGTAAGAATCCGTGTGCACTCAAATCTCTCTAATTTTATCTTCATGGTCCTTTTGTGAGATACACGTAGGAGGAAGCAATATACTGGTAGACTGTTCTAGGAAAATACGCTTTTGGAAGTGTAGCAGTGAAGTACATCGTGATGCAGAACGCTTCTCTTGTAGCATCTGCCATTATAATTAGTTAACCATCTTTCGGCGCGAGTTTTGTCCTTTTCACTATCCGATATTTCCAAGAAAAACGCTCCGATTACATCGAATTCGTAAGTCCTATTTTATTATATAGGAGCCTAAGATAATTTTTTCCAGATCCATTCTCATACAGAGTGTGGTGGGAAAGAACGCATGTATGTCCTGTGCTAGCTGTTATACAGTATGTGTAACTCCATCCTAATGATTATCATGCAAGCGTCACATTAAACGGCGGAGGCGAAGAGCTTTATAGAAGGCTCCATGTTGGAAATTTGTTAATATCTTTTCACAGAAAGCAGTGAAAATTTAGTCCACTGTCAGCCAGTTCAGATTTTCCAGTACATCTCATTAACTTTCCAGCCTGTCAAACATGCCTGCAATCACAATCACTATCGTGCTGTGAACACGCTATATTTGCCTGATAGCCATAAGTGACATGGGACACACAGGCTTCAGCAACATTCCAGTAAACATGGTCAGCCGATACGACAATTTTTAGTTTCGTTAACACTTTATTACAATATGTATTACTTGATATTCAGCCATTGTCTGTCAGGATATTAGTACAGTCCGCAACCAGAGGTGGGCTTATAACTGCAGACATGAACCCAGAGCAGGAGTGGGTGCACACGGACCGGCATTCCCTGGCCAGCCGGAGACAGCCTTGGCGGCAGCGACAGGTGGTCAGCGAGAGCGCAGAATGCAGGCCCCACCCCCGCCATTGCCCCTCCCACACTTTTTAACCTCCCGCACGGCTGCACCGCGCTGTCCCCAGTACGAGGCGTCCGGATCCGCCTAAATTATTCATAACTGCAGCTCTGAACCAAGGTCAGTGGGCTGTGTGTGTGACTGGCAGTGAAAGTGGCAGAATGCACGTCAGTGTTCCCACGATACCGATAGTCAGATGTCCCTCAGTCCTGCAGCAGCTGATGAGTGAATGTGTGGGTGAGTGCGTGTTCGCTCTGTTTCGCAGCTACCATCGCGACTCACAAAGAGGAGGGTAAATGGGTACTGTCAATTGCCTGAAACTCAGTAAAGGAACAATGCCCGATTTATCAAATACAGAATCTGCGAGTGGATTACCTTTACAATAATCAGTATGTACCGCGGATTCATCTATTAGATATATGTTTTTCATGATTGAAAAAGAGCACAGATGGCACACATCTACCAAAAATGGAGTAGATCTTATCCACTCACACCTGTTTCTAGCAAAGTACCAGAACATATTCTTAGATCGGTAACTACGGCGTACGTGGAACAAAGTTTTTTCCATGGGGCTCAGCGTGATTTACGAAGACAACGATCGTCAGCAACTCTTCATTCAGATCCTGAAGCCTATTGTGTAAACAACGGAGTATTCTTTCTGTAAGTAAATTCGGTTGTTATGGGTTCTACATTATCTTCACGGTTTATGAACCCTTCCCTTTACGGACATCAGAAAGATACCGATGTAAACGTAATACTGCAGCGTCACTTCTTCAGAGGTGTCCAGTTTTAATTTTCCGTTACTGTGTATTTGACAACAAGAAAGAACTCGTAAAGGATGTCGTTATTACATTAAAGTACTGAATATTTTGCTTTTTTTTCTCTCTGTTGCAGGGTAGAACAGCGGGTAGAAACAGCAGAGTGATTAAACGGTGGATAAATCATAAATACCCAATATATTCAGTCACAAACAGGCGGCAGAAAATTAATAGTATATTGAGATACGTACAGTATTAATTGATTTGGAAAAGGCTTATGACTGTGTGCTATTTACGAAGCCATAAGAAACAATGGAAGAAAAAAAAGTTTCTTCAATTTATATCAATGAACTGGATGATAAAGTATAGTCAAATTTAATAACCGTCTGTCCAAAAAGTACGATATACCACTGACAAAGATTAAGATTATGTTCTTGCTTCTCTCCAACGTTCCTCAGGATATGTATTGATAAGACCCTTAAAAACTGAAGGAGAGAATGAGGAAACATGGGTCTGTGAGTAGAAACTGAGAGTATTTACAGCGAGTAACAGAGATGAGCGGAGAAAATTCTAGATGATGTAGAGGATATGATGAAGGACAAATTGAGAATGGGAACCGATGTGTGTGTCATCCAGCAATGCCACAGAGCTGAGAAAAACAAATGCCGATAGGCGACTTCTTCGGCAGGTATCAGTGGACCATACTATTTTTGAACCTGGAAGGGGGAGGGGGGGGGGTGCGTGTAAGGGCGCTTTGGTCGGCTTGTCGTGAGTTCTTATCGCTATATTTCTCGAGGACACGTTGAATCACTTGATAGTATATGCACAGATGTTTTGTAATCACTCACAATGCGGAGTGTTTTCCTTAGTCACCGCCACGTTGGGTAGCCATGAGGTCTGAGGCGCCTTGCAACTATTCGCGCGGCTCGCTCCATCGGAGGTTCGAGTCCTCCCTCAGGCATGGGTGTGTGTTGTCCTCAGCGTAAGTTAGTTTAAGTTAGATTAAGTAGTGTGTAAACCTAGGGGCCAATGACCTCAACAGTTTGATTCCATAGGAACTTACCACAAATTATTTTACCTTAGTCATCACTGCTCTTGTTGACTGGAACTTAACCGCGATTTTCAGATGACGGCAGTATATATTTCCATAGCTTCCTGTCTTCCTGTCAGCGGTTGGCGCAGCGGGAACAGTACAAAACGCTAATCTGAGGAACCTTAGTGGGAATGTGCCAGGGAAATATTCTTGTGATTGGTTGTTTCATTCTGCAATTTCAGCTGATGAGGAATGCAATGAATAATGTTGAAGTTGTGCAATACATGAATTTCAGCCCAAACGTAGGAATATTTCAGTGCATGGAATGGTCTTCTTGTGCCTCTGAATTGATTTATTTGGCTATAATGTGAAGTACTTCGGGGAAGTAAGCATACATAATTATAACCTCGGATAATTGTGTTGAATACATGATGTTTTAGTTGCTTTTGCCTTTTTTGGATGACTTTGTTCAATAGACCATTTGTCATCGTGAGTGGACACAACAGATGGAGTCTATGCCCTAATGACGTCAGTGTAATGTGGGAGTACTATCGAGGTTTGAATGTTTCAAAAATAAGGAATTTTAATATTTTACGATGGCTGTAAAACTTCTTTTTTTGCCTCGCAGATGTAGTGGCCATTTATACAATCAAGGCACTTCCTTAATGGTATCAGGAAAGAAATTTTACTTGCTCAAAATAATGTACAGTCAAGGCTTATTTTGATTAGACCATTTTCTATAAAAATTTGTTTAACCATGATTTGTATGATTCATCACCTCAAGTTGGTTTATGTTCCAATCAATACCAGTTGCAAGTGATAAACACCATCTGACTGCTGTGGCCGAGTAGTTCTAGGCGCTTCAGTCCGGAACCGCGCTGATGCTACGGTCGCAGGTTCGAATCCTGCCTCGGGCATGAATATGTGTGATTTCCTTAGGTTAGTTAGCTTTAATTAGTTCTAAGTCTAGGGGACTAGAACCATTTTTTGATAAACACCATTTAGTGCCGTTGGCGTGACTTTTCTAGAACAGATGACAGCTGAAAAACATTTGATTCCACAGAATCAGTAAAGTCTGATCGACATCTCGTGGTCTTGCGGTAGCATTCTCGCTTCCCGCGCACGGGGTCCCGGGTTCGATTCCCGGCGAGGTCAGGGATTTTCTCTGCCTCGTGATGACTGGGTGTTGTGTGTTCATCATTTCATCATCATTGACTTGCAAGTCGCTGAAGTGGCGTCAACTAAAAGGGACTTGCAATACGGCGGCCGAACTTCCCCGTATGGGGCCTTCCAGCCAACAATGCCATACGGTCATTTCATTTCATTTAATTTCAGTAAAATCTGTACAATAAAGACCACAGAACTGACATAGTGCGCTGAACAGTTTTCAAATTAAACTGTTACATTCTGAATCTGTAATAAATAAAATAGTACTACTTAAAAAAAAAGGACCATGGAGCTGAGTCCTCATATGGAAACTAATTATTTTATTTTAAATTTTTGCGTTACTTACGCGGGAAAAACCGAAATAAATCTCAGTGTACTGCATTTATTAATATTTTCATAAAAGGGATGAACATCAAAGGCAAAGGGAAGTATGGAATTGAAAATAAATGCCCATCAAAGTATTATAAGGCGAACACTAAGACTTCGTATGCAAAATTATACACGTTTATTATCTTACAGTTGATGTTTTATACGTTCTGGAGTGATTTTCATCGTGAAGACAGGGGAATCAGTAATTATCTCGTTTATAAAGGCTGCATTTCTACAATTACATGATTGTTTTAAAGTTTCAAACCACGATTAACGTATCGTTTCGCAAACATTGATGAGAATAGCTCGTGATGTGCAATGGAATGTGTTTTGATGCAGCCCTCTCGGGATGTGTTTTTTCTCCATATCTCTGTGATTACAGCAGTTTTGAAACTTTTTTATCAAATTCTTCACCTGACAATAAAAACAGATATCGCAGGGTTGCGTAAGCAGATTGAATTTGGTGGAATCATTTTAACACTGCACGATGGCAATCCTTTTTCATCTTGAAGAATCTCGTCATATAATTGTGGACTTCTTTGTCTTCTCCACGAGTCAAGTAACAGAAAAAAATTGTTCTCCTATGGTTTTGGCGTCATCCTATTAGTCAAATATTGTTCAGGGCTGTTGTAAGTTCCCAGACTTTAAAGTACTAATGACGACGTTTCCGTATTTCTCCCGTACTCATCCACCGTTTTTTGAAACCTCGGTCTAAAAGGGCCAATATTTTCTTGTAAGTGCCTGTAGACTATTGGTAGTAGTTTACCAGAAAGGACTATAGCATATTGTGCAGTAGACGTGTGGGTTACTTTGTGCATATTTTGGTTTACTTGCAGTGTAAGGAAAGTAATAACTGAAAATAAAATATTGAATGATTTCCACATAAGGATTGGAACTCCCCACCATCACATTCCCGTTCTGTAATGTTCCCACTGCGCCAACAACTCCTTAGAAGTTACACTAACATATATGGCTCGTACCTCCCCCGAACCGCTCCAAAAACGCTGTTCTTCCTAAATGCTTGTCCCTCTGCTGATCTCACTTGTGTCACTTCCGTTTCTGTCCACTCCCCGCATGTACCACAAATTAAGACGAAATCGGTGATGACGAGTGGTTGCGGTCTTCTAATAAGGGTGAAGGCGAGTGTCCACTAGCAAGTAACTTCCGTAGGCAACTTCTACATGCTCTTGCTGAGATATTTACGTTGCAATAAAATCTGCGTAATAGAACCCAGTACGTTGGCCTCGATGGTGAGTGTTCATCGGAGGTGTGGGTATCATCTGGAGTGCAGCAGGGAAGTGTGGTAGGTCCGCTGTTGTTTTCTATCTACATAAATGATCTTTCGGATAGGGTGGATAGCAATGTGCGGCTGTTTGCTGATGATGCTGTTGTGTACGGGAAGTTGCCGTCGTTGAGTGACTGTAAAATGATACAAGATGATTTGGACAGCATTTGCGATTGGTGTAAAGAATTGTATCTAACTCTTAACATAAATAAATGTAAATTAATGCTGATGAATAGGAAAAAGAATCTCGTAATGTTTGAATACTCCATTACTAGTGTAGCGCTTGACACAGCCACGTCGATTAAATATTTGGGCGTAACATTGCAGAGCGATATGAAGTGGGTCAAGCATGTAATGGCAGTTGTGGGAAAGGCGGATAGTCGTCTTCGGTTCATTGGTAGAATTTTGGGAAGATGTGGTTCACCTGTAAAGGAGACCGCTTATAAAACACTAATACGACCTATTCTTGAGTACTGCTCGAGCGTTTGGGATCCCTATCAGGTCGGATTGAGGGAGGACATAGAGGCAATTCAGAGGCGGGCTGCTAGATTTGTTACTGGTAGGTTTGAAGTTCACGCGAGTGTTACGGAAATTCTTCAGGAACTCGGGTGGGAGTCTCTGGAGGAAAGGAGGCGTTCTTTTCGTGAATCGCTACTGTGGAAATTTAGAGAACCAGCATTTGAGGCTGACTACAGTACAATTTTATTGCCGCCAACTTATATTTCGCGGAAAGACCGCAAACATAAGATAAGAGAGACTAGGGCTCGTACAGAGGCATATAGGCAGTCATTTTTCCCTCGTTCTGTTTGGGAGTGGAACAGGTTCAAAATGGCTCTGAGCACTATGGGACTCAACTGCTGAGGTTATTAGTCCCCTAGAACTTAGAACTAGTTAAACCTAACTAACCTAAGGACATCACAAACATCCATGCCCGAGGCAGGATTCGAACCTGCGACCGTAGCGGTCTTGCAGTTCCAGACTGCAGCGCCTTTAACCGCACGGCCACTTCGGCCGGCGGAGTGGAACAGGGAGAGATGCTAGTTGTGGTACGAGGTACCCTCCGCCACGCACCGTATGGTGGATTGCGGAGTATGTATGTAGATGTAGATGGACTTCTGCAAGTCTCTGGGACAAGTTAGCATCAGCAACTTGTTGCAAGTGCCGCGCGGGATTAGCCGAGCGCTCAGGGGCGCTGCAGTCATGGACTGTGCGGCTGATCCCGGCGGAGGTTCGAGTCCTCCCTCGGGCATGGATGTGTGGGTTTGTCCTTCGGATAGTTTAGGTTAAGTAGTGTGTAAGCTTAGGGACTGATGACCTTAGCACTTAAGTCCCATAAGATTTCACACACATCTGAACTTGTTTTTTTGTTGTTGTTTTCTTTTTCTGCAAGTACTTGCGGAAGTGTTTCCACTAGAGACACGTAATGAGGTCAGCAAGTGGATGTTTACAGTGTCGTCCTAAAAAGTAAGGCAGTCGCCATCCATACTGCATTATTATTATGGATGGAAAATCGTGACGAAAATCGAAAAGTTAAGGAAAAATAAATTAATGTTTCCGTGCAAGGAAGGAAGATTGGCTCAAACGTTCTGTCGACATCGATGTCAGTAGAGACGAAGCACAGACTCGTTTTGTGTCAAAGAAGGGGAAGAAATCGGCCATGCCCTTTCAAAGGAACCATCCCGGCATTTGCCTGGAACGATTTTGGAAATTCACGGGAAGCTTAAATCTGGTTGTCCGAACGCCGGTTTGGACCGTCGTCCTCCCAAATGCGAGCCTACTGTGCTAACCACTGTGCCACCTCGCTCGGTGTTTGGGTGGAGAAGTGGATACAGAGATGCACGTATTCATCAAGAAACACTACTGAATTATCTAAAATCATGAGAAGTTGCTCAGATTAAAAATTTTATGAGGATACGTATACAGTTGTCAAAAATCACTTGCCTATTGTAGAATAAAGTATTCGAAATCAGGATACAAAAATGCTGCCGGCCGGTGTGGGCAAGCGGTTCTAGGCGCTTCAGTCTGGAATCGCGCGACCGCTACGGTCACAGGTTCGAATCCTGCCTCGGGCATGGATGTGTGTGATGTCCTCAGGTTAGTTAGGTTTAAGTAGTTCTAGGGAACTGATGATCACAGATGTTAAGTCCCATAGTGCTCAGAGCCATTTGAACCATTTTGAACAAAAATGCTGATAGCTGCATCACCAAGAGATCACCTCCTATTTATTCTTCGACTTTTGCAAACCGTATTTATCACTTTTATTGCAAATATAATTCATTCGAAAACGGGATATAAAAATGGTGCAAGCTAGATCACCAAAGAGATCGACTTTTAATTACTCTTCGTTTTTTGCAAACATTGTTTATTACAGACATAATGCCTTTAATTTTACGCTAAGATTAAAAATCAGCTAAAATTTAAACGCATGCACTGCCTATCGACTTTGTCTTCTGATGAGCCGCGCGAGGTAAGTTAGATTAAGTAGTGCGTAAGCCTAGGGGCAGATGACCACAGCAGTTTGGTCCCATGATCCTTACCACAAATTTCCTAATTTCGTCTGATGAAACAAAGTATTTGGTTAATTTTTTCGCACTTCCTTAGCTAATGGTGACCAAGTAAAGGAGAATATGTTTACAGGTTCAAATGGTACGCTTGTATCGGCTCATCTGTCTTTTTCCTCACCGAGGTTATCGTACCGTTATTGAATACACAAAACTTCTGCAAGTTTAAGTAAACCTTCGAGCAACTGGCTAGTTCGGCAGGTAATTGCTGCAAGATCCGAGGAACTGTTTCCACTAACTTGCGGAAGCTACTTCTGCACTTAGAAGGAACTTGCGGATGTCGACTTGGTGGAGTATTTCCACATCAAATAACTTACGTCTGTATGTTCGGCAAACTACTTGCGAAAGTTCACTTGCTAGTGGACGCGCACCTTAACCCTTCGTTCCTTGAACGATAATTTCTAACATTCTCAGTCGCTCGAATGACAGGTGTCATCCACAACATAATCTTCGCATTTCGACACTTAGAACGATGTGTATGAATGAACTTAGGAATATTTTATTTAAATCGAAGTATAATACACTTAATACATAAATACAGTAATGCGTACACTAGGTGATAAATATTTTGGACAATTGCGTGTAAATAGCTCCAGTACCTCTCTGATAGCAGCCGACTTGCTATTTTCTCTGCGAATACGTCTATCAAGGATACTAACAAACCTCAGATATCTCAAGTGAATCGTTTTTCACTCATGCATAAGTAGCATGATTCAAGTCCGTTACCCTCTGAGTTATCCCACGACTGTGATAAACACTACCTAGAGCATCTCAGAGATCCACACCGATATTACAAACCAGTGAAAGCTCTGATCTCTGTAACATTTCCTTCTTTAGCATTCCTTTCATTTGAAAAATAACCAAGAACATCATTAGTGTTAAAATTAGAACATTTTGCATTAATGTGTATTGCTCTTTCATCCAAATATAACTTCGTAATATCTATTTAGAGTAGCATGGAGAGCTGCATCAAACCAGTCTCAGGACTGAAGACCACAACAACAACAATATCTATTTCTGTCTTTGTTATACGAGCTTCAGTTTTGGGTCCAGGTAAATGCGTAATAATCGTACAAAATGTTGTTGTAACGTATGTAGGATATTTACTTTTCCTCCATTTAGCTATTCCATCTCTCCCTAAAAGAAATACGTCCGTTTGAATTATTTCTTCCTGTGATTTATGTTAATCATTGCACAGGAAGAAGCGCGTATATCTTCCAGAGTTCATAGTAGGAAAGAAAAGTTACGAAGTGGGGCAGTGTCGTGTGTAACTGGGATGAATACTAATTGAAGTGGGAAAGCTAAAAGTGATGTGATTATAACGTTGTGACTATTCCTTGTGTTGTATTCCATGTGTGCCAGTGTGGTGTATTTCATGTAATTGAAGTATGTGTGGTTTGCATGGGAGAGTAGCAAGATAGGTTCAGAGGCAGTGGGTTATGCATGTTCCTTTTTGTACCACTCGGTCTGGAGGAAATTTTCGTGGTGATGTGTGTGAGAGTCGAAGTGTGAGATATAGCAAAAGATCCACCATCCTATCCAGAAAGTGCACTGTAGTGTTAGATAATTACGAGGCCATAAGATAGAGAATCACCAATGTAAAGCCATGCCCACTGGGCGGAGTTTCTCATGTGTAATTGTTGTAGAAAATGTAACGGTGTGTTTAGTTTATAGAATTTATCGGAATAAAAAGGATAGTGAAACGAGAAAGATTGGTGGCCTTTTCCTTCTAATAGTATGTTGCCATGATATCCAGAATTTATAATGTGTGCGCCATTCATATTCAGTGCGATGGCCACGTGTTGATCAAAGCCGTTGGGTAAGAAAGAAAATGTGGTATTGCCAGTGCGTAGTGAACAGTCAGAGTTGTGTAAATTACTAATAGTCAGATGCGCGTTATCTGTTTCTGTTGCGTAATATTCAAACAGGAGAATAATTTGTAACTTAATTGTGAGTACTAGAGCTCATGTTACTTGATAAATAAGAATGAATCCACTCGCTTGGCAGACCACTCATCTTGCAGGCCTGACTGCTTGATGCCACAGTATAAGTAAGGCATGTGGGTGCCTCTCAACGTCATATGTCAGCTTCATGATGAACTGCATATCTTTTTGTTAATGATAATAGTTGCCTATAGTTACAAATTAAGTAAACTACTGCCTTAAATTCGAATAGTTTATGATGAAAAAATAGGTGTCGCTAAGAGTTAAAGGTGGGTGAACATCAGATAATACATTCCCGCATGTGCAGAGTAACTATATTATTATGCAATAGATGGTTGCAGGGAGTCTACTACTTGTTATCCGATGGCAAGCGCAGAGACCAAGAGGCTACGTTGTGCTGGTGTAAAATACGGGGATCTTCCCTTGCTGTGGCCAGACATGGTCGACCTGAACCTTGACGACGAGTGCACACGCCCTCACGATCCCATACAGTCCAACGTCACGCCACTGTCACATCCCGATGACCCAAAAATTTGGATATTGCACCATTTGACCAGCAGACCAAATGGAGATCAAGACTGACTCCCATTTGAAACTCTGTCAGGTACTGATAACACTGTAGCACGCGAATACGCATCTCCCTTTACGCCTGACGCTACTCACGCCTCTTACGTACCCAAACAGCACAGATAACAACACTAAATACGAATAACATTAATCCACTCTGTTTGCCAAACAATATAGTACGTAGCCAAATTCGAGTGACGTAAATTTTCTGTTGGTACCGAAAACGAAACTTATTCCATCCACATCAAGATGCCTTTAACGACTTCATTGTCGACATCTACATCTACATGTGCAGTCCGCATACCAATATACAGCGTGTAGTGGAGGATATTTCGGGCAACATTGCCAATAGCCCACGCTCCTGCTACAGTGGCGAAAGGTGCTCGGAATGAAAGTTCAGCCGATGACGCTCCGAATGAACTAGAATTTATCTGACGTTAAATTCAAGTAATTTCACGTAATGTACACTACCTGATCAAACGTCTCCAGACACATTAGTGGACATTAATATGCGGTGTGTCAGCTTCCACCTTTGTAACGGTTTCAACGCTGCTAGGGACACTTTCCATAAGGCGTGTGAAAGTCTGTGCACAAAATACAACGATTTCTTCCTCAAAATCTGAGACCAAAGAATGCAGTGATGCTGGACGCTGAGATCTGGAGCGAAATCGAAGTTCTAATTCACCCCAAAGGTTTTCAATCGGGCAACTGGGTTGAGGTGGAGACTGTGGGCTCTGGGCAGACTATTCCATTTCAAGATCGTTACTGCCCACATATCATTGGCTCACAGATGCTGCTTTATGACGGGATATAGTATTGTGCTAATGCAATCAACGTCTCCGAACTGTTCCTCTGTTGTACGCAGCACACAATGCTGTGAGCTGTGTTCATATTCATCCGCATTTAGTGTTTTCTTAATCGCAATAAGGGAACCACCCTACATACCACGAGAAATATCCCAATGGTGCAACACCACCTCCTCCGTACGTAACTGTAGACACTACACTTGATGGCAGGAAACATTCTCTAGGCATTCGCCAAACCCAAACTCTTTCGTTGCATTACCACAGTGCGTATCGTGATTCATCACTTCAAATCACTCGTTTCCAGTCATCCACTGTTCAGTGGCGTCCCTCTTTACACCCCTCAAGAGCTGCTTGGCAGTGACTGCAGAAATGTTTGGCTTGTGAGGATCTGCTCGAGCATTGTGCCTCATTCTTTTTAACTCTCTACGTACAGCCATTACGCTAGCTGGACATCTGGCAGCACCTCAGAGCTCACGAGTGATTCCTTCGCCTGGTATCATGCAATTTATTACAACCTTCCCTCGCAGAGCTCGACGCTCCTTGTCCGTCAGTGCATGAGGTCTGCCTGGTCTTACATGTGGGTGTTCCCTCGCATTTCCAGTTTGCAGTCACATCAACGCTTAGTAGCTGGACCCATGAGCTAACATCCTGCTCTTCGTTGCATCTTCACTGTCTACTTTATTAATCGGACCTGGGAAGTATGCAATATTGACGAGCAACACTGTGTAATCGTTGGAATGCGATTTTTGTCCTACAACAGAATTTGCTTTTACACCCGACGATTTCACCTATTAAGAATAACGTATAGCGTTCTGTCTGCTAAGAAGTGCTCAGTTCCATCACAAAGCTCGTCAGACATTTCGCGAAATCGTATATTGCTCGCTAGATGGCAGTGTGCAAGGATATCGAATGTCTGCCAGAACTTAATGAAGCACGGGCTTTTACCTGGGAGCAACTATCTACTGCAATCTGGATTTCACGAACGAAGCAAGCGAACACAGTGTCACGTGATCACTAGTTTTGGGGTAACGCCTATACTATCCCACACGGTGCCCCAAAAGTTCCATCACGATGACGTCATCCAAGATGGCGGCGATGACGTCACCCCAACCCAGGAGGGGTTATGCCCCACAGGGTGCCCCAAAAGTTCGGTCACGATGATGTAATACAAAATTGCTCCTGTGACGTCATTCAAGACGGTGGATTTTGGCAGGAAGTTTGAATTTTGGTGGGAATATAGGTCAATTGGGCTACCTCTACTAACCTAACCCCTTCCTCCAAAAAATGGCGGGAAATTCAAATTCCATCAGGATAATGCAACAAGTATAGTGTAACACAAAGAAGAACAGTGGGAAAGAGAGTGCAGTTGGAGTACCTCCACTAACCCAAGTCATCCGGCCACCACTTATTCCTACGGATTGATGCAAAGTTTGAATTTTGTTGGTAAAGAAAGGTCACTTGGGCTATCTCTACTAACCTAAGGAAAAGGCAGGAAAGAAAGGGCGCTTGGGCTACCTCCACTGACCCAAGTAACCAGACTGCCACCTCATCCTAGGAAATGGCGGGAAGAGGACCTGACCCATGATGGACGTAAGTCCTTATTTTGCATGCACTATTTATTTAAACAATTAGATGCAGCACCACCATCAAGTGTAGTCGCCATGGGGTCCGGAGTCCAACAGACCTAGTTCACAGTACAGCCACCAGAAGGTGCTGTCATCCCTTCCATGACGAAATCCTAGATGGCGGTCTGGTGGTGGAGAGGAAGAGCCTCATAACAGGAAATTCAGGGGGTGTATTGTCGTCCCTTCCAAGATGTAAACCTAAATGGCGGTCTGGTGGTGGAGAGGAAGAGCCTCATAACAGGAAATTCAGGGAATATGTTGTTTATTTATAAAAAAAAAATCAGTTTGTCACGGTTGGATATCTCTTGCCCATCATTCTCTGCTTTTTGGAAACATGTAGGTCTTGTAAGAAGTAATTACATGAAGCAAACATGTTGCATAACCCAATGTTTGGCATTGTACTCTGTCTTAAACTAATGGTTCAAATGGCTCTGAGCACTATGGGACTCAACTGCTGAGGTCATTAGTCCCCTAGAACTTAGAACTAGTTAAACCTAACTAACCTAGGGACATCACAAACATCCATGCCCGAGGCAGGATTCGAACCTGCGACCGTAGCGGTCTTGCGGTTCCAGACTGCAGCGCCTTTAACCGCACGGCCACTTCGGCCGGCTCTTAAACTAATGTTTGGCCCTTTGTTGGCACTTAACCTATTGTTGTGTTAAGTGGTTTTCCATGTCACCCTCATTTCCTTAAACTATTCTACCACCTCTGACACCAAATTGAGTAATTAGTTATGTCTGCCCACCATTTTCAGGTACACTTTTCGAATTTCACATGCTTTTGACCGTTATTTCTGGCGTATTCTTCTTTGTCAACCACCCTGATAAACTATTGTACTGCATTTACATAAAAGTTATGCAAATTAACCTACTGTTCTGCGCTTAACCTGCCGTTCTGCTCAGTGTCACCCACTCACGCAGACCCTCCCCTTAACTGTTGTACCACTAACAACACAATGATATAAAAAATTTGTGAAAAATTAATTAAATCGATATTTTTCACATGTATGGGGTAGTTTTTTCTAATTAGCACCATCCTATTGATCAGCGATATCTATGGGATATAGTATAAACCAAAGATCACTAACAAAAAACATCCCGCCACTCGACGCCCGACGCCTCTGCCCAAACCGCCGCCGCTGCTGCCACCGCCACTCACCTTGAACCCGACCCCACTCCAGCCGCGGACGCCACAGCACCACTTTGGTGTCCATGGGCCGCCCTCCCTCAGGCTAGCGGGTTAGTGCTGCAGCAACCAGGCTGCTCGCAGTGGCCAGAATCCGCAGTATCTTCTCCTCTGCTGCCACGTCCCTGCTGATCACGTCCATCTCGCCACAGAACTCATAGGCGCACTCACACTGAACCCATATGCGAAACGCCTCTGGGCAGCACATGTGCTTTCCATTGCTGATGCAATACCTATGGATACCGATGTCACAGATTGTGCTATAGAAATCTGTTTCAGAATAGCACAGGCTGCTTTCTCCCTAGCGATCCTAACGGAACATACGAGCTGTGTCCGGCCGTGCTTACCTACCCCAGCGTAACTGACACCTCTCTGCGAAACGACTGCGTTGTGACTCACCATCTAAAAGTTCTCAATGTTATCCTGACAAAAGATCACTAATAAAAAAACACATCTCGCCACTTGACGCTCGACGGCGCTGCCCCTTCCTCCACAGCCGCCGCCACCGCTGTGGAAAATAAGAGCCAAGTCGATCTCTCAGAAATTGTGTAGTGTCCCAGAAATAGTTAAAGGTCGCTTATGTAAGAGCTTTTATGATGTCTCAGCAGGTCCACATGGAAATTATTGTCGTAACAGAACCTGTTTACGAAAATAGCGCGGAATAACGCCGAATGCATTCCTCCTAATGGTTCTAACATGGCACGTCATCCATCATGTCTTACCCTTCCTGCTTTCAACATACACAAATGTTCTCTCCACTCTGTAGAGACTCCTATATCCCAGCACAAAGGGTGTCTTGAGAAATGAATGGAGTGGTGTAATTAGCTCTTATCGAATTTACCTGCCAAGTTACTGATGCTGCTGATGTGGAAGCACCATCCACCTCTTCTTTTTCTTTCTACTGACCCGACTTTCAGCGGTTGTTTCACACAGATCGCTACATTGCGCCATCAATTAAACCTTACAAACTACCTTACGTATCGTCAAATACTAAAAGACTCTTACTCAGTTACATTGCTCTCCCACTGAGGACAGGAGCTTGAATATTAAAACATGAAACTGACCTGCGACCCGGTAATATATCACCACGTACCATATCGATGTAGTAAACATACATTTCCCATCCTGTGCCATACAAAATCAGCCCTCTTACATCATTTGTACATATAATGTGGAGATAAACAGCACCATATATACTCCTCACAGCACTAGATATTTCCATGCGAGGTCAGCCGTCATCCACCCTGATGGGTGACCAGAGCACCCTCAGTGGACCGAAGTTGCTCTCAGAACTGTTGTACAAATACAGGCTCTTTTCCTCTCGGCACAAATGCGTTACTGCTTCTGGTCCAGACCTGCTTGCTTGCTCGCTTTTCTACACCCATCTCCAGCCTCAGGGATTACAAGAACACATGTATTTTATCATGGTTTGCCATAATATTATACCATTTCCGAGGTACTTCTCGATATCAAGCACATTGCAGCATCCTACCGATTGCCTGCGCAACGTAATTCCCAAGATATAGACTGGAAATTATTTCTCTACAAACCCCAAACTTTAGCGATAAGGAGCGTGTTCTAGACCACTGAGTGACTAGAAACTTGCCCCGTCTGTGAAAACCTTTAAGTGAGAATTCGAAACAAATAGAGGAAAATGATATTTCCACTCGTGAATACCGATGTCGGTGATATAATAGATTCCAAATCATCCCTGTAATTTAGTTAACTAATGTGTTTCTCATGTCTAGAGAACCAGAAAACGTGTCTTTCACCTGCTAGATGCACACATCACAGTCCATGTTCCCTCAATTAAATAAAGGCGCGAAATGTGCAGATGCAGTCAACCGAACAATCTACTCGGGATCGCGAAAGCTGCCGAACACATACTAAGTACTAGTTCACTATTCTGCCGTCTAGAGGACGAAACAGTTAACTCAGATACATTCCTGCATTCCAACAGACCTTTGCTTTTGGACAGCTCCTACCGTTATCAGGAAATGTGATTCATCCCCGCAAAGGTCACCAGCACTGCACTCCATGCACACACAGGTAGAATTATCATCCTAAGAAATATATATTTTATCCTTGCAATTGCAACTAAGTGTTACAATCGCGGACTCAGTTGAACGACATCCAACAATGAGCGAACTATCGGAAATACATCCTGTTGTCGGCTGTGGCTCTGGAAATAGAAATAGAAGTATTTGCTATCTCAGTACTGGGCGTCAAACCCATACCTTCCATATGAATGGACATAGTTATTTCGTTTGCACATGTCAGAATACAAATTCATACATTATAAGCCTGATGCTCAAGGCAAACCTATCATGCACCCCCTACTAATAAGTATAATAATTCGTCAATAACTGATCGCTGGCGATACGAAATAATACCGACCAAAAATCAACATTGGGTGGACATGTCTCATAAGTTTTTCTTGCGAGTGCTACCACTGCATTTTAGAAACAGAGGTTTAATCATCTTACAAACCACCAGTTGTTAAGAAAAAACCGAACACAACAACTACTGTATGTTACTGTCACAAGCGGCCTTGGTTCTACATGTGCACACAAGTATTCATGTTAAAAGTTATATCGGCTTTATAAATCCACGTATGGCATTACCTCCAAATGAATTGGCTTTTCCAGACAAATACCGAGACGGTCATCGCCGGAGTGTATGTTATCACACCAGCAGTGTGGTTACACGTCGCCGTCGGTACACCCTCGTAATAAAATTACCTAAGTTTGAAAGTGATTAGCTAAGAAACGTGGTATGAGACCCGTATTTGCAATCCCCTCACGCTGCTGTAGGTAGATATTTCTCCAGTATTTTTAAGGCATTCTTTATCGATGCATTGTCAGAGGGTTGATGATATATATCCACTGGGATATAGGCAATGTTTGATAGACAAGGCTCACAAAGAGTAGATAGTGTGCTGATGAGGTCGTAAGAAATGTACACTAGCTTTTCAGATCCCTAGTGCTATGCTAGCCTCTAGAAATACCATCTGGGATTTGGAATCAAATCCCCCCCATTCAAGAACATAACTGCGTTGGATCCTATGGAGAAGTCTTTTAATGATTACAGACACTACTAAATCATATTTCTGCCACTTCCATATCTCAAAACGAGTCACCTTTCTCGAACCTATTTGCTACAGTAAAATTCCCGCCTCCTTTTAGGTAGTACCTATGCAATCCTACAACAGCCCTCTCAGACTCTGCATTACCATCTCTTCAGCTTTGCCCATGTCATCATTCCAATATAGGTCAGAGTTGAATAGAAGTCGGAGGAAACTACATTTTCCACATTCTGTATACTATGTAGAAACAGGCTAAGCTACGACAGTACTGTGTTTTGACCATTCGATGGAAATGGGAACTGAGAGGAGACTGGCTTTTTTGCCACTGCATTGTGGTGCACCCTCAAACTACATACAAGTACTACAGATCCACGTTCATTCACATCAGTCCCCCAACATGCTATCTTCGTTATTCTGTACCATCAATTAAAGAAAAATTACGAACTATAAAAGCTTAACTAACCTCATCCGATAGAGATCTAGATAAGTTTTTTACCGCATCTCCCTCCTGCCATATGTCGAAAACAAATACCGCATGTGTGCAGGCATCGAGCACATGTGACGTTCCTATTAAATATACAGGTATTGATCAACTGCACAGACCAGTTTAAAGTTCCACCACCTGTACTCTAGGAGGATGATCATATCGCACGGACTGTACTGTAAGTCGAAATGCACGCCCCCTGTGGCCCTGTCACGTTGTTTGAAACATTGCTTTCTTTCTGCTCTAACATGCTTTGTACACTACCGAAAATGTTGTTTTTCTGCCACGACTTTCAGGTCTGTGTCAGGTTCTAAACTGACATTAAGAAGTTGTGATCCACTGCCTCTCGCAGACAACAAGCACATCACCCCAAAGTATAGTAATCCAAGACGCCGCACTGTGACCCGATTGACGTAATTCAATATGGCTGCTGTGACATCAGCTGATGACGGAAGTACCGTTATCCAAAGTGGCTGGAAAGTGCCACACCCCCCTTCAAACCCCCCTGCCGGGAAATTTGAATTTTGGAGGGAAGACAAGTCAATTGGGCTACCTCTAGACGTCACACTGTGTAAATCATACTGTTACCGCTGTTACCACAACACACCGCACACACTGGATGATTTTAAATAAAAGTCATTTACAACACAAGGAAATTGGAAGAGTTTTACGGCGTTGGCATGGGTTTCCAAACTAAATTTAAACACATCTATCAAATTGACGGAATAGCTGATGGCTCTGCGTTCCATTTCGACTGATTCTTCATATTACAGTCATTTACGCGTTCACTGTTTCTCTTCTAGCCACCACCAGAAGGTGTCACACCTCCACAAAACTCCTTCTCCAACTCAAACAAGTGCTGTGAGTCAATCATTATGTCATAACCAACAGCGTGCCACTGGATGGATAGGATGGAAAAGACACCACAAATGTACTGAAACAATAAGCATCACAGTTGATACTGCGAACGGTTTTTGCAATTTTACACTAATTTCAACACCGACCAATGATGTGACAGCATGTTTCAAATTTCGGTATCATAGCTAAACCACCCCTTCTCCACTTTGCGTGTATCATTGCGAATATGGGTAGATGACTGTGCAGTACGTCCATGCATTGTTAATTCTGGAACACAATCAGCACTGAATGTCAGACAACATTCTACATATTTCTATCACCTCGAGCATAGTGTTCCATTTACGACCTATCTCTATGCTTATGGGAGTCACAGAGCATTCTCGCAGACTTAGGGTAAAATTAGAGACTGAAAGATCCCCTTCACACTGTCATTCACCAACCCACCCTGTAGCACCGTTACCTATTTAATTTGCAATCGATTAGAAGTAGGCCGCTACATTCCACGTCTCGTGAATGAATGGATCTTGCCGAGTCCTCACCCATCCAAGTGCACGAGATTTCTCGAGATGCACCCATATCGAGGAGGTTAGCACTCCGTATCGATGCATAGTAACAGATTTGAAAGTGTTGTGATGTAATAGCTGACGTTTAAGAAGAACAAGAAGCAAATGATTTTTATGCACGATTGAGCTCCAGGCGGATGGGGTTCGAAGCATTTTTACATAAATCAAATAAGCTACTAATTTTAAAGTATTATTCCAGACTCTAGGATAAATACCTTGAAGGTACTGCTAAGAGGAACATAATCACACATACTCCTAAGGCTACAACGTTCCACACTTAAAATGGGCTATAATGTTAGATTGCTTGCATTCCCAACATATCAGTCGAATGGAATGTAGTGCTGTTAATATTCCAATGTAAGAAATAAATTTCGAGCGAGTGACATTCATCCTTCCTCCCAGTTTCTCTACGATAAACTATGTTATCGAACCATAAAACGAAAAATAAACTACTTCCTCAAAACATTGGCTCTCTATGATACGAGCTCAGTATAGCTTTCCAGAGATGTATAGCGTCCACTGTTCACATCCGATCAAGCTTCAGAAATTATACTATGCCTGGATCAGCCCTATATAAAATTATGGTTAGTAATGGAGAATACCTCTCACTAGGAAACAGATAAATCCATAGCAGCAGCGTCCGACATGTGAAAATTACAAGTCATTCAACCACAAACTCTTTAAACAGCACATCTGTCAGGCAAATTTATACACTGGGACTGCAGTGCGTCACAAACGCCTATCGCTAACTTAGTTAAGAAGCTGAAGTCTTAATTTTAAATCCAAGATGTGACATGGGGATGGAGTAAATCACATAAATCATAGTTCGTTTAGAGGAATGTGCCACGTTTCATCACACGTGATATGGAACTACTCTGATGACTGACAGGTTTACCATTAACGATCGTAAGTAGACAGTGCTTTAAATCACATACAGATCACATGGCTGTATACGATCAGAGTGCAGGCTATGTCACGCACCTGATGCATCCTACAGTACAGTGGAAAAATTGACCTGCAGCAGCTCCTCCCACTTTAGAATCCATCATCAGTCTACCTTTAAATCGTACATCGTTACAGTTCCATCTCTATCGATCACCGCACCCACTCTCTGTCATCCTTTGAAGCAGATGCATGTAAGTTTAGAGGCGGATGGCTTTCTGTCTCCCTGAAAAGCATCAAATACGGTAGTCAAGTCACGTGTATCATTGGTACCTCAATAGACATACAGTATAGTTCTGCCTTGACGGAAAAAAATTACTGCTTCCCTGATTCCGTTTGCTTCCATGTTGACGTTTTCTTGGATTACTCTTGGTGTCCCACGCTTGTTCCCATGTACTGATTGCTCTGCGCCAACCAGAAGATATGCAAGTACTTCCTGCATTTCCCCACATTTCAGTGTATATTCGGACAATTTATACCTATCCCCCTGTCATTATACGAAATTCTATCGATTTTATTTCATTCTATCCATGCGATCGCGACATAACTTCTCGTTCTGTGTTCTAAAATTGGTGGTAAATGTAGTACATCTGCCAACACCTAGCCCATATTTAATGATTGGGAGGCATAGTATAGCACTGTACGCGATTGTATACTGTCACCGCCACATTTCGAGAATGTTTGCACTGTTTTCTGTATGTCTGTTTATATCCATGTGTCACAGATGGCTCCCAGGACCCAGTCCCCCTTCTGCTGCACCAAACTTCGAACATAGAGCACTTGTTCAAACATAACACGTAATCTGACTGACAGCACTTGTTTGAGTTGGAGAAGGAGTTTTGTGGAGGGGTGACACCTTTTGGGGGTTGCTAGCACTAGAACAGAGATTGCGTACATGACGGTAATATGAGAAATCAGTCGAAAGGGAGCACATAGCCATCAGCTTTTCAGTCAATCTGATGTAATTTGGAAACCCTCGCTAATGTCGTAAGACTCTTCCAGTTTCCTTAGGTTGTAAATAACGAAATAAACTTTGAGGTTAGTAGAGAAATAATTTCAAGTCTATATTTTGGGAACTACATTGCGCAAGCGATCAGTAGGAAGCTGCCACGTGCTTGATATCGAGAAGTACCTCATAAATGGTTTAATATTATGGCAAACCATGCGAAAATACATGTGCTCTTGTAATCCCCGAGTCTGGAGATGGGTGTAGAAAAGCGAGCAAGAAAGCAGGTCTTGACCAGGAACAGTAACGCGTTTGTGATGAGGGGAAATTAGCCCATATTTGTAGAACAGTTCTGAGAGTAACTTCGGTCCGCTGAGGGTGCTCTGGTCACCCGTCGTAGTGGAGGACTGCTGACCTTGCATGGATATATATAGTGCTATAGGAGTAATTACGGTGCTGTCTGTCTTCGCAGTGTATGTATGAATGATGTAAGAGGGCTAATTTTGTATGGCGCAGGATAGGAAATCTATGTTTACTACATCTACACAGTTTGGGGTGATATATTGCTAGGTACCACATCGGCAGCATCAGTAATTTTTTGGGTAAATTCGATAAGAGCTAATCATACCACTCTGCTCCATTCATATCACAAGTCATCCTTTGTGCATTGATATAGGAGTCTCTACACAGCAGTTAGAACGTTTGTGTATGTGTAGGTATAGCACCAGCAACAGAAAACCCATGTGCTGTGCAGAGGCGTCTTGCAGATGGGATCGGTGTGAGCATGCCTTGGAGTTGATGGTGTTAGGACAGCAACCAGCCACAAATTTACTTTGAGTTCCTTTATTCAAAGGAAACCGTTACCGGTTTCGAATCGTTATGATTCATCATCAGACGGATTACACGCTCTCCTTATGACATTTGGTGTGTTTTATAGATTAATTGTTCTAAAATATAAATAAAACATAATTTATATTTTAGGACAATTAATTTATAAAACACACCAAATGTCATAAAAAAAGCGTGTAAACCGTCTGATGACGAATCACAACGATTCGAAACCGGTAACGGTTTCCTTTGAATAAAGGAACTCAAAGTAAATTTGTGGCTGGTAGCTATCCTAACACCATCAACATTTGTCTTCAAACAACAGCCACGGTCTCCATCATGCCATCATATGAGAAAACTGCAACATGCCTTGGAGTTCTGTGGCGAGATGGAGAGGGGTGTGTGCTGTACTTCACGTGATTGGCGGGGACGCGGCAGTGGAGGAGGAGACACTGCGGAATCATGCCACTGCAAGCAACCTGGTTGCTGCAGCCCTAACCCGATAGCCTGACGGAGGGCGGCTCATGGACGTCAGAGCGATGCTGTAACGGCCGTGGCCGGGGTGGGGTCGGGTTCAGGAGGAGTGGCGGTGGCGGCAGCTGTGGTGGGAGGGGCAGCAGTATCGGGCATTGAGTAGCAGGGTGTGTCTTTTAACACTAAACTTTGTTTAAAAAGTATTCCATCGATTTCACCGACCAACAGGATGCTGCAAATTAAAAAATACTTCCCCATACATGTGAAAAATATTTATTTCATTAATTTGCATAAATTTATTATATCAACGTGTTGTTAGCAGTACAATAGTTTATGGGAGGGTGTGCGTGAGTGGCTGATATGGAGAAGAATGGCAGGTTAAGTGCAGAGCACTAGGTTAATTTGCATAATTTTTATGTAAATGCAGTACAATAGTTTAAGGGGGTGGATGACAAAGAAGAATGCGCCAGAAACGACGTTCAAAAGCATGTGAAATTCGAAAAGTGTGCCAGAAATGGTGGGTGGACACATCTAATTACTTAATTTGGTATCAAAGGTGGAAAAATAGTTTAAGGAAATGAGGGTGACATGGAAAACCACTTAACAGAACAACAGGCTAAGTGCTGACACAGTGCCAAACATTAGGTTAAGACACCCAGAGTACAGTGCCAAACACTGGGTTATGCAACATGTTTGCTCCATGTAGTTACTTCTCACAAGACCTACATGCTTCCAAACAGCAGAGAATTATGAGCAAGAGATTACTAACCCACACAAAATGATTTTTTTTATAAATAAACACTATACCCTTTGGATTTCCTCTTATGAGGCTCTTCCTCTCCACCACCAGACCGCCATCTTGGATTATGTCACGGAAAGGATGACAGTGCCCTCTGGTGGTAGTAGTGTGTACTAGGTCAGTTAGACTCCAGACTCCATGGCGACTGCACTTGATGGTGGTACTGCCTCTAACTGCTTAAATAAATAGTGCATGCAAAATAAAGAGTTATGTCCAGTACAGGTCAAGTACTCCTCCCACCATTTCTTAGGATGAGGTGGCGGTTGGGTGACTTAGGTTAGTTGAGGTAGGCCAAGCGCCCTTTCTTTCCCGCCATTTTCTTAGATTAGTAGGGACAGCCCAAGTGACTTTCCTTTACTGCCAATATTCAAACTTGGCGCCAATCCCTAGGAAGAGGTGGCAGTTGGATGACTTGGGTTAGTGGAGGTACTCAAACTGCACTCTCCTTGCCACCATTCTTCTTACATTAGTAGAGGTGTGTTACATTACCCTAATGGAATTTGAACTTCCTGCTATAGTCTGGGAGAGGGGGTTAGGTTAGCCCAGTTAGGTAGCCCAATTGACCCATATTCCCACTAAAATTCAAACTTCCCACCAAAATACATCATCTTGAATTATGTAATGGCAACCATCTTGTATTACATCATCATGACACAACTTGTGGGTTACCCTGTGGGCCATTATCCCCTTGGGTTGTGGGCGACGTCACCGCCGCCATCTTGGATGACGTGATCGTTACGGAAGTTTTGGGGCACCTGTGGGATAGAGACAGCCTTGCCCCAATACTTCGCTGTTCGTAGAGTGCATTTTGATTTCTACAGTGGGGATTTTTGAACTCAGGACGAGACTGTTAGGAGTATTCCACAATTGTACAATATGATATGATATTTACGGGCATTTTTCTGGCGATCCCTCTTGAAAATGAGAATTACCTGCGCCTTTTCCAGTTGCCTGAACACTTAACAGCTGTTGGAAGGGAAATAAAATGTATAGTATTGTACAGATAAACCATAAGTCAAATCGGCTTAGTTTTGTTGATTTTACTTGAATTTGTATTCTGTTATCGCTTATCTGCAATTTCGGCATTCATGGGAGGATTGGAAGGAGGGGTTGTCAATGGGTCACTACTAATCTTTTTTCTTCTTTCTGGCCAACAGCAAAATATCTTTATTAAAAGTTTTAGTCCTTTATGAGCATGTTGATAATTGTTCTCTTAATTTATAGTGCAATGGTAAGTACGGTTTCTCTTTTTGCTCCACATGTGTTAATGCAGAGAGTAACATACACCCTTTTTCTTTTGTTAATGTATTAACGTTATAAATTAAAGTTAATGGATCATGGACTGGAAGGATATTTGGGAACGGCCAGTTGGCTAATGAAGTGCTACATCGATGGAGGCGTGCTGATATTGAAGGAAGCACGGTAGTGTGTTAGCGGTGGGCGGTGTTCCTTAACCTCCACTCGGCGGCTGCAAGAGCTAACGGCGCGGAGCGTAGCTACCATAAATACGGGACCAGGCTTCGCGTGACTCTCCGCCATAATCTTGAAATAAAACGTAAAGATACTGAGTGAAAAGATTTATATTCTTCCTGCAGCCATACACTTCTTTTATCGTTGTTTGTTTTAAACAATTTCTAGGAGAATGGAGCAATTGTGGGATTTCAGCGTCTCGGCGTGTGAGAGCGGGCCAATAAAAGTGCCAAACTAGCACGCTTGTTACGATTACGTCTCCATGAAGTAAAATAGTATGTAGCGAAAGTACTTGCATGCAGCGGCCGTGTCCTATCTGACAGCACGCATCGGTGTTGGGCCCCCACATTTTAGCACAGTGGGAGATAACGCTACTTTAGAAATTCCCCACTACCAGCGCTCACTTTACCTTTCACACACGACTCCATACACAGAAGCGCAGGCTTATAGAAGCTGGCAGACGCTTTCTTGGACGTGCTGATCAACACTTACGTGAATCAAAGAGACAAAAATAGCTATTTTTCCAAAATTGTATAATATACTAAAAGAAGGAAATAATAAGTTACTTAGAGAATTTATAGACCTATACTGAGTCGTTTTCCACACTGTTGATGTCTGCGCAAAAGCGTAGTGCCCATTTTTTGGATTAGAAACACGTTGTTAGAGGTCGAAACAGCGTTGGGTAAGGCATTCTTCATACTGTCTGCTTCTTTGTTTGAATTGTTTTGAGATTTGGCTTGTTGCCTTTCTGTTTACTATTTGCACACTAAATTTTGTAGTTTCTCCGTACCGACGTCGTATTACACATAACGAAGATCATTTGATATTTTCTCAATAGTTTTGTTTACAATGCTTTTTATAGCATTCATGATCTATGGTGTGCTCTCGGGTGGTCAGACGTGTTGTTGATTGATTAATAACGTTGGGAAAACCTGTTACATCACATCACATTCATGATATGCGTGTTTTGCCCAAACGTGGTCGTACTTCTGTTGAAGGTACTCCACTTGAAGCATGTGTCAAAACTAGAATCTCAGAGGAAAACGTCGAGAAATTGCGTTACATGCTACTGTAAGAACGTATATAAAGTGTCAATGGTATAGATGAAGCCACAGGCGTATCAATAGTAAGAGTATGATAACGTTTACTTGTATGACTAGCAACACAAAGGCTTTATGCAGGACGATAGCCGTGTATATTGTATGCTCGCCATCAGAAAGAGAGTTTTGATGCCAGTGATCCAAGGAAGGTACAAATGCTTGACGTTTTGGTTCTGTAAGGTAACACCATACACAATCATGCCGGGATCCCTGCATCAGACAGGGAGCCATCGCTAATCGCACGATGACACAAACAGTTAGTAGGACCAATATTGCGTTCGGGATGTCTGGGATGGCTGCTCATCATAACGCAAGCTGCCTCCGTTCTTGTAGCGAAAGAAGTAACTGGAGGAATAACTGGAGTACAAGTATCAGTTCCCTAATGAGAGCAAATTCTGTTTTGGCGCCATTGACGGTAGTTTTCGGGCGCGGCGTCGACGGGATATGGACAGCAGCTACCGCTACCTTATCAGTCAGTGATGTACGGAAACAACTCCCGGCATCATGAAAAGTGGGCCTAGTGTTCTGTGGTTGCACAATTTTGGTGTTTGTTGAGGCAATAATCTTCCTGAACATCGTTGTGATGCTAGTCCTACTGTCGTATGTGCTTTTCCACGGGGGCTTACTGAAAAGTAATGCCTCGGAATTTTTATGTGAAAACTCTTGATGCTTTTTGAATAAAAATTACTTCATTGACATTCTACATCTGTATTATTCACATCTACACATTTGTTTACCAACATAATCACCATGGTGACGAACATATTTCTCCCAACGAGAGACCAGTTTGTTGATACCGTGACTGTGGAATGTTTAACGTTGTTGCCGGAGAGACAACCCCACCACCGCTTGCACCGCTTCACCGCTTCATCACTATCAAACTGAAGTCCTCAAAGGCGTTCTGTAACTTTTGGAAGGAGACAGTGCACCAGGAGTGGACAAACTCTTCGAGTTCAAAACTTGATTCCAGCAAGCTGTTTTTCACGCACCGACATAGTTAAGTTATACGCCGCCACATTACGCGCCACAATTCGGAGCCCTCTAAAGGTAGAGGATTGCAACTTGCGCCATCGAAGCGGGAAAGGCGACCGACTAATATGCATCACATTCAATATCTCAACCGATGCTGAGAACAGAATAAAAAATTTGGCAGCATTACTTTTCTGCACGCCCTCGTAGTACAACAATGTCTGTATATGCACTCCTCGCTTTGCGAACTGTTCCCACCTGCATGTTCGTCAGTCGTTATCTTTAATAAGAAATGTCGTCAGATATCCGTGTGCAGAATTGTTTTGTTGCTAGATATACAAGATACTTATGTCTTTTTGCAAGATAATCTCTCCCTCCGTGTGTGACATTGTGATATTTGACGTATATGGAACATAGCTATTTAATATGTGTATAAAACTTTATTGAAAACCTCTCCTCATGTTTCTAACTCTCAGTTTTCGGGTACTGTAGCATAACTTTCATGGGCTTCAACGACTGTACGTCCTAATGATGATTAATGTGAAATTACACTTTTACGCACAGATGCAAATCCCAACGACAATGAGGATAACTATGACAGGTCGTCAGTTACTATCCTGCTACAAGCCTTTAAACTCTAATACCACAATTGTATGAGCCCCATACTTATAAAAATAATCTTAGACATATAAAAACATGTAGTGCGTGTATTACCATATTGGTTGACGCAATCTCATGCTACGAATAATATCTTCACTACTGAATCAACGTGGACCCATGAAGTGGTTTCAAGATTTTGACAATTACATTTACTTTTCGTATGACGATACGACCAAAACAGCTACCGAATCCTTAGCAGGCTAGGCAGTTAGAAGAGGACCACTCTGTTCCCTCGGTGCTCACTCAACTCGTCAGTTACGCCGATGGTCTTTATTTCTTATGAGTGTTAGCAGTCATTGTAAGTGCCCTCAAGTCTTTATTATTAAATTTAGTTTTCCTCCCTCTAACATGAGAACTACACTGGGTGTTTAGTCTAATTTGTAAAAAACTATGGTATTAATGCAGTTTTCTAGATATACCAGACCTCTATTGTAGAAAATAATTGCGTACTACTTCTTAAAATCGAGAATGTAAAACGAGGTTATGTTTCACTATTAGAAGCAACGTCATCACATAACCAGCGAACAGTAACATTTTGCTGTTTCTAGAAAGCAAAACCTCAACCACATGTACACTACAGGTATTTAATTACTTTTATGTGTGTGTTAATCGGAGTAAACATCGTTTACGAAAATTAAATTTGCCATTTGAAACGTGTGTTTATTTCAGTTTTGTTTATTTTTTGTTTACTTCGTTGTGTTAATATCCAAGACAATACAACGTGATGTTCAGATTGCCAGTATGTTGGAATGTCTGAACATACGAGAGACTTTGGAGGGAACTCTCAATCAGGTATAATTTTATCTTAATTAAAGTTGTTACTATTACCTTTGAGATCAATATGACTGCAAGCTTGTTAACGTTCAGTGCCAATCTGAGAATGGAATGGGATATAAATACACTGTATAAATCCATTAAATTTATCAGACGTCTAAAAATTATACTGACGGAAATAGTGAAATATTTTAACAGGAATGATTAGATGACAAATATAAGGCTGTAGAAGCATACATTATAAGAGGAAAGATAGATTCCACCTAAATAAAAGTTAGTAATTAGAGAAAAGAGAAGTAGTTGTATGAATCTCCAGTGCTCGGAGGACAATTCTGTACTGAGGAAAGAAGGGAAAGCTGAAAGATGAAAGAAATATAAACAAGGCTACACGTGAGAAATGATCTCCAGACAATATCACAGAAACTGAACAGGATATAAATGAAGATTAGATGAGTGATACGATACTGCAAGAAGGGTTTCACAGCGCACTTAAGGTTAAATAATCCGTGGCTGCGTTTCTCTTTCACCAAATGAAGACGGGTTAGTGAATGTTCGGCCGTGCTAGGTGCTAAATGTCAGGATCTGCTGAAAATTCTACTGAAACGGGTAGATGAACAACTAGATACATCAAAACGGGACTACAAAGCGTAGTTCAGGGACCGACGAGGGGACGAACAACGGATCATTGCACTGCTACAACTGACAGTAGTTAGATATTGACCAGAAATACGACAGCAACATTCCTGTATTTTATCCTACACCGTTGGTAAGCAACACTCGGGGAAAGATCCTGAAGAGCCAGAGAAGTAGATTATACAACAGGGGAACTGTTACCTGAAATACTTCTTGACAGTAAGCCACTTCATAAATGAAGGGGACAGCTCTGAGAACAGTTTGATATAAACGGTGAAGTTAACTGTCACCAATATTATACAATATTGCACTGGATAAAGTGGCCAGACAATAAAGAGTAACAAAGGGACGAAATATTAAAGACACACGTGGGGAACAGCTGAACACAGATAGGTTGCAAGACTTCTGCCGACGTACAGCGTTAATAAAGGTTATGGAACAATATGCGAATAAACAATTTAACATTTTGAGCTAAACAACTAGAAGAATATGATTAAGAACTCTGTCCCATAAATGCACTAAACGGCATTGGAGATGGAAAAAACACTAGAAGGAACTGTGCAAAAGGTGCACGAATTTCATTACCTCGGAAAATATATAATAAAACTACGAAGAGTAATGAGGCGATGGAAGAGACAGTAACAAAGATGGGAGAGGCGTACTTCACCACCGGAAAATATTACAACGAAAAGAAGTTACCAACATTGGTGAAAATCAGTCAGTACAACGCAATAAATAGAATATACTATTATTTTGAGGTTAGGATGGAAAAACTAAGAAGACATAGTGCTAAGCGACTACACGAAGAGAAGCGAACGATCTTCAGGAAGTTACAAGATCCAAAAGATGAGGTAAAAGATGGGAACGAAGATCAAGAGTAAATCTGAACTGGAATTTGCACACAATATCTAAGGAACTGAGTCTGAAAAGGGAGCTTTGCTAGTCATATCATCAGAATGGATCTGGTATACTAACCAGAAGAGTATGGGAGACGATTTATTGGACCGGAGTAAATAAAGAAATCGAATGGGTTGTTGAACAGAGAATGGACTCGGCAGTTGTGGAGGTCAAGGTGGAACGAAAATATAGCTAGCGAAACAAGCTCGTACAAACTAGTATGACAGAAAGCTTCGATAGAGAATAGCAAAGCAATCATACAGAAGACCAATGCCAGCAGACAAGAACTGACTACACAAGAGATAATAGGGAAACAGTGGGAGGAATGAAGAAAGTCAATGAAGAGTTTCTGGGAGGAGAAGACGGAAACCAAATCATGAGTGAGCTGTTTGTGATCCAAACCAAGGCAGTATGAAATTAAAACAAAGAAGAAAAGAAGATGAAGGTACTGTAGAATTTTTCATTGTTTTAGTACCTCACTTGTCGGCAGAGCCTAATTCCCATCATAAATTATTTTCTAAATACGCCTCCCCACAGCAGATCATTTATGTTTATTTACCTTATTTTTTAAAAAGAATATAGTTTACGCAGATGTGAGTCAGTAACTCATACCAACAACCTTTCACACTTTACAATAGTAGAAATTCTTCTATCGAATAGAAGGAGTTACCAAGGAGAAACATACTCAGATATTTTCTAATTTTACTTTACTGTCATAAGACATTTTGTATCACTGTGTAAGTGATGAAAATTTTTATTTACAGCATTATGCACTCCTTTTGTGCTAAAGACAACATTAATGAGGCGTCATGAACGTCGTTTATTCTTCCGGCTTGTAATTTTGTGAATTATTGTTCCTTTTGAAATGCATTGGGTTATTCACAGCAAATGTGGTAAGGGGATAAATAAACTGAGAAGCAATAGTCAAAATGCTTAAGTCCTTAAACAGATGTCTACAAGATGATCACGGGTGAGAAGCACATATTATTCTTACAGAACATTTTTGAACAATGAAGACTTCCTTTTTAAAGTTGAGGAAACCCAGAACATTATTCCATATGAGATTATTGAATAAAAATATGGAAAACGTGTCAACTATCTGATTCGTCTCTGCACAAGATTTTCAATGATCTCAAGTGAAATGTGGCTCGAAAACAAGGTGTTCTAGGAGTTCCGAAATGTGTTTCTTCAGGCTTTAATTCTCATCAATACGAACACATAATAATTTTGAATTTTCCACTCTATTTATTATTTCCTTACCATGTGTTACACTTATCACTGTTATAGTACCCCTACTTGTGCAGAACTGAAGGTTCCGTGTCTTTTAAAAACTGACAATAAGACCATTCGCCGAAAACCAGTAATGATACTTCCGAAAACAATGTTTAGCACTTCTTCCGTTGGTGTATGTATTCTTGGACTCATTACAATACCAGTGCCAACAACAAAAAGAACTATCTCCGCTTGTTGTATAGTAGACGAAAGAACGCTTACATACAGGCCTACATGGAACACTAGCGGACCTAAGGTTGAGGCTTGTGGAATCCCGTATGTGATTTCTTCCCAGTACGAATAATGTCCCCGGACTACATTAGCTGAATCACTAAGTACAGCTTTCTGCATTATTTTGGTTAAATATGACATCATTCGTTGGTTGCCTCTATCATCAGTCCTACAAAATCGCAGTTTATGTAAGAGACTATTGTAATTCACACAGTCAAATGCCTTAGATTGGTCCCAGAAAATACCAACCGATGGTATTCCATTAACTAATGCTTAAAGGTGAGCAAACCCCTAAATGGCGTTCTCATTAGAGGACTAGGGTACTTCACCTACTCAAATATTGTGAAAAATAATGTCAATAGGGAAACACGTCGGCAGCTATCAGGTTTCCACTTAACATTATTGGAGGGAATGTGTACCTCGTGAGCAAGGTTAATAGTTTCCAGAAGCCCCTCCTGTCAGTTAATAACAAACGTGCGGGTGGAAAATGGAAATGAGCGTTTGGCGTCATTGGCCGGGAGGCCCCTCGCGGGGCAGGTCCGGCCGCCGTATCGCAGGTCTTATTACATTCGGCGCCACATTGGGCGACCTGCACGCCGGATGGGGATGAAATGATGATGAACACAACACAACACCCAGTCCCTGAGCGGAGAAAATCTCCGACCCAGCCGGGAATCGAACCCGGGCCCAGAGGACGGCAATCCGTCACGCTGACCACTCAGCTACTGGGGCGGACGCGTGCGGGTGATTTCAGTGAGTCGCTCTAACGCACCGCTAAGGGACGCTTTGACAGGAGTGACGTCATAGCTGTTAAGCGATGCACAATGTAGCGGGTGAGTCAAGGTTTGGCAGTGGAGCAATTAGCGGAGCCGGCCGCGTAACGAGTAACGAGCACAGAGGAGCGCAGCCGCGGAGGAAAGTCCCCGCAATAGCCAAGTCTCCCCCTGCTCCCTTCCGCCCTGTGTAGAGTATCACGCCTCGAGGACGCACTTGAGCCCGCACCACCACGCCCTAGTAACGAACGTTCTCGTTTCACTACTCCTGCAGACGCACGTCGTTAATGAAACCTCGTCGATATTTCATTTTGACACAGAGAGAATCCATTACAAGCTTCAGACTCGTTGCTTCAGATGATCATTCACGATTGCTTCCCATAGCTGGTGTCTTATATTCTCGTCTGTGGAAGGAGTTCAAACCCCTAATGGTGCTGTTTCCGGAAAGCACACTTTTTTCTAGACCACAGAGGAGCACCATGTTTGGAAGCGGATATACTTTCGATGTCGCCTCTCTGCCTAGCTCGTTAGTATTGTGAGTCCGGAGCGGACGTACAAAGATCGAAGGGACAAATCAGGAGCGCTTGTTAATCACCTTGGACCACGGGCACGAAATAGAAGTTGTCATTTAGAAGTGCTTGATGACCAGTGTCGGACACTAAATTAGTAAGCTCGAATGTGGTGTGGGGAGAAAACAGTTAAGTTCCAGTTTAAGCACTCTTACGAACTATGAATTGCGTTGCGAGAAAAAAAGAAAAAGAGCGAGGAAGCCTAGCTTGCGAAGAGAGGTTGTTGACCCTAGCTAACATAACCTTAAGTTGGGTTTGTGATTTGTTGGAGGCAAATAAACTGAGTCACTTGTGTACTGTCGATGGTCTGAGATTTAGCTGCTACACTCCTAGGTGTAGATTCAGCCACCTAACTGGAAAGGTTTTGTTTTGTCGTGCTTAATGTCACCTCTACTCGGCAAATGTGAAAGCTGTACTTTGTTGTTTTTATTGAGTGTAAGTGTTTTACCGCTATGTTTGCGATGTCTATGGTGTTGAGAGAGAGAACTCGATGATAGCACACTAGGGATGGCAGTTATCGCTGGAACAACCGGTATTCGCTCATATCGTCTTTGTTTTTTTTTAATTCCAGTTTAACCTGATTATTAAAACTGCTCAAAATGTCCAAATGTGTGCGAACTTCTAAGAAACCAAACTGATTAGGTCATCGGTCCCTAAACTTAAATACTACTGAAACTAACTTCTGCTAAGAACAACACACACACCCATTCCCGAAGGAAGACTCGAACCTCCGGCGGGAGGGGCCCCGCAGTCCGTGACTTGACGCCTCAAACCGTGCGGCCAATCCGCGCGGCTTGCTCAAAATAACCGGTTTCTGAAATAAATGATTTTCGGTTTTCTGTTCCTATTATTTACTGTAAAAAACGTTGGAAACGGACAAAAAATGGTAAGTGCTTGATATTAAGAAAATCACCAGTATTCTCATATTTATTATAATTATTAGAAACTCTGCTCAAAATTCATGTTGTAATGAGGGATCATATAAGCATTTGGGCATTACGAATAGTCAGCCGTAGAGTGAGAAAATTGACACTGCAGAAGTCCGTTTTCGTGTTAATTTGTCCATTTTCAAGGGCTACAAGCAGATAGAGGCGTAATATGTAGCCACTGACAACAGATTTGTTACTTTCTATTTTTGTTGTGCCTTATGAATGAAAAGTTTTTATGTTCTTAATTTATTACTGTTACTATAATCTCCTTCCTCTTTTGTTATTTCACATAAATGATAGACAAATTCCGGCCGTGGTGGTCTAGCGGTTCTAGGCGCGCAGTCCGGAACCGCGCGACTGCTACGGTCGCAGGTTCGAATCCTGCCTCGGGCATGGATGTGTGTGATGTCCTTAGGTTAGTTAGGTTTAAGTAGTTCTAAGTTCTAGGGGACTGATGACCACAGTAGTTAAGTCCCATAGTGCTCAGAGCCATTTGATTTTGATAGACAAATCTTTAATCTTTTTACAGCAAATGAAGCATTCATTTCAAGACTATGGTTGTTCCCATTCTGCAATATGACAGATGTCCAGCGACGAAAGCGGGACACTATGGTACAGACCAGGTGGGGTAAGTCTTGTCCGTTCACTGCAAGTACACGCGTACCGTAAGCGACGACACGCGGCAATAGGAACATTATTGCCTCAGTAATGCTATACCAGTTCTTACGCCATGTCTTTGTTGCTCGTTTCTGTCAGAATCGTTATTAGAATACCAGAGATCACTTTTCCCATTTTCTGTAATAACACGATATTTCAAAATAACGAAAATTTCACGTATGAAAATTACTTCTTTTTGAAGAAAACGTTTATTTAAAAAGAAATATTTTAGCACTGTTGCTATGGCTAATTGATATTTCAGTTTTTTACTCTGTTATTAGTAAAACATACAAAAAACCTGTTATAACCGAGGCCCAACAAATACCGCAAACTACCGGTTATTCGGAACTAAAATACCAGTAGCTGATTTAACAGGTCGGCTTTTCTTCTTATCGCACGTACTTTACTCTTCTTGAAGCGCACCTAGAGGGTTGCCAAATTTCTGTCACCATTCAATGGACCGATCACCTTCACAACTCCACGAAACACTGCCGAGAAGTTTGAAGCTGGAAACTGATATGAAGTCTGATGGTCGGGAAATGCACGCCATCATTTCTCCTCCTCTTACTGGCCAGTTATTCTTTATGAAAATTTCTTGCACACTGAAGATTCGAACCGGCTGCCTCCGTATTGAAAGCGTGTATTAGCAACCTAAGCTGCGAAGGCAGTTAGCTGCTGATTTAGTAGTGTATTTGTGCTTCAATAGCACGAGGACAGTCTCGGAAGTGCTGTTACATGACAAGTCAAATTTGGGATTACACGGTGAATTGTAGGTCCTTCAACAGCAGCTGATCAAAGCTGTTCTTGCGGTATATGAGAGCAAGGGTAAGGCATCTCCAGTAGTACCATGCTGAGTAAAGCACTGTGGTATTGCAACCGATCTTCGGGTTGAGACTAGCTTTATGTGTCACGAGGCTACGAGCTCCCCCGTCAATCACCCGTATTCAAGAAAACCGATACTGAAAAAAGTCGACAACCATCGGGGATAACTGAACGAAATGTCACACAAAATGAAATGAAGAGGAGGATATCAGTTTTATAAAAATAAAAAGAGGAGGAAGTGGAAATACCTTCTGTATGAGCAACTATTATTTCTGACAAAAATAGCAACTTCATGAGAAGCTCCCTCAAATATATCTGGTTGCTGAGAAGCAAGCTGAGATGAATTTGGTTTAAATCTATGAAATAATTAAACAAAAACGGATACGTTGACACTTCAGTTCTACAAAGCCGAATGAAGTGTTCCTGTACGTTCATTGCGGCAGCTGTTAACAAATTAGATGACAAAACTGTCATCAATTTTAATTATCATACCTGTCCATTTGGTACATGAAGACGTCAATATGAAGAAATAAATTTCTCCTCCTGAAACTGATTAAGTGATATATATTACGTGCTCCTGCTTCTCGTCAGGCAAACTCACGCCCTTGTCTTTACAGAATAGTATCACACGCATGCAATCCGATACTACATCGACGTAGACACGGAAATATTGTTTCAACGTTAGCAATGAAATATTGATGTATTTTCTGGGGAGTAGGTCAGCAGAACTGATTCAACTTGAAGAAAACTCCTGTTTACTTCTAGAAGCCAGAGGGACTTACATTGAGCCACTACGGTTATAAATGTGAGACGACGTAGATTAACAACAGTTGTAACTTCCGCATTGTGGGTTCTGCAGAGTAATATTGATTACAGTATGACATTTTAACGAATAGTTCTTTCCTGTTAGCTGCTTAAGCTTTATTGTTCTTTTGTACTATAAGATTATTTCCGAATTATTGCCATTGTGTAGCACAGTCTGCAATCATTATACATAGTATAGATGTCGTCAGTTAGATGGTATTTTAGATAGAATATTTACAGAGCAACGTTAAGTTGTTCATAATGCATGTTCACATTACATCTGTGTCTGGTGACTATTTTCTTGCTGACATTCATGAACACGTATGTGTTTTTCATAAGACTTTATAGTTGGTGCTATTTCGACACCTTATGAACTTGACCCAATTTTACTTATATTTTTATATCGTATCTATATACTGAATTTCTACATGGTCGTAATTTTCTTGCTCTCTCATTTTGTGAATAATTACATATTTTTCGTAAGATTTGAGAGCTTTATAGCTTGATCCAGAGACACTGTATGTTTTCATTTGTATATCTATATCTTAGATACTGTGGTTTAAGTTGCTGATTGTGCTGTCTTTGAGGTGTACTGTAATTTGGTTTATCGTTTCAAAATGCCAAATTTTAGGTCCTTCAACAGCAGGCTGGTCGAATCTGTTTACGTCGTAGGGAAAACCAACGGTATACTATCTCCAATAGTGGCTTGCCAAATAAAGCACTATGGTGTTGCAAACGACTTTCGGGTTGAGAATAACTTTATGTGTCATGCGCCTGCGGGCTCCCCGTTAGTCAACCGTATTCAGGAAGAATTGTGATAAAAAAAGTTATAAATACAGCATAAAGTTCTTAATTGTTAGCAATATTTTCAACCAAGTTATAGCATACACCAAATGTTGCATAAACAACCTTTCAAACCACAATATCTATGCAACAGATAAACAAATGTATACACACAGTATCTCCGTATAAAGCTATAAAACTGTCAAATCTTTCGTAAAATAAGCAATTATTCCCAATATATGCAGTAAGAAAATTACGGCCATGTACAAATCCACTTCATAAGTATATACAAAATTTTAAGGAAAGTACATACTTGTTCATGATATGACGGCAAGAGAACAGCGACCAGACACAGCTATAATACGTACATGCGTTATGAACAACTTAACTTAAGTATACCCCTGTACATATTCTATCTAGAATACCATATAATTGATGACATCTATGCAATGTAAAATGATTGCAGGGTGTAGTAGAAAAGTCAATAATTCCGAAATAAGATTATAGTACGAAGGAAAACTAAGGTTTAAGCAGCTAACAGGAAACAACTATTCACTGAAACAGTTGTAACTTTGATGTAGTATTTACAGCTCCAATATCCCACCATATTTCGAGGTGGTTTGAATGCCAGCACAACTTCGGATATGGATTCAGCATTTCATGTCGATATTGCTGTCATGTTCCTGTCAAGCATATTACCTTCATAAAGTCCTGCCATAAGCAGTGTAGTCTTATCTAGACATAAGTACAATGACACAAGTTTTATGACTGGTGAGTCTTTAAATAGCGCATTGGGTCTATGGGGAAACGTTGTTATTGAGATAGATTTATTCCCCTGGTTGGGTGGTATACGGTCTGTTGACTATATTTTAGAAGTTTAAAATATCTTACTAGATTGGTCTGCAACTCTGGTACAAGTCATTACCGGCTAGTGCATCACCAGTGATAGGTAGAGTTAATAGAAATCGTTACTTTCCTACGGTTTCTCTCCTTAAATTTTGTAAGGTGGTTATAATTTCGCACCTTACAGGTGCTCATCTACATACTTTGCCGTTATTTGCAACCGCAATTAGGTATCATTTGATAGGTTGTATATCGTATGTATGAATATTTGAAGAAGACTGAATTGGCATGTACACCTTGCAAATAGTTGTTAACGCTTATTACATGAAAAGTGATGGAGTGTTTTTATTATCAAAATGGTGTAATAATTGATTACCTATACTAGTAGAGGTTGGATCGGCAGTGGAAATGGAATGGTAGGTGTAACTCAAGCACTAGGTGGAAAAGCCCGCACAGGTGCGTTGGTCCTGCTTCACACAGGAAGTGTGCCAAGACGGACAGTCTGGGCACCTGACCGCGGAAGCACAATACAGCAGTGGCCAGCCGGTGTTGTATTGGGGTCGGAAGGATAACTGGATAATACTTCGGAGACTCTGAAAATCTTGGACGTAGCAGAGAGGAACGAGGAAGCCTTACATCAAAAATCGCAGGCTGGCTTATCTGCGAAGATTTATTAATCTGAGAAGCGTACCATTGTATGAGTATGGGAATTTCCTCTCTAACTTTCCGCGCTGGACGCAAAAGACTAAAAGATGGTTGGTCGGCGTTCGGAAGAATCCGCAGAGAGGGAGAATATTCCGTGGTTTCGAGAAGATGATTCGCCTTCTGCAGTTCCGAGGGAGGGGAGCTGAGTTTTGCTGGGAAGGCAGCGGTGGAGAGAAGAGGTCTTCCGTTTTGAGCGCCCGTGTTGAACAGTCGCTCAGTATCAGCTTTTGTTGGTACAGACGGACCTGCTGTCTTTGCTCTCAGGAGATTTTGTAGTTAGAAAGGTTAGGACAGTACTGTTCCGAACTTATATGATTTTGGACTTCGCTCCGGGTAGGGGGTCGTCACTGAGTACGCAGCGTTCAGTGATTGAGAGCACTTCTTCTGCCTATACTCATGTTGAGACGTTACCTGAACTCCGTCCCTGTGGCTAGGAGTTCGCGTTTCTCGTCTGTTGAACACAGAGAGGAAAAGAACACAGAGAGGAGAAGAACACAGAGAGGAGAAGACAGTATTAGACTATACTAGTCACCGGACCGTCTTACGCTGTCCTAGTGTTTGAATAAGTTTTTTTTTTTTAATATTTTGTGGCTGGAGTTCTTCCATCTTCGCAGACGTGTACGAGAACCATCACTCCGACGTACCGGACACAGTACGTAGGGTCTACGGAGATATTGCTAATTGCTTCAGCTTATTAGGGCTATAAAGCCAAAAAGCTGTGATCACGTAAATTTTATTTCCACTGAGGTTGCACACCACTGTAGATGATCTTTGAAAGTAGTGTCTTCTAGTGTTTGGTACGTAAATGATGTCAGTCGTTATGCGTTATTTACATTAGATCGCGTGGCCATAAAGAGGCAGATTTGGGCAACTGATCAATCGTATTAGTTAGGAAATTCTTTTGTGTCTCTTATAAGTCCATTGGACATTGATACATAAACATTTGTAATATAAAGGGGTTTCAATCTACAATAAATGTATAAGCGGAAACAGCATTTACACTCCTGGAAATTGAAATAAGAACACCGTGAATTCATTGTCCCAGGAAGGGGAAACTTTATTGACACATTCCTGGGGTCAGATACATCACATGATCACACTGACAGAACCACAGGCACATAGACACAGGCAACAGAGCATGCACAATGTCGGCACTAGTACAGTGTATATCCACCTTTCGCAGCAATGCAGGCTGCTATTCTCCCATGGAGACGATCGTAGAGATGCTGGATGTAGTCCTGTGGAACGGCTTGCCATGTCATTTCCCATTTCCACCTGGCGCCTCAGTTGGACCAGCGTTCGTGCTGGACGTGCAGACCGCGTGAGACGACGCTTCAGCCAGTCCCAAACATGCTCAATGGGGGACAGATCCGGAGATCTTGCTGGCCAGGGTAGTTGACTTACACCTTCTAGAGCACGTTGGTTGGCACGGGATACATGCGGACGTGCATTGTCCTGTTGGAACAGCAAGTTCCCTTGCCGGTCTAGGAATGGTAGAACAATTGGTTCGATGACGGTTTGGATGTACCGTGCACTATTCAGTGTCCCCTCGACGATCACCAGTGGTGTACGGCCAGTGTAGGAGATCGCTCCCCACACCATGATGCCGGGTGTTGGTTCTGTGTCTCTCGGTCGTATGCAGTCCTGATTGTGGCGCTCACCTGCACGGCGCCAAACACGCATACGACCATCATTGGCACCAAGGCAGAAGCGACTCTCATCGCTGAAGACGACACGTCTCCATTCGTCCCTTCATTCACGCCTGTCGCGACACCACTGGAGGCGGGCTGCACGATGTTGGGGCGTGAGCGGAAGACGGCCTAACGGTGTGCGGGACCGTAGCCCAGCTTCATGGAGACCGTTGCGAATGGTCCTCGCCGATACCCCAGGAGCAACAGTGTCCCTAATTTGCTGGGAAGTGGCGGTGCGGTCCCCTACGGCTCTGCGTAGGATCCTACGGTCTTGGCGTGCATCCGTGCGTCGCTGCGGTCCGGTCCCAGGTCGACGGGCACGTGCACCTTCCGCCGACCACTGGCGACAACATCGATGTACTGTGGAGACCTCACGCCCCACGTGTTGAGCAATTCGGCGGTACGTCCACCCGGCCTCCCGCATGCCCACTATACGCCCTCGCTCAAAGTCCGTCAACTGCACATACGGTTCACGTCCACGCTGTCGCGGCATGCTACCAGTGTTAAAGACTGCGATGGAGCTCCGTATGCCACGGCAAACTGGCTGACACTGACGGCGGCGGTGCACAAATGCTGCGCAGCTAGCGCCATTCGACGGCCAACACCGCGGTTCCTGGTGTGTCCGCTGTGCCGTGCGTGTGATCATTGCTTGTACAGCCCTCTCGCAGTGTCCGGAGCCAGTATGGTGGGTCTGACACACCGGTGTCAATGTGTTCTTTTTTCCATTTCCAGGAGTGTACATAACACAGATTTCTTGGCGATCTGATTCACACCTGTTCTCATACAATCAAACACTGAAGTGTCTGTATAGTAGTATTGATCACCTTATAATAGTTTGAAAGCAGCACGTTGCACGCAGTGTACAGCCGACAAAGGACAGTTGATTCCTCACCCACCAGTAGGTCATTTCCCACATAAAACATGACGCCTGTTTGTGAATCTGCTGTTTCTAGACATATCGCCATATAAATTGTAAAAACGCATTATTGTATGCTTATCGTCAAGTAAATAAATTATGGCCGGCCGCGGTGGTCTAGCGGTTCTGGCGCTGCAGTCCGGAACCGCGGGACTGCTACGGTCGCAGGTTCGAATCCTGCCTCGGGCATGGGTGTGTGTGATGTCCTTAGGTTAGTTAGGTTTAAGTAGTTCTAAGTTCTAGGGGACTGATGACCTAAGATGTTGAGTCCCATAGTGCTCAGAGCCATTTTTAAATAAATTATGACAGTTACAATCAACCAATCAGCGTACGTTGCAAGTCTATAACAATCCGATAGTAATGATAGCGAGACAGTAATAAAACTGTTGCTGTTCAACGGGTGTTGGATATCTCGGAGAAAATTTTCTTATTCGTTGATTACTATTGATATATTACGCTAGTAGCCATAAGTTACCTGTGCAAAGGAAACGTGATATTTTCAATGACGAACAGATCTTGATACATGGAAGAGTACTCCTACCGAGATTTCTTTCAGCCGTCTAAGCAAAGAACTGAGTGGATTGCTTTTCACTGAAGTAAAGTCGCATATCCGTGCTGTACCTGTTGCTCCAGCTGAGACATGCTGATTCACAAATTCACCTCCACCTGAACAGATGAGGGAAGGACAGATTAGCTGAGTATCTTGCAGGAATTGTAAGGGGGGCCTCAAGCACACAAGACAAAATCTCTGTGGTGACTGGAGTCAGAGAGGCACAGTTTGTAGGTTGGAGTCAGACGGTAGGTAAACGGTCTTTAAATAAATTAGAGCCGGCCGAAGTGGCCGTGCGGTTAAAGGCGCTGCAGTCTGGAACCGCAAGACCGCTACGATGGCAGGTTCGAATCCTGCCTCGGGCATGGATATTTGTGATGTCCTTAGGTTAGTTAGGTTTAACTAGTTCTAGGTTCTAGGGGACTAATGACCTCAGCAGTTGAGTCCCATAGTGCTCAGAGCCATTTGAACCATTTGAATAAATTAGAATAGAACAGGACCATATCATGATGGTGTGCTCAAAAGTAATGCCTCGGAATTTTTGTGCGTGCAAACTCTTAAAGCTCTTTCAATAAAACAAATGTTATTAACATTCTACACCTTTATTCTTCATGTCTATCTGTTTAGTTCTCAACATAGCCATCTTGGCTACCGACGTATTTCTCCCATCGAGAGGCCAGTTTGTTGATATTGTCACTGAAGAAACTTTTGACTTTTTTGATTTCCACTTGCGACGCTTCTTCACTATCAAATTGAAGTCCTCGACGGTGTTCTTTAAGTTTTGGAATCAGATGAAAATCTGATGGGGCCAAGTCGGGACCCTACGGATGATGATCGATGACAGTGAACCCAAGGCGTCGGATTGTTGTTGATGTCACAGCGCTCGTCTGTGACCCGACATTGTGATGCAAAAGGAAAGGGTGCTCCATGTGTGGATGAACGATTCAGATTCGAAACTCGATTACAGAAGGCTAATTCTTACCCACCGACCTAGTTACATTGCACATCGTCATATTACACGCTACAATTTGGAGCCCTCTAGCGGAAGAGGGCTGCGAATATGTAGACCTGAAGAATGATTATGTATAAAGTTAATAACAATTGCTTTATTTAAAAAGCTTTCTGAGTTATCACGTAAAAATTACGGGGCATAACTTTTGAGTACGCCCTCGTATATGGAACATCTTCGAGAAAATTAAAAGAAAGAAATTAAGGGGCTGCAAAACAAGGTATGTCTAGAAAATGTGAAAAATTCTGAGTTATAGTTGTTCTGTGCCTCTTCGAACAACATATAGATTTTTTTAAGGATGAGGACAGGAGAAATTAACCGGAATCATTGTGCGAGTGTTTGAATGTAATTTGGGTGATTAATCTTACAACTAATTTGCGGCTGACCCTTATTTTTATAAGGTGTGTTCGCATTGAAACAATTAACGTGTACCCTGTACTTAATGGACCTTATGATGCACAACTAATGGAAATAAATAAAATTTCGTTCACCCCTCTGACATTTTCATACAAAGCACTGAGGCTTATTACAGGGAACAGGATACAATGTTTTAAGAGTAAGTTAATATGGTGATTGGGCGGGTATTTATAGAAAGAGATGTTAATGTGAAATTCCTTGTACTCCATAGAAAATGTGGTCAATATCAGAAAGTAACTTTTCTAAAAAATTATGTACAAAATACATTTAAAAAAAAGTAAACATGGATAATTAAGGGAATTAAAATCGCGTCTAAGAGGAAGAGGAAAATTTATATAAAGACCAGAGCATATCAGGATCTGATTTTACCTGCATACTTCAAAGAATACTGTTACGTTTTAAAGATTGTAATTAAGACACCCAGAAATATGCACATCCAGACAGAAATTAATAGCATGTATAACAAGATTGAAACTATATGGGATATTGTTAAATACGAGACAGGACAGACTGTCAGTGAGCAAGATACCGTAACAATTAACCTACACTGGTGTCGAAAATTAAAGCAACAAACGGAAATTTGGCAAGGCTGCGTTTATTTTGCCACAAAACAGTGTAAACACGTGACAGTAAAGTAGAAACGATGTATAGAATACAGAAGGTAATACGTAATACAGAAGGTAATACGTAATGAAAGACATAAATGTTCCCAGTTTTTTTTCTAACTTAACGGATTTGCACTCCCATTCTGGCAACTGGTTAATGTGTTCAGTATGGGGTGTGACCACCTCTGGCACGACTACAGGCCTAACAATGACGGGACATGCGGAGAATGATGTCATCAATGTCATGCTGAGGCAATAACACCCATTCTTCCTGCAGAGCTGCTCACAAGTCTTGGAGAGTGGCTGGTGGATGCTGACGTGAAGCAACCCGTCTCCTTAGTGCATCGTAGACATTCTCTTTGGGATGCAAATAGGCCACGCCATTCGTGCAATATATTCCGTTTCCAGAAAAAACATCAACCACTCGTGCTGTATGAGATCGAGCATTATCGTGCATCATTACAAAGTCTCTGCCCACAGCAACTCGCATCTACCGCGCATGAGATCCCAAGACCTAAAAAATGGTTCAAATGGCTCTACGCACTATGGGACTTAACATCTGAGGTCATCAGTCGCTAGACGTGGAACTACTTAAACTTAACTAACCTAAGGACATCACACACATCCATGCCCGATGCAGGATTCGAACCTGCGACCATAGCGGCAGTGCGGTTCTGCGTTGAAGCGCCTAGAACCGCTCCGTCACAGCGGCCAGCATCCCAAGATCTCCTCACGGTGCATGGCAGCAGTTAAATCTTGCTGATTTACCTGTACAATTTCATGAAGAGGTGTTCGAGTGGTCAACATATCCCCTGCCCACACCATTAGAGATCCTCCTTGATACCGGTCTCTTTCCACAATGTTTACGTCCCAAAATCGTGTTGCACTTGATCTCCAGGTGCGAATCCGTCGATAATTACTCTCCAGATCAAATCGGGACTCATGTGTGACAAGAACATTGGCCCACCGTTCAACCGACCAGGCGGCATGTTGACGGCTCCACTCCAGACATTCCCTTCAGTGAAGACACGCCAGGGGTAAACAGACAGCAGGTGTCCAACAAGAAAGGCCACTCTGCTGAAGCCTTCTGCACACCGTTTGCCTGGGTACAAGACGCCCTGGGGACGCTGCAACGTTAAATGCCAGTTGCAATGGAGTACCAAAGCGGTACCGTCGTGCCCTTACAGTCAAATAACGGTTCACTCTATGTGATGTCACACGTGGCCTGCCTGTCCTGTTCTCCAGGATACAATTTTGGCGTCTGTAAACTGTCGCCTCATCCGAGAAACAGCAGAGCTATTCACATTAAGCCATCGGGCCACATCAGTTTGCCGGCCGAAGTGGCCGTGCGGTTAAAGGCGCTGCAGTCTGGAACCGCAAGACCGCTACGGTCGCAGGTTCGAATCCTGCCTCGGGCATGGATGTTTCTGATGTCCTTAGGTTAGTTAGGTTTAAGTAGTTCTAAGTTTTAGGGGACTGATGACCTCAGATGTTGAGTCCCATAGTGCTCAGAGTCATTTGAACCTCCACAGCACTGAGTCCGTAGGCATCTTCTCTGTGCCATACTGCACCGTCTGTGACTGTGTGCACAGCGATTGTTGAAGTGTGAGACTACCCTGCAAACATTACCCTGCTTCATAGGTGCCCTGACGTCATTGCTGGCGTGGTTGTCCATGGGTCGTGATGCCATCTTCCGTGCAGAACACGGTCTTAACGACATCTGTTGACAGTTTCTATGATTATATCTTGAATTAGGCACAGGACAGGGAAATAGCAGTTTGTTGCTCTAATTTTGTACACCATTATATATGACAATGTTGTGATATAATTTATGAGCTGCAAGTACCTTTAATAATCACTAAGTGGTTCAGCTGAAGTATCAAGAAAATATAAAAATATATGCCAATGAGAAAAAGGCCATATCGTGTGCTAACTTTATCTGTACTCAACGGTCTCAAATAGTTTCCTTACGGTATGATACCATGGTTTATCGGTAAAAGGAGATAAAGACTCCAGACCAAATTGTCAATGGCTTTTGAGTGAAATGGTAAAGGAATATTACCATATTCATCCATTAGCGTAAGCAACTCGAAATATCATTAACATCATTAGCTGAAATTGATAAAACTGTAGAAAGTTTAAAAAAACAAAGGCTCATATGGTGTTGATGGAATTTCAAACAGAGTTCTGAAAAGTTGTTCCAACTTAACAAGTAATGTTCTTAGTAACAAATGCAGTAGATCACTGGCTCAGGGAATTTTTCCAGACAGGTTAAAAATGCAACTTTTAAGTCCCTGTAAAAGAAAGATGACAAAAAACTTAAATACACATCTCCCAATTTCTCTAGAGACATATTTTTTTCAAAAATATTCGAAAAAGTAATGTACTCAAGATTATATATAAGCGTAGGCTTCCGCGGCAGTGGTCTTCGCCAGTAAAATTCTTCAGAGTTTGTGATCACACAGTCAATGTATAAAATTTTTCGAAATTTAGGCCACTGTCGCAAATGGCTTTCCTCAGTTTTTTTTGCTTGCTTAGTAATCGCCATGAGGTAGGTCATTTGCAACAGTGGCCGAAACGTGGGAGAATTTTATGTACGAAAAGTGCAATCCCCTTCCAAAGACTAATCTCACATTTAAGTAGAAACAATTTACTTAGCATAGAACTGTTAGGATTCCAGAAAGGTTGCTCAACTGAGATTGCTACTTATACAGTCACCCACGAAGTACTAAAAGCCTTACATATTAAAATGTCCTCAGGTGGAATTTCTTGTGGTCTTTCCCAGGCATTTGATTGGGCAGATCATGTTACACTCTCAGAAAACATTTTTATAGAGTAAATGGCTTTACACACAACTGGTTTCAATCATACTTAACCAATAGAATGCGAGGAGTTATGCTGAATAAGTCACACGATGCTGGATACGTAGAAAATTGTAGTGAATGGACAGAAATGACAAAGTGAGTCTCCCAGGATTCAAATCTGGGCTCACTCATTGCCCTTATATATGTGAATTGTATTCCACTTAAAGATCGATAAGCATAAATGGTACTTTTTACAGGTCATACTAAACTTAAATCCTATTAGAGAGAAAGCAACGGAAGAGAATGATAACGATGTTTTAGAAAGAAATATTAAATGGATTTCTGAAAATGGACTGTCCCTAAATTTTGAGAAAACACACTATATTCAGCTCTGTGCAACAAATAGTCTTACCAAAAATTGATGTAGCTCGTGAAAATGAGTCAGTAAGTAGGGTGGAATGCTACGAACATGTGGGTGTACATACTGATGAAAATCTGAACTGGAGGAAGCATATTACTGAGCTTCTCAAACAGTTAAATTCAGCTATTTTGCTCTCCATATAGCAGTTTGCCATGGAAATAAATGAAATAACCTTCTAACATATTTAGCATGTTTCTACTCATTAGTGTGTTATGGAATAATCTTTAGGCGTAACCTAACACTTATAAAGAAAATATCGATTGTACAAACCCACGCAGTAAGAAAGACCTGTGGTGTTCACCCGCGGTCATCATATAGATTCCATCACGAGGAGCTGGGAATTCTAACTGCACCACCGTAGCACATATATTTGCTCCTGAAATTCGTAATAAATAATCCTTCAGAATTTAAGAAGAGTAATCATATCAATACCAAAAACATTAAAGGAAAAAGGAACTTTATTGCCCATTACTGAAGCTGTGAGTGGCTCAGAAAGATCTTCAATAAGCAACTACAAAATTTTTTTAACCATTATCGAATACCATGAAATGCCAGATATGTAGTAAGGCAAGTTTTAAATCTAACCTAAAATACTTCTCCTGGACAAATCCTTCTATTCCCTCGACGAACTGCTGTTTAAAAATTGATAGCCCGTTAGTAAAATATAGTTTTTCAGTGTAGTGGCACGAGTAGGACTAAAAAATGATGTTTTCATTTATGTTATCACTAATCATGTATAATACATATCTGTAAACTGACGCGTACCACATCATTTCGATGAAAGAATCATCCAGATGGTCTACGTAGCACACAAGTAACTATCTCACAGACAAACCATCGAACTACGGCGACATATGTTCTAATGGGCTACTAAAAACGCAGAAGTCAGGAGATAGCCGTATGGTATATTAACTCTGTCTGCACTCAGCTGTCTTAGATAGTTGCCTTGCAGTACGATAATATTATTTATCGGTACAAAGAAATAATACTTCCAAACCAGATTACCGAATGAATGGAGTGGTATAGGAATATTGACATATTCAACCTTTAGCTGCTCCAGAAGAGACATGTTTCTTGCTGACTAACGTGCATCATTCCGCATCATAAAATCTTCACCAGCACACTGGACAGACATTGCATAATGTCATAAATAGTACTAGAGTTTGGCACACAATTTTTGGGTCAGTTTTATTTTGACCATCATGTATACGCAAGACATCAAACTGTGTCTGTTCGTGACGGATGACGAGTTAATCGGTGAAACTGAAACAGTGACCTTATTTTACTAACTTCGCAAAGGTCAATTACAAGCCTGAAAATGTCCTCACAGAGATATTTCCGTGTAAATAAAATTTATCTGTCATTCATTCTGTTATTTGTTTTTGGTGCCGAGAATTTCACGAAATATTTCGTACATTCAAACGAATTTTAACAGGCGTGTCAGTGGTGGGGTAACACGCAACCGTACGTCTCTGTAAGAGCCGTTCATCGATGTTTCAACATTTGTACAACGTCAGGCGGAAATGAGAATGTCAAAAAGGTAAAAATGAAGTAAACTGTAGAAATTATATTTCCCTACATCCATTTGGTAGTATGAGGAAATAGTTCCCATCAAATTGAGAGGATGCTAATTGTCATAATCATACTAATGAGGTTTAGTAAGGTTTACACGCAACAGCCTATACGTTAGACTAGGCCTAGAAACTGTCATGAGGTGGTGTATAGTTAGCTTGTGAGAATTTTGACTGGTCACTGTGTTTTCTTTCTCATTACTGTGTCGTAATTATGAGTTACTGAAACAGAACTATCGTCGTTTTCACATGGAATGTATATCGTATGAGCTCCCAAGGCAAACATAAAATCCAAACGAAGTAGTTTTTCTCTTTTTATTGCTACATATCTTTAACTCCTCGCCGGTACAAAACATTCGTTTCGAGGTTGACGGTGGCAACGACTTAGCTTTTGTAAAGACACTGAGCTCGTATTCGAGAGGAATGGGGTTGCCTTTCTCAGATTTAATTTTTTTGAAATTTCCCTAAATCACTCAGCATTATGGACGCTGTGACACTTCTAACAATAAAAAAAGAGAAAAACACTGCTTCTGCCACCTTAGTGTGGAACATGTATAGAAACTTTGTTCTTTCGCAGTCTGAGCTTGGCATCAGATTCTGACTGACTCCAGCGGGCTATAGATACTGTGTTTGAAACAACGATTTTGACAGTAAATACAATGGGGGTCTGCACGAAGTCGTAAAATAACAAACATGTTCAGTGAACTTAGATTTCTATTATAGCTCGGTGTCAATATGTATAGCAGTTTTCATTAAAGATCAGTTTCGTACGAAACACCACTTTTGATTCCTAAATGTCCTGAATGTACCGATTTCCTCATATTCGAATTTTATCCCACAGTTCACCTTATTATATCTAATAAAAAACATGGGAGAGAAGTCTCAAATGACACAAACGGTTAAACCTAGTAGATAGTATTTTATCTCCAGAAGCTGTCCAGCGTTTCTGGTATTTACAACATAATTATTTCCGTAACGGTGAAAAAATCACGACATTTTCCGGTATGTGTGAGTGGTTGGAGGGGGGAAGGCATGAAGTACACAACCTATGAGCTGTTCGATTCTGACACGCTGTTGTAAGCCCAAAATCGATAGGGCATTTATATGATTCACCAAATTGTTGTAAATTACACATATATTATATCAGTTCAGGTTAACACTTATAGGGTTCCTGCAACAACGGCTTCACGTCTACCCTTGTTTACAATGGAACTTATCTGTAGTAACGTCCCTATTAACCACGACTTCGACGCGACATTAACTCTTGTCGTTCTTCCATTATTCATTTACCCAGTTCGTAGGAAAACATACTAACGTTGATCCTTCAGCTACGAGCATGGTCCTAATACAGAAGGCGACAAACAGTTTCCCTTCGAAGCCCGTACAGTCCAGAATTGGTATGCCAGTCAGACATAATTGCTATGAGAACGGAGGTAATCCTCCCACCGACGCATCTGGTTGAAGAAACCCGTTTGGCAAAACACTGTGTCCTGGTGCTTGAAGAAGTTCTTAAGTGCTTGCTGCACATTCTCGTCCGACAGGAATTGTCTACCTTAGAAGGCCTTTATTAAGGGACCGAAGGCGTGATAATCTCTTGGGGGGAGATCACGACTATAGGGCGGGTATTCGAGAGTCTTACTTCAGTTAGCGTAAGTTCTGCGTTATGCGCATTTGCCATGTGGGGACGTGCGTTATCATTAAACAACAGTGCCCCCTGGAGCCCTATTCCATAACGGTGGTTTTCGACAGACATGCTGCCCCATATACATTTTTCTTTCTTCCATGGGTGTGTACCGGCGTTTGTCTTTCGGCAGCCAAGAAAAGATTAATAGCCCTGTTGGCCCTGTTTCCGCATTTACAGCACGCATGTAGGAAAGATGCGAATGCCACACTAATCTCTTGCCTACGTTTCAGGGCTTACACAACCACATCGCAGTCGCGCTACGTTGTAAGTACTCTGCAGCAGTACCCTCAAACGGAAACCATTGACACCATGTACGACCGTCGATGATGTTAACGGTTACCAAACTCTCACTAAAGAAACCACAGCACATCATTTGAAATTTCGGTCAAGACATTTTCTATTAAACGCAACTTACTAGCTTCTAAGCCAGATTAAATACGATAGAAAAGTCTAGAGAGGCACAGGATATATTGTGATGGAAATATCCGTTAGGCGTCTCGTTATTCCGCTGAAAACTGGACTCCTATTGAATCGCCGTTGAAGTAATTGTCTTACATTCCTTAAACGACATACCATACCGCCTCCATGTGACACGAGAGACGAATGACTGTACGCTTGCGGATAGTGGAATGTACTGGAACATGTAACAGCCTATCACAATTTAAAATTTAAAATTGCTAAATACTTTCTGGTCTACCTCCGTAGCCGATGGATCACGGCGTCTGACTCTCATCCGAAGGACCGAGGTCAATTCCTGGAACTGCCAGGCATCTTTCCTACGTTGAAGGACTGGGACGCTTTTCACTCAGACTCGTGATGCCAGCTGAGAAGTTTTATGGATGAGAAGTAGCGTCTGCAAAGTCTGGAAATGCGGCAACAGCCGGGAGAGTTGTGTAAGGACCCCATGCCCCTCCATATCACATCCGCATGTCACTACTTGTCAGAGGATGACACGGCGCTCGGTCAACATTGCGTGGTCTTCAGGGCCTGATCACTGAGTTTTAATTTTTAGTGTTCTGTACCTCATTAGGTACTTCGTTGTCGGTCTGTTGTCTGTCTGTTTGTCCGAGTGTTAAGACCCGTGTTTCTCGTGAAAGAGTGGAGGAAACTAGTTTAAATTTATGTCACATCCTATGCTCTGCGGTCCCTTGGTGGTGTGAAAAACCTAGATTCTATGTCAACACAGTCAAGAGATACGGCCATTTATGTCACATGTTTTGGTATTCGCTAGCTCACTCATTATGACCTATAGGATGCTTCCCGCTGACCTGCAATCATAACATTTTGTAAGAAACAAGGTCTCACACAGCGTAAGCCCAGAGATCCGAAAATTATTAATTTATAGTTATATTACATAAAATATTTTTTAATTTTTGCCATTTGTTGTCCGTTTGTCTTCCTGTCCGTCTGTTACGGCCCCTTTTTCCCAGGAACGGGTAGAGGTATCAAGTTGAAATTTATGTGAAATGCTAAGGCCTACGGTCCAACCCGCCAGGGTAGCCGAGAGTGCTAATGTGCTGCTTCTTGTACTCGGGTAGGCGCGCAACCACGGATCGAATCCGCCCGGCGGATTAACGACGACGGCCTGTGTACTGGCCAGCCTGGATGTGGTTCTTAGGCGGTTTTCCACATCCTACTAGGTGAATACTGGGCTGGTCCCCACGTCCCGCCTCAGTTACACGACTCGCAGACATTTAAAACACTTTCATACTATTTCGCGATTTACACTAGACGCAGACAGCTGGGGTACACTACTTCCATCCTCGGGGGTATGGGGTGGCGGCAGGAAGGGCATCTGGCCACCACTTAAAATTAACCATGCCAATTCCGTACTTAACCCTGCCGACCCTGCGAACAATGCGGGATAAAGGCAGTAGCAAAGAAAGACTAAGGTCTATGGTCCATTGGCGCTGTAAATCATTTAAGCATCTAAGTCAATGCAATCTTAAGATACGGCCGTATATATGACATACTCTGACACTCGCAAGCTCGCTCACCAAAACCTATGGATGAGCTACTTACGTACATGTCGAACGTGGTGGTCCAGCGGTAAAGCGCGTCCCTGGAAGTCGAGATGTCGCAGCATCTAATCACGGCCGTAACACGGATTTTTCGGTTTCCGTTTTTACCTAGCCTTCACCTCTCAACGATGTGAGCAGTCACCAGAAACAACACGTGATTCTGATTCCTCGTTAAAATGTAGGGCCCCTTCTTCTGTTTGGATAACTGAAGTAGGATGGAGACACGCAAGTCGTCGAAGTGGCGTCCAGTAGCAAGACTAGCACTATGCCACATGATATTACTACTAAACAATAGTACTACATAATTAAGTTCGTACGGAACCCTCAGAGCGCGGGTGCTATTCGTATTTGTTCCGTTTTCATAATGAGTATTTTCGGTTGGATAAATTTCTTCCTTGAAAGGTTAACTAAAATTCAATCATACTGAACACACTTATTAAAACACAATGATTACTACTCTATAAAAACCTGTTTCCCTGGTCGCCATAAACAGAATCGGCTGCTCCTTAATAAGCCGCATAAATACCGCATCTTCCGCAAGATGTCACATTTGCTTATCACATGTGGTACGTAAACTAGTTACCTGCTGCTTATTATATAGTTTTTCTTTTGTGTTTGTGATCTTCAGTCCAAAGACTGGTTTAATGCAGCTCTTAACGCGTCTCTGTCCTGTGCAAACTTCTTTATCTAGAAAATGGTTCAAATGGCTCTGAGCACTATGGGACTCAACTGCTGTGGTCATCAGTCCCCTAGAACTTAGAACTACTTAAACCTAACTAACCTAAGGACATCATACACATCCATGCCCGAGGCAGGATTCGAACCTGCGACCGTAGCAGTCGCACGGTTCCGGACTGCGCGCCTAGAACCGCGAGACCTCCGCGGCCGGCAAACCTCTTTATCTCCGAATAACTACTGCAACCTGCATCCTTTTGAACCTGCTTACTGTATTCAGCTCTTGGTCTTCCTCTACAATTTTTACGCCGCTTAAGTCTAATACTAAACTGGTCATCCGTTTATGTCTCAGAATGTGTCCTATCGACCAATCCCTTCTTGAAGTCCAGTTACGTCACATATTTCTTTTCTCCTCAGTTCTATTAAGATCCTCCTCACTATTTAAGTGATCTACTCATCTAATCTTGAGAATTCTTCTGTAAAATCACACCTCAAAAACTTCTATTCTCGCCTTGTCTGAACTGTTTATCGTCTACGTTTCACTTTTATGCAAGACAACAATCCAGGCTAACACCTTCAGAAAAGACTTCTTAGCGCTTGTATCTATATTTGATTTTAACAAATTTCTCTTCTTCGCAAACGCTTCTCTTGCCACTTTAAATATACTTATGACCAATTATGAGGCATATTAATTTGTGATTATCAATTTTTAGTTGTCTTAAGTATACTGCGAGATACCGGAGGAGATCGCTTTTATTTGCAACGTTTCATCAATGGTGGATCTAAGAACATAGTACTCATAGTATATTTCTACAATTTGATATTTGTAGATTCAAAGTAGATTCTGTTTATTAATTTGTTGTAAAATTTATTTACGGTCTTCATTACTTCTTTTCCTACTTTCTGAAACTAACACTACTTTACCCCGTTGTTAGCAGAGGATGAAGTCGAACAAACTTTGTTATAGCTTCCACCTTCGTTTCTTCTCGGCTCTGAGGAACCAGATTTTACTTTTACTGCATTTTCTTTCATTGTTCTCCTCTTACCTAAATCGCAAACGCAGAAAAGAAAAGGGTTTTCCTAAAATCCTAAAAATCACGAAGGGTGAAAATAAAAGTTCCGTAAGAAATACATTAAAACAATATATTTGACTCTTTACCGCAGGCTTAGTTTTCTATGCTACATATACTGGAGGACATGTTTTCAGACAACAATCTACGGCATGATGAGAGGTTTAATATAGGATTACAATAAGCACATGGCAGATATGTCAGCGATGGCGATCGAAAACTGACGCTAGTTAACTTTTGTTGGACAAGCTCGTAATTTTGATGGACGTATTTAGTAGAGAAGGAAATATTTATTACTGAACTAGAATATCTTGTAAAGATACATGTGACTGATTTCAACAGTTTATTTCTATTTTTGTATTATTTGGTTTAACCTATGATTTAGTCTGACAAGGAAGTTCTTAAGCGTGAGGTCACAAAAAGCAAATGATGTTACGGCATTCGACGACCCACATGTTGTCTAACATGTTGGCTGCTAATGGCAACAGGGGTCGGGACTGGATGTCTCCATCTGTGAGCACTGGGTGAGGTTGCGCAGCGTAGTTGAACTGTTTAGTCGACGAGTAACTCACGAGAGTGCTACAGTGCTAGTGTTGTTAATACAAAGCAGGGCAATGGCAATGACAAACTGAAAAATATTGCAGTATATCTACAGCAACTGTTGCCGAAATTCACATTACGTCATAAGGGAACCCAAGGAATTCCACGAAGTGAGAAAAAAGTGGCAGATGAAATATTGTTATTTCTGCAACCATGTGCGGTGTCGTATACTCTCGACTGTGCGGACAATTCACATGACGAGTACATGACGGTACGTTCTCAACATGTGAACGCGATACTGAATCATGTGTCGACCCAAGCAGTTCATCTTCCTTGTCGGACAGGGAGCCACAAATCCCGTCTCCAGTGAAACGTAGTAAAGGACAACCGTTGTCCAAGGAGCGGTACTAAACATAATTACGTACACGGAAGGTCATCCGCAGCATAGTAAAAAACAGTTATGGCCATATTTCGGATAAGTTTACAGCAATATGATCGAATAGTGAATAAGAAAAACTACCGGTTTTCAAGAGAGGACAAGGCGCACTTGTTACAAGGGCTGGCGTTTGCGCGTTTCAGGGATGCTCCACGCAATTTACAGGATGTGCATGATAGTGACTTACTACGTCATCCACATAAAATTTGGCGTGACATAGGTTAGAGTGATTTCAGGGAAAGCAATGTACAGCTGCATAACTTCCAACAAATGGTTCAAATGGCTCTGAGCACTATGGGACTTAACAGCTGTGGTCATCAGTCCCCTAGAACTTAGAACTACTTAAACCTAACTAACCTAAGGACAACACACACATCCATGCCCGAGGCAGGATTCGAACCTGCGACCGTAGCAGTCGCGCGGTTCCGGACTGCGCGCCTAGAACCGCGAGACCACCGCGGCCGGCTAACTTCCAACAATGCTATGGAATTGGAAGACGTAAGATAATGAAATTTCAAACAAAGCGTCAACTTCACGTTGCTCATCAATCTGTGAAATCGGACTGTACATTTGTAGATGAGGTGAAAAACTTATTCCATCGTTAAGTAAGGAATTTAATTTCAGCTCCGACCAATTGGGATTTGAGGAGGAAATGTATATGAAAAGAACCATGGAAATTACAGGTACCAAGAGAGTTGTACCACGATCTGCTAATATTAATGGCGTAACGCATTCGTATACAGCTATGCCGACTGTTAATCTGGATGGTAAATTGGCTAGAAAGTTATCTATTGTGCCACGAGAAGTAGGAGGTGCTCTGTCCCTTACGATTCTTTCGCATGTGAGTGATACTGCAAGGATAGTAGGGAATATTTTATGTCACAGCAAGCAAGAGAGAGAAAATAGGCGTAAGAGAACTAGGACTATGGCATGAGCATTGTTTTCGGCCAATAGCCGATCAAAATTAACTTACTTTTGCTTGCATCCTGATCTGCGTATAAAAATTCTACTCCTTTAGAACAAACTATCTCGCCTGAAAACTGTGTGATATTGCAACTCACACCACCTAGAACCACTGGACAAATTTACCTCTGGATGTTTGGTTTTTCCGTGCCTATAAAACACATTATCGCACTATTTGCATCTGCCTCGTAAAGGATAGCCAGTTTCACGGCAAGCTCCACGGCAGACTGTTTCGCAGTCGGCTGCATGCCATCACATTCCATCAGTTCTCATTACCCCGTTGCACCAATATGATTCTATATCCATTCTTTAACAGTGGATACCTAGCTGATGTCCTGCACGGTTCGTAGCTTCCAAGGGCGTCGCCTTCCACCTTGATAGTGCCAACATTTATTATTCATGTGGAGCGCTCTTTTTCATTCAGTGTTCGTGGTGCAAGTCAGTGGTTTGTTTAGATCATTTCTTGAATGTCGACTATGTCCATTTGGTGTAGTGTAATACATACGTCACATAGAAGGTTGAGCTCAGCACCTCTTCGACACTCATTTTCTGTCTCCCGCCTGTTGTACATTGTTTGTCACTCGTAGCTAATAGTTTTCCTGTTACAATTGTTAACACAACACTTTCACATGAGCCTGACTAAAGAATGAACTTACGATCTCGCACTGAAGGGGTCCCTTGTGAGTGATGGCGCTGGTATCCAGCGTAACTCACCTATGTAGTTTACTTGTGTACAGAACTGTTATTTCACATTTGCTCTTCCAGAGGTATAGCAAAGACTATCTAACTTCGTGTTTCAGTTTTCCACAGCCATTTCCGTAATTTCTGACCTCCTAATTTTTCCCTTCATTGAGATTAATGTGTAAATATTCTGTGTTTACTACTTTAGTAACCATAAATCGACAAAGTTAAGGTGGTGATTTTTGTATGTCAGCTATAACAAATCAGAGTCTAGTAGTGCGACATTGCACCATTAGAAGAGACAGTTTCGCCTACAACGTGCTATAAACTGTTCTCAGTACATTTAACTGCCGCTTTTGTTTACTTGTAAAAAATGAGATCCCATTACTCTTCCTTAATGGTTTTCAGTGTCAAATGGTTAAGAAATTTACCTTTCGGTCGACGACAGACCAAGCTTGGGGCGGTTAGTGGTAGATCTAAGAATAACTGGCCTACATTCGTAACGACAACGCAGAAGCTGCATTGATTTCAACCGATACCTTGCTACTCGTATTCCAGTAACCGACAGAGTTAGAGCGCCTGTCTCAGCAGTTGCCGCACTGTTCTGGCTCCGGTGCTGCTATTCAGCCGACTACCGTGATCTGGATCCCATGCCCTTAATAGAGGACAAGTACCAAAGTGCGCCCAAACGGCAGATTCAAAGGTAGAGCATGATCGTGTGCGGTAGTTATGCACCAGGAAAGAAAGCTTAGTGTTTAACGTCCCGTCGACCGTGATGTCTTTAGAGATGGAGTACAAGCTTTGATTAGAAAAGGATGGGGAAGAAACTTGGCCGTGTCCTTTTGAAGAAGCCCTCCCAGCATTTATGTTACCTGAAAGCTACACGCAATTTCACTTGCTCGCCAGGCCATTGGTCAATTTGTGTTATAGCTATGTTCGGTGATGTCTCTCTGCTGCTCGGTACATAATGACATGCTTTCTTTCTTCTACAGTTCCACTTTGTCGTAATAATGAACCGACATTTTTGCGGTTTTGCATAATACTTCAACTTACTCTTTCCGAAAGACGAACTCTTAGAAATTGCTGAATGTATAAGGTCGCCTAGACCGAACATTATACCCAGTTTTATTTATTAAAACTTTGAGCATATTATATCGAGGTCTCGTTTGTATATTTCCTCCAGCCACTGACCTAACCAGACCAAAAAATGCCTTTAGTGTACGTTATGTGAAACTATAAAAAGGGCACAATAACTCGAGTATACCGTGACTCCCAAGAAGACTGGTGAACCCTGCCAGAAATCTGGCGCTGCCTGGCCACCTGTCTCAGCTGTACGCTACTCATTTTCCGCAGCCGTAATTGGCAAACTACAAAAGTCCTCCAATAATTGGGCGGTGCGGCATGTGTACTTAGGCCTCGGTGGCACGGGGTGGGCAGCCACGGATCGTTAGCCTCGCTAATAGGACAACCCCGGGCGTAAGCGCTCGCTCCGCCCTTTTTAACTTCAAATATATACAAGTCGTACGCGCTTCCTTTGTAAATAGGACCCGTTTAATGATGATAATGGCGTGCGATCGCTGAATGCTGATATAAGGTCCTGTGATCCATACTGGTTGCCGTAGTGCTGCTAGCTGAATGTGATGACCCGCTGTTGTGTGTACGAATAACCGGTTCGAGCTGCGGTCAGAATTTACTCGTCAAATATCAAAGTTGTAAGGAACGTTATGTAACGGCGTAGTATCACATAGATGTAGATAACGCTAATGACCATTTCATTAGTTGTCAGCGAATTATGACATTGTTTTATCTGCAGATTCAAGAAATGACACGTACCTGATTTTTCAAGGATTAGCAGCACCTCTCAAACAATAAACGTTTAAGATAAATAAAATAAGACAGCTCAAAGTATTTTACCATTACCCTTAACAACTAATACAAATGTAAAAGTGGGTAACATGAAAATCTAGCCAATAATACTGTTTTGTTACTAGGGAAAGTTTAGTTTTGATAACGCATGTAGTTTAGAAAGTAACTAAGATTAGCTTCTGCAGGTGTACTTTCAAAAGTAAAAAAAGGTTCCATACAAGAAACCACATGAACACGAAGAGGGGCGCTTTCGTCAAGGTTCACAGACAGTGCGTACTAGTGAAATTGAACAGTCGGAAAAAAATACTAAGTCCATCTGGAAATAATGAAATGTGTCCTCGGAAGAAAGCAAACAAAAATAGCTGATCATAAAGTATATAAAATGAAGAAGTTCTTTATCAGGCAGGTGAAAGACAATAACTCTTTTCTAAAACTGAGTGAAGGAAAGCTACAGTCAGAGATCATGCTTTCAGACACAGCACCTTTCTTACAATATATCTTTCTAGAAATATCTTTGTAGGAAACTTAAGGGAAAAATGCCAATCTGCTGATTAAGTAGGCGTTTTTTTTTTGAATACCAGATGTCTCTCCAAAGAGTCATCAGGCGCGTTTACCGTGGTGTTTCGGAAGATATTTGCAATTTCGTTTTTGTATTACATAGCTGCAGTTAGCCCAAACAATTACCGCTCGTCACGTCTTTCATACGATGCCCAGTGTCAACAGAAACCGTCGGTTTGCTTCCCATTACAAACAAAATTATTTTTAAATCGAAATTTTAAGTGCCCATACGACAGAGTGCTCCCAGATTAGTTTGTTCCTATAGTCACTTTATTGACGTGTTTTAACATGGACAGTTACACACGAGAAATGAGCAGCAATCCAGCAGCGACATTCCCAAATGCCAATAAACGATCTTGATGAAACTTGGCCGGTGTGTAGCGTGGGCAAAATAATGCAATACGTATTTTTTTTATTTGTGACCAGTTTCATTTCCAAGGGGTAAAAGGGCCAAAAGGCAATTTGGCATATTAGGGTCGGAGAGAATATCTGCGAAACTATGATATATAAAAAATGTTTCTCATATTATATCTGATACGTAATTAACGTTCTTGACAACTAAACAATCGAATTTTGTAATAATATGAAATTTGGCGGGATATCCCGCCAACATTAACTAAAAAATGAAAATTTTTATTACAACGTAAATTAAATAAGCTTTCAATCTGCATCCATCCATGTGTAATAAAGCTGGTTTCTAAAATACCATTTTTGGAAAATAAGATATATACAATGTGCTGTCAGAGTATTTTCAACATACTTATTTACAATGTCTACACATTCATTATTAGCCTAGTTATTGATTTTAATTATATTTGTGTTATGTTTTAAATTGTGATTTTACATTATACGTTTATCTTTTGTTTTGATTTTTAGTTTTTTAGTTTACCTTTTAACATACCTATATTTTATTAACTGGTAAAAATAAGTAACCCATTATATGACGCAAAATCATTACAATAATGATAATCTGTAAATGTATGCTTAAAATGTAACTTTTCTTGTACCATGCATATAAAATTACAGGTATTTCGTCACATAATATACACGATGGGGAACACAACATAAAACAAAATTCAGCAGGATTTCAAATTGTCGTGGGTGACCCTCTAAATATCCTGATATGTATCAAGCATTTATCAGTAGACTGGTAAGCCTTGATGAAGAGGATTGATTATGTACTAGTGACTACAGATTGGTTATATTGTTTCTCGAATGGAGACTGACATCATAATCATTCAAAACAAATAGATATGAAACTCTTCACACAAAAGAGGTCCGAACGGTGTTGCAGAGGCAACGGAAAAAGCATGCGAAGTTCAGAAGAACGCGAAATCCCGAAGATTGGCTAAAATTTACAGAAGCGCGAAATTTGGCACGGAATTCAATGCGAGATGCCTTTAATAGGTTCCACAACGAAACATTGTCTCGAAATTTGGTAGAAAATCCGAAGAAATTCTGGTCGTATGTAAAGTGCACAAGCGGTAAGACGCAGTCAATACCTTCGCTGCGCAGTGCCGATGGTACTGTTACCGACGACTGTGCCGCTAAAGCGGAGTTATTGAACGCAGTTTTCCGAAATTCCTTCACCAGGGAAGACGAATGGAATATTCCAGAATTTGAAACACGAACAGCTGCTAGCATGAGTTTCTTAGAAGTAGATACCTTAAGGGTTGCGAAGCAACTCAAATCGCTTGATACGGGCAAGTCTTCAGGTCCAGACTGTATACCGATTAGGTTCCTTTCAGATTACGCTGATACAATAGCTCCCTACTTAGCAATCACATACAACCGCTCGCTCACCGAAAGATCTGTACCTACAGATTGGAAAATTGCGCAGGTCGCACCAGTATTTAAGAAGGGTAGTAAGGGTAATCCATCGAACTACAGACCTATATCATTGACGTCGGTTTGCAGTAGGGTTTTGGAGCATGTACTGTATTCAAACATTATGAATCACCTCGAAGGGAACGATCTATTGATACGTAATCAGCATGGTTTCAGAAAACATCGTTCTTGTGCAACGCAGCTAGCTCTTTATTCGCACGAAGTAATGGCCGCTATCGACAGGGGATTTCTAGATTTCCGGAAAGCTTTTGACACCGTTCCTCACAAGCGACTTCTAATCAAGCTACTGGCCTACTGAGTATCGTCTTAGTTGTGCGACTGGATTTGTGATTTCCTGTCAGGAAGGTCGCAGTTCGTAGTAATAGACGGCAAATCATTGAGTAAAGCTGAAGTGATATCAGATGTTCCCCAGGGAAGCGTCCTGGGACCTCTGCTGTTCCTGATCTATATAAATGACCCGGGTGACAATCTGAGCAGTTCTCTTAGGTTGTTCGCAGGTGATGCTGTAATTTACCGTCTAGTAAGGTCATCCGAAGACCAGTATCAGCTGCAAAGCGATTTAGAAGAGATTGCTGTATGGTGTGGCAGGTGGCAGTTGACGCTAAATAACGAAAAGTGTGAGGTAATCCACATGAGTTCCAAAAGAAATCCGTTGGAATTTGATTACTCGATAAATAGTACAATTCTCAAGGCTGTCAATTCAACTTAAGTACCTGGGTGTTAAAATTACGAACAACTTCAGTTAGAAAGACCACATAGATAATATTGTGGGGACGGCGAGCCAAAGGTTGCGTTTCATTGGCAGGACACTTAGAAGATGCAACAAGTCCACTAAAGAGACAGCTTACACTACACTCGTTCGTCCTCTGTTAGAATATTGCTGCGCGGTGTGGGATCCTTACCAGGTGGGACTGACGGAGGACATCGAAAGGGTGCAAAAAAGGGCAGCTCGTTTTGTATTATCACGTAATAGGGGAGAGAGTGTGGCAGATATGATACGCGAGTTGGGATGGTAGTCATTAAAGCAAAGACGTTTTTCGTCGTGGCGAGATCTATTTACGAAATTTCAGTCACCAGCTTTCTCTACCGAATGCGAAAATATTTTTTTGAGCCTAACTTACATAGGTAGGAATGATCATCAGAATAAAATAAGAGAAATCAGAGCTCGAACAGAAAGGTTTAGGTGTTCGTTTTTCCCGCGCGCTGTTCGGGAGTGGAATGGTAGAGAGATAGTATGATTGTGGTTCGATGAACCCTCTGCCAAGCACGTAAATGTGAATTGCAGAGTAATCATGTAGATGTAGATGTAGAAGGTCTTGCAACAACGTAAGCCTTATACATCTCATTATTGTACCTCTGCCATCGCGTACTTTGGGATCTGAGACGAGAATCACGAGCTGCAGTAACCACTTCGGAAAACTCACGGCATGATTATGAGAGAGACATATGTTCTTCTGGAATTTAGGAAATTTGTGGTAAGCTCCTATGGGACCAAACTGCTAAGGTCATCGGTCCCTAGGCTTACAAACTCCTTAATCTAACTTAAACTACGCTAAGGACAACACGCACACCCCTGCCCGAGGGAGGACTCGAACCTCCGACGGGGGTAGCCGCGCGAGCCGTGGCAAGGCGCCTCAAACAGCACGGCTACCAAGCGCGGCGTTTTTCTGATTTATCCTGGATTTTACTGGTTTTTATTTGTCTTTTGGATAAATTATTTATTTAGCTGTTCCCTGTGTTAGTTTGTTTGTGTATGTGTGTGTGTGTGTGTGCGTGTAACGGAAGCGAAAGTTAGATTTTCACTCGAATTGTGCAGGGGAAACACCGAAAACCTACACGCAATTTAGACAGCTGGATCCACCTAACTGAACTTACCTAGTTAATCTAGACGACAATCAGTGAACAGATTTATTATTATATGACTAGGTCGCTAAACAGTCAGATTTTGGAAAGCGGATGACTGAGATAACTGCAAAAGTACGTAATAGTTCTTTAATCTCACATCTTTACACATTAATTCTTCCTGATGATTCTCTAAAGTTTAAGTATACTCTTTATCATTATTAAATTATCATCTGAGTCTATATCTAGTCCTGGGTACACCTAACACGCCAAAATCTTATTTCAGAATCTCTGTCTCAGTATGATATAACCCAGCTGATATCTTTCCCCGTCACGAAGTATTTGTTACGACTAATTGAAATTTATTGCAGAACTCAAGTAATCTCTCTCCTCCCTTGTTCCTATTACTGAGCACATTTTCTCCATCAGCTCTGCATTCTATACTTTCCCCTACTACAGCGTTACATTGCTCCATAATTACAGGAGTCCCGTCTTACTCAACATAAGGAGTTACCCGCTGTGCCTGTTACGGTGGTATGTATACCTCCATTACTGTTGTTTGTCTAGGCTTCCTGCCGATTCCAATGAGAATAATCTTATCGCTAAACTTTTCAGAGTATCTCACTATTTGCTCCACCTTCCTACTCATAAGAAATCCTCGCCCCGATATACCGTTTGCGGGTGATGAAAATATTATCCAGTATTCATGTTACAAAAAATATTTCCGATGCCTTCACTAATACTACTGTATTTAGACTGACTCTATGTATTTCTCTTTTGCGATTTTTTAATATCCATACCACATTCAGGCTTTTGGTACTCCACACAGTGACTCTTAGAATCTTACTGTTACGCTGGCTTTTCAATCTCTTTGTCATAGTCACCTCCCCATTGGCCATTCTCTTCCGGAGATCAGAATGGGGTCAATCTGGAATGTTGTGCTTATTGAGTGATAATCAGGGCGCTGTTTCTATTGCAGACAAAACTATACACAATGTGTGTATTCATGTAACGGTATCCATTGTTTTCTGCATTTCCGTGCAGCTTATCATTTATGCCTCTTCTGGACACATTTCCACGTCAGCTGTGAGTGACTTTGATTGAACTCGGAACGTAGGAATTTTTACACCTTTATCGGCTCAAGCATTTACGTTGCACTGGAATTTTCCACCGGAAATCGGTCTTGAAGCTTAAGGAAATTAATCTTTCGAGAACTTCCACATGAAAAACAAATACATTACTTCTTAAAGTAAATAAATAAAATAAATTCTTCCTGGAAACAAAGATAAACTCGATTATTCCTGAGAAACTAATAAATATTTTGTGGGAAAACTATGTACTCGTCTTGAAGAAAAATTTGAATACCCTTCATGTACAAGACATATAGCAACTTTTCTTGAAAATAATAAAACATTTTAAAACTCTTTTAAAAAGCAATAAATCGTTTCTGGAAACAACAAGGAGAATCTCTTCTATAAAAAAAGAAAATTATCTGTATGAAATGGTGGTGGAGGGGGAAGGATTACTTGAAATCATGTTTGTAAACAATTTTAGAAGCAGTATACACCTTTAATGATGTTCTACTGCCATGCAGTGTTACACCTGTGAGAGTTCTATTAAGTGTCCTAACAACGACTCTTCTGCAAATGCAGATAGTGTAGCCGACTGAGGTCACCCTTGATGGAGTTCTCGAAGTAACAGTATCGATACGGTGAGGGGAGGATTATGCTTAATTCTGGTAACAGTGTTAGGAACAGAGCGCATGATATTTGGGACAAACCGATCGCCGATACCGCTTTGACGCATGCCCTTTCGTACATAGGAATACTGTACTCCATTGTATTCGTTTTTAAAGTCTAATAAGCCACACAGTATAGCAACATTCGGCTATCAGGACGTTGCTGGAACATAACGATATGTTTCCTGAATATTGGTCACACGTGGACTTGGAATTATATTGTTTTGATGATCATTCAAAACTCAGTGAATCACTTGCTTTTGCCGCCAATTATGTACGTAGGTATAAAATTTGTAATCAACACTGATACGTTATTGAGAGGAATACTTTAATTTCTTTTCAATGAGTTTGCTCAAAATGTGGACGCTGTCGCTTTCCGTAAAAGAAGGTGGCAACGCACCTCCTCATTGTAGACCGTTATAAATTTGAATGAAATTTGGTCCTTTTAGTTATCAATAGTGTTTACCTTAATTCTGCAGACCCGTGGTCTTAGTAGGAGGAATTTGTTTCATTCCTAAAATTATTTTATCTTAGTTATAGATCTACAAGGTTTTGATTATACAAGTTTGTCACTGTAACCTTATTGGTCTTCGGGACAGCCAGATCGAGATAGGAGTGCCTCACGCTGCTACATTAGTATACAGATCCTGGACAGGTTGCAACACTTGCTTTTTGCTTCCTTCCGGGTGTCATGTTGTAAGGTGGCTATAATTTCGCACCTTACAAGCACTCATCTATATACTTTGCCGTTATTTAAAACCGCAATTAGGTATCATATGATAGGTTGTACATCGTATATATGAATATTTAAAGAAGACTGACATTGTCATGTACACCTTGCAAATAGTTGTTAACGCTTATTGCATCAAAGGTGATGGAGTGCTAAATGGGGTAATGAATGATTGCCTATACTAATAGAGGTTGGAACGCCAGTGGAAATGAAACTGCAGGCGTAACTCAAGCCCTGGGTGGAAAAGCCCTCACAGGTGTGTTGGTCCTGCTTAACGCAGGAAGTAGACAAGACAGAGGACGGTCCGGGCACCTGAGCGCTGAAGTACAATGGCGGCCGGCCGGTTTGTAGTAGCGCCGGAACGATAACGGGATAATACTCCGGAAACTCTGAAAATCTTGGACGCAACGGAGAGGAACGAGGAAGAGTCACCTCGGAAATCACGCAGGCTTAATTATTTCCGAGGATTTTTTCTCTGAGAAGTGTATCATTGTATGAGTGTAGGTATTTCCTCGCTAACTGTCTGCGCTGGGCGACAAAAAAATAAATATGGTTGGTTAGCGTTCAGAAGAATCTAGAGCGTGGGAATATTCCGTGCTTTCGAGAAGATGATTCGCCTTCTGAAGTTATGAGGGAGGGGAGCTGAGTTTTGCTAGGAAGCCAGTGATAGAGGGAAGAGGTCTTCTATTTTGAACCCCATGTTGGACGGTCGCTCAGTATCAGCTTTTGTTGGTACAGACAGACTTGCTGTCTTTGCTCTCAGGAGATTTTATAATTAGAATAGTTAGGCACTGTACTGTGGCGAACATACACGATTCTGGACTTCGCCTCCGGGTTGGGAGTCGTCGTTGAGTACGCTGCGTTCAGTGATTAAGAGCACTTCTTCCTATATTCACATTGAGACGTTATCTGAACTCCGTCCTTGTGGCTGCGAGTTCGCGTTTCTCGTGTGTAGAGCAGAGAGAGAAGAAGACAGTATTAGGTTATACTAGTCAGAGGACCATCTTGTGTCGTCCTAGTGTTTGAATGAGGGTTTTTTTTATATATTTTGTAGCTGGAGTTCTTCCGTCGTCGCAGGCGTGTTCGAGAACCATCACTCCGACGCACCGGACGCAGTACATACGGTGATATTGCTAATTGCTTCGGCTTATTAGGGCTATAGAGCTAAACAGCTGTGATCACGTAAATTTTATTTCCACTGAGGTTGCACACCACTGTAGATCATCTTTGAAAGTAGTGTCTTCTAGTATTTGGTACGTAGATGATGCCAGTCGTCTCGCGCTATTTATATTAGATCGCGTATCCATAAAAGGGGCAGATCTGGGCAATTGATCAGTCGTATTAGTTAGGAAATTCATTTGCATCCCTTTATGTCCATTGGACATTGATATAGAAACATTTCCAATATAAAGGGGTTTTTATCTACAACAAATATGTAAGCGGAAACAGCGTTTAACATTTGGTAGTTACTAGTTCCCTTAATTATTCATATATGTTTATGTTGTAATTTATACAAGTGGAAGAAGGAGGAGATAATCACCATTAAGAGATCCTAAGATCTGCTTCAGGGGGTACTCAAACACGGCCAGATCTTCATTTTCTCGTTCAGTATTTCCGTTGCGCACATTCATTTTACACCCACCTGGAGTAGCATCTTGGAATGTACATGATCATGTGACTCCATTAGCAACTCTCTTGTGTGTCGATGGGTGCCATATTGCTCTATTATTGTGGATGAATTTGTAACTTGAGTGCATGTTCCCCTGATCCTACGACATATCCCTGTGTAGCGATATGGGTTAGTTGTACTAATGTAACTTTGTACTGTTTAAGTCGCACTTTACGATGGCGTACTTATCTTTGGCGTCATAAAACTGTCTGATCGATAGAAATAATAAATTTGGGAGTAGGGTCTCCAAAGTGCACATTTTCCTTAAACATGCTTTAACAGGCGTATTAGTTTTGGTACAACACGAAGTACCCACCAAATTTAGGATAAGAAGCGAAGCAACATTTCCACAGCTTTCCGGTTTACGATAAGTCACTCTTTAAGTGAGTGCCACGGGCATAACACTCTATATACGTTTAGATTCTTTTGGCTCCATAAAAAGGGAGAGCTGGAGTGGACACAAACCTAGGCCTATGTGGTATAATTTCGCTACTTTATTTGTGGGATTGTATTTAAGTATGTGCATATATATGATCAAGTCTCCTTGCAGTATTATTTGCGATATAGGTGAATCCCTTGTGGGATGGTCATTACAGTACACGTCGATGAATTAGGCATATTAGGCCATGTTCTGTAGTTTGGGTCTTTAAATAAAATAACATTTGGTTGCTGGTTTTCATTGCCGATAGCGCAATTGAAATCTCAGATAACAATTGTGGGTGTTCAGGAGATAGTAATTATATAACTGGCATGTGATTATCCCTCATTATGCAAGGAGAAAGATGATACTACATGGCATTCTTTATCTGTAAAAAATACCAGTGCCCGCAGTATCACCTGCATTTCTAATATCGTTTTATTCTTTCCTGCTTCGCTACAGCGAGAATAGTTACCTCCTACAATGTAGAAACGATCACCTCCGTCTCGTGTAAATAATACTCAAAATGGTTCAAATGGCTCTGAGCACTATGGGACTCAACATCTTAGGTCATAAGTGCCCTACAACTTAGAACTACTTAAACCTAACTAACCTAAGGACATCACACACACCGATGCCCGAGGCAGGATTCGAACCTGCGACCGTAGCAGTCCCGCGGTTCCGGACTGCAGCGCCAGAACCGCACGCCCACCGCGGCCGGCTAAATATTACTTCTATTATATTTCTTACGTATGTAATTCTGTTAATCATTAAGTTTACTAAGTAATTTTTTTTTTTGCACCTCGTTCATTTAATTACACTGTACAAACGTCAGACCAGTGTATGCAAGGATTATAGTCCAAGTCTTTTGGTGTGCTCAGTAGTTCAGTTATAACCTTTCGTAACTCCTGGCTGAGTGAGGCGATGGGGACATACTCCGGCTTTGTTTTTGGTCATGACAGTATGTCATTTCTGTTCTGTTTTCACGTCTTAGGTTGTTAACCTCTCCTTTCTCTGTTGTGTGCATAATGCTCTTTTTTTCAGAATGGGCGAGTGGAGTTCTCATCAAGCTTTCATCGTATTGTACCAGAAGTATTATCTAGAGTATCTCTACATCTACATCTACATCTACATCCATACTCCGCAAGACACCTGACGGTGTGTGGCGGAGGGTACCCTGAGTACCTCTATCGGTTCTCCCTTCTATTCCAGTCTCGTATTGTTCGTGGAAAGAAGGATTGTCGGTATGCTTCTGTGTGGAATCTGATTTTATCCTCATGGTCTCCTCGCGAGATATACGTAGGAGGGAGCAATATACTGTTTGACTCTTCGGTGAAGGTATGTTCTCGAAACTTTAACAAAAGCCCGTACCGAGCTACTGAGCGTCTCTCCTGCAGAGTCTTCCACTGGAGTTTATCTATCATCTCCGTAACGCTTTCGCGATTACTAAATGATCCTGTAACGAAGCGCGCTGCTCTCCGTTGGATCTTCTCTATCTCTTCTATCAACCCTATCTGGTACGGATCCCACACTGCTGAGCGGTATTCAAGCAGTGGGCGAACAAGCGCACTGTAACCCACTTCCTTTGTTTTCGGATTGCATTTCCTTAGGAACTGTGGGGAACTGTATCGAACGCCTTGCGGAAGTCAAGAAACATGGCATCTACCTGTGAACCCGTGTCTATGGCCCTCTGAGTCTCGTGGACGAATAGCGCGAGCTGGGTTTCACACGACCGTCTTTTTCGAAACCCATGCTGATTCCTTCGGAGTAGATTTCTAGTCTCCAGAAAAGTCATTATACTATAACATAATACGTGTTCCAAAATTCTTCAACTGATCGACTTTAGAGATATAGGTTTATAGTTCTGTACATCTGTTCGACGTCCCTTCTTGAAAACGGGGATGACCTGTGCCCTTTTCCAATCCCTTGGAACGCTACGCTCTTCTAGAGACCTACGGTACAACGCTGCAAGAAAGGTCCAGCGGCCTTTCCTCTTTTGAGCGATTTAAATTGTTTCTCTATCCCTCTGTCGTCTATTTCGATATCTACCATTTTGTCATCTGTGCGACAATCTAGAGAAGGAACTGCGGTGCAGTCTTCCTCTGTGAAACAGCTTTGGAAAAAGACATTTAGTATTTCGGCTTTTAGTCTGTCATCCTCTGTTTCAGTACCATTTTGGTCACAGAGTATTTGGACATTTTGTTTTGATCCACCTACCGGTATAAAAGTGTCGCAATTTAGTTAACAATTTTCGTCGGAAATGGCTTTGCGGATGTCTCAGTTTGGAGTCATGTCTACGTCATTCCTGATGGGTAGTAGCTCAGTTTATTTTGATAGCTGATTGTGATAACGACATGTTGTGTTCCGTTGTAGGTTGTGAACACAGCCTGTCTTCCAGGTGGGAGTCGCGCCCGTGTTCAAAACATTACAAGCATATGGAATTCCTATTCCTTTTCGTTGTTTCATACGTACTGTGGATTCTGTCGGACTTCCTTAATCTTCTGTAGGGGTGTCTATTGAGAACATTTTCCCGATTGCCACGGCTGTGACGCAAGATGTCGTGGCCTGTTTGCTTGGCAAAAATTCCATTGTACTGGTTCTCTTTGATCAGGTATATGTGTTTGCGCGCAATGTACCCGCAGATGGCCCGTCTGACCGCACAAAAGCACATGTCAACGGCGGCTCGTCGTACACAATAAGAGTGTGGTGGCCCTTGATATTTGTGTGTGACGAGACATATATCACAGGATCTGCTCATACCGATCAAACATCAAAAGGTACATTAAAGTGAGAAATCTCCGTCCACTGCTCCCATAGAATATGGAATCCTTTACCATAACGTTTAGCAGCAATTGTATCTACTCGTCTAGAATGGCAAAGGACTAGTTGTGAATGCAGACTGAATTGAACACAACTTGGCACTCGAGACGGTCACTTGAATCACTTTTGGTAAATATTTTCAGAAGTCTCTTTCTACATTTGTATTACCCATTATTCCATGGGATATTGTTTTTTAACTCAGATTTACAAACAACACATCATTCAAGAAATCTAGCTGTAATCCTGATGCGTCTTCAGAGGTATGACCAAATTCATTAAAAGTCAATCATCTACACAAAGATAGAGATATAATAATAGAAAGTCCACAGGAATTAGCAAATTTTGTGAATCATTATTCCTCTTATATTGATTAGAAGCTGTAGTAAAATCTACTTAAATCAAGCGTATCACCCACAACGACTAACACAGCAATCATGAGGATGCTGTTCCTGTCTTTGTTCTGAAGGCGTTCATAGCTAGTATAAAGTCCCTTTAACAAAAATAATAAATAAATCTTTTAGTTCAGGTGCTTTCCCGGGGTACCCAAAGCATGCACGAGTGACACCCTTCTAGAGAAAGGTATTGCGGAAAATACTGAAAACTACAGGCCAGTTTTACTTCTGTCTTCATTCTAAAAAATAAATGAAGTAATCATGAAAGAGAGACTGATAAGTTACATGATTAAATGTGACCTCTTTTACGAAGCAAAGTTTGGTGTCAGAAGTGGAAGAGGTATAATTTCAGCCACTGCAGAGTTCACAAAAGTGGTACTTGAATCTCTTGATAGGAACGATAGTGTTAGAGGTATTTTATTAGACTTTTCCAAGGCTTTTGACACTGTTGACCTTAAAATACTCTTCAACATGTAGAAGGTCCAGGTGTAAGATGAACAGCGAATGACTGGTTTCAGTCTTCCTTGGAAAACAGGGTGCAAAAGTTGGAGATTGTTTACACTTCTGCTGAAGATAAATTTTTAGTAAAAAGATTGTCGGGCCAGAAATATATAAACATAGGTGTTCCTTAGGACAGTTTATTATGCCTACTTCTGTGCTTCACATATTCAAATGATTTTCGAGATAGTATGAGACGTAGAGAGCACATTTTCCTCTCTTCGCGAGATATACGTAGGAGGGAGCAATATACTTCTTGACTCTTCGGTGAAGGTATGTTTTCGAAACTTTAACAAAAGCCCGTACCGAGCTACTGAGCGTCTCTCCTGCAAAGTATTCCACTGGAATTTATCTATCATCATTGTAACGCTTTCGCGGTTACCAAATGATCCTGTAACGAAGCGCGCTGCTCTCCGTTGGGTCTTCTCTATCTCCTCTATCAACCCTATCTGGTACGGATCCCACACTGGCGAGCAATATTCAAGCAGTGGGAGAACAAGTGTACTGTAACCTACTTCCTTTGTTTTCGGATTGCATTTCCTTAGGACTCTTCCAATGAATCTGAGTCTGGCATTTGCTTTACCGACGATCAACTTTATACGATCATTCCATTTTAAATCTCTCCTAATGCCTACTCCCAGATGATTTATGGAATTAACTGCTTCCAGTTGCTGACCTGCTATATTGTAGCTAAATGATAAAGGATCTTTCTTTCTGTGTATTCGCAGCACATTACACTTGTCTACATTGAGATTCGATTGCCATTCCCTGCACCATGCGTCAATTTGTTGCAGATCCTCCTTCATTTTGGTACAATTTGCCATTCATACAACCACTCGATATACCACAGCATCATCCGCAAAAAGTCTCAGTGAACTTCCGATGTTACCCACAAGGTCATTTATATACACTCCTTGAAATGGAAAAAAGAACACATTGACACCGGTGTGTCAGACCCACCATACTTGCTCCGGACACTGCGAGAGGGCTGTACAAGCAATGATCACACGCACGGCACAGCGGACACACCAGGAACCGCGGTGTTGGCCGTCGAATGGCGCTAGCTGCGCAGCATTTGTGCACCGCCGCCGTCAGTGTCAGCCAGTTTGCCGTGGCATACGGAGCTCCATCGCAGTCTTTAACACTGGTAGCATGCCGCGACAGCGTGGACGTGAACCGTATGTGCAGTTGACGGACTTTGAGCGAGGGCGTATAGTGGGCATGCGGGAGGCCGGGTGGACGTACCGCCGAATTGCTCAACACGTGGGGCGTGAGGTCTCCACAGTACATCGATGTTGTCGCCAGTGGTCGGCGGAAGGTGCACGTGCCCGTCGACCTGGGACCCGACCGCAGCGACGCACGGATGCACGCCAAGACCGTAGGATCCTATGCAGTGCCGTAGGGGACCGCACCGCCACTTCCCAGCAAATTAGGGACACTGTTGCTCCTGGGGTATCGGCGAGGACCATTCGCAACCGTCTCCATGAAGCTGGGCTACGGTCCCGCACACCGTTAGGCCGTCTTCCGCTCACGACCCAACATCGTGCAGCTCGCCTCCAGTGGTGTCGCGACAGGCGTGAATGGAGGGACGAATGGAGACGTGTCGTCTTCAGCGATGACAGTCGCTTCTGCCTTGGTGCCAATTATGGTCGTATGCGTGTTTGGCGCCGTGCAGGTGAGCGCCACAATCAGGACTGCATACGACCGAGGCACACAGGGCCAACACTCGGCATCATGGTGTGGGGAGCGATCTCCTACACTGGCCGTACACCACTGGTGATCGTCGAGGGGTCACTGAATAGTGCACGGTACATCTAAACCGTCATCGAACCCATCGTTCTACCATTCCTAGACCGGCAAGGGAGCTTGCTGTTCCAACAGGACAATGCACGTCCGCATGTATCCCGTGCCACCCAACGTGCTCTAGAAGGTGTAAGTCAACTACCCTGGCCAGCAAGATCTCCGGATCTGTCCCCCATTGAGCATGTTTGGGACTGGATGAAGCGTCGTCTCACGCGGTCTGCACGTCCAGCACGAACGCTGGTCCAACTGAGGCGCCAGGTGGAAATGGCATGGCAAGCCGTTCCACAGGACTACATCCAGCATCTCTACGATCGTCTCCATGGGAGAATAGCAGCCTGCATTGCTGCGAAAGGTGGATATACACTGTACTAGTGCCGACATTGTGCATGCTCTGTTGCCTGTGTCTATGTGCCTGTGGTTCTGTCAGTGTGATCATGTGATGTATCTGACCCCAGGAATGTGTCAATAAAGTTTCCCCTTCCTGGGACAATGAATTCACGGTGTTCTTATTTCAATTTCCAGGAGTGTATAATGCGAATAGCAACGGTCCTACGACACTCCCCTGCGGCTCATCTGAAATCACTCTTACTTCGGAAGACTTCTCTCCATTGAGAATGACATGCTGCGTTCTGTTATCTAGGAACTATTCAATCCAATCACACAATTGGTCCGATAGTCCATATGCTCTTACTTTGTTCATTAGACGACTGTGGGGAACTCTATCGAACACCTTGCGGAAGTCAAGAAACACGGAATTTACTTGGGAACCCGTGTCTATGGCCCTCTGAGTCTCGTGGACACGGTTTTAAAACCTCAGAAAAGGGCTATAAAAACATCAACCAGAAGTAGTAGTCGGGCTCACTGTAAGGAGCTATTCAAAAAATTGAGAATCCTTACTGTGGGAAGTGAGTAGATCTACCAGTCTGTGGTGTATATCAGGGAAAATGTTACTACATACTGCACTAATAATTCTGATCATAATCACGGAACAAAAGCCATATTGGAGTTACATTTACCCGAGAAAAACAAACAAAAAACTGAACACGGCAAGTTTAATCAGGGGATGAAATTATTAAATAAATTACCAAAGGAAGAGAGAAAGATTATTAACACACATGTGCTTAGAAAGGTAGCTAAAACTTTCTTCGCAAGTAATGAATATTACATAATTTAAAGTTACTTAGAGGAATCAGAGTAATGGATAATAATGAAAGGGGACGACTATAGCACTTTGTCGCATTTCAAAATATGGTTTACTGCTTTCACAGTTATCTTTTGTCAAGATGTAAAATGCATGGTAGTAATGTCCGTTGGCTTAGTGTTTCAGGTAGAGTGAGGCACATGGTTGAATACAGAGTCTGGAATTGAGGCGGGAAGCATAGCAGCATCTTCACATCCGGAAGTCATCGGCGGGTGTCATAGTGTGTCTGGCAGTAATGAGCGGAACTATGTTTCACACTGAAAATAACCGGAAACAGCTCAGAAGTCATCGGCGGGTGTCCTGAGTGTGTGCAGCAATGAAAACTGAAACTATACTTTATTCGGCAAATTAGCTGAAACAAATTGTGTGTAAATGAAGCTACAATATTCAACTGGGAATTACCGAATGAGGCAGTAAGGCTGTTAAGGCACCGACCTCATACTCGGGCGAATGGAGCTGCTCTGTTTGACCATCCTGACGTAGATTTTCTGTCTCTTTCCTAGATCGCTAAGGCAAATGCTGGGATGGTTCTTTAGTGAAGGCCATGGCCGGCACCTGTCCTATTCCCTTGGACTACCAGTCCTACCCTCATAAAGTATGTTATGTGTGCTTCGTGATGTATATTTTTGCCTACTGATTTTCACTGTATTACTTTGACAAATCATATATCATCGTGAGAAGATCCTTGGATGAATAAAGATAAATAAATAAATAACTGTCTTATGAAAAGTAACCGGACAACCCTATGTAGTCCGGAGTAAAATTCTAGATGTCACTAGAAGCGGACCCGCCACTATAAAAAGAGGCGGGGAGTACTGTGTCAGCAGTAGAGAGGCAGCAACAGCAGACTGGGTCGATCAGGACAGTTTCGTGACGTCAAACGTGGACAAATTTTTGGCTGTATCCTCAGTAACAAATCCATCAGGGACGCTTCAGTCCTTCTAAAAGTGCCCAAGTGACTTAGAGATCAAGCAGACCTCATGTACTGACGGATATAGACCATCGGACACTGCATTGTGTGGCTCGAAAATATCGCATGAAGTCTATGGAAGGAGTCTCTCGCGAGTAGCAAACTGCTACCAGCAGTCCGGCTAGCACAATGACTGTGCTGGGAGTTACAAATAATGGGGTTCAGTGGTAAAGGAGCCTCACAAGCCAAACATTTCCGTACTCACATCGGAGCACCTCTTGAATTGGTATCAAGAGCGACGCCGCTGGGCAAAGGATGACTGCAAACGATGTTTTGAAGTGATCATTGGCGCTATAATGTTTGGAAACCTGATGGAGAGGTTTAATTCTGGTCAATCCCTGGAGAACGCGTCACGTGTAACACCAACAGTGAAGTACGGAGGAGGCTGTTTCTCTTGGTTAGGATGTGCTCCCCTTATTGAACTTGAGAAAACGCTAAATCAAGGAGAACACGAACACATTTTACAGCATTGTGTATTGCATACTGCAGAAGGACAGTTCTGGGACGATTATTCTTTGTATAGGCACCGCAATGCATCCAGTTATAAAGCAGCATTTGCGAGGAAGTGGTTTGTGGATGATATGAGTCCTAAAATGGATTGGTCTATGCAGAAGCTCAACCTGAACCCTATGGAACAGCTTTGGGTTGAATTAGAACTTCTACTTCGTTCTATACCTCAGCGTCAGATATCATTGCCTTCTTTGGTTTCGGTTCTTAAGGAAGAAGCCATTTCTCCACGGATATCAAGACATCTCATTGAAAGTGACTCCAACAGAGTTCAAGCCTTCATAATGGCAAAGGCCGGGTACACCCCATGCTAGTTTCCGCTACTAGGTTTCCAGATACTTTTGACTAAAAGTTTATCTTCCTAATGTGTCCATTTAGTAATACAGAAAACTAAACCTCAAGATACTCGTTCCAGTGATTGATTTCATGACTAACTAGAAATCGTTGCTCGCAGCTTGTTGTATCTTGTCGCTTTATCCAATAAGTATGCTTCATTCCCCTGGATGCTAACGGCTGGCAGCTCGCCGCAAACGTCGATAGCCGACTTGGTGTGTAATGCACCGCTGCGTACACTACCGACGCTCAGTGACAAATACCAACATACAACGTTGCTCTCACCTGAAATCTCCCGTGTGGAAACTTCGATACCCATAGAAGTAAAAGAACAACAGGAGTAGAACCCCAACAGTGACCACAGGCATTCAAACTTTCCCCAGGAACTGGGGAGAATGTCTAGTATCGTGTTTAACTACATTATTTTTATGATTCATTTTAACAAACCAAAGTGTATATGACGGCGAGATGATAGTCAGTTAAAGCCGTAGTTAAAGTAGATCCCCACATGAATAAATATAGAAGCAATATGTACGTACCTTTGCAGCATTAGATGAATCCTTATTGGAATTTTAAGTACAATCCACTTTCGCAATCTTCACAAATGAGTTGCACGCAGATCTTGTCCAAATTCCCCCACTTGGTAGCCTCACCATGGAAAAAGAATTTTCATTATTATTTTGAGCTGACAGCTTCCTAGAGGTTCAAATGGCTCTGAGCACTGTGGGACTTAACATCTGTGATCATCAGTCCCCTAGAACTTAGAACTACTTAAACCTAACTAACCTAAGGACATCAAACACATCCATGCCCGAGATAGGATTCGAATCTGCGACCGTAGCGGTCACGCCTAGAACCGCACGGCCACACCGGCAGGCGGCTTCCTAGAGAACTTCAAAATCCGTGGGCATGCGGGCGATGATTCTGACGTACACTACGAGTAACGACTACAGGAAACAGTAAGTAATTATTCATTGTTATTTTCGTTTGTAAAATCTTGTATTCACATGTGCCACTTACTACGTACCTACTTAATCTTAAGAGGAAGAGTGTTAACCTAATCCTGAAAAGTAGCATCAGCTGATAAAGTCAATTTTCAAGCTTTCCGACATATTATATTCAAATATATTCTGGCATTAAACAGTGTGACGCTTCGGTGAAACAGTTCTCAGTTCGGAGTAAGACAAACACATTCAGACATATGTAGTACATCTGGTGGTTTCCCATTCTGTAGGACGGCCGCTCAGGTTTACTGCAGTCGCCGAAATCGCTTAAAATGTATATTGCGGGATGTTCACTTTTAATAGGACGTCGTTGACTTTTTCGCCATCCTTCCCCATTCCAAGCTTGTCCTCCGTGGCTAATGACCTCGTTGCCAGCGGAACGTGAAACTCGAGTCTTTGTCCTTTTCCAGAATTACCGTGCCTAGCAGAGCTTGATATGGCTGCGTCCAGCATTCTTCCAACCGTTTCACAAGTTTGGAAGTGTTTCATCATACAATTTATATGTTCAGCAACTGAAGAGGCACAATTGCGAAATATTAGCTAGTAGCACTTGAGGCATCACGCTGGTTCTTTTGTACCTCTGAAGAGTTATTTCAGATACTAGAAAATGTTCTTTCATTAACTGATTACTGCGCTGCGCTTCAGTACGTCCGTAACAAGCGAAATTCCGATGTTTAGTAACGATAGCATGTGTGCTCAGGTAATGACAGGCTACAGCCATTCTTGATCTCACTTAAGATAAAGGATCCCTATTACGCGTTCTGGTTGCTTCCAAATTGCTACGATGTTCTCTGCTCACAAATGCTGATTTTGGTGTGTAAAACTGAGTATAGAGATCATGTAAGGTTCTTTATTTGCGAGTGTTACACTTACACAAATTTCACGTCATTAATAACTATAGTTATAGGCGTGTGTGTTTAATGCGGTAAGAACTGGATACACAGATGGCGAGGTGACGTAATGTCGAGTAGGAGAGATCACAGACACTAAGGAATTAAGACGCTGAAGGAATTTTTAAAGATTATCTTGCCCCCACGGTACAATAGTGATGCGCAGTATTGTGTACCAATACCAAATGTTGTACATTGATTCACAGTTTCCTGTAGGATGGTTGTAAGCTAGATACTGTTGAAATATGAATTTAATCTGGGTGATGGAACACTATCCTCTTTTGTGTCTAGTTTTTAAAAAAAAATTGTTCAAATGGCCCTGAGCACTATGAGACTTAACTTGTGAGGTCATCTGTCCCCTAGAACTTAGAACTAGTTAAACCTAACTAACCTAAGGACATCACACACATCCATGCCCGAGGCAGGATTCGAACCTGCGACCGTAGCAGTCGCTCGGTTCCAGACTGTAGCGCGTAGAACCGCTCGGCCACTCCGGCCGGCACTAGTTTTTTCTTTTGTGTATTGAATAACAGCAATGAACAGTAAAAGAAGACTAAATTCACAGTTATATGATAGCAAAACAAATAAAATTTAATAATCCCTCAGAGAGGAAAAGATTAGACATTTTTACAGGATTGAGAAATGCATGTAAGGAGCTATTTATGTCGATAAGTCTGTGTAATAGAGCAGGACTAATGTTATGTTTATAAATAATGCATTTACTACGACGGTAAGACCCCATGAGTGAAATACCTTGAGGTAGGTGGTAATCGACTGACAATGCTTAGCGATATCTCTCGAATGTTATCTTAGCTGCAATGCAAAACTTATTTTCAATTGGCGTGCATTCTGAAAATCAGCTCATCCTACATGCCATTCATAGGAAAAGAATGCAATCAGGAACAAATACACTTTACAAATCGAATGTGATGCACTGTCAATGAAAGTAGATCAACTTCAGGCATTATGCAATAGTTGGGCAATACGCAATACAGTGATTTCTCATCCTTTGAACGGTGCTCCAAACCAGGAGACGTATGAACTACATTGCTCAACAAAAGTTTTGGAATATTACCGTAAAATATATTCTACGATAGTAGACGTCTCATTGACGTTCATACATTATCCAGATAGAAACCTCTTTGCTTTTAGAAAGCGTAGCTACCTGTTCCGACGTTGGTCCTACTGTTCTCTAGCAGACAGGCTTGTCTGCTACCCTCAAGCATGCAACTAGAAATACGTTTGCTCATTCATCCTCTCACACAGAAGGGAAGGGGGATGACAGTATCTTATCATATACAGTATATAAAAGAAAGCGGATGTAGGTTCCGTATCAGACTGTGTGACATGGATTACATATAAACTGTGTTTTGAAGTGTAGTAGTGTGACAGATCGTTCTTGTTTACGTGTAAAAGTAACACGTTCCACTACTCAGTCTCCTCCCAGATAGTCAGAAACGCCACAGTAAATTTAGAAGAGGAATTTATGCCGTAAATGACAACATATTTAAGAAATTAACATGAAAGGAATCCAACAGAGACTTTTAAATCATTCAACATAATATTTTATGCAAGGCCAAGGACGCTCGTGGTGGAGACATTATAGCTCTTCACTACTTAGTTGCTGCTCACAAGTAACGAAGAACGGTCGGAGCTAGTCTCAAACGATGATCATCTCTTTCGGTACTGTCACGATAGGACCATCTGCGGCACCCTCACGTGCGTGAAGTATTTTTCTTACTATCGTGGTTCAGTTCGGGTGCGACAGGCAGGTGCTTTCTTACAGACATACTCGTATGCCTTCATCGGTTCGTACAAGCGAGAACAATGATACATCACTCCATACAACCTTTCTCCATACCTCGAGCGACCACTGAGCACTCAGAAATCAAGATCGCCATCGAGCGCCCAGAGTATTTCCGGGTTATGTGATGTGTGTTGAGCTGAAGTAAAACTGTGAGCTGGTATGGTAGTTCCTGTACACCATTGCTAGGAGATGTCTCAATATGGTTTTGCAGTTAACTGGATCTAGCTATCCTGCACTGCACTGACGAGTGGCATGCTGAACTTCTGTCCTTCAAACTGCTGTAACAATCTACAACTGTCCAGGACGATCCATATCATCAGTTCGTTATGCCCACGAAAGATGACTCTCGTTAGTTCGGATTTCGTAGAGGTACTCAGCGTGCAACATCGACACGATAGCACGTGAAAAGTCGAATTCCAACATGACATCGGTGACTGAATGTCCCATTCGTCGGGCAGCCACGATCTAGCCGTGATTAAATTCACTAATGTCACACCCTTCGTTCAGCGACGAATGTATGCTCTGATGATATCCCTGACGTGACCACACCGGCCTATTCTATTCAGCGTGGCGGCAGGAGTGTTCTCCTAAGCACACAGCTGCCACCTATAATTGCATCACTCAAAGTGTACATGAAATGGCTTGCTGCATTATAGAAATCTCTTCTTTTTTTGGTGAAGATGAGCACTGGCAGAGAAACCTAGTCTTAATATTTGCTGTACTGGAAATAAATGAAACTGGTTCGTGCTGAGAAAGCCACGACCTGATCCTAATCCAGCCATGAGGCAAGAAACATTAATAATACAACACTTGCAAGTTAGAGACAGAAATCTCAAATATTGGTATGACATCCAGGCAGAAAGGTGACAGTTTTTATTGTCTGCTAAGCAATTTCTTACTTTACCCACAGACTTCTTGCAGAAGGCTATACTTTGTGCGTTGTTACAGCGTCGTTTATGCCAGTGTACTGGTTTCCTCTTTATTTCGTAAAGTAAATTTCACAATGTATTTGAAATAAATCATTAATAACGAAGGTACGGCCTTCAACGGTACTCTGATACTCATTTTTGTTACTGATAAGCAACAATGTCGCCAGAATTGTTTCATTACCAAAAAGAAGATATAATTTATTGTGACTCTTTTTGCAATCTGTCATTTTATTTGGCCATACACTTTTACATATTATCCAAAGAGAAAAAAATTTATTTTTCACGAAGTGACAGAAACGGTCATTTGAACAAAGAAATCATATAGAAATGTGCTAAATTAGGAAACTTTCCCGGCATTTGCTTATTATCTGTCAGTGTCATGACGGAATGGTTATACAATCTTATTTCCGTACAGAACTTAAAATTTACAATGGAGCACAATATATTTTTACCAGTTAATAATCATTATCACAACAGCTCAAACTGCCACTTCGGTTACGCTCAATAAATTGAACAATATTTGAGCATGAATTTCCAATTATTCACAGTAGACCTTAAGACGTTCCATTAGTTTCACTTCTTCTGTCCGCATTCGCAGATTATCATCTACCCTCTTTTGAGGTGATAATATTTAGTTTCGTCTTTGCTCATCTAATACATGGTCGCGACTGTTCGACTTAAGAGCTCAGTAAAGGTATCGATAGTTGTACCATTACACAGATTATCGTGTATGGCCACTTTTTTCTGGACAGTTCTGTCTCCATCCACTACCGCGAACAAAACTAAAAATAGGCACCAACACGAAGCGTTTTGTCTATTGAGTTGGGCGCATGAGAAATGTGGCTGCATAGTTTCTCGGAAACGCAGAGCACGCATCAAAACTCTTAGATTCTCTCTCATGGTGGGACACTTACTTTCTTGACAACCAGATTACATATTTAATATACACGTAACTCCCTGTATTTTATCCTATAGGCAAGAGCGATAAAATACGGGCAGTGGAACGTTATCTACAACCTGTAATGGGAACAGACTTGAGGTCTAGGGATATAAAAGGGAAACTGTAGTTGAGATGGGAGTGGGATAAGGCTGTAGCGTATCCTCTTTGTTATTTAATCTGTACATTGATCTAGTTGTGGAGGAAACAAAGGAGACATTTGGGATGTGCATAAAAGTTTAGCGAGAAGAAGTAAAAACGTTCGGGTTTGCCTGTGAGACTGTAATTATGTTAGTGACGGCACAGGACCTGGAAGAATCGTAGATCAGAAATTATAGTGTCATCAAAAGAGTAGAATTCGAACAAGGCTAATGGAATTAGTAAAATTAAATCAATCGATTCTAGGATAATTAGATTAGGAAACGAGGCACTGTAAGTTGTAGAGAAGTTTTGCTGTTTTGTTGCAAATGAAGTGATAATGCTACAAGTAGGAAGGATATAAAACGTGGACTGATAATCGAAAATAAAACATTTCTTCAAAAAGTATGTTCATTTTTTTAATTAACAGAGCCCAGAGACAACTAAAACACAGAATGGTCTAGAACCCCAGTATAGTATTAATTACAGAGAATTTAATACTTAATGAATCCATCGTTCAGAGGCTAGAATGGCACGGCCATTGCAGAAAAAGCCTTCCATGTCACAGGGTTCGGTCAGATTAATGTAAACCAACAGATGTTCAGAGTTCTGCCTTGCTCCACATTCACATCACCTATCATCACTGATACCCCACTTCTTCAAATTGGTCTTGCACATTGTCACCCCTGTTTTCAGTCTATTGAGCCTCTTCCAGGTCCCGAATTGGAGAGGGCGAGCTAATGCCCATAGTCCTCCAGGAGGTTTTGCTCTCCTCAGCTCAGTTCTGGGGGCTTTTTCTGAAGCTGGAATTGGTTCTGTTTTAAGTACGATGCTTTGTCTGGATTTCATTCGTCATGGATAAGCGTGAGTTCCGAATAATGGATGCCCTGGATTTGTTTGTTCTTCTTCTTTTCATTCTCTGCTGATACTTGTTTTCTTACAACTGGAGGTGCTACTCCCATGAGTGAAAAGATCTTATCGACTTGCGACTATGCTGCGACTATGCATCCTGTCTCATGAAGATCCGCAAGTACATTTCGTTAGCATGTACAGAGGTTTTCCAGAATGGTGCTGCGTACTCCGCAGCTAAGAAATAGAGAGCAAGGGCAGATGAGCGGACGGAGCTGTGCAGAGGATGCTGGGTTTGGTGAAACTGGAAATTGTAGTTCGGAGTTGGGAAATCTTTCTGAACATAACTGTCTGCAGCGTAGCTTTGTACGAAAGTGAAATGTGGATGATAAACAGTTCAGATAAGAAGAAATAGGAACTCCAGGAATGTGGTACTACGCAAGAACGCTGAAGATTAGAAGGGTGGATCGAATAATCGATAAGAAAGGAAAGAATTGAATTATGGGGAAAATGAAATTTAAGGCTAAAAGATGCGATCAGATGGTACGACACGTCCTGACAAGTTAAGGTATATTTAGTTTGTTAATGTCGGCGAGTGTGGAGACAAGATATTTTAGAGAGTAGTCAAGGCTCGAATAGAGCAAGCTTGTTCAAATGGATGTAGTTTGGAGTAGTTATGCAGAGACGAAGAGACTTGTACTAGAGTGAAGAGCTGCATAAAACCAGTCTTCTGACTGAAACCCGCAACATAAACTATGTTTCGTGTAGTATTTCTGACGTAGACGTCCGTCAACACTAAAATAAATAAAGCACATTTTAGTTCATAGAGGACTATATAATTATTATGGATGTCCAGAAGATTATCTTACAGTTGCAGTAAGATATCTGACAAGTGAATAGCTCAAAGACTAATTATCTTAGTGTTCAAAGTACTGAAAAACTTACATAAATTGTATTTTTAACAAAGTAGTAATGTAAAAATGCGTGCAAGTGAGAGCCAGTGTTAGGTTTCCCTGTGTGTAGCTATTCGAATACGAAATATCATTGTTTTACAATTTAAGAACAATTCCCAAAAGTACGTAACCTAATTATTGCTGTGCATTTGAAACAATGAAACATCTAAATCACTTAGTCAGAACCGCCCCAAAGATTTTTACAGTTTCAGAAATTTCCAAACAAATAGTTTACTCTCCAGCATGGAGTTATTAGCGCAGAGTAATTTAACTACGGACCTGATTCGTCAATAAACTGTATTACGCGTGAAGTTGTATTTTCCAGAAATACTCAGTGTGAAATCTCCTAACAGAATACGAAAATATTGCACAAAACTTTTCTGCAACGACTGAGAGGTAACGTATAGACAGTGAAGCGTATTACGCTCGTTGCACGCTTTATGCCGAATTTGACGTTCGCGCTATTGTTTCTGTGCGTCTGCACTAGTCACGAGGAGAGAACCATCACCTTGACGATAATTATCATTGTCGTCTGGTCAGGTAACAGTATTACTACGACTGATCAGCAGATTATAAAATAAATACCCGAAACGTAGCCTCACGCGTACATTAGTATGTCCAGGGGATCCTGCACTCTAATCTTGCATTCCGTTTGGCTAGTGAGACGTCCTATAGTTTTTCAGTTGACGTATTTTACAAGAAACTGAAGTAAGTGTGCCCTAAAACTGTACGTCCCTAATATAAAAACCTTTACTGTCTACATTAAATGTGTTTTATCTAGAAATCAATACGGAGTAAAACAAATGTCTGTGCGAAATTTTTGATTTAAATAAACATTTTTGTCTCCTTCTGGTACACCGACCTAGTCTCTTGAGAGAACTGTCTCAAAATTTTGGTTCCACACTGCTTACAAGTAGCATGTCACACATGTGTGGTGAGTGACGAAAGCTGTTAACCTCAAATGTTTCCGATAGCGACTAAGATATAATCCTGTTTTCATCCAGTTAAGCTACAGTGAAGAACCAAAGAAACTGGTACACCTGCCTAATATCGTGTAGCAGCCCCGCGAGCACGCAGGAGTGCCGCAACACGACGTGGCATGGACACGATTAATGTCGGAAGTACTGCTAGAGGGAACTGACACCATGAATCCTGCAGGACTGGCCATAAATCGGCAATAGTACAGGGGGATGGATACATCTTCTGAACAGTACGTTTCAAGTCATCCCAGATATGTTCAGTAATGTTCATGTCTGGAGAGTTAAGTGGCTAGCGTAAGTTTTTGAGCCCAGAAGAGTGTTACTGGAACCACTTTGCAGTAATTCTGGACTTGGGGGGTGTCGCATTGTCTTGCTGGAATCGCCCAAGTCCGTCGGAATGGACAATGGACACGAATCGATGCATGTGATCAAACAGGATGCTTACGCATGAGTCGTATCTAGACGTATCACGGGTCCCACATCACTCCAACTGCATATGCCCCACACTGTTATAGAGTGTCCACCAGCTTGAGCAGTTCCCTGCTGACATGTGGGGTCCGTGGATTCATGAGGTCTCCTCCATACCGTACATGTCCATCCGCTAAATACAATTTGAAACGAGACTCGTCCGACCAGGCAACATGTTTCCAGTGATCACCAGTAGAATGTCCGTGTTGAAGGGCCCATGCGAGGCGTAAAGCTTGGTGTCATGCTGTCATCAGGGGCACACGAGTGGGCCTTTGGCTCCGAAAGCCCATATCGATGATGTTTCGTTGAATGGTTCGCACGCTGACACTTGTTGAGGGCCCAGCAATGAAATATGCAGCAGTTTGAGAGAGGGTTACATTTCTGTCACGTTGAAAAATCCCCTTCAGTCGTCGTTGGTCCAGTGGTTGCAGAATCTTTTCCCGGCCGCAGCGATGTCGGAGATATGATGTTTTGCCATATTCCTGCTATTCACGGTACACGCGTGAAATGGTCGTACGGGAAGATCCCCACTTCATCGCTACCTCGGAGATGCTGTGTCCCATCTATCGTGCGCCAACTATAACATCACGTTCAAACTCACTTAAATCTTGAAAACTTACCATTGTAGCGGCAGTACCCGATCTAACAACTGCGCTAGACACTTGTTGTCTTATACAGGCGTTTTCGACCCCAGCGTCGTATTCTACCTGTTTAGATATCTCTGTATTTGTATACGCAGTACACCAGTTTCCTTGCGCTTCAGTGTATATGAATCTGCTCTCATAAGAAATATTCGATATTGTTAATTACAGAGTTTTCGGTATCATTTTTTTAAAGTGGTACTATAGCAGCTTCTACGACTAGTAATATGGATCAACACAGACGAATTCAACAGTTTTTCGCTTCACAAATTCCGAAAAATATTTTCGAAAAAATTACAGGAACTGGACACATCACTTCTCTGTTTTGAACATCTAACTGAACGCCATCTTACGCGGAAATTATTGATGTCATAGGAAATTGTGATGTCCGGCTGATAGGCGGCTGCAGCTTTATGCAGTTAAGTGAGGCTAGTTAGTAATCCGAAATAGTGGATAGACAGAATATAAAGTTGCAGTCTGCTTCGCTGCTTTTGCACCGGTATCACTGTTCATTCCTTTCTTTTCTTAATGGTTCAAATGGCTCTGAGCACTATGGGACTTAACAGCTATGGTCATCAGTCCCCTAGAACTTAGAACTACTTAAACCTAACTAATCTAAGGACATCACACAACACCCAGCCATCACGAGGCAGAGAAAATCCCTGACCCCGCCGGGAATCGAACCCGGGAACGCGGGCGTGGGAAGCGAGAACGCTACTGCACGACCACAAGATGCGGGCTTTCTTTTCTTATCCAATGCGTCATGCTTCCTGATTTGTTCATTATAACATGGACTTTCAAATAATAAAGCAATCAGTTCGCAGTTCAAATCAGAGAAATACTAAGATCGAAATACTCTTCGCTATTTGTAAGTACTCGCTGGATTTCTTATAGTGAAACGAAAGTAAATCACATAACGAGGACCTTACTGCGACGGTCTGAGGCGCCTTGCCACGGTTCGCGCGGTTCCCCTCGTCGGACGTTCGAGTCTTCTCTCGGGCATGGGTGTGTGTGTGTTGCACTTAGCGTATGTTAGTTTAACTTAAATTAAGTAGTGTGTAAGCTTAGGGACCGATAACGTCAGCAGTTGGGTCCCATATGAACTTAGCACAAATTCCCAAATTCCCTTACTGCGATATAATTCATCAAAGCGAATACAAAATTCAGATGTCCACAGCTGTTATGGAGAAAAATCGTGATCGACAGCTTAGGTGGCTTATCTCGAATACAGCAGTGAAGCTCCTCGTAAGGTGACACGGTGAGAACCATTCATTTTCCCCACAATTTCTGGTTCTGAAACCAATGACAAAGGCATCGTATTGAATCAGAAGCGCAGGAAAACGTGCATTCTGGCGCTCTGCCGTACAAGGGAGAAGCGCTGTATAATTTGCCGGATACGGGTGGAAAAAGGAAGAAGGAAAGTGGACCAGTGAGACGAAAGGCGCGAACAGTGCCGATAGCGAGATGGACCGGCGATACAGAGCCGAGCGAGGGCGACCATTAGTGTTAAGGAGATCCTGCTTACTGACATCACATCGCGCGCAGATAACGCATCAGCGGCCTCCCGCCGATCAGATATGCTGCCAGGGTACCGCATGAGATATCATCCAAGGTCTGTGATTCAAAATCCATTAAACCGGAGTTATGGCCGGGAATATCGAACACGGCTGCTGGGAGAATATTCTTAACTCTAACGAGGAACAAGGTGCGCGTTGCATAACAACGCACCGACGCGCGATCCCTGTGCGACCGCCTCTACAAAGCTCGCAGGCGATCCTCCGCGAATTACGAGGCGCGTGATAAATGCCCCGCCACGGAATTCTTGTCACGGCACCTACCAAGGGCGACACGTCGCTTGTTTTCTTGCCGCCGCAGCAGATCAGATGTAGATAGAAGAATTCTCTCGAAATCGGCCGTTCTAATCAGTAGGAATCTGGGGGTTACAAGTTCTCGCTAAATCTATTACTGACGTAGGACAGAAGAAAGGAGTCGGAGAGAAGGACGCCTTTTATAGTTGCGTGAAAAATTTCAGTCGGGTTCAGCAAACATTCTTATCCCAGAGCAAAAGAGCACCAGATGTGCCGAAACGAATAGTACACCGGAAAGTGTTGGGCAGGCGCTGTCACTGTCCGGATATGCTTAGAATCACAGACATATAGATACACTAGAGAATGTTTTTGTTTATACTCATCGAATAGTTCAAACCCCGTTTGGAAGGTTATTTTTAAAATGAAATTTTGTTGGTGAAGAGGCTGGACGTGGAAGTTTACAGATTCCAATAACCAGCTTGACACTCAGTAATTATAAAAGGCTTTACTTCAGTCTCCAAAGGTAAAGTTGAACAGTCATACGAGCTGTTGCCTGAGAGTCGGCGACTGTTGATTCTGTCGTTTAGTACCGTACTCCTACCGAAAATGTTACAGATTCGCACAGCAGTTGAAAGTGTATGGTAGGTAATGCCTTGGAAACGACTGGAAGAGTACGGGACGTGCGTAGAACAAAGAGAACATTGGAGCATCTTACACATACTACGTCTCGGTTAGTAATCACCTAATGTTCAGTCATTTTGGAGGCAGGTGGTTAAGATTCCCGATTACAAGAGTCTTTCGTTGGTTTAAAGATGGCAGCCCACTTCCTTGAATTTGGCTACAAATTGCTGTTCACCTACCGTACTCCTACTGAAGTGTCATTAGAAATTTTTGGTTGGGAGACCATGGGGACGGTTTACATCGTTTGACTGGATAGGTCTCTTCCTTCGTGCGCATTAGCCATTTTCTTCCACGGTGTGACTTTTGTGTCTTCGCCGGCCGCGGTGGTCTAGCGGTTCCAGGCGCGCAGTCCTGAACCGCGCGACTGTTACGGTCGCAGGTTCGAATCCTGCCTAGGGCATGGATGTGTGTGATGTCCTTAGGTTAGTTAGGTTTAAGTAGTTCTAAGTTCTAGGGGACTGATGACCACAGATGTTAAGTCCCATAGTGCTCAGAGCCATTTGAACCACTTTTTTTTTGTGTCTTCTATAAATTTACGAATGGCTTATGGTGTAAATAGCAGCACATATTAAAAGTATCTGTAGATAGAGGTTTGTGGAATGATGAGTCGAGAAGCACCATATAGTGTCAGTTACAAGAAACTGGAGTAGATTTATCAGCTGCTGCTAACTTCACCAATGGGCGTGAATGCTTGTATCCTCATTTAATGAACTGACTAATTCGTTGCCAATTACGAAAAATCATAACAGAGAAACAAGTGATCTGCAAGCTAGTGAGCGGAACAAAATCCGTGAGAAAAATCTATTTACGAAAGGAAACGGTTGACAATGGGACAGGTTGCTGTCAGTTCTGCAAACGATCTCCGAGAGAAAATAATCGAGAGAATATAGTGTAACATTTTCGCCAACGACGGAAAGATCCATCGGAAATACGTACTGTTACGTATCCGGCGTACTCAGACAGAGCTGTGTAAGATACCGATGGAGTATGCTGCGAGACAGCGCCCACTCGTGCGCTGCAATCTACGTTCGCTGCTTTCTCGCTATACCCCTCGTAAGTGTTCGCGAATATGCACTGTACGGACACGGTCTGGCAGCTGCGGATTTCAGTTCCAACACCTAATAGAATCCAACGGAATACATTCTGCAAACAGAACCTACATAACGCACGTCAAATTCTTCGGTCGTCGCCGGAAGAAACCTTCTCTTACAGTTTCCTGTAGCATTAAAAACACTGGTAAGAAAGTAGTGTGTGAAGTGAAAAATACTTTGAAGACAATGCGAATATTTTGTATGTACCATTAAGTTTCTTTGTTATGTGATACTATCTTCCAGACGTTTTGTGTGTCCTTAATGTACCTTTTTAATGTAGGTCACGGAAAGGAGTTCGTGTAAGGTACAGTTACTTTTTTCTTGTACTTTTGAAGATGCAGTGAAAAGATGAAACTGGGGAACCGCACAGAGTCAGCTCTCAGTGATGTCCAGTTTCTAGTGATGAGAATTTTCTGCTACCATGATTAAAAGCATCTGCATCTGGACAGAGCCTATCAATGTGTCTACAACGGCTACGAAGAACTTACACTCGCTTAGTGTCTGAGCATGGCAAACTGTCAACAGTGGTCCATCTACCGGAGAGAAGGAGGGGCTGCATAGTTATTGTGTTTCATTCTCTCCCTTACTTCCATTCCCATTTTCATCCATTACATTAGAAATGCCACAACATTATTCAAAGGTATCCATTACAAAGTGATATACTACATAAAAAGGAAGGCTGGATAGCGTTTAATATACCGACGGTGATGGAGGTCTTTAGAGGCAAAGCACAAGTGCGTACTACGGGGGAAGGAATTCAGAACAGTCCTGGCATTTTCCTTTAGCGCTTTAGGAAAACCACAGTGAAATTAAATATGGGTGGCAGAGTAGGGTGTATACAACCGGTCATCCTGATTGCTAGTCCGATTTTCTAATGATTCCCCGCAGCTATGTAAAACGTACGTTTAAAAAGTCCGGTGAATGAAATGAAGCAAAGAAAACGGTAAGCGAAAGTTTATTTTTATTATGTTTTATTTCACACGTCTAGTTCCATAGGATCAAGTTGAGGAACAAACCTTCAAGGCCATGGAACGTGTCAGTGCATGAAATTACAACATAAAAGTAATAACACATGAAATAAAATGTTTATGAGCTCAGAAAAAAACATTCCGTAAGTTTAAGTAAACGCAATGAAGAATATAACATAGGAATCAGCTTAATTTTCTAAGGATCTCCTCGACAGAGTAGAAGGAGTGACCCCTAAGCAAACTCGTCAGTTTCGATTTGAAAGCTCGTGGATTACTGGTAAGATTTTATAATTCTTGTAGTGGTTTATCCAAAATGGTTGCAGCAGTATACTGCTCACCCTTCTGCCCAAGAGTCAAGGAAGTGCGATCCAAATGCAGACTGGATTTCTGCCTAGTATTGACTGAGTGAAAGCTGCACATTCTTGTAAATAAGCTCATATTGTTAATAAGAAACGACAGTATAGAATATAGATACTGTGAGACCGGTGTCAGAATACCCAGACTAGTGATCAGTGGTCGACAGGAGGTTCGCGAACCTACACCACTTATTGCCCGTACTGCCCGTTTCTGAGCCAAAAATATCCTTTGAGAATGGGAAGTTATACCCCAAAACATAATACCATACGACATAAGCGAATGAAAATAAGCAAAGTAGACTAATTTTCGCGTCGAACGATCACTTACTTCAGATACCGTTCGAATAGTAAAAACGGCAGCATGAAGTCTTTGAACAAGATCCTGAACGTGGGCTTTGCATGACAGTTTACTAACTATCTGAACACCCAGATAATTGAGCTGTTCAGTTTAACTAATCATTTGACCAGTCTGTGAAATTAAATCGTCGGGTTTTGTTGAATTGTGTGTTAGAAACTGTAAAAACTGAATCTTACTGTGATTTGGCGTTAATTTACTTTCTACAAGCCATGGACATATGTCGTGAACTGCACTATTTGAAAATGAGCCAATGTTGCACACAACATTCTTTACTACCAAGGTAATGTCATTAGCAAACAGAAATATTTTAGAATTACCTATTACCTGTAATACTAGAGGTCATATCATTTATATAAATAAGGAAGAGAGAGGAGTGACCCCAACACAGATCCCTGGGGCATCCAGCCCCCCCCCCCCCCCTCCCTGGACCAAATTTGACCGTGACCCACTCAGACCCCAGGTCACAGCCGTTCTCAACACCGTAAATAATGGCCTTTTGCTGTCTGTTGTTAAAGCAGGAGGTGAACCAGTTGTGAGCTACTCCCCATATTCCGTAATGGTCTAACTTCTGGAGCAATATTTTGTGGTCAACACAATCAAACGCCTTAGTTAAACAAAAACAAAAAAATGCCTAGCGTTCGAAAGGTTTTGTTTAATCCATCCAGCACCTCACAGATAAAAGAGAATATAGCATTTTCAGTTGTTAAACGACTTCTAAAGCCGAGCTGTATATTTGATAGCAAATTATGTGATATTAAATGGTCAATTATCCTTACACAGACAGCCTTTTCAACAACTTTAGCAAACACTGATCGTATAGAAATAGGTCTAAAATTGTTAACATTGTCCTTTCTCCCATTTTATTAAGCTACTTTACTACTGAGTACTTTTATCGTTCAGGAAATTTACAAATTCTTAAAGGAAAAATTAATAATATGGCTAGGTACAAGCGTAACATGCGCAAAACAGTACTGTAATATTCTGCTAGGCACTCCATCATATCAATGAATCCATAGTCTTCAGTCATTTAATTATTTACTCACTCTCAAATGTTCAAATGTGTGTGAAATCTTATGGGACTTCACTGCTGAGATCATCAGTCCCTAAGCTTACACACTTCTTAACCTAGATTATCCTAAGGACAAACACACACACCCATGCCCGAGGGATGACTCGAACCTCCGCCGGGACCAGCCCCACAGTCCATGACTGCAGCGCCTGAGACCGCTCGGCTAATCCCGCGCGGCCGACTCACTCTCCCCAGTGTCAGTGCCACAGAGGAGTATTTCAGACATCAATCTCGGAAAGGCAATTTCCAAGAGAGTTATATGATTCCCGGTAGAAGCTAAGTTTTATTTAACTCGCCAGCAATGTTCAGAAAATCGTTGTTAAATACTATATATATATATATATATATATATATATATATATATATATATATCTGACTTATCAGTAAAAGAAATATTTTTGCTAAGAACTGCGTTTATATCGTCGACCTGGTGCTGCTGACCAGACACTTTCGTCACAATTGACCATATGGTTTTGATTTCATCCTGTAAATTGGCTATTCTATTTGCGTAACACATACTCTTTGCCTTCCTAATAACATTTTTAAGCACCTTACAATACTGTTTGTAATGGACTACTGTAGCTTGATTGTGACTACTTCTAACATTGTGATATAATTCCTTCTTCGTTCTACATGATATCCTTATCCGACTAGTCGGCCACCCAGGCTGCCTTTTACTGCTAGGACCTGTTTAGAACGTTCTAATGGAAATAACCTCTCAAAGAGCACGAACAATGTTTTAAGGAAAGCATTATTTTCGTCATCTAAACATCGTGCCACTCTTGTTCTTTAACGAGGTACAAAAAACTCTCTATTTCAGTAGATTAACCTTCCTGCATAGTTTGTAATTGTATATAACATTTGTTATTTCTGAATAACTCGAAAACTTTGTAGAAATAGTCGTTAATGAGAACATGATGTTAGATGAAGTGACAGAATTCCCGAGCAAATGGTCTTTTAAGTAATTTTACCAAACTGATCACATAATAATTGTTAGTTGGAAGCAGCAAAACACATTTTTTTTTGCTGGCGTTCATGTCAGTTCAATAAACATGTTATTGCTAGTCGTACATCATTTTAAAAATCTACAACGCGTCTCTTCATGTTTCCAAGAGTTTTGAATCTTCTGAAGTTCCGATAGATTACCTAATATTAATATGGCGCTGTTCGTGGTAGGTAATCATGTCTTCGTCGTAGGTGATAATAAACTTTACCCAACTATATTTCAAGGCACCTAAAGTACAGGGTGATCCCGCAGTAACAAACTTTCAAGACTGATTGAGAAGGGTAAATGTACCAATTTGGGGTAACGACGGATTATGGTCAGGAAACGAGTGAGTGGAGAGTTATGAAAGAAAAACGCTCTGATAGTTAATAAAGCGGAATACGTATCAGGCACTGTTGTTGCTAAGATTGTATGGTAGGTAGCTTCTGAGAGGTGTAATTTTGGACCAAAACAAGAAAATAATGTTTGGTAAATAAAGTTCTAAAATTCATACCTTAAGAGCTATGAGCATGTTTTAATCTTCGATGCTATGAAACGCAACTGTTAAACTGGAGGCTCTTTGCTTTCGTTATGTTGGAGGAAGTAATATGGCCGGCCGGAGTGGCCGAGCGGTTCTAGGCGCTACAGTCTGGAACCGCACAACCGCTACGATCGCAGGTTCGAATCCTGCCTCGGACATGGATGTGTGTGATGTCCTTAGTTAGGTTTAAGTAGTTCTAAGTTCTAGGGGACTGATGACCACAGCAGTTAAGTTCTATAGTGCGCAGAGCCATTTGAGCCATTTGAAGTAATATGGAAAAAAACTTGAAAAAATTATCGAGTAAACATGGGCTCTAATATGCATACCTTAAGAGCTATGTGCACTTGTTCAGAAGAGATGTATTTCACACTAGCAAACGCAAACAAATGGTCATGCCTCTTAAGGTATGCGCTTTAGAACCCTTGTTTACTGGAATTTGTTTCTTGTTATTTTCTTCATAGTATCGAAGATAAACAAGTGCTCATAGCTCTTAAGGTATGTATTTTAAATTCCATGTTTACTTGACTTTTTTTTAATTTTTGGTCTGTACTATCAGCTCAGATCCTTGCCAACCCTACAGTCTTAGCAACAATAGTACCGGTATATGTATTCCAATGTCAAAGGCATCAGCCCCCTTTTCTCTTATAATTTTCGATTCGGCCGTTTCCGGAACAGAGTCCCGTAAGTCGTATTGATAGATTTGCCCTTTTCCATCATTCCTGAAAATTTGTAACATCACCACTGATTCACCCTGTATACTAGTACTATGGTTACATTAACATACAATCCTGAATATAAAGAAAAATATTCAACATGATGCATATGATTCAGTAGTGCATATTATAAGTTGTTCAGCTCTGAATACTATATCTGTCTCTTCATGAGTATTACGTAATTACTACCGCAGCACGTACAGGGAAGGGTGTGATTGTATGACGTCGATATTGTGGATCTGATGTAATGCTATAGTGAGACTCCAAAGTGCTAATGATGCATTGAGATTATGAGCAGCTGACGAGAACTAAAACCATGATATACAAAGAAGGCAAGTTATTAAATATGACTTGGCAGGAAACGAAGTAAGGAGTGGAAACGTGACTGCCACAGCAGCCTTAGGCCAAACTTTCAGTAAGGCAGATCAAAGATATCACCTAACACGTTTACCCATCACCATAATTTATTAGAAATGAACTAAACAGGATACCCTCACTTTTACGGTCAGGATTCGTACTCGATATAGTTTTAGACTGGTAGCCAGTGTTCGAAACTTAGTATTTCAGGCTGTAGGAGGTCTTGAATGAGGAGCAAGTGTGATGCACGTTGCAGTAAACTATTTATATTTTATAACAAAAAACCTCCTGACGCATCGACCTTGAAAACAATACACAATCGTGTAAGGCGGGTCCACAGCTGTTTGCTTCATCAATGACTGTCGATAATGGAGCGTTGGAATCATACGTTCAGTGAAGGACGAAGCACCTGAAAAGCCGAACGAATGTGCAGGCGTCGTGTTATACTGAAAACAATTTATCACCGTGGACAGATACTTTTGAGACACCTGGTTCTACAAGGCATAGAGAGCAGATAGGGGGTCGTGACTAGTAATTGTTCACACAGTAGAATTGGAAGAGATGGTGTTGGTTCGTGTGGAAAAGCATTCATCACAAGCATCCGCAAATTTCCCTCAGTGGTACTGAACCATCATTTTGTTTTTGTCCATGGAGTATTTAGTGTAGAACTCTCGCTCCCTCCCTCTCTCTCTCTCTCTCTCTCTCTCTCTCTCTCTCTCTCTCTCTCTCTCTCTCTCTCTCCATCCGAACAGACCTCTGAAGACCCAACGCTACCGACCCACTGCCGTGTCATCCTCAGCTGTTAGGCGTCACTGGATGCGAATTTGGGAGGTAATGCCATCAGCCCATCGGTCTCTCGGCCGTTGTCAGTTTTTGCGACCGGAGGCGCTTTTTCTCAGTCAAGTAGCTCCTCAATTGGCCTCAAAAGGGCTGACTGCGCCCCGCCTACCAACAGCACTCGACAGATTAGAACGGTCACCCATCCAAGTGCTAGCCAAGCCCGACAGCACTTGCGTTTGGCTATCTGCTGGGAACCGAAGTTAACCCACTGGAGCTAGGCCGTTGGTCTCCAGCATGGATACTAGTATACATGGCAGGGATCACGAGGTGTATACACGATAGCAAGCCGCTTCACTGGTGTCGCAGTGACCCCAACCAGTAGTGAGCAGCCGACGTTTTCCATAAAGTATTGTGCTGTAATTGCATTTTCGAGCGAAAACGAAGTGGTGTGAAATTTAGTTAGTGACTGGCTATTGACTACAGAATTACGCCGTAAAAATGCATTGAAGCATTTTTTAGAGATCCGTTTTTAAGTGGAAATTAATGGTTTGCTGCTCGATCGCTAGTTGCACTAACGACAGCGGGCAAGTAACTGAGTTAGGAATTAAGTTTCATACATTTCCTAAAAACAATGCGACGAAACGAAGACTGTTTAAACGCTATAAAACATCCGGATTAGTTTTCGGTTGAAAATGCTCGTGTGTAGTCAATACATTTTACTTATTCGGATTAGGAATGGGATCTGAAAACTCGACTGTTGAATACTTCTTCGAAACGCAAGTTGAAGACTTATACTGTCCAACTTCAAATCCACCATCCTAAGGTGATGATTTAGTGCCTAATAAAGAGCCTCTGAATGAGAGAAATATTTGGGCAGAAAAACGAAGCTACCGTAAGGAAATAAAAGATGTTTTATAGGTAAATATATTAGCAACTAATAAGGAAATTACTACTAGACAAAACGTTAACCGTGAAAACAAACAGTGCTGTGAATGCGACAATGTGTGCTTACGCCAACAGATTATGGAAAGAAAAATAAAAGTCATAAGGCAAAACAATGCAGATTTACAGGATCGTCTCTCTCGATGTAGGGCTGAGTTAATGAAATTAAAACATGTTTAAAATGTGAGTCACGGATCTTTTTGTGTCAGCAGAAATTGGCTCTTGATGGACGGTGTACTAACTGGTCATCTGAAGATTTTTTCATAGGCTACGACTTTACGTTCCTTATCTTATAAAGCGTTATCTTTAATAAGGACTTCGTTGAAATTCGTTTCGTAAGGACACGCAATTACATCAAAATGAAAACTATCAACAAGGCAAAAAAACCAAAAGATGCAAAGGTAGTAAGAGAACTAAGAGTGAACAAAGACAAAAACTGAAAAAAAAATGTTACGGAACTTTCCAGAATAGAAACAGGAAACCTGTTAATACAGTTGCTGAGTTTCAAATGACATTATAGGGGGTTTCTCATTCCTACACGTCCATGAGGCCTAAGCCTGTGTGAGTCTCTTCTTCCAGAAAAAAAGTAGCGCCCTCCGAGGTGGTGGAAGAGGTCGACGTGCTTTGCGGGCTTTATACCTGCCTTTCACCGACCGTGGAAAAAGTAGTGTAACTGACGTAAAGCCATACAATAATAACAGCAAATACACTAAGATATGGAAAATCTCGATTACATTGATACCTGCGTATGAGTTAAACACGTGTACCAATAATCTGCAATGCAGTGCAGCGTGACAAGAGCGTTCACTAGAATACACGGTGGGGGTCAAGCGCAAGCGGGCTCGAAGCTCGCCTGCGCGTGAGCCCTATCGAGTATTCCAGTATTCGTGGCATCCAGTATAGTACTGCAGGAAAAAAATTCGTTCAGCTTGTATCGATTACAGGTGTAACTTATCCCAGTTGTATTATTTGCCCAACTAACCCAGCTTTCATGTCTGGGTTTACGAAAATCCAAACGCCACATTCGCCCAAGTCGATGCCATCCCACTCTTCAGTACTAATGTCTGAGAATACCTGAAAGATAGGTACCATCATAGTTTGGGTGGTGGATATGCCACCACCCCACTGCTTCACTCTACGTTCTTTGCCAGTTTTAATCTGCTACTTTTCTAAACAAAACCTACCGGATAGCGTACACGGTGATCTAAGAAACTGTCTCGAAGTTAGCTGATGTGATGCGGACAACAGAGTTTTGGGCGCACGTGGCTCTCACCGTATGGAATCTCATTTCTTGAAAACGAACGAAACCCTGGAAGGCAGTAGCTCGTTATTTACTTTCGTGATTACACACGATATGTGCGGAAATATATAGGCCTGTAGTTGTGTGCAGTGGTTGGCTTTGTCTGCGAGCCGCGGTATGTTTTTATTACGACAATAGCAACATGTGCGGCCCGCGGCGGCGCGCTGGTATGTGCGGGGAGGTTCATTATTTTTAAAAAGCGACCGTGGTCTGAGGCGCGGGCTCCTCATCCGCTGCCTCTCCACAGCCGCCATCGAGCCTACCCTCCCACTTTTCCCCCCCTTAGACTCAACGTCGATCGATCGGCTCGGCTTTTGCCGAGCAGTATTTCAGACAGGAAACCGTATTTCCATCTGGAGCCGGCGCCGCCATAAACAGATCAGATTGGACGAGGATGCGGCGAGATATCGCGCGCCTTTCGACAGGTTAACGAGCAAGGTCAGGCGCGCCGCACGCCCGCCGCCGCCGCCGTCGTCACAGCCACGGCGATCCCACCGGCCGCGCAGCACTCGCCAGGCCCACAGTGCCGAGCTCCCTATTATGCAAATAGGTCACTCCACCCTATACCTGCCGATATCATTGACTTAAGTTTCTGAAACTGCGTTGTATCTTACAAATATGGGCCTGATGGAATCCCAAAGAAAGAGAGAAATTCACAATTTCACTTCGACGTTATAATGTTCCTCGATGAGCGCCGAAACTTCTCTCCGTTTCTCATGGAAAAATGAAAACTGAACAGACCTAAAATATTCTCTCGCAAGAATGAGGTTTTCAACGTAGCCTGTACAGTGTATTCCACCATACCACCAAGCTCATGCACATACGGACGTAGTTTCTCACCTGGTCAATAATAACATTGTACCTTATAGCTCCTAGATAAGACCGCAGTTTCTAATCTTAAAGCTGGAAACTTCATTCAAATGAATGAAGATAAATTGTCAGTGTTAAAGTGAAAATAGAAAATACATAGCATAGCACATACTGAAACTCATTCCCTACAGCAGCTGGCTGAGCTAGGATACATGTTCCCCTCTAGGCAGCCAAACACGGAATATGCTGCCTTTTTGCTCTACCCTGCCCTTCCAGCAACCTGCGTACGACGTAATTCCGATCTTCCACAGAGCCTGCTCTTACTCCTGCGGCTAGGGTGATTCTTATTAACGTTTAAAAACCCCGACATTAGGTAAATGTCGTTGAGCCAAGTAATTTATAATAAAAGAAACATGAGGCCCCAAATGTCGGGAAATACCACAAAAGTGGATGGCAAGTGTTGAACATGTGACGCCACCAGATGACCTAGTTCACCCCACGTGCAGCAGTTCGGCTTGTCGAGTCTACCCCCACCAGTAGCGGTCAGTGTTACACGTTGCTGCTCTAGGCTACTCTGTTTCCGAACAACTTTTTTAAGTGTCATATATTGTAAACGTGGAAGTACAAGTTATTGTTATCGCTGCAACCAAGCTAAAGCTTTTATTATTTTATTTGCCGGCCGAAGTGGCCGTGCGGTTAAAGGCGCTGCAGTCTGGAACCGCAAGACCGCTACGGTCGCAGGTTCGAATCCTGCCTCGGGCATGGTTGTTTGTGATGTCCTTAGGTTAGTTAGGTTTAACTAGTTCTAAGTTCTAGGGGACTAATGACCTCAGCAGTTGAGTCCCATAGTGCTCAGAGCCATTTGATCCATTTTATTTCTTATCTTTTGTTCCTTATTTTATGTTTATAGATTTTATTTAGTAAAGAGCACGTAGGTCATTTACTGTTAGCGGTGCAATTCGGATGCTTATACTTATATACTTGTGACGTAATACGTCGGGTTCTTGTTGTACTGACTTTGCAGTTGATCAGCGAAGACCGCGAGACAGGTAAATAACATTACAAATTTTACGTCAATGTAAACGCATAACTGTCAGACAGTATGGAGAAAGAACACTGCCTGCCAGACGCAATGCTCGAACCCTCAGCCCTACGCGCTAAAGGCTCGGACATAGGCCCGGAGCCAGACCGACGTGAATACTCGACATACGTTGGAATGATCACATGCGACTGCCCGATAGGCTCCATCACTGCACGTGCTATGAGGTACGCCACCTGATGACGTTAAATATTCAACATTTCTCACCCACTTTTGGGGTACTTCTCGACATTTACTTGTCTCAGCGACATCTACGCCGTTTCGGGGGTTTTTAAACGTTAATAAGGATAACTTCTGAAAGTCGTCAGCTACTTTTTCATTGACGTTCTGGCAGATATTTTCAATGTCTTTTTGCAGTGTGTAGCTGGAGTAACCCTGAAGAAATGCATCTGATCACGTCTTCCATGCGGCGCCCAGTGTCGACAGAAAGCGTCGGTTTTATCCCGTTACAAACAACATGGTTTTTAAAGCGGAATTTTACGTGCTAACTAAAGGGTAATCTTAGGAATCGTGCTGGCTTGAGGAAATGTTTAACCCCACAGTGGACGCGTTGACTATGGTCAGTGCGAGAAAATCTCTATTACATTGCAAAATCTGAAACGAAATGAGGTGCACTATGTAGTGGTACTGCACTGCCTAGAGTTCCCTCAGAAACCACTATTATTACGAGGCTTTCAACATCTTGACGCCCGGAGTTGCTTCAATATACACTGTTGGCCAAAGAAACTGGTAGAGTCATGCATATTCAAATACAGAAATATCTAAACAGGTAGAATACGGAGGCAGGATCGACAACGCCTATATGAGACAACGAGTGTGTGGCGCAGTTGTTAGATCGGTTACTGCTACTACATCGATAGGTTATCGATATTTAAGTGAGTTTGGACGAGGTGTTATAGTCGGAGCACGAGCTATGGGACACAGCATCTCCGAGGTAGCGATGAAGTAGGGATCTTCCCGTACGACCATTTCACTAGTGTACCGTGAATATCAAGAATCCGGTAAAACATCAGGTCTCCGACATCGCTGCGGCCGGAAAAATATCCTACAAGAACTGGACCAACGACGACTGAAGAGAATCATTCAACGTGACTGAAATGCAACCCTCCCACAAACTGCTGCTGAATTCAGTGCAGGGCCATATGCAAGTGTCAGCATGCGGACCATTCAACGAAACATCATCGATATGGGATTGCGGAGCCGAAGACTCACTCGTGTACTCTTGATGACTGCACGACACGAAGCTTTACGCCTCGCCTGGGCCCTTCAACACGAACATTCGACTGTTGATGTCAGGAAACCTGTTGCCTGGTCGGACGAGTCTCGTTTCGGATTGTATCAGCAGATGAACGTGAACCGGTAAGGAAACAACCTCTTGAATCCATGGACCTTGCATGTCAGCAGGGGACTGGTGGATGCTCTGTAATGGTGTGGGCGTGTGCAGTTGGAGTGATATGGGACCACTGATACGTCTAAATACGCCTCAGACAGGTGACACGTACACAAGCATTCTGTCTGATCATCTACATATATTCATGTCCATTGTGCATTCCGACGGACTTGGGCGATTGCAGCAGGACAATGCGCCGCCGTACGCTTCCAAAATTGCTACAGAGTGGCGGGAACACTCTTCTGAGCTTAAACACCTCCGCTGGCCACCAACCTCAGCAGACATGAAAATTACTGAGCGTATCTGTGATGCCTTGCGATGTTCTATTCAGAAGAGATCTTCGCCCCCTTGTATTCTTATGGATTTATGGACAGCCCTGTAGGATTCATGCTGTCAGTTCCAACCAGCAGTACTCCAGACGTTAGCTGAGTCGATGCCACGTCGTGCTGCGGCACTTTCGCGTGCTCCCGGGTGCCCTACACGATATTAGACACGTGCACCGGTTATTTGGCTCTTTAGTGTATAATTACACAAAAACTTCCGGCTTTGCTCCATTCCCTCCTTCACTTATGTTTTTCTACATCTACATCTACATCGACATCTACGTGATTACTCTGCTATTCACAATAAAGTGCCTGGCAGAGGGTTCAATGAAACACCTTCATGCTGTCTCCCTACCGTTCCACTTTCGAACGGCACTCGGGAAAAACGAGCACTTCAATTTTTCCGTGCGAGCCCTGATTTCTCTTATTTTATCGTGATGATCATTTCTCCCTATCTAGGTGCATGCCAACAGATTGTTTTCGCAATTGGAGGAGAAAACTGGCGATTGAAATTTCATGAGAAGATCCCGTCGCAACAAAAAACGTCTTTGTTTTAATGATTGCCACTCCAATTCACGTATCATGTCTGTGACACTATCTCCCCTAAGCCGGCTGGTGTGGCCGTGCGGTTAAAGGCGCTTCAGTCTGGAACCGCGTGACCGCTACGGTCGCAGGTTCGAATCCTGCCTCGGGCATGGATGTGTGTGACGTCCTTAGGTTAGTTAGGTTTAATTAGTTCTAAGTTCTAGGCGACTGATGACCTCAGAAGCTAAGTCGCATAGTGCTCAGAGCCATTTGAACCATATCTCCCCTATTTCACTACAATACAAAATGAGCTGTCCTTCTTTTCACTTTTTCGATGTCATCCGACAGTCCCACCTGATGCGGATCCCACACCGCACAGCAGCACTCCAGAATAGGGCGGACAGGCGGAGTGTAAGCAGTCTCTTTGGTAGACCTGTTGCACCTTATAAGTGTTCTGCCAATGAATCGCAGACTTTGGTTTGCTCTACCCACAATATTATCCATGTGATCGTTCCAATTTAGGTTATTTGTAATTGTAATCGCTAAGTATTTAGTTGATTTTACAGCCCTCAGATTTGTGTGATTTATCGCGTAATCGAAATTTAGCTGATTTCTTTTAGTACTCATGTGAATAACTTCGCACTTTTCTTTATTCAGGGTCAATTTCCACATTTCGCACCATACAGATATCTTACCTAAATCATTTTGCAAGTCGTTTTGATCGTCTGATGTATTTACAAGACGGTAAATGACAGCATCATTTGCAAACAATCTAAGACGGCTACTCAGATTGTCTCCTATGTCGTTGATATAGATCAGGAACAATAGAGGGTCTATAACACTTCCTTGGGGAACGCTGGATATTACTTCTGTTTTACTCGATGACTTTGCGTGCGTTACTACGAACTGTGACCTTTCTGACAGGAAATCACGAATCCAGTCGCAAAACTGAGGCGATACTCCGTAGGCACGCAATTTGATTAGAAGACTCTTGTGAGGAACGGTGTCGAAAGCCTTCTGCAAATCTAAAAATATGGAATCAGTTTCACACCCCTGTCGATAGCACTTATTACTTCATGAGTATAGAGAGCTAATTGTGTTTCACAAGAACGATATATTCTGAATCCGTGGTGACTATATGTCAATAAATCGTTTTCTTCGAGGTACTTCATAATGTTCGAATACACTGTATGTTCTAAAACCCTACTGTAAATCGACGTTAGTGATATAGGCCTGTAATTCAGCGGATTACTCCTACTTCCCTTTGTGGGTATTGGTGTGACTTGAGCAATTTTCCAGTATTTAGGTACGTATCTTTCTGTGAGCGAGTGGTTGTGTATAATTGCTAAATATGGAGCTATTTTATCAGCATGCTCTGAGAGGAACCTGACTGGTATTTCGCTATACTTCCAGAGGCCTGAGCGGATATTATATGTGAGAGAAAATCTCGAACCTTTGCTTTCGGCAAGAGGTGGTGGATGTTACCGAGTGCCACAATGGGTACGTCGTTGGTCGTAAATATTTGTATTTCGCTTTAGTTTCCAACTGTTCCGGTATTTTGCCGGTAACATAGTTACACCTGACTATATATTTTTTACAGTTTTTCAGGATGTACTTAAAGTATTCTTTTGCATGCATGAGTACAACTGATGTTCTCTATTACAGCTGGAATAAACTTCTCGTAACGAAGTCTAGTGTAGTAGATGCCGTGTGGATAACAGAGGGCAATATTAAACACTGGCAGTGACTCATGTTTGATTGCAATAATAAACGCAAAAATGCTATATTGTTACGTCACTGTTACAATCAGCTTCGTCTAGCGAGATTCTTCCTTGTTTTTCCCTCCCTGGAATTAGTCGGTCACATTCCTGGAGTGATAAGGTGTCCAGCTATGTAGATTAGAAACGTATGTCTGTGTCTTTAAAGTGTTGTGTGATATACGTATATGTATGTATATGTATTATGCAACGTTCATAACACTTGTGGGCAGTGGGAAGTGGCATGAGTGGTCTGATGCTTGCATTGGAAAGATTGGTCAGCGGGGTGGCTAAACGAAAGAAACCGTGAAGAAGGAGAATGTGATTCGCAGTGTGGCGTGGGGAGGAGTTTCATTGCGAGGAGTAGCAAAGGCAAGCAGGCGTGCCCGTTTCTCACCGTCGTTATTGGTATTGTGTGACGATGGCGAAATTTGTGTACTACAAACCACGCTCTAGCGGGAACTGACGAATGGGTTCTGGCTAAGTACTGTCCTCTTTCCTATTTCGAAGTACAGTACTAACCATGGCTGCGGTCTCCGTGCTAGCGTCGGGTTTCTACTGATGTGTTGTGACTACTGAGGCTTCAATGTAACTGCAGCTTCTGTCCGGAATGAGGACCACAAGCATGTGAAGCGTCTCTGGGCCACCGACGGCAAACGTAAAGCATTACTGACACCCCTGCACTTCATCTTAGGTTGTACACTACTGCCTCTCACAAGTCCATAATACGACCTCCAGCAGATTCTGTTAAAAGTCCTCGTCCATGACCTCCAGTTACGTCTGGAATGTTCACTGGCGCATCACGAAGCCAGAAACGATAAACAACTCTTCTTGTCGTTACGATATGAGTGTTTTTTGCGTTCAGGGAGTGGATATTACTCTGTCGAGAGAAGAATACCTTCAATTATTGCCGGTCATATATTTCATTTTTCACTAACGTATAACTACACACTTTTCGTGTGTATGAAGACGCCCATAGATACTTAGTTCCCCCATGAACCACGAACCTTAGGGAAGTAAGATGGCTTGCGTTCGTCAACGATACAGACAGCCGTACCGAAGGTGCAGGGACGAGGGAGGGATATCTGTCGAGAGCAGCCTATACAGGGGTTGCAGGGGCAACAGTTCTGATGAATAACTGACCAGGACTTGTAACACGAGCCAGCTGGTACTGAATGCAAGGGGAATCTACGGCCGTTAATTTTTCTGAGGACAGACAGGTCTACTGTATGGTTAAAAGATAATAACTTCATCTTGGGTTAAATATTTCGGAAGTAAAATAGTCCCTGATTCAGATCTCTGTGTGGGAACTACTCAGAAGGATGTCGTCATCCGAAAAACAAAACTCGTAGAGTGGGTAAAGTTGGATTACTTAATTAGGCACGTCGGTTAGAAAATTTGAAAAGTGAAAAGCATAGTTTGAAAATAGATGTAGTGGGAATTAGCGAAGTTGGTGGCAGGAGGAACAGAACTTCTAGTCGGGTGAGTACAGGATTATAGACACAAAATCAAATATAAGTTATGTGGGAGCAGGTATAGTGCTGAAAAAGACAATGGGTCTGCGGATAAGCTACTATAACAGCGTAATGAACGCATTTTCATAGCCAAGGCAGTGTTGAAGCCAACACCAACCACAGCAATTCGATACTCGTATTATATGCTCTCCAGCACCGCAGATGGTAAAGAGACTTAAAGATTCGATGACGAGATAAAATAAATCGTTAAGTCATTTGAGGAAGAGGAAAATTTAATTGTGATGACAGACGGGAACACAATATTAGCAAAAGGAAGAGAAGGAAATATTATAGAAAAATATGGGCTGTGGGAATGAAATGAAAGGTGAAGCCGCCTGGTAGTATATTGCACAGATCCTAATTTAAAAATGGCTAACACATGGTTTAAGAGTCTTAACGGAAGGTTGTATGCATGGAAGAGATTGGGGGGCACTGTGTTATACGGCAGCTTATCCCCAAGCTGTCACTCAGTGTATTGGAATATGTCATATTGTGGGGCGGCGGGTGGAAGGAATGTAGTTACATAATGTTTGGTTTGTAATGTAGAAAAGAATGCATTTCCCTGCCGTTTAACCATATGTGGAGCGGCGGGTGGAATTAACTGTTATACAAATGTTCCTATTAATTATGCTGTCTTTTTCCGTTCTCAACACTGGCTCTCTAACTACAATTTTGGCAACGAGAAAGTGCTTAGCAAAACATGAAGCCTGTAATTAGAATTCCTAGTGCCCACTTCATCTGAGAAATACACTTATAGCTACAGCTTATAGCTCTGAGGAATTAGGAGATTGTCTGGGATTCATAATAAAAAACGATCGTGAAAAAACGTTCGCTATATTCTGAAAGTCACAGATGAAAAAAAAAAAAAACAGAATCCACACAATCTGACTAACAGAGCAGTCCAGAGTCTAATGCACTGATGCAACTATAACTGTCCAAATTAAATGTTTAAGTGAATGCTCGCCATAATTTGATGATAATGTTCATCAAACGCCACGCTAAATAATTGTAGAATGTTTGTCCCGCGACGGCACGTGAAAATACGACATACGCTAACTGAAGATAGATCATTAAAGTCATCCCAGAATTAACACTTCACTTGAAAATGATTTCATGGTTACGCGTAACCCGAGTAACTTAATACGGCATCCGAGGGTGTTTATAGCAATGATACCGACGCGACGCGACTCTCGACACAGATGGTGTGCTATTCAGTGTCTGGAGAGAACTGGGGCCTTTTTCCTCGCGCAGCGTTCTTATATATAAAGCTGCGGTGCGGACGGCTAAGGGAACGCCTGATCAAATCGGCTCTCCCAACTAGCCGCTGGGCTAGTAATGCACCACTTTAAGTTATTGAATAAATCATCGCTTCCTTTGCTGATGGCCAATGAAGCTCTCAATTTAAATGTGAAATCAGCACACAGGTAAGTAATCATAATAAAAGTCTTACGTGGCTAAGTAAAATATTTTGGGCGAGAGAATTAATTTAATTACACTACACGCAGTAGACGAGCTCTGAACTTGCCCTTTGGAGATACGCTATCGCTATAGTTTTATAGTTATTCAATTGAAACTTCTCACATCTTTATGATTATAGCGGATCTCCCTTCTACTTAAATTTAAACATCCTAGCCTTATTTATTAGCCTACTTAATCTTGCTTATTAATTTTTAAGACAAAAACCAAAAAAATTATGAATTTGCACTAAAATTTTAATTTGTGAGATCCAAAGTACTGTTTCTATTAAATTATTATGAAAAAGGAATCTAAATATAAATTTTTAAGTCTCTAGCTCTTTTCTGTTACGCCACTGATTTTTACAGAAAAACGTCCAAATTTCGAAACTGGTTAAAGTTATTGAACTGATATTCAACACATTTTGATTTAGTATTACTCCTGACATGCTAGAAACGTTTCAGGTAATTTACTTGATTTTTAAAGTATTGCGCAACATTAATGACGTCAGAGCTAGTTACAGCGGACTAGGCTGGCACACAATGGAAAGACTGATGAGAATTTTATACGGCGTGAGTAGGCTGCTTCCCTACAATATGGACATCCTCTTGGTCACTGTTTAACGCTGCACAAGAGCCGCAGACAATATTCAGTACTAACAATGATTGACCAACTAATTTACTTCTTCTCTTCCCCTCCTTTTATCACTACGAGGGTCCTGTCAGCTTCTGCAGCTTTGGAGAGCTCTTTGTTGCTGCCTCACAACTTGATAGTTTACTTAAAAGGACCAGACGGAATCATAAATTCGATCAGAGCTGAAACCTCTCCTTGAAGCAAGTAGGCCAGGTAGAAGTCACTTCATTCCACCTCCGCACACCGGGAGACCCAAAGGCCTCATGTATGTCATAAAAAAGTATAGTTCAATAAGGTAAGAGTAATCTTTTAGGAAAGATAAAATCTAAGCCAGATGAAGCTTTCAGAAATGATAGAGCAAGAGATTCGCCATTTTTCTTAGCAGACACTCCACAAAATAATGTTTCTTTAAAATCCCAGCAACAGTTGCCTGATTGGCTCATAATATTTATGTCTGTGGAAAGAAACCTTTCCCGCGGTGTCTACGTGAAGGCCCTTTCATTCGTCAGATGCAGAACCCTACCATGGAGTGGGAGAGATTTCCTGCCTTCCTCTCCATGTCATGGCACTATTGGTCAATTATTACAGAACCTGCAAGATTAAGAGTTTGTTTAACATATTTACAAAATTATCACTGGCCGAAACTTGCAAAGTCTTCGCAGTTGGCCAGCGGCATTCCAACACTGGTAGAAACAGCCATGTTAGAGTGGGTTAAGATACACAACACTTGCTGCTGGCAGATGGAAGAGGGCAGACTTGCTTGCTGCCACACGACCGATAAGACGAGACTTGTGGCCATACAGAGGGATGTCTCCACTTCAGTACTGAGTGGAGAGGACTAGCAGGCATCACTGTGACCGCTTTCCAAATTCACCCTGCATGAGAGTGGTAAGAATGAGAAGGTGATTCAAACACTGAGTCGAGTGGGACAAGAAGCTTGTTAACTTTCGTGATAGCAGATACTTCTGTAAAATATCTGGGAGTATGCGTGCGGAACGATTTGAAGTGGAATGATCATATAAAATTAATTGTTGGTAAGGCGGGTACCAGGTTGAGATTCATTGGAAGAGTCCTTAGAAAATGTAGTCCATCAACAAAGGAGGTGGCTTACAAAACACTCGTTCAACCTATACTTGAGTATTGCGCATCAGTGTGGGATCCGTACCAGATCGGGTCGACGGAGGAGATAGAGAAGATCCAAAGAAGAGCGGCGCGTTTCGTCACAGGGTTATTTGGTAAGCGTGATAGCGTTACGGAGATGTTTAGCAAACTCAAGTGGCAGACTCTGCAAGAGAGGCGCTCTGCATCGCGGTGTAGCTTGGTCGCCAGGTTTCGAGAGGGTGCGTTTCTGGATGAGGTATCGAATATATTGCTTCCCCCTACTTATACCTCCCGAGGAGATCACGAATGTAAAATTAGAGAGATTCGAGCGCGCAGGGAGGCTTTCAGACAGTCGTTCTTCCCGCGAACCATACGCGACTGGAACAGAAGAGGGAGGTAATGACAGTGGCACGTAAAGTGCCCTCCGCCACGCACCGTTGGGTGGCTTTCGGAGTATAAATGTAGATGTAGAACTGCATAGTTTCAATGTTCGCAGCCAGCTAGTTGATTCCATTATGCACTTTGTAGGTATTACAGATGTTCATACTTGTTTTTCTGGGTTCTATCTTTAAATAACTAACCATTCTTGCAATAACTGTCAGTATCCGCAATAAGGTTTCATTACAATCTTTTTATGGTGTTCACCCACCTCTGCCAAGGATGAATTTCACGGTTACAATTCTTGTCCATATATTAAATGGTTACTTACTTATCTCAGTGGGTAATTCAAAGGTAAAAACTCTTGACAGATGAAAACTGTGTGCTGGACCGTGATTCGAAATCAGGACTTTTGCCTTTCCCATGCAAGTGCTCTATCAACTCGGCTACACAAGCACGACTCACGACTTCTGCTCACAGCTTTATTTCTGCCAGTACCTCATCTCCTATCTTCCATATTTCGCTTAAGTTCTCTTGAGAAGCTTGACGGACTAGCACTCATGGAGGAAAGGACATTAGGAGACATGGCTTAGCCACAGCTTGGAAGGAGTTTCCAGAATGAAGACTGTACTCAGCAGATGTGAGAACGTGCCATGATTAGTGCTCGGCTAGCTCAGTTGGTAGAGCACTTGCTCACAAAAGGCAAAGGTCCCGAGCTCGATCTCAATACACAATTTCCTAATAGTGTACCCACCGCAGGAGAGTGAAGACTCCATTCTGGAGTTCGAATGTTGACAACTTCTTACTCTTGCAAACAGATGATCCCCTCACGAATACATCCACGTGTAGTATGGTACTCATATTTTCATGCTTGATTGGGCCACTACAGTTAGTTATAATTAAATAAAAGGTTTCCGTTGTGTGACATAGGTATTTAATTAAAAGTTGAATGATCTTATGGGAAGCTTCTCTCATTTGTAGGTCACCGGGGATCTTACGGGTGTTCTATACAGCTGAACTGACACCTTGCTTAGGAATTTGAAGTCCCTGCCAGGATTACTTTCAGAAATCTCTTGATCTTCTAACTTACAGAGTCAAGCTTTTTTGTCATTCGCCATTAATACAAAAAGTAAAAAAGAACACCTCAATAATAAAAGAACATCAAGAGTTTAAACTAATAATAAATTTCTTGTTATCTATTAATTTGTGCTTATTCACATGAAATGCTGGTGAACAGAATCGTTGGCCTGAGTTTCGTCACAGAAGTTTTGCGGAAAAAATTATTTGTGTTTTTATGTTTTGTCAGGATTTTGTTGTGTTTCGTAGCGTCTAAGTTAGGAGTTTCTTATTAGAGGAAGTGTTTGAACGTTTGTTGCAATTATTTCGTTGTGCCAAGCGTAAGCTGTGCTTATGAACTTAGTGTTGAGGAAATGAACGACTCTGATAAGGAAAAAGAGAGTCAGCCTCCATTTGTAAACCTTGAACTTAAAATGAAAATTCAACAAGGCAATACACACATTGCAGAGTTGACGGAAAATCGTGAAAGTGATTTCAATGCGTTATCAGCGAAAGACAGAGAATCAAACAAATGACAGAATATTGTAGAAAAATCTAAAGCTTAGTTGTTGTGTGAAGATAATGTGACATAGTCACATGTAACGAAAGAATTTGTAGCGAATCGTTGCGAGGACGTGATACACAGTGTTGTCGATAGCGCATCTGACTCCTCTTCACCGCCACCTTATGATCTATAGTCATTCTTAATCAGAGTCATGTTAGAAAACAAGAAACAGAATAAAAGATAAGAAAATTTTTCACAACGACCGGAGTACAATATAAAAGAGTGGAAGAATTTTTCAAGAAAACAGACGAAGACTTCACGAGAAGAATGATGCACATTTCAAAAAGATCAAAGGACAGTTCAAGGAACTTAGTAATCATTTTAAAAGATTATAACAGCAGTTAACGGGTTACGTAAATGGGTACGACGAACGAATGGGCAAATTAGACAAAAAAAGATTCAGGAAATCCGAAGAGAAGACGGAACAAGGCTTTAAACATCAGATCAGCAATTGGAAAAATGAATTACGATCCGCAACTCAAAAAGTGGAGGACGCAACCAATAAATTACGAATGGCTGTTGTAGTCATTAAAGGTTGCAAAGATGAAATCATGGACGACGTATGTCAAGTTAACAAACAGGTAGAGAAATTTTCATTACGTAATGTTGTGAATTCGGACAGGACCGTTCCTGTAATCTTAAAAGACCAAGAAGAAATAAGAGCGTTGTTTAAATTTAATGATATTCAAGCAGACCTCACCTCCTGCAAACCTGAAGCGTCGGCGTACTTGTTTAAAGGAAGACAACGTAATAGTGGATCAGTAAACAGTATGTGTATCGGGGAGACACTGATGAGCAACGAAGATAATCACAAGGAAGAGAATTAGTGAGAGGTATCCGTGCAGCCGTATCAGACAGATGACTGACGAGATCACAGAGGACGTGGAGATCAAAGACGAGAGGCTGCGGAAATCTTAGAAATACACGGCACATCACCAGAAAGGAATCCGCAAGGAACTGACAAAGAAATAACATGAGGACAGATTAACTAGCGAACGAGACTCCGACTTTTCCAATAGAAGGAATTCACCTACCAGGAGCCTTGCTTGTTAATTACGAACATTTAAAGAAGACTCTATCCGAAAGTGTCGGTCAGTTCGACAACAGGACAAAAGATATTGCGTACCTAGTGCTTGATGTGACATTGAAAGATCTAACTGTACCATGCACTTTGAATTCGTGTAGCCAAGTCTCGGTAGTTGATGAGAATATAAACTCACCGTCAATAAATTAGTCACACTTAGAAAAATCATAAAAGTATAATTTAATATTGTGTAATTCCACATCTGGTCTTGATAACCACCTGGATTCGGTTAGGAAGTGATTCCACAAGATTAAGCGACTCGCTAAGGATTTGATGGCGCAATCCTATCAAACTGCAGGATGCTGATGTCAGCGTTTCACCCGTTGTTCCAATATCTTCCACAGGTTTTCTGTGGAGTTCAAGTTAAGTGATTTTGTAGTCCAGTTGAGATTTAACAGGGTGAGAGAATAGGGATTATTAAAAAAACACATATTTTCTGTCCTAAGGAACTTTTCTGTTGCGATCTTGAAAAATAGGTATGTAAATAGCAGATGCGCTTATTGAAAGGGAGCACCTTATCATTCAGAATCTATAACTAAACATGCTGCCTGATTTTAGTTGTCACCACAGTGAGCGAGCCCAATTCATGATAGGAAAAAGACCCCCGAAAAATCACAGACCCACATCTGGCTTGACCCTGACCTTGCACACAATCATAATGAAATGCTTCATTTGGCCTTCGGTGCCCTCGAGGACATTCGTCATTCGGATATAGCCAGAACTGTGATTCTTCAGACCACAACAAGTTCTGACAGTCATATACTGCCCACGTTCGATAACTTCTAGCACATTGAAGACATGCTGCTTTATGTTCCTGTGTTACCCAATGGCTTCTTGCGAAATGATCGAATCCATATGATCATTAAATGCAATTCCCGCTGCAATTTTCTCTCTCTAATTGGTGGTGATGGACTTTCATTCACTGCCTGCAGTAATTCCTGTCGTATTTGGAAGCGCATCTCTGGCTCGTCTTAGTCAGGATCTTATTCCGAGCACAGTTCTGACGTCGTGTTTTGTGGCCACGTATGTTGTGACCTCTCGAACTACTTTAATCTAGGCATGACTGTGGTTTTTTTGATTGTTCTGGGAGAAGGCTCATCAAATTAGAACACACGAAATATTAATTCACTTTATCACATAGATGAATAAAAGCTTTACATAACTTTGGTATAGTTTTTTGCCACTCGATTGCTGGGTATTGTACAAATGTCATTCACTGCGAAAGGATCACTTGATGCACAGATTAACAATCTCTTCTCTTGCGGTACAAAATGCTACAATTACATAAGTACTTTTCGTCAGAAACTTCAACAAATCGTTGGTTCTATACTATGATGTAGACAGCTTGAGATGAGATCACAAACTGTGGCACGTTACTTGAATGCTCGACATAATATTGACCTCAACGTGAAGGGGCTGCTATGCTGAATGGGAGGTGTGGTCTCCTCGAGTGCCTCGCATTGGCTGCTGCAGATTGCAGCGAGCCCTCGCTGATGTCTTATCACTTTGCCGACTTTGGTGTGGCCACGTGATCTCTGAATGATACCACATTTCCCTCTCCCTCCCCCCTCCGCAACCACCACTGTCGTCGTATAGGCTGGACGCACGTCACGCAGCGTGGTTTTTGGGGGGGGGGGGGGGGGGGGGGGGGGGGAGGGGGGACAGACTGAATGCGGAAGCTGGTGAGGAGGCGAGGAGGGTAACTGCTACCAATGGTGCCTCCCTGCCCTCATCCCAGTATCCATTGCGAGGGCGACTGGGAACACTGGCCGAAAAAACAGTCACAGGATGCATGCTCATATCCAGAGACGCAGACGCTGTGGTCTGGTGTATGGCAAGGGGACATTCTGGAGCGATGTGATGTCCTTCCGGGGGCGGCTCGTCCATGGACATCGGTTCGTCCAGGTGGGTGGGAGCCAGTGTCGGAGATGTCAGCAGCGGCGCCGACGGCGGGGTGTTCGTCTCCGTGGGCACCACATTGGACAGTGCCAGCCGCGACTGGCGGAGAGACGGCTGAGACTGTAGGTGTGAACTCCAGCGACGTGCTGGGTCTATGCACGAGCATTCTGGGGCAGAAACACTGGCATACTCGTACGTGCGGTGCAGCTGGCTTTGGCGGCACCGCAGTAGCCCTGCAGAAAAATGGACGTTATAAGACGTAAGTCCGCTTGCCGTTGTAATGAGTCTACACTCCCAACAATGTTGCTTGCCGAAGACTTTGTAAAAGACCTTATCCTGCGGCTGAAACTTGGTTCGACCTGGGAGAATGAATTGTTTTCTTGGAGGCCGTAGGAGATGTAATACGATAATTTGCTGATGACCGTGTAACAATGCTGCCGGAGACTTCTCTTCACTTGGTGAGGACTGATAGGACAGAAAGATTTTCTGTGCCGGGTCCCGTAAGTGGAAGGAACGGAGTTTCTCCATGAGACTTTTGATCTTTCGAACCAACTGTTCCGCTTCACAATTAGACTCTAGATGTAAACCTGCAGCGGTCATCTGGTGTACGCCACAGGCAGCACAAATTGTTGGAAATTGGCTGACATGAATTTTGGACCATCGTATGAGACAATGAGTTCAGGAAGATTTTCAAGACCAAAAATGTAAGTTAAGGGTGGTACCGTACTTGCAGTAGTGGTGGATGCCGTGGAGATAACAAAAGGAAACTTGCTCTAAGCACTACTACTAACAACCATTGTGTATTCTGTCATGTCCCACATATGCTCGATGGGGATTATGTCAGAACTCACAGTTGGCCATTACATGACTTCAGTGTACAGGCTTCGCAAGACGTCCCAGCTGACGACCGCCACATAGGCCCTGGTGTTAAAAGGAATTCATGGCGACCTACGTATACAGCAACCACCACATGCTCAACAGGATCAGTTTGATGTGCTGCCTCGCAGTAAGGCGACCATGGACAACGACATCATCCATATGGCTGTCAATACTGAAGCCTCCCCATGACATCACATACTCTTGAAATCTGTCGATTTCCTGGACAATATTTGGCAGGTATCGCTCACAACGGGTCGCTCTACACCACCACGGCCAGCACCTTGGGTGGAAAGATATATAGACTCGTTTGTGAAAGACATGTTCCACCAGTGACGAAGTTGCCAGTTGACTTGGGAACGGGAGAATTGAAGGAGAGCTGCTAGATGTTGTGCCAAGCGGGGTAACTGAAGAAGACGTGTGGGTCGTAAGATCCTTTCTCGTAACCTGTTCGTTACTGCCTGATCGGACACAGCGGCTCCAGTGGCACTTCTGAGGTCACTTTTCAGTGGTCTGGCGGTGTCTGTTCGACGTCGCAGCTCACAGATGGCCCGATGTCGGTCTTCACCTGAGTTTGTCATGCGTCGGCGACCTTGCCCAACTCGCCTTTTGTAATGACCTGTCACCTTGTAGTGTGTCCACTACCTATGGGTGAAACATGAAGAGGCAATGGAATTTGCAGCAACCCGACCGAAAGTCCATGCTTTTTGCATCAAACAGTCCGCCCTTGCAACTTGCAGTGCATTAGGATGTCACATTGCATGTGTTTGGTTGAATACAACGTCCAAAAATGAGAAATGCCATCTGTGTACCTCACTAGAAAACAATGGGACACTGGTATTCACTTAATTCTGAAAGGTCTCCTGACACAGCCAATAGATGGCGAATGATTTTAAACCTTGCCTACACTGAAAGCGATGATTTAAATCCAAGCAATAAGATCACCAGTAAAACCAGTATCAAAACTAATTGAACATTTGGGACGTTGATAAATGTGTCTCCATAATTCTTTTGAGCAGTGCGTTATAAAAGGTACGTAATGATTTGCAGGACGGCGTAGCTTCTCGCAGAAAATTCAGCATCAACGACTTTCCTCACAGTGTTAGACAGTGCTGATGACAGCAACATAATTATCACATAAGATGTCAAAAATAGTTCTGGAGAAGGGAACTGAAGCCCTACAGGGTGTTATAACTGGTCATAATGCAGTAAACTTAAACTAAACGTTAATAAAACAGACAGTATGAATGTCTGCTCAGAGGGAGAAATTAATTCTGTAAAATTAAATGTGGATGAAAATTTCGTATACTGTATAGCTTAGACAAATTATTTACGAATTAATATTGACAGTCTCCTGAAGTGGAATGAACACGCAAATACTCTAGCGGTGACAATGTCATGAGCTTGCTATACCCTTTGCGTTCTGTCATCAGTGCTTACAGACAAGGCCTTATAATTGTATTCGAGGCCGTGCTGAAAAGTAATACGTTCGAATTTTTATGTGAAAATTCTTACAGATTTCCAGATAAAACGAACTTTCTGAAATAGATGTATGTATTTGACGGTGTCTGTACAGTAGAATTTACTGAAATGTTTCTTTTGACATGCATGCATTGCAACATGGCCGTTGGAGTACGCGATATATCATCTAAATTATTGAGATCCTTTGGCGAAGTATCATGACAAAACTGTTTCACTTCAGGAGAATTACCTTCATACTCCCAACAAGTCAGATCGTGATAGGTATCATTATTGCTGAACCATCAGTTTTAATAAGTCATGGTATAAAATGTGAAAGGGGAAATGCAAAGGCTCAATACAAATATAATGGGGGATCTGTGAAGTGTCATGGAAATAAGATAAGTATTTCTGTTCAGGCGAATAGGGGGTGACGTCATCAACAGCATAAAACAGTATAAAGGGAGTAGGTTTAGTTTTGAATAGGAAGGTAAGGCAGAGAGTGAATTACGGTGAACAATGCAGTGGTACAGTTGTTATCATTAGAGTCAAAAACAAACCAACGCCAATAACAGTGGTGTAAGTATACGTGCCACGTCACAAGCAGAACACGAAGAGACAGAGAAAGTAAATGATGATATCGAACGGGCGATTCAGTACGTAAAGAGAGATAATAATAAGGAGTATTGGAACGTTGCGGTAGGGGAAGACGTACAACAGAACTGGAGCAGACAATGGGCTTAGTAACAGGAATGAAAGACGAGAAACACTTTTAGAGTCCTGAAAAAAATATCATTTAGCAATAGAGAACACACTGTTAGAAAATCACAAGAGAAGTAGGGACACTTGGAAATGGCTCATAGAAGCTGAAAGATTCCAGCGGGATTTCATCATGTCACACAAAGATTTCGAAATCAGCTATCGAATTGCAAGGCGTATCCAAGTGCAGATATATATTCTGATCATAGTTTAGTAACGTTGGAAAGGACACTGAATCTTAGCAGAATCGTTTGGAAGAATCAGTCTGGGAAGAAGTTGGATCCCGAGGTACTGAGAAATGATGAGATGAGTTTGCAGTTTTGTAACACTGCAGGTACTATGTCAATGAATGTCACAGAATGAAGATCAGTTGAAGAGGACATATCTAAAAAGAACAGTCACATCCGTTGGACAGACAGGGATAACCATATCGAACGTAACTGTGAAGAATTCTTGAGTAACAGAAGAAATACGCTGTTCAAAATAATTAAGGGACACATCCATCAACTTCCGATATGTTAAGTCTGTTTTGATACTGGGGGTACCTGTGGTTGTATCTCATAGCTGGAGATCTTTGCTTTCAATATAGGCTACAGTTAAAATCTCTAGTCTGGTAAATACATGTCAGCTGTTATTTTTGGATGTTTTTTTTTCCATCCAAACACATGTAACGCGGCACCTTATGGCACTGCAAGTTGCAAGGTCGGTCTGTCTGATGGAAAAAGGAGGGACTTTCGGTCGTGTTGCTACAGATGTCGGTGCCCCTCCATAGGTTGTTGACACCCTACAGGAAGACCAGGTCATCACACAAGGCGAGTTGGAAAATGTCGCCGACGCATTACAACCTCATGTGAAGACCGATATCTAGCCATTAATGCGTTGCGGCGTCGTACGAATATCGCCAGAGCACTGCAAGATGATCTCAGAAAGGTCACTTATACCGTAGTTTGTTACTAATTTACTTTTTTCATATAGTTCAATAATTATCGCCCTGCATATTGTTACTGTAGTTGTCAGCTGACATACTAACGAAGTTTTCGTGTGTTCAAATTTATGTCAGCTTTGGTTACTAACTTCTTATGATGCTAGTATATACAGATTTCTCAAGATGTGTAACTAGTTGATTTTCATTTTTTTCCCATTTGAAACTTCGTTCTCTGTCTGACTTACACAGAAATATTTGTTTACTGGATTTGCTGCATCTTCCCTGTGTCAGCAGTGCAGGCTAGACATTCGGAGACAGCAATCCGTCATCTGAGACGCATCTGCGCGTGTAAGATTCAGGAAAGAAGTTCTCTTGTTGAACGAGATATACGTGTTGAAAACTTCAGTGTAAGGCATGAATAAACTTCTCTGACACAAAAGATAATACTAGAACTACAGGTGGATCCCGTGGTTTGTATGAAAGTGCTAAAGGAAATCTATAAATATGGCGTACTTGGAGAGAAGGAAAAATGCTACTTCTTTTGTACACCGTATGAATACATATTCTTCGTTTCATGAAAATTTTACGTAACATCTAGATACTGTTCAATGGGAAATGTTTGCCCACGCAAACGAGACACACGAGCTCGCTTGGAATGTAAAATTCTCCTATTCTCTATTCCTTCCTGGTCCCGTTTCACTTCTTTACGTAATTACAGCTTTGCTCACATCACATCACCTTCTTCAGAGGATTTTACGACGGATTTAGCAAGCACTTAGTAAATCAAGGAGGATAAAAATGACTGTTCTGGGGTAGGTGGGCAGACAGTACACTGTAGAGGTTGATGGCTTGAATAAACCAGTATTATATCCTCAGGAACGGTAGGGCTTTGATAATGCGGACATCGGATATAATCATCACAACTAAGTTCTCGATGATGCTATTACACACTCTTCGTCCACCTAAACTACCATAAAAATTAAGGATCATCGCCTCAACGGGATCGAACACACTCAGGTGACTATAAAAAGAGACACATAATTCTAATAATCGTTTAAGAAATGGGAGTAAAATCTATTTCCTGTCTTGCGTTTTGACTATAGTTTTCTCACAGACGAAATTTGTAACGTCTATGTATAATGCAATTATTGTCAATGTATCGCCAGTAAACAGATGTATATGTATTGTTATTGCAGTCCTTCTCAGCGTAATGCAATGATGAATTCTTCTCGGGTTATCACCCGAGAGGTGGCGTCGTTTTGTCGCCACGTTTCGATGAGTTTCGTACCCATCATCTTCTGGCGAAGTGTCCGGATGCTCTCTCTCTCTCTCTGTCTCTCTCTCTCTCTCTCTCTCTCACCTTTTACTTTACCCTCCTTGGAGAAGTGTATGGAGGAGTTTATAGCCTGTTGGCTTTTACTCCACAATGTGTGTTGTGAGTGTGTGATTATCTTTGATATTTTTGGCTGTATGTGTATTGTGGTGGTGTTCGAGGGGCACGTAACCTTTTTTTTTGTTAATGTTCTTACTGCTGGTAGCAACGGATATATTGAAGCTCGTAAATTCTTTAAACGGAATGGTATACTTTTTATAGCTGCATTCATTAGCTCTTGAGAAGACAGTCATAGTGATACAGCGTTTGTCAATGATGACGTTGAAACCTGTTGTCAAAAATTTGGGAAAGTCAGATATGGAGAGCATGGTGGCCGGAATCGGCGTTAGCTGGGCAGACACCTCCAAGCAGAGCTCAAGTTCTACACTGTGTCAGGATGTCAACACATTTGCCTGTTTACTTGTCTGCACTGCTTCGGCCTTCGTTGCGTGCAGACATATACACCAGCGAAGAGAAGTTGGATATACTACTTTTATATGGGTAATGTCCCCCCCCCCCCCCCCCCATGAACCATCGACCTTGCCGTTGGTGGGATGCAACCACAACGGAGGGGTATCTATTGAGAGGCCAGACAAACGTGTGGTTCCTGATGAGGGGCAGCAGCCTTTTCAGTAGTTACAGGGGCAACAGTCTGGATGATTGACTGATCTGGCCTTGTAACACTAACCAAAACGGCCTTGCTGTGCTGGTACTTCAAACGGCTGAAAGCAAGGGTAAACTACAGCTGTAATTTTTCCCGAGGGCATGTAGATTTACTATATGGTTAAATGATGATGGCGTAAGAAGAGAAATTTATTAACATCGAATATAGATTTAAGTGTTAGGAAGTCGTTTCTGAAAGTATTTGTATGGAGTATAGCCATGTATGGAAGTGAAACATGGACGACAAATAGTTTGAACAAGAAGAGAATAGAAGCTTTCGAAATGTGGTGCTACAGAAGAAAGCTGAAAATAAGATGGGTAGATCACATTCGTTAAAAATAATATTTATTTTGCGGTATAGAGGTGGTCATCAAATTATTTTAAATAAAGTGTTTAGTACAACGAATGTATTCCATGTGACATAATTTAGATCAGTGTATGTATAGACAGTTGTCTGACAGCATGTATTTTACTTCTAAGAAGTACACAGCCACGCATAGGGAAAGAAATGTGAAATCTTACATCTAATATTTAGATATTTAATACAGTAGCTGTTTTTTGCAGCGGGTAAGACCCCTATAGTTTTGAGGAATGAACAACTAATTTCTCTGGTTCAGCTTACGTAACTCCGGAGGGGGGGGGGGTGGGGGGGGGGGGGGTTGCGTGTGAGTGTGTGTGGGGGGGGGGCGGTAATACAGAAATGTACAGTAGTATTCCTAAGCATTTTGTGATACGCTAGATTCTAGCCTATGTCATATTTCCATACACAGCAATCGTATGTGAACCTGTATCTAGGTCGTAATTTGGTTCAAGGGGAAATAAAGCTTTATTCTGGTAGCGCAGGTCTACCTGACAGTGTACAAGTATGCAGCCAGGTCCGAGATGCCTGCTTCGCAGTGTTTGCACCGCAAATGCCGTTTCCGGCCACGTTCTTTCACACCTAGGACATTTCTGGACATTCTTACGACAGGTTTCAACGGCAGCACTAATAAACGCTGTATCACTGTAACTGTCTTCTCAAGAGGTATCGAATGCAGCTATAGAATGTATACGGTTCCATTAAAAAACCGTAATTACTTCAATACCTCAGTTGATGCCAGACATAAATACATTAACCAAACAAAAAAATACGTGTCCTCCACGCTCTAACGTTGCCGAAAACAGCATTTCGATATGTGTAACTGCTCATGAAATAAAAGGGATGTTATGTCATACGTGATCCACTTTGTGTACATATAACTTTTGTTTCATGTACACAACTTCAATTACATATTACCACTCATCTTTGTCCGGTTAATTGCCATTGGATGCTGAACATCCAAACATAACGAAACAAACAGAGAAACAGCACCGAAAAGAATCTTAATATTTTGTAGTTTTTTCCAACCCTTTCTTAAATAATCTTAATGTTTTTATGTTCTGTATTACTGCCTTAATTGCACTGAACATTGGTTTTGATATATAGCATATTCTCTAGATATTGTTCCTTTCTCTGTATTTCCCAGTGAAAACTCATTCCTACCTTTAGTTTCTGTGATGATGACTTTTTAATGTTAAAATTTTCTGTAGAATTTTAGCTATAACACACGTTCATAAACTCCTGAAAGAGGCATAATTTCCCAATAATTATCCCATAAAATTCCTTTCCAGTAACCCTTTTCGTTATTTCTTTCGCTCACTTATGAAGCTTAAATGACTGTTCTGTGAGACTTGTAATTCCAAAAAACAGCGTACTACTCTGTAACAGGCTATGCATAACTGCGTAATAAGCTACTGTGCTGTTTCGGTACTACAACTGTTCCTTAACATTCTTAAGACTTAAAAGTATGTTCTCAACGTATTGTTTGTTTTCTAATCTCAAATGATACCTAACCACACTCCTACAAACTGCGTGTAAGGTATATTTCAGGACTACAATCAACTAACTCTAGCATTCTCTTGGGTATGTATGTTTTTTATCGATAATGAAGCTCTTCCTCAACGTACCCTTTACAGCTATTTCCGAATAAATTTTCTACATAATCCGTTGTTACAGGGACTACACCTTTTTCAGCTAATCAGGTTCACTGTTTATTTTGTAAAGAAAGGATAACACCATCTGCTAACAACACTGGCTGAGCTGCTGGCAGGCTGTACGATTAATCGTTAAAGGAAAAATGTAGTAGAGCGCGTGATAATGAGCCCTGAGTTATCCCATAACTAACATTACTAGATCTCGAAAATTAATATATATTTTGATAATGTGTTTATACGTTGTGTTACCTGAAAGAAATATACGGTTTAAGCGAAGTGGATGTCATATGTCCGTGAGTTACTAAGCAGCAGATCGTGAATGAACAGATCAAAGGCTACAAGTATGTCTATAAATGAAATCGAGATTAAAGAAAGGCAATACAACAAGATAACCAATTCTGTATAATAGTTCTAAAACAAAACCTGACACGTTCAACATCATTACGAAGTGTCGTATTCATGATCTATGGAACAAGTATTAATCTAATGTAATCTAATCTAAGCGAAACTCCGCAACTCAAGTCAAATAACGTTCATGTGTGATCAGACTGACAATAATATTAGCTATTCTCTAAGAGGAGAAATAAGGGTCTCAAATATCTTCAGATGCACGAGAAACAACAGTATTGCATGAAGAAAGTTTGTTATTTATGCTAAACGGCACGAACACAAACTCGAGGTGACCTTGAAAAATCTCATTTCTGTGTCACGCATGTCATTACCGTAATCTTGTTTTACAAGTGATCCATTTCAGCTATATAGCGAAATTCCATGGAAGAGGATAGAGCAAGGGCGTCCGTACAGTATTTTGTGTGTGTGTGTGTGTGTGAGGGAGGGGTGGGGGGTGGGGGGCGGCGGGGGGTGTCTAGTCCTGGTTGTATGGAGTACTTTCAATATTTAAAAAAACGAATGGCGACTTGTAATTAGCCATAAAAAAGTTCCCGCCCCGATCCTGTGAAAAACCTGCTCAATATTGACTTTTAAATCACTTTCTTGAAAGAAACCACTTAACTACGCCGTATTTTTCTCCGTTCCCTGAGATCTAAGAGGGATGAGTGGGTGGGGTGGGGGGGGGGGGGGGGGGGCGTGACCTAGCATTGCCCCAGGTATGGGTGTCCATGGGATAGGAAGTGAATAGTTTATTAGAAAGTGATTCCCGCATTGGTCTCTGTAAGAAAACGTAAGTGGACTCATTCTGCCATAATTATGTTTCATGAATAATCTTTATCTACCCTAAGACAAGAAGTAACTGCATTTCACTGCCTTAATTTCACTGTCATTGTTACCATATACGGCGTACTAACGCTTAAAGTCGGTACACCAAAGAAACTTGAGAAATCAGACAATTCATATCTTACCATTTCCTGGAATTCAGCTTTCTATAAACTACGATTTATTTGTAAATCATGGACAAAAGTCCTAACCAGACAGCGCAGTGTAAGTGGTCACTGCTGTAACACCAGTTATGTCTACATTGCCACGCAGATCTTAATTGCAGTTTAACGTATACGATTTGGGACATGATTATTTGAATATACTCTGTGATGGAAGCGGCCGCATACGTGAAAAATTAATAGTCTGGCCAGTATCTTCCATTCGCATTCACGTTATAGTATGAAAAAGTAACGCGAAGAACTAACCAGAGGGATCTGTGGAAATTTGTAAAGCGTCTAACATCAAGAAAAAATTACGGGCTGGCCTCAGTACGTCTGTCCCGACTGGCTAAAAATTTTGGCTGCAGTGTCAGACGGAATATTACCCTGCTCGTTATCCACTATTTGCTAATCATTACGAAGTATCAAAAAGAGTTTCACTCCACTAGCGCGTCCCCTTCACAGAAAATTGTGCTACGTAGTGTAGCAGATACGGAGCTCCTAAGTAAAGCTTTATTAAAGCATAGCTTTCGTGGTGAACAAAATAAGCGCTATTGTGTGCATGGAATGAGTTTAGCAGAAAAGCAGACGTGCACTGTTTTTGTAATGCCAGGGGATTAAGAGGCTTTGCAGTCGTCGCTTCGTATTGTATTGTGTTGCATTATACAGTGCGTTGCTCGTATAGCGCGTATCACGCTGTATTTGTGGAAATAATAAGTCAGCTAAATTGTTTTGTTAATAAACAGATCCTTTTGAGACCCATGATGCCAAATGTCACATGAAACAGGTTACAGGAGTATGTCTACTGTGTTTATAGTGAGCGTATGCATTGTGCCACAGCGTGCATTGTACAGACAAGACACACAAAATAACAAAATTAACCATGGTACTATGGAACATTACGATTTCTCCTGTGTCACTAAGATCTCATTACACTGACTCCAAAATGCCAGTCATACGCATAAAGACTGAAGGACTGCATTAGCAGTAAAATTTGAAAAAAAATGGAGAAACTTGTACGAAGTGACATGAAAACTATGGAAAGTCACTGAAAATTATTTCACAATAAAGTAATATGTGGGTGATAGTAATATGCTCTACTATGAATGTTTTTAGAAAGGTTTATTCAGAATCGACAAGCCTTTTGTTCATATTTCGAGAGCAATTGCAAGTATCTGAAAATCTTAGCGAACGTCAGCGTTTTTGGTTGCGCATTGTACTACAGCTTTAGAATTACGTATCATGAAATGCAACATGGTCCGGATGTTACATCGATAACACAGGGAAAGATTCCGCTCTTCGCCAGACTCTGCTGCGTACGTATAAATCGGTAATGGATAATGAACTGGAAACTGATCGTATCGCAAATTATTTTTCTGACTAGAGCTATTCCTTCTATGAACTTCGAGAGTCTTGGATCGTGTTTGTGTTACCTTTGGGATAAGAAAAATCAGATTTCAGCTATTTTAATGAAGCAGATAATTAGATAGCAATACTATTTCATATCCAAAATATCTGAACAGTTATTATGAAGGTGCAGAGTGCAGAATCATAAAAATACAGATAAGTGTGAGTTCACTATGGCATTGCACACGAGAAACACACAACACACTACTTATTTTGTGGGAATGTTTTTTTTTTTTTAAAGTTGCAAATCCTTTTAGGACAGTTACTTGCACTTGACATTCCTTTCATTAATAGCTCAGGATAAATGCAATAATTAACACTAATAATAATATGCCCTTTTCGAAACTTTCATGCTTGTAGTTAAAGAAAAGTATGTGGTTAATACCACGGAAAATCACTACTGAATCAATATTAGACATGCAATGAATTTTTAGATTGAAACTTACCTCCCCACGGCAACGATTACTATGTATTATACAATTATTTCAGAGCTAAGCTTTGCTTTTATACTCTAGACAACAGTAAGAGATGGAACATATTTTTTTTTTTTTTTTTTTTTTTAATTATCGTGGACAAATGGCTCTGAGCACTATGGGACTCAACATCTTAGGTCATAAGTCCCCTAGAACTTAGAACTACTTAAACCTAACTAACCTAAGGACATCACACACACCCATGCCCGAGGCAGGATTCGAACCTGCGACCGTAGCAGTCCCGCGGTTCCAGATGGAACATAATAATTTTTGTATCAGCACCGTTAAATACTCATTGGACAGATTAACCATGGAAGATAAATCACACTAAACAAACACTTTAAGGTAACGTACCAATTTTAAATGTAATTTTCAAATACTTTTCCCAGAGCTTTTTAAACCAATTAATTATTTTTAAACTGCACCAGTAACTAGCGTCCTATTGTAATACTGATAAAGTGCCCAAAATCATTTACTTTACTGCATTGTTGTTTACGTATTACCCACAAAATATTAATGCTCATTTGTAATAAGTAGACTTACGCCTTTTCCTTGTATGTTTATTCTCACGATGCCAATGTTCATATCGTGGGATGTGTATCAGGAACTTATCCCAGGAGACGTGACATGGCCTAGCCAATGCCTGTACAACAATTTGAAATATCACGTGGTAATTACTGGAAAATAACACTCACCAATGCGTATACCAATCCAGTTGTTACTTTCCCTGTAGGTGGTCGTGTACTTTATCGAGTATGATGTATACTGAAAATCAATTCCACTGAGTCTCTATGCGCCGATAGCTCCCATGTGGCACTTATTAACGTACCATGGAGCTTAGTATGTCTCATTCTTGCCACATAGACACACAGTAACATCTACACCAGGCTTTGCTTCAATTTCGCTTCTTTAAAAACATATTCTCTTACCATTACGTAGCACCTGAAGATACATTATCACTGCACTACTTCATGAACCGGGAGCTCATAGTATAAATTTTATTGGCCAATTACTTTTCTTGCTTGAGTTAAATGTTCAGTGTTTACGACTCACCACGTGTGCTTGCCACGCATTCACTTCTATTCTCCACCTTTTACTTTGGTGTCCATAGTAATTCCAAATAAAGAGATTCTTTCACATACTTTTCCTGCCCTAACATTCAGTTACTAATACTGTCTAAAACCAGTCAAATTACAATAAGAGTTCCAATAGTCATAAAAAAATCATAATTAATTCCCAATAATTCACACAAACTAAGCTTTTACATCATTTTACACATGTCAGTCAAATGAATAAAACAAATATTTTTCGTAGATGCGTAAGGAACATGTGACGCATATGATAGTGTTACAACCTCTTTTGCAATAACACCTCGCTATAAATGCACAGACTGCTCTATAGTTTGGGTTAGGAATGTCATCGGAACGTCAGTATGTGGCATATTTGTATCCGACCAAGCCGGATTATTGCATCTGGATTCCCGACACAACCTGTTAGTTGCCGCGTTAATCAATGGCAAACCACCAGAGACGTTAGCAAATATACCTTGTTTCGTAATCACACTGAACGGCTCCAGACCAAACTCTTCAGCAAACGGCCTACCGCTGTATAATGGCCGAGAAAAGGCTTAAATTACATGTAGTAGACTTTTATTTTAACAGAAAAAAGGCGAAGCCTGTCACTCAGCACTACTGTAACATTCAGTTAATTTGAATTCTACTCAATTTTTACACAGATACGAAAATGAAAAAAAATATTTGGAAGAAATGTAAAACGTGCAACAATGAAACTGCAGAATGGTATTTACATTAAATTAATAATTGTAGTAATAACAACATTAATAATAACCAAGTTCCCCTCCAGTGTTACTGGGTGATTGAGTAGCCCAACTGTGCTATTGCCTGTTTGGAGACGAGATACAGGAAAAGGGAGGGCCCCAAGAAGTCTCACAATGGATGCCTAACGGAAAGCTCTCCGGGTTTGACAGTCCTGTTTGTATTAAGTGTGCGTAATTACCCAAGCTCGACAAGCATGATGGCACAACGAAATAAAATTTGTTATGTAAGTGGTTAGTCTTCGGAAGAAGAAAGCGCCCCTGAAATGAAGCGCAAACATGTCGCGCATATACTTGTGACTAAAGTTCGGAGAGGGAAGAAAGGAATGCATATTGCAATAAAGGCGAGTCTGAGGATCTTGGATGTTCCTAAGATTCTCACAAAGTTAAGATCAAATCTAGGACTTTCTTGTCATATTTAAACATGAAGTTGTTAATACAAGTTAGCAAGATAAACTACTGACTAAAGAAAGCTTTTCACGAAAATAAAATTTAATTAATGGCACTGAAGTAAACTCGCTTTATAGATAAAGAAAATTTTGAATTAGGTAAGTATTGAGATTCTTCACTTTCGCACGGCGTATTTGTTGATCCAACAGTCCATGGATTTTTTTTAATAACAAAGCCCAAAAAGGGGGTGATGAACTTCCCAGATCTTTGCATAACTTGTGCTGTCAAAAATAGTTCGTTAGATCCGTCTCAAACTTTGCACCCATAAGTGACAGACTCTCTTTGTTAACAATGCGCTGAGCAGCATTAAAAAGAAAGTAAACGGATACTTTTATTAACGTTTTGCTCCAACAAACGATAAAAATAGAAAGGATTTTGAAATTTTATGATGGTTGTTGTTGTTGTTGTTGTTGTCTTCAGTAAGAAGGCTGGTCTCATTCAGCTGTCCTTGCTAGTCTATCTTGTGCAACATTCTTAGTCTCTGCATACCTACTGAAACTTAGATCCACTTGAACCTATTTACTGAATTGGAGCTTTGGGCTTTGGTCTCCTTCTAGAATATTTACCCCCCCTCACACCATACACACACTTCCCTCCAGTATTAAACTGATGATTCCTCGATGTCTCAGGACGTCTCTTATCAACAGATCGTTTACTTTTGCTAAGTTATGTCATAACTTTACTTTATTCCCAGTTCGAGTCAGTACCTCCTCACTACGTATTCGGTCTACCCACCCAATCTTTAACATTCTTCTGTAGTACCACATTTCACAAGTTTCTTCTCTCTTCTTGCCTGAACCGTTTATCAACCATGTTTCACTTCCACACAAGGCTACTCTTCAGATATGTATCTTCAGAATGAACTCCAAAATACTAAAATTTATATTCGAAGTTGAAAACTTTCTCTGTATCATACATGTTTTTCCTGTTATTGTTTCTCCTGGTCGCAACATACTCTTGTGTAGTTCTCACAGGTAGGTTCAAATGGGGGAGAAATTTAACCGCGGGAAGTTGCAAGCATTCTGGAAAAATAACGACTGTTGTTTTCCATTGCTTTCAGCAAGGCAACGTTGGTTAGATCAGTCAGGCATCCATATTGTTGTCCGTCCAACTATGAAAGTTGTCCTGCACCTTTTCAGGAACCACAGGTTTGTCTTACATCTCAAGAGATATCATTTCCGGTGTCGTTGCATCTACATTACAGCCATGTATCCTTGAGGCAAGCAAACCACTCCATCACAGCAAGGGCATTGGTTCATTGGGGGAGGACAAGAAGGCATACGAATACTGTGGATACCAGAATGGCGAAAATGCCAAAACAGTATGTGAAGATCTTAATGGATGACTTTTCTGACAAGTTGAACGGATGGCGAAGTATAGGAATCTACGGGACACCACCTGACATTTAAAAAGACCAACAAATACGAGAAACTACTCCTTAAATTATGTGAGAACCATAATCTGCAGCTAATGTCCACGTATTTCCGGCATCTGCCAACGAAGTATAAAACATGAGGATCCCCCAACATAGTAATAGCAGAATTTGAAACAGACCACGTGGCTATATTTCAAAAGCACAAATAATGAAATAATGAATGTCAGAATCAGAAAGGGGCCAGAGCTGAGTCCTGAAACGACACCAAATAATAAGAAGACAAAGAAAATTACTTCAAAGAGCTAGCTAGACCAGAAAAGAAAGAGTTCTAAAATACAAAAAGGCAACTGGTATAGACTAAAAGAGTGATAGCATAGATTGAAACGAGAAACAATCGTGCTTGTGGGAATCATAACTGTGAAGTAGCACTGAAAGTTTGAAGGGCCACACATACGATGAAGAGGAAGACTGGTATGAATATCAAACTCAGTGAGCGGAAAACAAAGCCATTCCGGAGTGAGCAGCGTCAATACGAAACGGAAATCATAACGAAACTACCAACGAAATGAGTTCCGCAGATATCACAGAAATATCAAAAAGAGGACACAATAATACAATTCACCTTCCCTCTGTTTTCTAAGAAAACCTGGAAAGTCAGCAACTTCAAATGAAGAAAACGGTGAAATCCATGCAGAATATTTTAGGGAACTTAAAAGTTGCGGAAATCAATTAATTTGATCAGAATTAGTAATCAGTGTGATCCCCTACATCTACATCTACATCTACATTGATACTCCGCAAGCCACCCAACGGTGTGTGGCGGAGGGCACTTTACGTGCCACTGTCATTACCTCCCTTTCCTGTTCCAGTCGCGTATGGTTCGCGGGAAGAACGACTGTCTGAAAGCCTCCGTGCGCGCTCTAATCTCTCTAATTTTACATTCGTGATCTCCTCGGGAAGTATAAGTAGGGGGAAGCAATATATTCGATACCTCATCCAGAAACGCACCCTCTCGAAACCTGGCGAGCAAGCTACACCGCGATGCAGAGCGCCTCTCTTGCAGAGTCTGCCACTTGAGTTTATTAAACATCTCCGTAACGCTATCACGGTTACCAAATAACCCAGTGACGAAACGCGCCGCTCTTCTTTGGATCTTCTCTATCTCCTCCGTCAACCCGACCTGGTACGGATCCCACACTGATGAGCAATACTCAAGTATAGGTCGAACGAGTGTTTTGTAAGCCACCTCCTTTGTTGATGGACTACATTTTCTAAGCACTCTCCCAATGAGTCTCAACCTGGTACCCGCCTTACCAACAATTAGTTTTATATGATCATTCCACTTCAAATCGTTCCGTACGCATACTCCCAGATATTTTACAGAAGTAACTGCTACCAGTGTTTGTTCCGCTATCATATAATCATACAATAAAGGATCCTTCTTTCTATGTATTTGCAATACATTACATTTGTCTATGTTAAGGGTCAGTTGCCACTCCCTGCACCAAGTGCCTATCCGCTGCAGATCTTCCTGTATTTCGCTACAATTTTCTAATGCAGCAACTTCTCTGTATACTACAGCATCATCCGCAAAAAGCCGCATGGAACTTCCGACACTATCTACTAAGTCATTTACATATATTGTGAAAAGCAATGGTCCCATAACACTCCCCTGTGGCACGCCAGAGGTTACTTTAACGTCTGTAGACGTCTCTCCATTGATAACTACATGCTGTGTTCTGTTTGCTAAAAACTCTTCAATCCAGCCACACAGCTGGTCTGATATTCCGTAGGCTCTTACTTTGTTTATCAGGCGACAGTGCGGAACTGTATCGAACGCCTTCCGGAAGTCAAGAAAAATAGCATCTACCTGGGTGACGATGAGATCACACACAACATCCACAGACTGGAAAACAAAAAAGCCGCTGGAGAATCGTCGATAATAATATAATTATGGAAATTTGCGCCTCAAGAAGCAATAGATGTTTTGCGTAAATCCGTAGAATAGGTATGTGAGAAAAAAGAACTACAAGATGACTTGAGTCACCCTCCTCAGACAAAAGGAAAAGCTATGAAGTGAGTAATCAGAATGATATCTCATTATTCATACGAGGTGCATTCAAGTTCTAAGGCCTCCGATTTTTTTTCTCCGGACTGGAAAGAGATAGAAACATGCGCATTGTTTTAGAATGAGGCCGCGTTCATTGTCAATACATCCCAGATATGGCAGCACCGTATGGCAGATGGAATTTTACCGCCAGCGGCGAGAATGAGAACTGTTTCAAATACTTAAAATGGCGACGTTTTCCTTACATGAACAGCGTGCAAACATTCGTTTTCTGAATTTGCGTGGTGTGAAACCAATTGAAATTCGTGGACAGTTGAAGGAGACATGTGTTGATGGTGTTATGGATGTGTCGAAAGTGCGTTCATGAGTGTGACAGTTGAATAAAAGCAGAACATCGTGTGACAACAAACCGAAACAACTTTGGGCTTGCACAAGCTGGTCTGATGACATGACCGAGAAAGTGGAGAGAATTGTTTTGAGGGATCGCCGAATGACTGTTGAACAGATCGCCTCCAGAGTTGGCATTTCTGTGGGTTCTGTGCACACAATCCTGCATGATGACCTGAAAATGCGAAAAGTGTCATCCAGGTGGGTGCCACGAATGCTGACGGACGACCACATGGCTGCCTGTGTGGCATGTTGCCAAGCAATGTTGAAGCACAACAACAGCATGAATGGGACTTTCTTTTCGTCGGTTGTGACAATGGATGAGACGTGGATGCCATTTTTCAATCCAGAAACAAAGCGCCAGTCAGCTCAATGGAAGCACACAGATTCACCGCCACCAAAAAAATTTCGGGTTACCGCCAGTGCTGAAAAATGATGGTGTCCATGTTCTGGGACAGCGAGGGCGTAATACTTACCCATTGCGTTCCAAAGGGCACTACGGTAACAGGTGCATCCTACGAAATTGTTTTGAAGAACAAATTCCTTCCTGCACTGCAACAAAAACGTCCAGGAAGGGCTGCGCGTGTGCTGTTTCACCAAGACAACGCACCTGCACATCGAGCTAACGTTACGCAACAGTTTCTTCGTGATAACAACTTTGAAGTGATTTCTCATGCTCCCTACTTACCTGACCTGGCTCCTAGCGACTTTTGGCTTTTTCCAACAATGAAAGACACTCTCCGTGGCCGCACATTCACCAGCCGTGCTGCTATTGCTCAGCGATTTTCCAGTGGTCAAAACAGACTCCTAAAGAAGCCTTCGCCGCTGCCATGGAATCATGGCGCCAGCGTTGTGAAAAATGTGTACGTCTGCAGGGCGATTACGTCGAGAAGTAACGCCAGTTTCATCGATTTCGGGTGAGTAGTTAATTAGAAAAAAAATCGGAAGCCTTATAACTTGAATGCACCTCGTACTTAAGCACAAAATCATGTCACTATCTTGAAACGATTAGGACATTAAGTTGAGCATAATTTGTGTGGATTTCAAGTAGCTTTACAGGAAGGTCTGTCAGAAACAGAAAAATTACTGAATCTGAAAGCATTAATAAGGTATTACATGGTGCGACGAGGATAATATGAATCTATCTCCATAGAGTTTAAAAGTCAAATAATTGCTAAGACTACCATGCACGTATTGACGGAAACGGAATTTGATGATAAACTATTAGGGATTATAAGATCTACCCTGACTAACACGAAGTCCAATATATTTTTATAAGGATGTTGATCTAGTCCACTTAAAATCACAAGGGGAGATTTCTAAACCACACGATACATTTACAATAAACAACACTTTTCCATAAGTACCATTATTTACCATTACAGATCTGCTACAAATCAAATTTGTCCGCACGAATCCGAGTGCGTTGCCTTCTCTGAGAAATATTTACAAGTCGAGTTAGAATAAAAACAAGAGAAAACATCTTAAACAATACACGTCGTCTGAATTATAAACACGGCCGGCCGGTGTGTCCTAGCGGTTCTAGGCGCTTCAGTCTGGAACCGCGCGACCGCTACGGTCGCAGGTTCGAATCCTGCCTCGGGCATGGGTGTGTGTGGTGTCCTTAGGTTAGTTAGTTTTAAGTAGTTCTAAGTTATAGGCGACTGACGACCTCAGATGTTAAGTCTCATGGTGCTCAGAGCCATAAACACGATATTTACTTAAAAATTCGAAATAAGAAATATATTGTAAAACGGAAAAATATACGGATATAACGCACAAACCCAAAGTTCAGTTTTAGGGCCACATTAGAAGAATTAATGATTCCAAACGGAAAATCTCTGACTAAAAACCGAAAACAAAACAGACCTAGAGGAAATAGTTATACGAGGTGCGGCTAGAAAAAAACCGGACTGATGCTGGAAAAAAACATTTATTTACAATTATTTACAATTTCATGTTATCTCCTTCAATGTACTCTCCTCCTCGGTCTCTACACCGCTCCATACGAATTTTCCACTGTTCATAGCAATGCTGCAGATCATTTTCGGTAAGTCCATACATTACTTCCGTCGCTTTTTCTTTTACTGCTTCAGCAGTCTCAAATCTAGTTCCTATCAAAGCTGACTTGACTTTAGGGAAAAGAAAAAAGTCACAGGGGGCCAAATCAGGTGAGTAGGGTGGATGATCTAAGATGGGAATGTTGTGTTTTGCCAAAAACGTCTTCACTGACAACGCTCTGTGAGCTGGGGCATTGTCTTGGTGAAGGATCCATGACTTTTTTCTCCACAAATCGTTCCGTTTTCTCCGTACTCGCTCACGTAGGGTAGCCAGGACGCTAATGTAGTAATGCTGATTCACTGTTTGTCCCTCTGGTACCCAATCAATGTGCACAATCCCTTTGATGTAAAAAAAAAAAAATCATCATTGCCTTGAATTTCGATTTTGACATTCGTGCTTTTTTTTGTCGTGGAGAACCAGGAGTTTTCCAATGGATCGATTGGCGTTTAGTTTCGGGATCGCAAGTAAAAAACCACGATTCATCGCAAGCAATAACATTTTGTAAGAAGGTGGGATCACTTTCAATGTTTTCCAGGACGTCAGAACAAATCATTCTTCGGCGTTCCTTCAGTTCAATTGTGAGACACTTTGGAACCATTTTTGAACACACTTTGTTCATGTTGAAACTTTCATGAAGAATCTGCCTAACACTTTCCTTGTCAACTCCTGTTAACTCAGACACTGCTCTGATTGTTAAACGGTGATCTTGTCGAACAAGTTTACCGATTTTTTCAATGTTTGCATCAGTTTTTGCTGACAATGGTCTGCCAGTGCGAGTGTCATCACTGGTGTCTTCGCGGCCATCTTTAAATCGTTTAAACCACTCAAACACTTGTGTTCGCGATAAACAATCATCGCTGTACACTTGTTGTAACATTACAAACGTTTCACTTGCAGATTTTCCTAGTTTGAAACAAAACTTGATGTTAACACGCTGTTCTTTCTGTACACTCAACATTTTCCGACGCACAGACAAAACATCAACTACTTAAAACAGACGCCACGGGCAGACTGAGTGCAGGAGGCAGATGAAACTCGAGCAGTAGGCGGAGCGAGAGTCACGTGACAGGCCACGCGACTTTCAGCCTTATTGCATTCGTTTTATTTTTTCACCAATACTAGTCCGGTTTTTTTTCTAGCCACACCTCGTACAACTGGGAGGCAAGCGAAATCAAGACACCTTCAGAACAGCTGAAGCGACGTTTGGACTTTCCGAGATGAGGAACAAGCAATTGTAACCAAATTGTCAGATGAACGTCGTGATAGACACTGTGCACTAGTGAAAAAATATCTGTCTTAAATGAAAACAGAAAAACTGTGAACTACTGTCATAATGGTTGTAAGCTTATCATGGTCTTAGATAGAAGACGAACGAAATAAATAAAGCAAAGGTACAGTATTTCAATTTAATTCAGTTTAAAAACCATAACACTGATGAACCAAATTGGAATATGTTGGCTTAAATGGCTCTGAGCACTACGGGACTTAACTTCTGAGGTCATCGGCCCCTAGAACTTAGAACTTCTTAAACGTAACTAACTTGAGGACATCACACACATCCATGCCCGAGGCAGGATTCGAACCTGCGACCGTAGCGGTCGCGCGGTGCCAGACTGTAGCGCGTAGAACCGCTCGGCACTCCGGCCGGCGGTATATTTTTATCATGACCTATCAACGAGACTGTTATGATATTATTATATGGTAAAAACGTGGACGACGGTTATCAGGACTGCCGTTTCAGGCACGCTGCAAATTAAAGCACGCCGGGTGCTGTGGATACGCAACGTTACGACAATTACGACAAATACAGTGACAGAAAAATAGTCGAAACACCAAGAAGGAGTTATGCGACGTAAACGAAAGTTGGTAGCTTGTTTTTACATCTGAAAGATCATGCCCATTCCAGTTTCGCACCAGAAAGAAATAGTGACGCTAGTAGCACCATTATGTGGATAATAATCAGGTTTGTTTTAAACACACGCTATAACGGAAGTGCGAGTTAGTAGCGTTTGAGATTGGACAGGGTGAGCTGATGTTAGTCGAGAATGCCTTTAAGGGGACAAAGACGCCTTATCAGCACCTCACTGAGTTTGAACGAGGTCGCATAATAGGGCTACGAGCATCTGGATGTTCCTTCTGCGGTGTTGCAGAAAACTTGCCAGGACTGTAGCCAATACACCTGCTGCGGGCAGTGATGGTCACGAGCATGTACGGTCGCAGGAGGACAGGGCTCCGGACGTTCACGTGTGACTGACGAGAGGGAAGACCACTATATTCGGCGTGTGGCTCTGGCGCGTCGTACGGCATCTGTAGCAGCAACATGAGGATCAGTTGGCACTACAGTGGTCCAACGAACCGTTACAAATCGGTTACTTCCACGACAGCTCCGAGCCAGACGCCCTGTAGCATCCATTCCACTAACCCCAAGCCACCGCCATTTGCGACTTCAGTGGTGTCAAGCGGAGTTCGGAGGAGAACAGGATGGAGGTCTGATGTGTTTTCTGATGAAAACTGTTTTTGCCTCGCTGCCAGTGATGGTCATTTGTTGCTGATAGTTTGTAGAGCATGTTGGGCTACAACAGCGTTTTGTGGGCGAGCGTTATCCTGTTAGAAAGTATTACCTGGAATACAATTCATGATGACCAGACAACACCCAGTCCCCGAGGGGAGAAAATCTCCAACCCGGCCGGGAATCGAACTCGGGCCCATTTGCATGGGAAGCGAGCACATTACCACCCTACAAAGCAGGCGGACTTACGTGATGAAATTTCGGGATTACATTTCTCTAAGTAACATACTTAAGTGACTAGTATTGCAAGATCACAGGGTAATGTAAGCGCGAGATATGCCATTGCAAATGTGAAGCGCTATTACATTAATAACCAGTGTAACCCCCTGAATGTTGAATGCAAGCATGCAAACGTGCATGCATTGTGTTTCTCAGGTGCTGTACGTCAGTTTGTGGGATGGAGTTCCATGCCAGTTGCACTTAGTCCCTCAATAAACGGACGGTTAATGCTGGTTGTGATGACGCTGGAGTTGTCGTCCGATGATGTTCCAGGTGTGCTCGATTGGAGACAAATCTGAAGATCGGACAGGCCAAGGCAACATGCTGATAGTTTGTAGAGCATGTTGGGCTACAACAGCGTTTTGTGGGCGAGCGTTATCCTGTTAGAAAGTATTACCTGGAATGCAGTTCATGAATGCTAGCACAAAAGATCGAATCACCAGGCTGGGATACAAATTTGCAGTCAGCGTGCTTGGGATACCCACGAGAGTGCTCTTACTGTCATACGAATTCGCACCCCAGACAAGTCTTATTTCATTCGACGTTACATTGGGGGACTTGCTCGCCGGTGTGAGGATGAAGTGATGATGACCAGACTTGCACTAGGCGGCCGAACTTCCCCGACTGGGGCCTCCCGGCCAACGATGCCATACGCTCATTTAATTTTATTTTTCATTTCGTTACATAAATTATTTTTCGGTGCTGCGATTTTTTCAGTGAGGGCATATCATCCCTCCAGATGACGCTCAAGGATTAACAATGGTTGCACTACTCTCCATCATTTGAAAAAATATTTTCGCATTTGCGCAGTAGAGGCTTCATCAAGTTTCAGTGTCTGCAACTGGCTCAGCCGTCCTTTACGATATGCATTTAATTTTTAGCTACTACCTCGAAAAAGTATTGTTACATAATAAATTTTTGGTTGGTTTGCAGGTCGATGCTTACACTGCATCTGCATTGTAAGCCGTAGCTTACACCGAACTCTCGGTGCCATAGTACATCAATAAGGCACAAGAGTACCCAAAACAAAATGGCACAGCCCACTGGAAAATCGAATTATCGTGCGACGTTTCGGTGTTTTATCAGAAGGAAAACAATGCAGAAACAATCCATGCTTAGTTGGTAGAAGTGCCGGTCACAATGCTCCACTGCATGATACAGTGATTAGGTGGTGTAGATACTCCCACTGTGGTCAAACGAGTCAGTGACTGAGTGACAGACCATCTCTCTGTGGAGAACTGGAAATCTGAAGAGGAGTGGAGCCGTGGTGCTTAAAGACCAGTGTATCAAATTCGAGGCAATAGTCGAAAACGTGAAATCGATAAGTTTTCTATACTTTGAACCACATTTCGAACATGACAAGTGTCGCTACTAGCTGTTATAGTCCATGTAAAATATCAGTCGAACAAAGGCACCAGCGGAAATGTTTCGTCCATGTTAGGGCAATCCAGGTCACTTCTTCAGCTGACCAATTACCATGGACGGCTACCGGCTGTATTACTAATGCCGCGAAATAAAAGAGCAAGGCAAGCAATGGAAATATGAGGATTCACCACTGGTGTAAAGGGACAATACCCAAACATCATCGGGCAAGGTCATGCAGAATGGTTTTTTTAACTGCCGTGGTGTGGGGCTAACAGAGCATTTTCGTAAAGGACAAACTACCGAAATCTGGCGACAGTCCGGTCAAGTTGTCAGAAAAAAGCATATCCCTTGCAAAAGGTGGGGTAGAAGATTTTATTTTTTCACTTCTTCATATGGTCGGAAGGTTGGAAAATCAAGTTTTTAGATCAAAATTTATGTAAAAAAATTTGGAAATTTGTTGTTTTTCAGTCGATTACAAAGAAACTTTGGAAATTTCGGTATTTTTTCAGTTTTTCCAAAAAAAATTGTTTCATGTACTTCTAGCACTTTGGCGTCTATTTCTTCTTTACAACAGCACAAAATTGTCTACACATTTTATTACAAAAACTTTTTTCTGCACCCAGTAACAAGAGAACTACAGTTAATAAAAAAATAACGATTTTTCAAATATTTTCCGAAATGGCAAACTACCAAGTTTTCGTGCACTTTTATTTCAGTTTCGGTTAATGTAATAGAAACGTGATACATTTTATGTTATACATTGGAACTGGACATATCACTTTGCGACATCGCCGGTATCTATAGCATGGATGAACTTTTTTTTTGCATATAATTATAAGTAACTGCGTGCTGGAACCGTATATTATTAAGAGGCATGAACACCTAAACTCAGCACTTGGCGCATTCAAGAAACTAGACGCTCCCCGTGAAGAAATGATAGCAGCTGGAGAACACTGTGTTATCGCATTGTATAGTGGAGTTTTCAGCAGTTCCCAAACGCTAGAAAATTAGCTAGCTATTCGCCAAGTTTGTCACAAAAAAAACAAATTGAATCTTGCAAGATGCTCAGCAACATCATTCGTTACGGAGTTGCCAGCAAGTCCAAGGATGGATGAGAAACTGGGAACTCCCAGAGAAAACGGGCTGGACTCTCAGTAACCACGGTCAGAGGTCAGTTTAAATGAGCTAAGAGCCAGCACATGACTTGAGTTCTTCGGGTAAGCTGACGAGTGGCGGAGCATGCTCCTGCAGAAAAGCAGCTTTGAAATGTTCTGCCATTTGCAAGAACTGTAGTGGAGTCAACGGTGAAAACCTGCCAGAATTTTATATGAGGAAGAAGTAGATTTTATGGAAAGTGCTGAGAAGGCAGAAGTCTAAATCTATGTAGTAGAAGAGGCTGGCCTAGAGGTTACCATAGTCCAGGGGCCAACACTGGAAAACCATCAGGAGCTCCTGTATGTCAAGTCAACAGAGATGGAGAGAAAGAAGTTAACATGTACACACCCGTGAGTAATACCAACAAGGAAAGTATATATTCACCACTTCCCTATCTTGGAAAGTTCCTCGCAAAATCTATGAGAGTACTTGACAGAGTGAGGAACATGGGCTTACGTACCTAGTCGCTGGAGGAAAGACATACCTTACGAGAAAATCTTAATGTAAGTAGTTAAAAGTGAGCTCCATATTTCTGCAAATTCAGTACGGGTAAAGAAGGAGTTTTCATATTCATAATGAGCAGATGTATATACAGAAACTTAGAAATAAGTAAATTCTGTATAAATCAAGATACAGAAGTATATGATTTCTGGTTACTATTGGGAAATGTAACATTAGTAACTGTTACAGCATATACTTGTAGGTCTCCACTGAGTACTTGGAAATTTTCCGCGAAAGTTTGATGAATTATTGTGCTCACTGTCACAAGGAATTATTAATTTGTGGTGATGTTAATTTAAATTTCTTGAAGGAATTTGGAAGGAAATGATCTAGACGACATTCGAGCCATTTAGAGTTTGTTATCAATCATAGATATCCCTACCCGTGTTGCTTAAGATAGTGGTACCCTCAAGGTAATCTGTTCATTCAACAAACAGAAATTAAAGAGAGACATACTGTATCTATCTGGTGGACTGTCGGATCAAGGTAAACGTTTAGTTATAGTCCATGTCTTAGCGCCATGTACAAATCGGAAACACTCTAAGAAATCAATGAGCCTGATTAATGACAACAGTGCTTAAGACTTTATAGAAAGCTCAGAAAATGTTGACTGGGAAGAAGTTTACAATCAGCTAAATGCTAACTCTAAATTCAGAGGGGGATATTTTTTTAGTGAGTTTGCGTCCAGTTTGTAAAGTAGTTTTTCCAAACAGATAATTAAATATAATAATGGCAAGCCTTCAAAGAAACCTGGATCACTGCAGGTATCAGAGTCGCTTCACTACGAGAAAAAGACTTGTACATAATAGCCAAAACAAGTAATAACACAGCAGTCTTGTCTTATTTTAAACATTGCTGCAACATCTTATTAAATGTTGTAAAAAATACAGGAGTACGCATATTTTGCCACAAATCAGATAATAAAATAAAATTAGTATGAAGTACTGATAAAAGAGAGATAGGAAAATAAGCCATGGAAGTTGACAGGATTTCTGTTAAAGAGAATGGGAGCATTGTAGAAGAAATTTCATGTGTAGCAGATGTTTTTAATAATTAGTTTTTGAATACAGGTGATAAAATTTGTGCAAATAGATCATAAGCCAACTGGCACTGTTAGAAATATGCCTTTGTTAGGCGCCTATATATGAAGTGTGACTCCAGTTTCATCAATTTCTAATCCATTCTTAACTTTGATGACCAACTGTGATATCTTGAATTTACTTCATTTTATATTATAATCAGTCTAACTGACAACAAGACAGCCATTAGATACGTAACTAGCGTAGAATAAAGCATATACTGTACAAAGTGCAGAAAATAAACGTAGTCTCGTGTCCTTAAGTTGCGAGACATATCTGGAGAAGTATGTACTTTTAATTTAAATAGCTTCGCTTAGATTCAACGGATTTCCTTATTCACAAATGAATGCAGTCGCCCCCGTTTGTACGTAATCACCACATTTTCTTACTCAAAAATCTAAGAAGTCGTCCCCGTTTGTATGTAATCACCACATCCAATAAAAACGTGTTTATGAAGACGAACATAGTTTATCGACTCTGTTTGATTTCACCCATAAAGTCTTCAAAGTAAGTTTTTGTATTGTTTACTCCACAATCAAGTGAGTAATTCCGATGGTTTACAGACTTTGAGGATAGATTAATTACGGCAATGGACGCCTTGCTTATATCAGCAGGTCTTCTGTCTCTGTCATGAATTCAACGTCGGAAGGTTTGTCTTCCACCCCCACAGCGCACGCCCGCAAGACGTCAGCAACGGAACGTTGCACCTCTCTCACAAAAACTACCGTAGTACCTTGATATTCAGTAACCTCACTTGGTGTTGTAGTAAGCAGCCAAATGTCTCTTCACTAATTATAAATAAATGATAAATAGGAACCAATGTGACTGAAGGCCATTGAACAGTGAAGTGTTTGCTCATACGTAACACAAATTTGCAGGCATTGTTTCAAGACTTTTGCACTGTTGGTCTACTTCTTTTGAAGGTAGGGGCAGTGTTTCGTGCAGTATGGCGTGTCGTGGTTCCCTTCTTAACACGAACAGAACAGCGTAATACTGTTATGGCTGGCCAAGTTTGTTTTTGGTGATATTTGTCACTGTCATTCTGGACAAATCATATGAAGTTGATAATAAGCCTACATACTGAGGCGGCAAGTCATGGGGTAGCGATATGCACACAAACAGTGGCGGTAGTATCACGTACAAAGAATTGAAGGGCAGTGCATTGGCGAAGCTGTCATATATACTCAGGTGAGTCACGTGAAAACGTTTCCAACGTGATTATGGCAGCACGACGGGAGTTAACAGACGCTGAACGTCGAATAGTAGTTGGAGCGTGGGACATTCCATTTGGAAATTGTTAGACAGTTCAATATTCCGATATGCTCGATGTCAAGATTGTGCCGAAAATACCAAATTTCGGGTATTACGTCTCACCACGGAAGCTCAGTAGCCGACGGCAATCACTTAACGACCCAGAACAGTGGCGTTTGCGTAGAGTTGTCAGCACCAACAGACAAACAACGCTGCTTGAAATAACCGTATAAATCAATGTGAGAAGTACGACTAACGTATCCGTTAGGACAGTGGGGGGAAAACGGGCGTTATTGGGCTATGGCGACGGATTACCGACCCTAATTCATTTGATAACAGCACGTCATAGCCTGCTGCGGTGTGCGGACATTTGCCACGCCGGACATTTGCCACGCCGGACAGCTGCCACGATTTTACCTGCTCCGAAGGGTTGCGTCCCTTGTCTCCCCCTCCTCCTGCTCACCCGCCGCCCGACCCATGGAACAGCATTTAGTAACTCCACTTTAGTGGCACTGTCATCAGTAACATTACCGTCGCTGTCGCGCAGTAAAGGTACTTCCTGAGCCTTTACGCCGGTTTCCTTAACACAGGTCCTGAGTCTCTTTGGATTTTCCGCGACATTTCTATAGTGTGTTTCATTGTGGAAAGTATTAAATGCATCTCGCATTCAAATCCGCACCAAATTTCGAGCCTCAGTAAAACTTCGCCAATCTTGGAGATTTTGCGTTCGTCTAAATTATACGCACATTTTTTGGTGCTGCTGCAGCAGCTTTCGGTCGTGTTTTGTGTATCATGTGGGATCAGTTCCGTATCTTATTAATTTATTTGGTATGAATCTATCGGGTGCTGTTGATACTATTTCTTTAAACTTAAGCCACATATGGTCTTCACTTGCATAGCTTGGAAGGATTGGAGACTGTCTCTTAGAAAGACGTCAACCGAATTTGTAGCTGCTTATATAAATAGATATATTTCGCGTTTAGTTTTGGTGAATCTCTTTGTTAAGGAATTGAGCCTCTCTACTACTGTGTGTCCACTAATCCCTGTATCCGTCGTGATTCACGGGATTATTTGTGGCTAAGAGGTCAAGTGTGTGTTCGTAACCATTTACAATTTGAATGGCCGCGTGAACTAATTATTCAAAATAGTTTCAAAAAATGCATTTAGAACAATTACGGAAGTTGTTTTCTATCTACAATATGGCCTGAAAATGTATTTTTGTAACATATGGAAGGTAGATTGAAGTCACTGCCGACTATAATTGTATGAGTAGGGTACCTATTTGTGATGAGACGCAAGTTTTCTTTGAACTGTTCAGCAACTGTTTCATCTGAGACCGGGGTCGGTAAAAGGAGCCAGTTATTGATTTATTCCGGTTGTCGAATATAACCTCTGCCCATACTAAGTCACAGGAACCATCTGCTTCTATGTCGCTTGTAAGCAGGAAGACACATTACATTATTTTTCCTTAAGTTGTGCTTCTTGTTTCTGTTGTAGTGCAAATCATCACAATTACGGCTTTTCCCTCCAAAACCTAGAATGCTTTCTCTGTGACCCTGTAAATACCAGAGTTAAACAATGAAGAACAACAACGTACGTTACAAACATAGCATTCTGTATTACTTCGTTTCCTTATTTCTAACATTTTGAAATTGTACGTCGACTTCAGATGACATTTCAATCATAGATATTCTTATCCCTATTTAGTGAACGTATTTTCAGTCAGGTTTTGAACATTGTCCCACTACAGTTTATTAACAGATGTTCCGCCGCAAGGGATATCCGATTTTAGAGAGTAAATTAATATGGAGTATGTCGTTCTTCTTTTCAAACATTCGCATACCCATTTCTTCTTTCCTTATTGTCTTTTGGGCATGCAGTTGTAGTAATCAAAGTAGGCACAAATGCAGTGATCAAAAAGAAATGGTTAGCGTACATTCGCATTCTCGTTACATCGTTCCTTTCTACTTGCTCCCATGGCGATGGACTGTTCCTATCGCAATCAGTAAGCGTGAAAGGAAGCTACCGTACAGACAGAGGGATCTATATTTATACTTGGCAGAACTAATCACATACTGACATAATCGTCGATATTGCTTTCGTCTCCCAAAAGTTATAAATATTTCGATTTCGGAAAAGAAGCTCTTTATTTCGCCAAGATGTCGAAGAAGAAGGTCCCTTAGGTACTGGTTGTATCGAGTAAGATGTGGAGACGGCGGTTTGAAAGCGGACAGAAGAAGTATGAGGAAGGGCGTCCATTACCTGAGGCATCGCTACTCAAGCTACCTGGCGAAAGGGCAAGTGTGGCAAATGTCCGGCGTGGCAAATGTCCGGCATTCCCTGCTGCGCCTCTCGTGGTTCGTAGCCTTATCGGTTGTACCCTGCACGAGTGGACATCCGTGGATTAGCCAGATGAGTCCTCTTTTTAGTTGGTGAGAGCTGATGGTAATATTCGAGCGTGACGCAGGTCCCAAAGAGCCACGTACACCAGTTTTCAACAAAGCGCTGTGCAAGCTGTTGATGACTCTATAATGGTGTGGGCTATGTTTAAATGGAATGGACTGAGTACTCTGGTTATGTTCGGCTACTTGGAGGGCACTTGTAGCCATTCATAGAATTCATGTTCACAAACAACGATGGAATTTTTATGGATGACAATGCCCCATGTTACCGAGCCACAATTGTATTCTATTCGTTTGAAGAACATTCGGGACATTTAGAGAGAATGATTTGACCACCCAGATCAGCCGACATGAATCCCAACGAAAATTTATTGGATTTAATTTATTATTTTTACACCAGCAGCCATTACGCAAATGTGGACGGCTATAGAGGCAACGTGACTCATTATTTCTACTGGGGACTTGTTGAGTCCATGCCACGTCGAGTTGTAGCACTACTGCTGGCAAAAGGAGGTCCGACACGATGTTTGCAGGTTTCCCATGCTTTTGTCATCTCATTGTTAAGCAGTCAGTGTAAAATCAGTTTTTACATTTTACCTCACTTTATACTGCATACGCTTCATCATGAGGTGCTGTAAAGTATGGTTGTTATGGCTGGTCCAGTTTTGCTCAATGCTGTAGCCCACAGCGATGTACACTGCGTTGTGGAATTGACATTACCGTATTTCTGTCAAGAAAAGTGCATATGTTTACGTGTTTCCTCTATACCGTCAGGTTTTATGCAAATACATCACGAAAGTGTACTCTGTACAGTATTTTGCCTTTGAACTAAGTTCGAGCATGTCTGACTCGCAGTGATTTTCGCCCTTCTATCCGACTCCCAGAAACAGTGACCTCAGCTGCAGAGCATTGGGGGAAAGTTAACGTCCCAGGAGTTGCACCGCGGAAGCTGAACTGTGCACCCTTAGAAGCCAATGCGAGAATTGTCGCCACTTGGCGGCAGCAGCAGCAGCTCTGGTTTAAAGGCCGCGCCGTAACTCGTTCAGGAGAGGAACACGGCGCAAGTTAGGTAACTCGCTGTGAAGTGGCCTGCGAAAATCAGCTGAGAAGCGAGCTCGGTCTTGGAACGCATGCAGAGCCGAGTTTGAAACGCTTTTGGAGAGCGGTGTTCTAAGGCTGAATCACGGCGATGTGGAACTGCTACTGGCAAAGTTTGCCGGCGGAGGTCGTTAGAAGGCGGCAGCGGCAGGCGGCGCTGGAGAGCCGCTGCGGCCGCGGCCCGCACCTCTCATTACGGGGAGCCAAACAAGCTCGTGCGCCCCCGCCTTTTTTCTATCGCACCCCGCAGACACTTCTTTACCGCCACCAGCTGAGCCGTTACCGACTGGCACAGTTTGAAACTATCCTTTCAAACCGTAAATAACCCTCCTTTGGGACACGTGAGCTTCCGCCACCCGACGTAGCAACGCGGTAAAGAGATCCTCTTTGGACTGAAATACCACCGCCCCAGCGTGCCTGTGTATAAACAGCGCTCCGGGGACAAGACGCTGCGCTGTTCTGGGAAACAACTTCGACATTTTCGCTGCCAGATACGTTGTATTAAATACGAACATCTCTTCTACGTTTCCTCGGTATCCTTACCTCATTTGTACCATGTCTGTCTTACATTTACTACGTAAGAATTGGAAATAAGAATAAAAAATAGACTAGAGGAAAATGGCCATTACTGTCCGACTATTCGAGAAGACAAGGTACGCCTTTGCATTTTGTACAGGAATTTTATGCAACGTACATAGACAGTATTTCGCAAACAATGAAAAACATCGAAATTAGATTTTCGGTAAACAATATTCAGAGGTGCCAGTAACTCCTGTACGATTTGTACTCCTACTGTCGCCATCTATAAAGTTATAGATGTAGTTATAATTTTAGTTGAAGTTATGACTCTTTATTCAGAAGACCTTGAAGTGAAAAGTATACTACTGTACCGATTGTTCAACATAAATGTGGTACTATTTGGAAATGAAAAATTTTGTAACTGTCCTAATTGTGGAGTCGAAGACTACCGGCACCCGGCAGTTCCACCAACAATGACAGGTCCCGTGCGGCTAGCCTTACCTTAATTATTATTTCTATCTGTTCACATTGTGGACACTATCGGAGATAGCTTAAATCTGCCTTTTCAGTACATATTATCTCACCAAAAATGTTTCATTTCACTGAAATAAAACATAATCAGTAGTCAATAAACAAAGAAATTAACTATTTGTATCAATTTCTATATCGGAAAATAGTTCTTTACAATAGGTGTCGATTACACTTGCTTTATTTCTGTCTGACTTCGCTGTCATCATGAAAAACCGTCTACTTGCACGTTCTCAATGTATTCCTCCGTTTAGCACTATTGTTCTCTGCCTAATTCCAAAGTTGCTTTCAAGATCTATGCATTTCTTTACGTGAATCACAACACAGTGCATCACCACTACCGTCAGTTTTCGCAGCTCAGTAACGATATTGCTGCACTTGGCCGTTATCGAAAACACGCGTTGGCGTTGCAGGACCCAAGTCCAGTGGGAACTAAGGGAAAGGTATCGCACTGTCAACGTTTCACGTCAGTTGTGCCTAAACTGTCAACCCGGATCACTATAAACCTAGCGAAGTGTCCTGATTAATAAGTGCAATAATACTGTGGTCGATTAACGTCTTGCCGGGTAAACATGTCTCTGTGTGTTTCGCGAGAGCCCTACTCACACGTGCAAGGAAGCGGCGTTTCCTGATGTGAGCGAAAATGGGACAGAAATACCGTCAGTTCATGTTTTCCAATGAACCGATTTTCGTTTCGGATACATATTCTAGTTATAAATATTTTTAACTGCAGACCACGGGTGAAGTTTTATTTCAGTAACACGAAACATCTTTAGTTCAAACTATGCGTTTTCTTGTAGCTGCAAAGACGTATTCAAAATGCCTTCGGTAATATTATGAAGTAAACTACCGACAATATGGAGACAGAAATGAACGGTTTCCGTTATGGGGATTTTTTGAGATTTGCGTCTCTATACTCATCTTTTCTATGGCTTTCGAATGAAAATGGTACGCAATTCGATTAAAATTTGTAAATAAAAGTAGCTTCCGTAGAAGGCAACTTTCTCTTTGCGTAGCATGTGTCGAAAAGTTTACTTCATTTTACCGCAACACCAGATCATAGTTTTCTTCTAACAGCATTTCACGTCCTGTCGACTTCTAAACCATAACTGGCTAATAGTGAGCTAAGTTGTCGAATCAACGGCTATGGAATTTGCCTTGTTCTTGTTCGGATGTTACGTACTGACCGTCTGAAATCATTAGAAGAAAGCAAGGAAACGAAACCCTAGGCTATCCAACTTTGACTGCAGCCACAATAATCCCGGAAACGAGCCTAGTGTTCCAAATAATACATGACATTGTCAACCAGTAACGCAAAAAGTTAAAATTTATGGGTTGGTTTTAAACGGAAAAAAATTACTAAAGCCCAGGAGACATCACGCTTATACCGTGCAACATCAACCTTACACCGTAACAATGGCATCATTTCGGAGAGGAAGACAGTCGACAAATTTCTTCAGGTGAGCCATATCCAACTGAAGAGTAATCAGATCCCACAGGATTAATAAAATGCTGTGATGATTACTGCTACGTTTCATACGCTGTCCCAGACAGTCCCAGCCTTTTCTATGAGACTGTGCTCGAGTGATTAGAATGGCCAATCGAGGTGTGACTGGGTGCTGAGTGTTAGTCAACTTACGCGGGAAGCTGTTTCAACACGGCTGTTGTCGTCGTAGAATCATGCTCATCATGAATATGTAAAATAAATGACGACAACTAGTCACCAAGAATACTGAAATAAACATCCTGGTTCATGTTCATGGTAATGTGAATGAGTGTTCAGAACTCATGACACGAAAACACCTTCAAAACATCACAGGACCACCTAAGCCCTTAACTACATCTTCCGTACATTGCAGGTTAAACTCACCATTGAAACTGTCGCCTTGAAGAGGGGTAAATCGAGACTCATCGAATCACAGTACGCGCCTATAGCCAGTTAGTGATCAGTTTCTGTCCAGTGTGGCCCGGTGACGAAGTGATCCTTACAGTTCCCTTCACAGTGTTTCCTCGGATACTAGTTGAGATGAACTTGGATTCATTGAGAGCAGCAGTTCGTGTCGGGTGTGAATTCGGTTTGTAGTGTAGCAACTATGCGTATAGCACTGTATAAATGTCCCCCACTCTCCAGAATGTGCTCCAATAGCTTCAGTTAACTAAAGGCATCTTAATAATAATGCTCAGAAAGGCTTTGTCCAAAATAAAAACGGCAGGAATTGTGCCTCTCATAAGGTGAATTGAGTCAATTATGAAACTTGCTGTTATGGAATTTAACATCATTATTAATATATACGGGCTCATTCATCTAAAACCTGCCGGCCGCGGTGGTCTCGCGGTTCTCGGCGCGCAGTCCGGAACCGTGCGACTGCTACGGTCGCAGGTTCGAATCCTGCCTCGGGCATGGATGTGTGTGATCTCCTTAGGTTAGTTAGGTTTAAGTAGTTCTAAGTTCTATGGGACTTATGACCACAGCAGTTGAGCCCCATAGTGCTCAGAGCCAAACTGGTACACCTGTCTAACATCGTGTAGGGCTCTGCGAGCACGCAGAAGTGCCGCAACACCACGTGGCATGGACTCAACTAATGTCTGAAGTAGTGCTGGAGGGAACTGACACCATGAATCCTGCAGGGCTGTCCATAAATCCTTAAGAGTACGAGGGGGTGGAAATGTCTTCTGAACAACACGTTGCAAGACATCCAAAATATGCTCAATAATGTTCATATCTGGGGAGTTTGGTGGCCAGCGGAACCGTCTAAACTCTGAAGAGTGTTCCTGGAGCCACTCTGAAGCAGTTGTAGACGTGTGGGGTGTAGCATTGTCCTACTGGAATCGCCCAAGTCCGTCGGAATGCACAATGGACATGAGTGGATGCAGGTGATCAGGCAGGATGCTTCCGTACGTGTCAACTGTCAGAGTCGTATCTAGATGCATCAGGGGTCCCATATCACTCCAACTGCAGACGCCCCACATCATGACAGAGCATCCATCTGGTTGAAAAATCCCCTGCTCACATGCGGGTCCATGGATTCATGAGGTTGTCTCCATACCCGTACATGTTTATCCGCTCAATACAATTTGAAAAGAGACTCGTCTAACTAGGCAACATGGTTCCAGTCACCAACAGTCCAATGTCGGTGTTGACGGGCACAGGTGAGACGTATCCTGCAGCCATAAAGGTTACACGAGTGGGCCTTCTATTCCGAAAGTACATATCGATGACGTTTCGTTGAATGGTTCGCACGCTGACATTTGTTGGTGGCCCAACGTTAAAATCTGCAGGAATTTATGGAAGGGTTGCACTTCTGTCACGTTGAACGATTCTCTTCATTCGTCGTTGGTCCTATTATTGTAGGATCATTTTCTAGTCGCAAAGATGTCGGAGATTTAATGTTTTACCAGATTCCTAATATTCACAGTACACTCGTGAAATGGTCGTATGGGACATCCCCACTTCAACGCTACCTCGACATACAGTGTCCCATCGCTTATGCGCCGAGTGTAACACCACGTTCAGACTTATTCAAACTTTGATAACGTGCCATTGTAGAAGCAGCAAACGATCTAACTTCTACGTCTGACACTTGTTGTATTATGTAAGCATTGCCGACTGCAGCGCCGTATTCTGCCTGTCTACATATCTCTGTATTTGAATACGCATGCCTATACCAGTTTCTTTGGTGGTTCAGTATATTTCGAGGAAACTTAGGACATGTTATGTGCGAAAGTGCAGTGCCACAACTCGTCACACAGCGGTCCTCTGTCTCACGTTATTGTATTTCGCTCTGTGGAGTTCAAACGTGTATATTTTGTAATGTAAGCTATCAAAGCTATACTCAGGAAAGCGGAAATTAAAATGTCCTGTGGTGCTTCTCTTACTCCCAGTCGGCCGATTTAAAAAAAGACACAGCTAACATTGGGTGGGATTATTTGTGGCCGAGACAATAAGAACTCTTCAGAAAATTTGCTCTTTTTTGCCTATTTGTTAACAGTTTTATCTCCTGTGCGACATAAAATTAAATAAAGAAAAGATAAAACCAGTAGCAAAGAGACAAGAAGACAGTACAAATTTCTTCAGTTCTTAGATCCCTGCATTTTTTTCTCTGTAGTTTGCTACAGCTTTTCAAGGCATGCTTTTTTTCTGTTAAAAAATCTATTGCCTCATGGAAGTACATTAAATCTTTTGCTACACGAAAAATCAGCATGTTGTTGTGTAATACTTTAAAAGCTATTAAGCGAATACTAGACAAGAGTGGGGTGATTTCTCGATTTGGCCCGCATCTCGTGGTCTCGCGGTCGCTTTGTCGCTTTGTGAGCACGGGGTGTCGGGTTCGATTCCCGGCGGGATCAGGGATTTTCACCTGCATCGAGAAAACTGGGTGTTTGTGTTGCCCTCCTACTTTTATCATCATTCATGAAAGTGGTGAGATTGGACTGAACAAGTTTGGAATTTGTACGGGCGCTGATAAACGCAGTGAGCGCCCTACAAACCACAAATGATCATCATTTCTCGATTTTATTACGTCTAATTTGTCAATGCCTGCTAGATGAAACGAAACAGGTCTTTCTAATATTGGAGCAGTTGTAACACATGCCAAACACGCGATACTGTTTTGGCAGAAATTGTCATTTTCATCTACCGCATTTCCATAAATAATATCACAGAATGTAGTTCACGAAGTACCATTATGAAATGCCTATTAGGCCTCTTACAAGCAAAAAGTTTTTTGTTAGAAATTAGTTTCACACATCAATCACATGACCCAGTTTCTCAGGCATGAAGTTGAAATGTAGTAGTAGTACGAAGTTTTTACATAAATTTGGAATCGTCATATTCTTTCTTCTAATTTGTTTGATGTCCCAGTTTCTTCTCCCTCCTCCGTCTAACAAACAATATTGTCATCACTAATTCTGTAACTATTCCCGAAATTGTCAAAACCTATTCTGTGGTGTACTTCACAAACCCTGCCGGAAATACCGGTTTAGTTACCCAGTGTCTATTCTCCGGTTAGGCGTTATTACGCGTTTTTATAACGCGTTTCCCACGCAATTTTGAGAATATAACTTAGGCGACTGCTAACCGGTGACTCTACAAACGACCCTTAGTAGTGTAGTGATCAGGTAAAAATTTTCTGTGAAAATTTCATTTTCTTGGATACACCGAGAAGACAATATGTAATCTTTCTGGTCTCTTACTCCTGTTAGTTGTTTATTTCCACACTGGTAGTCCGAATCTATGGATTTCGCTAGTAATTATAACAACTCTTATCATTCACACATCCAATCAACCACATAATCAAACAGCGATTGGCATTAACGCGTTCGGGTTTATTCGGCTCAGATCGTACAGCTCTGTCCCCTTTCTTCCTTTTTTTTTTTTTATGAGACGGGGATGCCCCTGTTAGAGACATCAGGTACACTATGCACGCATTCGAAAATCAACTTGTGATTCGTTCAAAAATCAACATAGAATTTGTTTAAAAATGCTCAAAAACTAACAGGGATGTGTTTCAAAATCATATGAATAATCGATAGACCAACGTGTGCTGGATGCTAGGCGCTTTGTGAAACAGGGTTTTTTTCTTCAAGATTATGAATTCGGCGCCCCTGAAATTGCTACCCGAGCGGATATCCAAATACCCCAGGTATTTTCAAATCCCCACATCCCCCCCCCCCTCCCCTACCCTAGATCCGGGCCTGGTTCGGTGTTCCGTCTATGAAACACGGGACGCGGGTCTTTGAGCTGATGGTTCACTATTCCACATTACACGTTTACATTCCATGGACGCTAACGTACCACCTGACGAAGCCAACTGGACTGTCAACAGACCAATATGGCTTGTTTCGGCGGCTTTCCTGGCCATTGTTGGTGAACATGGCTTCAACTAAACAAGATAAGTCACATATCTGGAGTATCCTGTCTCAAAACTGTTTCCATACAACTACTGATGGTAAGACATGTGATAGGTATGGAACCGATGTCGATGGAGAATGCATAGGACACTTGCCTGACTCATGGAACTGCCTCCGGCGATTGCGCGGGAGCTGACGTGCGGATCACCCTACAACAACATTAATTTCCCCTACTTCCGTCGTCACTTACTTCCTTCTCCTACGCTCTCTAGGTGTTACTCTACCACTTTCACATCACTGTTTGAAAAGGTTGATAAATAATTGCCTAAATGGTTGACGTCTATTGGGATATCTTGCCGCATAAACCATACAAGAACGAACTGCATTCTTCCTACAGTCTCCATACACCATGAGCATGCCGCCTTTTTCTGCACTGGTAAATCCCATCGTCCACTCATCCTGACTCATGGAACTGCCTCCGGCGATTGCGCGGGAGCTGACGTGCGGATCACCCTGCAACAACATTAATTTCCTCTACTTCCGTCGTCACTTACTTCCTTCTCTCTAGGTGTTACCAATCCACTTTGTTGCTTGTACTTTCACACACTAACTGACTAGCAAGCAGCAGTGCACTCATGAAACGGACAGGTACACTCCCGGTAAACATAATAACATCGTTCCTAGAAGTTACGCAGGTTAAGTGGTATATACAAGCGTCGGTGTGGAAACTTTACAGAATATGATATCCCGCTAACGACTCGCAGTAGAATCCTGCACCAACACCGCTGTCATTCTAACTTTCCCTGTTTTTAGATTGTTATTGTCAATAGTCCATGTTCCATTTAAAAAAAATGTATGTCTGCACAAAAATACTCTTTCTAAATATTATTACAATATATTTATCGGCCAACAGTTGGAGCTCCTGACTACCAATCCACTCCGTGAAAAACGCACATCAGTAGCACTTTCCATTTCTGCAGTATCTGCAGTGGAAGTCTTAGGCGATGCAACAAATGTCAAATAAACGTTATCGAAACAGTACAGTAGTAAATAGATGTTTACCGTGATCGTCACTGTCTGTCTTTCTAGGCTCTTCCACGAATTATTAGATAACAAGTGCGAATAGGCAGCTGCAACGTCAGAGGACGAAGAAGAAGACTGCAGCTTACAGAGCACATGAAGAAGCTATGTTAGCTACGACGCTTATCGGTCGGCATGATGGCAAGCCGCGGGATGAGGTATCCACCAGACGAGTGTCATTCGTATCTTGGATCGACATAAATTCCGCCCTTATCAACTGCCACTATGTTAGGCACTCGGAGCGCGTGATTTGGAACGTTCTACAGAATTCTATCGGTTTGCTCTGCAGCGCCTTGTTGACTACGCTACATTTTTAGAACCTGTGCTGTTTACTGATCAAACAACATTTACGAAGCACGGTAATATACTGGGTGGTCATAATTAAATTTTCCCTATTTCACACTTTATAACACGGAAACTAATTGCCGTACGAGGACCAAACATGATAGCATTGATGTCAAGGACGTGGGGAAGAGAAATAACGCAGAATCAGTTCAACTGAAACACTTTTAATGTGCTTCTACGGTACGTCATACCATTACATACCTGTACCATTACTGCTACAAAAGGGGCTCAAAATGGCGCCCATTAGTGTACAGAAGAGTCTGATGGTGAAGGATTACTTTCTGCACAGCAGAACGAAGCATTTCCGTAGGGATTGTTGGCTACCACTCTTGATATTCTGCGCTTCAGATCAGCACGTGTGTGAATGTTCCCCTGGTAAGGCCGGTCATTCAGGCAGCTCCACAACGAGAAATCGCGGAAAGTGAGATCAGGTGACCATGCTGGCCAAGCATTTTGAAGCGATCGGCTGATAATTCGATCGTTTCCATATGTGTTTAGAAGAAGCAGATGAACTTCTCGAGCGATGTGCGGTGGGGTTCCATTTTGCAGGAAAACTGTTGAGTTCAATACGTCTCTCTCCTGTAGGACGGGTATGACAAGCTGGCGAAGCATATTGCTGTAACGCTGGTCGGTCACACTGTACGTCTTTGGTCCTTGAGTGCCAACCTGTTCAAAAAAGAATGGACCAATAATGAACGTAGCCGTGAAGCCACACCACACGTTCACCATAGAGAAGAACTTCACGTGCAGTGACTGGAGGTAAAGATCCCTACACTGGGCAATTCTATGTGTTCAACTCATCCTTCAGAGAAAAATGAGCTTCGTCGGTCCATAGGATGGTCCAGGGGCTGCCATCGTCAATTTCAATCCTTGCGAGAAAGTGTAGAGCGAAATCAACACGTCGTTGTGCGTCCTGTGGTGCAAGCTGCTGTACGATATGGATCTTGTACGGATACCATTTGAGAATGATTCGAAGCACCTTCCGTACAGTGGACCACGGGATGTTCAGCTGTCGTGACGCAGCACGTGCACTGCGTGACAATCGGGGATTTTGCGGAGCGTTGTCTGCCATAGTAACAGCTATTTCAACAAGCCCTGTGACGCAACCGGTCGTCGGCCTCTTCCCGGACCGACGACCAGTTCTCCAGTTCATTAGAACTTCTTCATCACACTCCGCACAGCAGGTGGAGAAAGAGAACCCTTCCCTAATCCTTTCAGCTGGCGATATTCTCGAAGTGCAGCTGCAGCATTAATGTTGTTTTGATAACAGAGATTCACCAATAGTGCCCTGCTCCTTTTGTCCAAGCTCATGTTGACATGTCAACCAGTCCACTACGACTGGTCGGGTGTATGGGACTATGAATCACGACGACTGATAACGGCATCTGGTGGCCATAGCTGAAGCCGGACGGTGGCGCTGTGACGCATGAAAATCATGCACCCCATACTCTCGACATTAATGCTGCCAAGTTTCGTACTCCTACAGTAATTAGTTCCCGAGTTATAACGTGTTGGATGGAGAAAGTTTAATTACAGCCACCGTAAATTTAAGTAATGTGCACTAGTGGGCGGACGAAAATAAACGCTTCGTCAGGTACACCACCGACCTTGAAGCGTAAAGGTATAGCGCGGCATCGTAGGATATACCACAGTTGGCTGTAACTTCATCCCTGGGATGTTAAATGAAAACACGTATGTATCCTTTCTTACGGACATTATACCTGTTCTTCTGGAAGAGGTACCACTAGATAAGCGACAGTGTATGTTGCTCCAGTACGACTGTTAGCCAGCCCACTCTTCCTGTGTTGCAATGCAGATACTGAGTAAAAAGATTCCGAACCATTGGGTAGCACGAAATATTGCAGAAAATGAGCGGCCAGGTCACCTGATTTGACTTCTCTTGATTTCTTTCTGTGGGGAGCATTGAAATATGCATTGTGTTATGAAGACCCAACTACTACTGCCATCTGTTCTTGTATCTCGCAAACGGTGATTACAAAGGTGCACTGCAGTCGATGGTAAACAATTTGAGCACATGCCTAAGTAATGCGTAGAACTACACTTTGTGATCAAAGGTATCCGGACACCAGGCTGAAAACGACTTACAAGTTCGTGGAGCCCTCCATTGGTAATGCTGGAATTCTATATGGCGTCGGCCCACAGTTAGCCTTGATGACAACTACCACTCTCGCTGGCATACGTTCAATCAGGTGCTGGAAGATATCTTGGGGAATGACAGCCCATTCTTCACGGAGTGCTGCACTGCGGAGAGGTATCGATGCCGGTCGGTGAGGCCTGGCACGAAGTCGGCATTCCAAAACATCCCAAAGGTGTTCTATAGGATTCAGGTCAGGACTCTGAGCAGGGATGTTATTGTCGTGTAACCACTCCGCCACAGGCCGTGCATTATGAACGGGTGCTCGATCGTGTTTAAAGATGCAATCTTCAACACCGAATTGCTCTTCAGCAGTGGGAAGCAAGAAGGTGCTTAAAACATCAATGTAGGCCTGTGCTGTGATAGTGCCGCGCAAAACAACAAGGGGTGCAAGCCCCCTCCATGAAAAACACGACCACCACCGCCTCTGAATTTTACTGTTGGCACTACACACGCTGGCAGATGACGTTCATCGGGCATTCGTCATACCCACACCCTGCCATCGAATTGCCACATTGTGTACCGTGATTCGTCACTCCACACAACGTTTTTCCAGTGTTCAATCGTCCAATCAATACGCTTCTTACACCAAGTGAGGCGTCGTTTGTCATTTACCTGCGTGATGTGTGGCTTACGAGCAGCCGCTCGACCATGAGACCCAAGTCTTCTCACCTCCAGCCTATCTTTCATAGTACTTGCAGTGGTTCCTGATGCAGTTTGGAATTCCTGTGTGATGGTCTGGATAGATGTCTGCCCATTACAAAATGGTTCAATTGGCTCTGAGCACTATGGGACTTAACATCTGAGGTCATTAGTCCCCTAGAACGTAGAACTACTTAAACCTAACTAACCTAAGGACATCACACACATCCATTCCCGAGGCAGGATTCGAACCTGTGACAATAGCGGTCACGCGGTTCCGGACTGAAACGCCTAGAATCGCTCGGTCACAACTCCCGGCTTTGCCTATTACACATTACGACCCTCTTCAACTGTCGGCAATCTTTGTCAGTCAACAGACGAGGTCGGCCTGTACATTTTTGTGCTGTAGGTGTCCATTCACTTTTCCACTTCACTATCACATCTTAAACAGTGAATTTGGGGATGTTTATGAGTGTGCAAATCTCGCGTATAGACGTATGACACAAGTGACACCCAGTCACTTGTCCACGTTCGAAGTCCTTGAGTTCAGCGGAGCGCTCCATACTACTCTCTCACGATTTCTGATGACTACTGATGTAGCTGTTATGGAGTACCTGGCAGTAGGTGGCAGCACAATGGACCTAAATGGAAAACATATTTATTTTGGTGCGTCCGGATACTTTTGATAACATAGAGTACGTTTGGTTAAGAAATTACTATCAATTGCGGAACACCTAGTTTCGATATCTGGAACCGTTCACGAAATAAAATGGAAGTTACTTCTTAAGTCAGTCTCCCTGTATACGAGTGTACAGGGTGCTCATTTTAATTTGAGACAACTAAATATCTCGAAAGCGACGCATCATACTAAAGAAAAACGTTTCTAGGTGAAAAGTTTTAGTGAACGAGACAGCTGTCTGTGGTGCAAGTCGTCACTTGCTAACCACCCCTGCTGCGTTGGCGGGGTGAAATTTGTTTTTTTAAGTGGAAACATCCATTCTTTTTGCATATTCGGATTCTACGTCAAAATTACATACTCTTTACTCAAATCATTGTCTTCTGTTCCTGGTACAAGGCGCTGTAATCGACAAATAACAAGTGTACCTGTTTTTGTATTTAAGAGCCGACACGTGTGGTTCTACGTTTCATTTACGATGTAAATGTAAGCCTTTGTATTCCAGTGGTTGATACAGATGTTCAAACGTTACCTGAGTGCTACAAATGCGATTTTACAGTAAAAGTAATACTGCTAGACATTGAACTTTCTACCATATAAGCTATTTGAACGGCAAGGTAGTTTTACTTACCTACGGGTTTTATTGTGGTGAGTTCCCAAACCGTTGGAATGCTTCACTTCGGTGGTTGCCCTCGAACCACGCCGTCGGGGTATCTGAATTCGGTGTGTGTTTCCATGAACCCGCAGCTAGTCTCGCGCTGGCCATTACGCAGATACCGGCGGAATAAAACCACAAACGTTGTAATAGGGTAAAATGTCAATGAAGTGATAGTGACAGTTGCATCTGCCGTGGACACTCACCGAAACGAAGCACCCTAGTGGTGAGAGGCATGGGGGATCACCAAAATCATGCACCCCAGTGGTGAGAGGCAAGAGGACTCACTGAAATCAAGCATCTCGATGGAAACAGCAAACTACCACATCCACGTCGTTGTTCGTGCATCACGTTGAACGTAGTTTGTAACAAGACATTGAAACGGCGAACCATATTGCACTGTACAATCAAATTAGCAATATTAAAGTAAATTTCGAACATCAGTACCAACCTTTAGAATACATAGGTTTACATATACATGGTGAATGAAATGTAGAATAAAATGCGTCGGTTCTTAATTGCAAAAACAGGTATACGCCACAAATGGGTTCCCGTTTGAAAATACGAAGTTGACCATGCCAACGCCGGAGGAATGATTAGGAGGTGGCCAGTTGTACCATAGATAGGTGTCTCCATTACTAATACCGTATCAACTTTTGAACTAGAACATTTTTTTTCTTGCAATGTGTCATTTGCGAGACATTTTAAGTGTCTTAGGTAAAAACAATGTTTACGGACCAACAGACAATTGCTACCGCACACCCCACCAATGATAGGTAAGGAAATGTGGAGGGCGGGACTTGTTAACTGCAGCGAAGCCTGTATACTAACGTTCTGTATCAATTCGACAGTTCATGCAGTATGGTGTTTGATGAAGGTCGTTGTGGAACTAATTAGGGCGACATTCCGTGTGGTATGGCCACATGTCTTCAAGACAGCACTTGAGCACTTACGGTAATGGACGAGACGTTCATGGTACAGTAGTGGGTGTGTCAAAAAGTGTCATCTCACAATTAAAAGACGGTAATGAAGGTGGAAATGATAACAGAAAGCATGCCGGTAATTGTAGACGGACCACCACATCGCCATAGTTGAGTTTCTTGGTGCAGAGAGGATGTTGATTGGGGTCAGCAACAATGGTCCATAGTGGTGTTTTCAGACGAATACCGTTTTGTTGTGCAAATTATTCTGGCCATCAGTTAATGTGGAAAGAGAGAGTAAATACTATTCACACCACAGAATGATCATTAACATCACCGGTATGGCGTACGCCTTATGTATTGACAGGCAATATGGACAATGGCCGAACACCGCTGCATGTCTTTGCTCGAGGTACCGTTACAGCACAGCGCTATTGCGCGCATTTTATTCTGGATCATGTTCGTCTGTTTAGAGGAGCGGTAGGTCCCGATTTTCGTTTTATGGTCGACAATGCCCACCCTCACTGGACCGCTGAGGTGTCGGATACACTGGGAAGTGTAAATATTGGAATTATGGAATTGCCTGCGTTCTCCCTGGACGTAACGTATATTGAGCGTGCCTGCGATGGTCTTTTCAGACGTGTTTCTCAGCGAAGATCCCCTCACCGAACCGTGCTAGAACCGAAAACTGCCTTGAGAGGTGAGTGGAATAACAGGTGCAAATTGTGCATTAGTGTGCGAGGAGAACACATTCCTCAGTGAGAGTTCTGTATCGACGTCCATGTTGGGAGTCTGACCAGTGGCAAACATGAACGTTAATTGTGTATGTTATCCTGCTTTCCAATGTGATGAAATCTGTACCATTTCTCATTCTAAATACATCACCCCACTTCTGTTATGTAGTGATTCATGTCGTCCATCATTGCCTGTGATTATTCCTGTCCAATTATGTCTCTGTTCCTTAGCGATGTCAAGCAGTATGTAGGGTGAGTCGCGTAAGACGAACACCCCCTTTATTCCGGAGGCGATTGCACGTATCGGCATGCGGTTTTCGGCGAATCGTAGCGGAATATGGGGCACATACGTTGGTCACATGCACAATAATCACAACGTTTATAATGATCGAGATAATGAGGTAAGTACATGCTTTTTAAATTGGACGCTATACTTTTTTTACCATCATTCGGATGCTCTGGAAAAGACGCGTATAGTGATGTAACGCATGTTGCTATTGTGATTCAAACTTTGCTTAAAAGAGGGCGGATGAGGATTTACCTACGTAGCGTAGGCCGTGCATGCTGCATAGAGCACGGCAACTCGGCCTGCGGGTCGCGCGAGGCGTGTTTACAGTCTGCAGCCGCTTCCGACCGCCTCGACCTTCAATCGTACAATATTTCCCAGCATCTTTTAAGCGAAGTTTGAATCACAATAGCAACATGCGTTACATCACTATACGCGTCTTTTCCAGAGCGTTCGAATTATGGTAAAAAAGTATAGCGTCCCATTTAAAAAACGTGTACTTGCCTCATTATCTCGGTCAATATAAACGTTGTGATTGTTGTGCATGTACCAAAGTATGTGCCCCATAGTCGGCTATGATTCGCCGCACAACGCTTGTCGATACGTGCAATCGCCAACGGAATAATGGGGGTGTTACGTCTTACGCGACTCACCCTGTATATCTGGAAGCATGACTGCCTTCATAACTTCAGTGCGGCTGCAGAACAGAGTCCAAGCCCCTTGCGGAAATCCAGGATTCGCAGCGAGCATGTAGTTGAATGGACAGTTGACGCTACTTGCCTACGATAAGTTGAGAATTTGGGTCTGACGGAAAGCGTGTCAGAATTGCCGGCGCTGTTAGGGCAACCACTCGCGTTGAACGGGAGATTCGGGTTCCACTCCCAGTCGGGGAACAAATTTTCAACTTTCAGTGCTAGACTGTGAGTAGCGTCGGTCTTTCCTTAAGGATCATTATTAATATTCCACTCTGAGACTGGCATAGAACGCAGGTTGTCGTGTGATGCAGCCACGCGGAGAACGTTTTGTAAGGAAAACGGTACGCAACTTCGTGGTGGAAATCTGTTGTAATGGCACGTTACCAGAAGTGATTTGAGTATCGGGTGCACCGGAAAATTACATCTTTCCCGAATGATCTAGAACCTTCGTGGTGCGCGTAGACTTTCCACAACATAAGAGATGCTAGGAAAAGCTTAGCCGTAGAGGTGTCCTCTATGAAGGTCTAGAGAAAAGGTATCGAGGTGTGACGTCATGAAATAGGATGCTAAATTAATAACCATAACTAGAATTTATTTAATTCCAAATTAAATCCATAAGTGTGAAAACAGACTGCAATAGGACAACTGCATTTAATTACTCAATATAAAGTTGTTAGTGTATAAATTTTATGTCGACAAGCATACGAACCTCGGGGATGTATACGCGCAGGAGCAGGGAGGGCTGCTGACTCTTTTCGTGCGCCAGCCGTCAGCACTCAATGATCAATTTACATAGTGTGCAGACGTATTAATTATCGCTCAGTAATATACTAGTGCTCGGTGCTAGTAATGACCTTGTTAACTTCTAATCGTGTTCTAACGCTTTGCCGAGTGTCCTGAACTAGCCCTCATTAGCAGAAGGATTTAGATCCTCATACATACACGTCAGCGTACGTTTCGACCAGGCAGTGACTTCTGTATGTGAGTGACTATAATTAATGCCATTGAAGTTACGTAGATCGACGATACTTGGCGTTCTTTAGTCATGGCACTGATACATCGAAATGGGTGAGTGTTACGGCGCTTGGATACTCATTTGCGTATTTTTCGATATTGTTTAGCTTTAACACACACTGATAACCGGATGTTTGCGTGAGAAAGTTCGAGTTACAGATGTATTAATTAATCTGAAACTTGCACATTAGCAATAGTTCGTAGTGAAAAGCTTTAATCCAAGTTCCACTTCGTGTGAAGTGCTTGGCAGCTGTAATTTTTATTTCTCAAGTCCAGGGTTTCAAGTTCAGTTTTCAGTTACGTTACTGAATGGTATTGGTTGTATTCCTGTTAATGATTGATCTTTATCTCTACTTATGCATTATGCTCATCATCTTTTATAAGCGAGTTTGACACTTATCTCGTGAAGTCACTTCTGGGAAGGTAAATGTCTGAAATCAACGTCATTCCTGCGCTCTCGCAATTAGGTGCCAAATATGGTCTATTTCTCAAATCCACGTGTTATACTAAAGCTGATCCTGAGCAGACGGTATACCTTTCTAGTAAAAATTATTATCTTCATAATCTTGGCAACATTATTTCACTGGCTAACCACCCCTTTCCCTGGCCACTCATTGATTATATTCAGAAATGGAAGGGTCAATACAGCTTGTTTCAGCAAGGCCTGATAAGTAGGGCTATCCTTGAGTGCAACAATTAAGTTAAGTGTTGTGGCGTCGATGGACAATGTGCTCACAGAATCCACGCCTACGAGGGGCGCTCGATAATCAATGCAACACAATTTTTTTCATAAAGCAGGTTGATTTCATTCATTACAATACACCACAGTATTTCCCACTCTTTTGTCTACAAACCCCAGTTTTTCAGCAGTATCTCCGCTCAATGCAACGGCCTTACGCCACCTTACTAGAAGGTTATGTAAGGCCGTATGGTGCCACTATACTGTGCGACGTAGGATCCAACGTCTTGCTGCATCAATAATCTCCATACAGTCCACGTATTGCTTCCGACGGAGTGCATCCTTCATTGGGCCAAACAGATGGATGTCGGAAGGTGCAAATTCTGGCTATAGACAAATAACCCAGAGGGTACATACCTTTGAGTACTCCAACTGGTAGACGAGTGTGTCAGCACTGCGAATAGAGAGGTCCAGTTGAGCAGCAGGGTATTTGATTTTGATCCATCGATCACCTCGGACGAGAGTGTCCGCACTTCACAACAATGCAGGAATCACAGCTGTGTGCGGCCGGGCGACACATGGGAGATCGGATGGGTTTGTGCGATCTTTGTGCAGTGGCGACAGACGCCTTGCTTCACAGAACTTTGTTCACTGTGAGGTCTCCACAGAAATTCTGCAAGTAACTATGAATCTCTGTGATGCTCTGGTTTTCCGCCAAAAGAAACTCAATGAAAGCTCTCTGCTTGGAACGTACCTCCGTTACAGACGCCATTTTGAAATCTACATATTGCGCCGCAACCTATCGGAACTTCATAGAACTATAGGGGCTGAAGTGGAACTATTCCACAGTGTACCACAATATATTCAGCATTTTTTCGACCGAAACAGGCCGAGAAAAAAATGTGTTACATTACTTATTGATCGCCCTTCGTATGCTGCATTCTACATTCACAGATAACTAGCAAGTCGCCTAAGCATACAAGCCACTAGACCCCAACACCGAGCAAATATCAGCTATCTGTTTCATGTTTGGTTACCATTAGTAACAAGATTTTGTCGAGTGTCAGTGGTCGATAAAATTTCTCCTTCATAGCCGTTCCTAACTGTCATGATACTGGTCTCCGGTCTCCGTTAGTATCTTCGTACAATCACTGTGCTTATCGCCGCGTTATGTGTCTTATAAAACGCTGGACAGTTTAATTTGTTACAGCAACAAATCCGGCAACTTCATTCACTGTGCGAGCATGGGCTCGTCCAAGCACGATAACTCTTACGGTTCCGCTGACATGACTAACGTTGTAGGAGGAAGGTTGGATAACAGCTCTACACCATCTACAGCGCTCTAGTGCGACCATAATGATCTTTGAAAGTGGTGATTAATATTCTGTCGCGTCAGCTTAGAACGAATTTTTTATTTACTTACAAATTTTTACACGTGATTCTCTTGATTGCTCTGTTGGGATTTCATCAGGCTTCTTGCTGACCATCCGAATACTTGAGCAAAGGACTGAAAATAGGCGCACATTTTTTGTATTTCATCGCCGGTGCGTGTTCTTCTGTATAGTAGGCTTTTCTCAAACGAAAGAGTCGACGTGTACTTCAATTCGTTGAAAACGAAAGCCGCCAGAGGCAACTGCCGTGGGTTAATCAGTGTTGATGACAGCGGTCGCTGTCCATATGGAAAGTGGGTAAGTGGACAAAGGGCATATCACTCGCCCACAAAATGTCTGACACTTATAGGTGAAAATTACTTTCTTACCGTGGAGCAGAGGTACTGGCGTAGTCGAAAAAACATCGCCACTGCACTGTCAAGGCTCGGATAACGGTCTAACGAAAAACTTTGATAAACACCGATTAAAGCTGCATGTTGTGACCCATCATACTTGCCAACAGGGCACTATGCAGACAATCCAATATGGGAAAGCATTACATGATGTGGACACACGATCGTGATGTGTGTACCATCTTCTCTCATACGTTTTGTTTCGTCGACTGAGTACCTCTTACTTCAGTATAGCAATGCACCATGGCATCGCTGGCAGACTCTTTAATTAAGGTTTGAGGAACAGTCCACACTCTTACTGAGCACATCTGACCCGTTTACACAGCTCTGAACAGTACGAGTTTAACGCTCAAGTGTTGACTCAGGGGAACAACGTTACCATGCTTCGCCACTTTTCCGGATATGTATATCTGCTTACTTCCTCATATGTGTACAACTGCGTTGCCGATTTGTCTCTAGCGAAGATCAGATGGCTCATGCAATTACACTACTTGCTACACCAAGAAGAAATGCAGATGATAAACGGGTATTCATTGGACCAATATACTAGACTAGAACTGACATGTGATTACATTTTCACGCAATTTGGATGCATAGATCCTGAGAAATTAGTACCCAGAACAACCACCTCTGGCCGTAATAACGGCCTTGATACGTCTGGGCATTGAGTCAAACAGAGCTTGGATGGCGTGTGCAGGTACAGCAGCCCATGCAGCTTCAACACAATACCATAGTTCATCAAGAGTAGCGACTGGCGTATTGTGACGAGCCAGTTGCTCGGCCACCATTGACCAGACGTTTTCAATTGGTGAGAGATCTGGAGAATGTGCTGGTCAGGGCACCAGTCGAACATTTTCTGCATCCAGGAAGGCCCGTACAGGACCTGCAACATGCGGTCGTGCATTATCCTGCTGAAATGTAGGGTTTCGCAGAGATCGAATGAAGGGTAGAGCCACGGGTCGTAACACAACTGAAACGTAACGTCCACTGTTCAAAGTGCCGTCAATAAGAATGTCCCCAAACACGGATGCGACCATCATGCTTTAAACAGAACATGGAATCATCTGAAAAAATTATGTTTTGCCATTCGTGCACCCAGATTCGTCGTTGAGTACACCACCGCAGGCGCTCGTGTCTGTGATGCAGCGTCAAGGGTAACCGCAGCCACAGTCTCCGAGCTGATAGTCCATGCTGCTGCAAACGTCGTCGAACTGTTCGTGCAGATTGTTGTTGTCTTGCAAACGTCCCCATCTGTTGACTCAGGGATCGAGAAGTGGCTGTACGATCCGTTACAGCCATGCGGATAAGATGCTTGTCATCTCAACTGCTAGTGATACGAGGCCGTTGGGATACAGCACGGCGTTCCGTATTACCCTCCTAAACCCACCGATTCCATATTCTGCTAACAGTCATTGGATCTCGACCAACGCGAGCAGCAAAGTCGTGATACGACAAACCGCAATCGCAATAGGCTACGATCCGACATTTATCAAAGTCGGAAACGTGATGGTACGCATTTCTCCTCCTTACACGAGGCATCACAGCAACGTTTCACCAGGCAACGCCGGTCAACTGCTGCTTGTGTATGAGAAATCGGTTGGAAACTTTCCTCATGTCAGCACGTTGTAGGTGTCGCCACCGATGCCAACCTTGTGTGAATGCTCTGAAAAGCTAATCATTTGCGTATCACAGCATCTTCCTTCAGTCGGTAAAAGTTCGCGTCTGTAGCACGTCATCTTCGTGGTGTAGCAATTTTAATGGCCAGTAGTGTACATTATGGCTTACTACATATTAACCCATCGCCTCATGGTCTTAATATAGAGGAGACTTTATGCCCTGGTAAAAGACTCTTAATAGCACGGAAGTTTTTAAGTGACGGTAGCTTTCTTCGCCATTGACACCCATCCTCGACAAGTCACTTTAGATGTGTAACGAGTATACTTGCGTACAACTGTCACTTCCCCTTCACCTATTCGAGTCGCGAGTGGTATGTGGAAATAACGACAGTTGATAAGCCTCCGAGTAGGCTTCAAACGTCATACTTTTACGTTCATGGTCGTTCGCAAGAAAAACCTATGCGCTGGGGCTCAAAAAGATAAAAGTACCTTTCGCATGACTTGTCACTGTCAAGTAACAAAGCTAGCGAAACTTGGACCATAGCTAGAAAGAACTGCAACAGTATAGTACAGAAGATAACTAAACAAACTACGAACTGACGCGAAGGGCAATGACACTTTTATTCAAAGAATATAGTTTCGCTAAAATCACCACATTACATAATACTTCCCTGGACATGAAAAAGGCTGGACGTGCCTCTAAATAAGGTGTATGATCACCACAGACGGCAACGCATGCTCTGAAACGTGTTTCCGTGCTGATCGCAATGCTGTTAAGGAGCCCTTGTGGTAGGGCAGTCCAATCATTCACCATCGCGGCTGGATGGTCGTTGGTGCATTTTAAGGTGCTGCAATATGTCTCCCCAACGCATCCCACACATGCTCGATGGAATTAAGTCGGAGGTAGGCGGGAAGGGGTGGGACGGGCAGCGTGTTCGTTCGTCGAATATCCTTTCTTTCCAACAGCTCATCCACATGCGCAGTTCGATGCAGGCACGCATTTTCGTTCACAAAAATGAAGTCTGAGCGGAATGCAGCCATAAAGAGACGCACAAGTCTAAGATGTACAGTGTCACAATGACGTTTGCTGGTGAGTTTTAAAGTTTTGGACGTCAGTAGATTAGGACCACCAAAAGGATCATGTTCGACAGATTTCCTGGTAGGATTACGCACCCCCATATGGCGAGAGTTGGGAACACGTGATGCACATAGATGGTGCCTGTGGTATAGTGTGGGGAGGCATGATGCTCCGTGGGTAGGGCAGTCCATTCATTCACCATCGCGGCTGGATGGTCGTTGGTGCATTTTGAGGTGCTGCAATATGTCTCCCCAACGCATCCCACACATGCTCGATGGAATTAAGTCGGAGGTAGGCGCACTCACTGATCAACGTTAATGCGACAGTGTACTCCTTCCCGAAGTTGGTCTTCTCAAGGTCCATTCGGCCCTGACCTCATTTTTATGAATGAGAACGCACAAGCGCATCGAACTGCGCAGGTGGAAGAGCTCGTAGAATTAGAGCATATTCGGAAAATTGACTGTCTGTCCGTTCACCCCGACTTAAATCCTGTGGAACACATGTGGGACGTACTGGGAGGACAAATTGCACCACATCCACATGTACTGACGACCACCCAACAATTGTCAACCGCACTGCTGGACTCCTTAACAACCTTGTGGGAAGCATGGGAGCATGTTGCAGAACATCCATGGTCGTCCGTGGAGATCACACACCGTATTTAGAACCATTCCCCACCTTTTGTCATGTCCAGAGGACCATTATTAATCATGGTGACTTCAGTGTAACTATCGTCATTGAATAAAAGTGCCCTCTCTGGTAGTCTTATTGCGTATTTCCTTCAGTTATCTTGTGTACAATGCTGTAGGAGCTATTTTTATGGGTGGTCCACACTTCATCAAGCTAAGTTACTTGGCAGTGAAATGTAATATTACTTTCGTCCTTAACTTTTGAACTACAGTGTATACCTTGCTAATTTTACACATCACTGTGCGTAGGATTTTACCATTGCTAAAACTTGTTATAATAATCATAAAAGCAGTTTCAATTTTTGGAAGAGGACTAAGGACGCAAGACGGTTCCAGATAGGTTACCAAATAGTAGCAAAACGATTACGAAACCATGTTTTAAGCTGCAGAACATTTCCAGGGGAGGTGTTAGCTTTAACCATACGTTGTTAGTTATGAACTGTAAATTAAAACGTAAGAAATTACAAAAAAGCATAAAACAAAGGAGACTAAAGTAAGATAAACTGAAAGAACCAGAAGTGGTTGATAGTTTCAGAGGGGACTGACTCAAACAGGGAAATGTTATGCAATTGCGAGTAAATGAGCAGATTCGAAGAAGAGCCAGAAGAATGAGTGTATCAGAGCATAAAGTAGGCAAAAACCAAAACCCCTAGATAACACAGGAGATCTTGAATTTAATTGGTGAATGGAGAAATATCAAATTTCAGCAGGTGGTGGTAGTATGTATAGGGCTCTCAAGAGCGAGGTCCATCAGCGCCCGTTTTCGACGAAAAGAACAAATGTGGTTATGAGCTGTTAGAATCATACGACAAATTTAAATGAAATAATGGAATCCTCAGCCATCCTGGGAACCTATCACTCACACGGTCAAACAAAACAGCAATAGACGGAAGTCTGAAGACAGTGTGTGAGTGAAACATATGGACTATCACCACACAACATCTAAAATAGTGGAACAAGGAAAGTGCCTACATGATCAACTAGAAAACAAAAGAAGAAGTAACCATCCTAGAAATGCATTAAAACCTTTTACCTGAGACAATATTGAGGAAACCAGACATCACACAGAATCTTAAAACACGAACCACATTCGAGTCGTCGTTGCCTAAGACAGAGGGCAGATCAACTCGTAAGTGGGTTGTGGCCCACATGACTTGATATAAAGCGTATTCAGTGCAAATGTGGTGTACATAAACCGCTGTAACACAAGCATTTTATACCGGTGGGTCTTGCTGCAGCAGAAATCCACGTGTCAGAGGACAGTGTCCCATCTGGAGGTGCGATTAAAGTACCTCCTCCCGTCGCAGTGGGCGGAAGGCTAGACGAGAAACGCAGATATGAAGGACCTATTGTGACTAAGGGAAAGATAGATTCCACTAATAGGGATATTGAGGAAACCTTTGGGAAAAAGAGAAGCAGCTAGTACGAGTTTTAAGAGCTCAGATGCCAAGCCAGTACTAACCACAAGAAGAAGGTACATAGTTGGAACGAATTTATCGAAGACCTGTACAAAAAATTCGAACATAATAGCATATAACGGAAAGGGAAGAGGAAGTAGATGAAGCTGAGATGAGAGATATGATACTGTGAAAAGATATTGCCAAAGCACTAAAAGCTCTATTGTTGTTGTTGTGGTCTTCAGTCCTGAGACTGGTTTGATGCAGCTCTCCATGCTACTCTATCCTGTGCAAGCTTCTTCATCTCCCAGTACCTACTGCAACCTACATCCTTCTGAATCTGCTTAGTGTATTGATCTCTTGGTCTCCCTCTACGTTTTTTACCCTCCACGCTGCCCTCCAATGCTAAATTTGTGATCCCTTGATGCCTCAAAACATGTCCTACCAACCGATCCCTTCTTCTAGTCAAGTTGTGCCACAAACTTCTCTTCTCCCCAATCCTATTCAATACCTCCTCATTAGTTACGTGATCTACCCACCTTATCTTCAGCATTCTTCTGTAGCACCACATTTCGAAAGCTTCTATTCTCTTCTTGTCCAAACTGGTTATCGTCCATGTTTCACTTCCATACATGGCTACACTCCATACAAATACTTTCAGAAACGACTTCCTGACACTTAAATCTATACTCGATGTTAACAAATTTCTCTTCTTCAGAAACGATTTCCTTGCCATTGCCAGTCTACATTTTATATCCTCTCTACTTCGACCATCTTCAGTTATTTTACTCCCTAAATAGCAAAACTCCTTTACTACTTTAAGTGTCTCATTTCCTAATCTAATCCCCTCAGCATCACCTGATTTAATTTGACTACATTCCATTATCCTCGTTTTGCTTTTGTTGATGTTCATCTTATATCCTCCTTTCAGGACACTGTCCATTCCGTTCAACTGCTCTTCCAAGTCCTTTGCTGTCTCTGACAGAATTACAATGTCATCGGCGAACCTCAAAGTTTTTACTTCTTCTCCATGAATTTTAATACCTACTCCGAATTTTTCTTTTGTTTCCTTTACTGCTTGCTCAATATACAGATTGAATAACATCGGGGAGAGGCTACAACCCTGTCTCACTCCTTTCCCAACCACTGCTTCCCTTTCATGCCCCTCGACTCTTATAACTGTCATCTGGTTTCTGTACAAATTGTAAATAGCCTTTCGCTCCCTGTATTTTACCCCTGCCACCTTCAGAATTTGAAAGAGAGTATTCCAGTTAACGTTGTCAAAAGCTTTCTCTAAGTCTACAAATGCTAGAAACGTAGGTTTGCCTTTTCTTAATCTTTCTTCTAAGATAAGTCTTAAGGTTAGTATTGCCTCACGTGTTCCAACATTTCTACGGAATCCAAACTGATCTTCCCCGAGGTCCGCTTCTACCAGTTTTTCCATTCGTCTATAAATAATTCGCGTTAGTATTTTGCAGCTGTGACTTATTAAACTGATAGTTCGGTAATTTTCACATCTGTCAACACCTGCTTTCTTTGGTATTGGAATTATTATAGTCTTCTTGAAGTCTGTGGGTATTTCGCCTGTCTCATACATCTTGCTCACCAGATGGTAGAGTTTTGTCATGACTGGCTCTCCAAAGGCCATTAGTAGTTCTAATGGAATGTTGTCTACTCCCGGGGCTTTGTTTCGACTCAGGTCTTTCAGTGCTCTGTCAAACTCTTCACGCAGTATCTTATCTCCCATTTCATCTTCATCTACATCCTCTTCCATTTCCATAATATTGTCCTCAAGTACATCGCCCTTGTATAAACCCTCTATATACTCCTTCCACCTTTCTGCCTTCCCTTCTTTGCTTAGAACTGGGTTGCCATCTGAGCTCTTGATATTCATACAAGTGGTTCTCTTCTCTCCAAAGGTCTCTTTAATTTTCCTGTAGGCAGTATCTATCTTACCTCTAGTGAGACAAGCCTCTACATCCTTACATTTGTCCTCTAGCCATCCCTGCTTAGCCATTTTGCACTTTCTGTCGATCTCATTTTTGAGACGTTTGTATTCCCTTTTGCCTGCTTCATTTACTGCATTTTTATATTTTCTCCTTTCATCAATTAAATTCAATATTTCTTCTGTTACCCACGGATTTCTACTAGCCCTCGTCTTTTTACCTACTTGATCCTCTGCTGCCTTCACTACTTCATCCCTCAGAGCTACCCATTCTTCTTCTACTGTATTTCTTTCCCCCATTCCTGTCAATTGTTCCCTTATGCTCTCCCTGAAACTCTCTACAACCTCTGGTTCTTTCAGTTTATCCAGGTCCCATCTCCTTAAATTCCCACCTTTTTGCAGTTTCTTCAGTTTCAATCTGCAGTTCATAACCAATAGATTGTGGTCAGAATCCACATCTGCCCCTGGAAATGTCTTACAATTTAAAACCTGGTTCCTAAATCTCTGTCTTACCATTATATAATCTATCTGATACCTATTAGTATCTCCAGGATTCTTCCAGGTATACAACCTTCTTTTATGATTCTTGAACCAAGTGTTAGCTATGATTAAGTTATGCTCTGTGCAAAATTCTACAAGGCGGCTTCCTCTTTCATTTCTTCCCCCCAATCCATATTCACCTACTATGTTTCCTTCTCTCCCTTCTCCTACTGACGAATTCCAGTCACCCATGACTATTAAATTTTCGTCTCCCTGCACTACCTGAATAATTTCTTTTATCTCGTCATATATTTCATCAATTTCTTCATCATCTGCAGAGCTAGTTGGCATATAAACTTGTACTACTGTAGTAGGCATGGGCTTTGTGTCTATCTTGGCCACAATAATGCGTTCACTATGCTGTTTGTAGTAGCTAACCCGCACTCCTATTTTTTTATTCATTATTAAACCTACTCCTGCATTACCCCTATTTGATTTTGTATTGATAACCCTGTAATCACCTGACCAAAAGTCTTGTTCCTCCTGCCACCGAACTTCACTAATTCCCACTATATCTAACTTTAACCTATCCATTTCCCTTTTTAAATTTTCTAACCGACCTGCCCGATTAAGGGATCTGACATTCCACGCTCCGATCCGTAGAATGCCAGTTTTCTTTCTCCTGATAACGACGTCCTCTTGAGTAGTCCCCGCCCGGAGATCCGAATGGGGGACTATTTTACCTCCGGAATATTTTACCCAAGAGGACGCCATCATCATTTAATCATACAGTAAAGCTGCATGTCATCGGGAAAAATTACGGCTGTAGTTTCCCCTTGCTTTCAGCCGTTCGCAGTACCAGCACAGCAAGGCCGTTTTGGTTAATGTTACAAGGCCAGATCAGTCAATCATCCAGACTGTTGCCCCTGCAACTACTGAAAAGGCTGCTGCCCCTCTTCAGGAACCACATGTTTGTCTGGCCTCTCAACAGATACCCCTCCGTTGTGGTTGCACCTACGGTACGGCCATCTGTATCGCTGAGGCACGCAAGCCTCCCCACCAACGGCAAGGTCCATGGTTCATGGGGGAAGTAAAAGCTCTAAGTCAACAAAAATCCCTGCAATAGACAACATTCCCTCAGAATTACTGTGGTCCCTGGGGAAGCTGCCTAGCCATGACTAAATTAATGAACGTGGCCAGCAAGATGTGCAAGACTCACTAAACTGCAGACTCATATCACTGACGTCGATCTGTCGTAGGATGTTGGAATAAATACTGTGTTCGAACTTTATGAATTACCTCGTAGGAAACGATCTATTTATTCATGGTCAGCATGGGCTCAGATAATATCGTTCTTGTGGAACACAACTGGCTCTTTATTAACAGGAAGTAATGAGTGCTATCGATAGGGGAATTCTAATTGATTCTATATTTCTTGACTTTCAAAAGCCTTTTGACACAGTTCCTGCCAAACGGCATCAAAGCAAATAGCGTATCTAAGTAGTATCGTTGCAGTTGTGCCATTGGATTCGTGCTTCTCCACCAGTAAGGCCACAGTTCGTAGTTATTGACAGGAAGTGATATCTGGCGTTCCCAAAGGAAGTCTTAAATTCACTCTGCTGTTTCTAAGGTATACAGGGTGGTCCATTGATAGTGACCCGACCAATTATCTCATGAAATAAGCATCAAACGAAAAAGCCACAAAGAACGAAACTCGTCTAGCTTGAAGGGGGAAACCAAATGGCGCTATGTTTGGCCCGCTAGATGGCGCTGCCATAGGTCAAACGGATATCAACTGCGTTTTTTTAAATAGGAACCCACATTTTTTATTACATATTCGTGTAATATGTAAAGAAATATGAATGTTTTAGGTGGACCACTTTTTTCATTTTGTGGTAGATGGCGCTGTAATAGTCACAAACATATAAGTACGTGGTATCACGTAACATTCTGCCAGTGCGGACGGTATTTGCTTTGTGATACATTACCCGTGTTAAAATGGGCCGTTTACCAATTGCGGAAAATGTCGATATCGTGTTGATGTATGGCTATTGTGATCAAAATGCCCAACGGGCGTGTGCTATGTATGCTGCTCGGTATCCTGGACGACCTCATCCAAGTGTCTGAACCGTTCGCCGGGTAGTTACGTTATTTAAGGTTCAAATGGTTCAAATAGCTCTGAGGACTTTGGGCTTAACATCTGAGCTCATCAGTCCCCTAGAACTTAGAACTACTTAAACCTAACTAACCTAAGGACATCACACACATCCATGCCCGAGGCAAGATTCGAACCTGCGACCGTAGCGCTCGCGCGGTTCCAGACTGTAGCGCCTAGAACCGCTCGGCCACCTCGGCCGGCGTTATTTAAGGAAACAAGAAGTGTTCAGCCACATGTGAAACGTCAACCATGACCTGCAACAAATGATGGTGCCCAAGTAGGTGTTTTAGCTGCTGTCGCGGATGATCCGCACCACAGTAGTAGACAAATTGCGCAAGAATCGGGAATTTCAAAAACGTCACTGTCGAGAATGCTGCACCAACATCAATTACACCCGTACCATATTTCTGTGCACCAGGAATTGCATGGTGACGACTTTGAACGTCGTGTATAGTTCTGGCACTGGGCACAAGAGAAACTACGGGACGATGACAGATTTTTTGCACGCGTTCTATTTAGCGACGAAGTGTCATTCACCAACAGCGGTAACGTAAACCGGCATAATATGCACTATTGGGCAACGAAAAATCCACGATGGCTGCAACAAGTGGAACATCAGCGACCTTGGCGGGTTAATGTATGGTGTGGCATTATTTGAGGAAGGATAATTGGCGCCATTTTATCGATGGCAATCTAAATGGTGCAATGTATGCTGACTTCCTACGTAATGTTCTACCAATGTTACTACAAGATGTTTCACTGCATGACAGAATGGCGATGTACGTCCAACATGATGGATGTCCGGCATATAGCTAGAGTGCGGTTGAAGCGGTATTGAATAGCATATTTCATGACAGGTGGATTGGTCGTCAAAGCACCATACCAAGGCCCGCACGTTCACCGGATCTGACGTCCCCGGATTTCTTTCTGTGGGGAAAGTTGAAGGATATTTGCTATCGTGATCCACCGACAACGTCTGACAACATGCGTCAGCGCATTGTCAATGCATGTGCGAACATTACGGAAGGCGAACTACTCGCTGTTGAGAAGAATGTCGTTACACGTATTGCAAAATGCATTGATGTTGACGGACATCATTTTGAGCATTTATTGCATTAATGTGGTGTTTACAGATAATCACGCTGTAACAGCATGCATTCTCAGAAATGATAAGTTCACAAAGGTACATGTATCACATTGGAACAACCGAAATACAATGTTCAAACGTACCTACGTTCTGTATTTTAATTTAAAAAACCTACCTGTTACCAACTGTTCGTCGAAACTTGTGAGCCTTATGTTTGTGAGTATTACAGCCAATCTGTCACAAAGAGAAAAAAGTGGTCCAACTAAAACATTCATATTTCTTTACGTACTACACGACTATGTAATAAAAAATGAGGGGTTCCTATATAAAAACGCAGTTGATATCCGTTTGACCTATGGCAGCACCATCTAGTGGACCAACCATAGCGCCATCTGGTTTCCCCCTTCAAGCTAGACAAGTTTCGTTCTTTGTAGTTTTTTCGTTTGACGCTTATTTCTTGAGGTATTTGGCCCCGGTACGATCAAAGGACCACCCTGTATAAACGATTTCGGAGACAATCCAAGCTCGCCTCTAAGACTGATTCCAGGTGATGCTGTCTTTCACCGTCTAGTAAACCAACTGCAGAATGATTTAGAGCAGACATCTTGAGAGGCACCCACGTGCCTTGCTCATACTGTGGCATCAAGCAGTCAGGCCTGCAAGATGAGTGGTCTGCCAAGCGAGTGGATTGATTCTTATTTATCGAGTAACATGAACTCTCGTACTCACAATTAAGTCACTAATCAACCTCCAGTATGAATAATACGCAACGGAAACACGCATCTGACTATCAGTAATTTACAGAACTCTGACTGTACACTACGCACTGGCAATACCACATTTTCTTTTTGTCTTTTATTTAACGGCTTTTGTCAACACGTGGCCACCGCACTGAATATGAATGGCGCACGCATTATAAATTCGGGACATTATGACAACATACAATTCCAAGGAAAAGTTCACCAGTCTTATTCTTTTCACTATCTTATTTATTCCGATAAATTCTCTAACCTAAAGACACAAATTCTATAACCTACAACAATAACACATGAGAAATTCCGCCCAGTGGGCATGGCTTTACAATGGTGAATCTCTATATTATGGTCTCGTATTTATTTTTAACGTTACAGTGCACTTTCTGGATAGGATGGTGGATCTTTTATTATACCTCACACTTCGACTCTCACAATCATCATCACTAAACTTTCCTCCAGACCGAGCGGTACCGAAGGAACAAGCATAACCCACTAATCTACCTCGCTACTCTCCCATGCAAACCACACATACCCAAATTACATGACATACACCACATTACAACATGAAATACTACACAGAGAATAGTCACAACATTATCACTTTCAGCTTTCCCACTTCAATTAATATTTATCCCAGTTTCACACGACACTGCCCCACTTCATAATTCTACTTTCCTACTATGAACTCTGGAGATATATGCACGTCTTCCTGTGCAATGCAAGCCAAGTGGCGTTGCTGGATAGACGGCCGACTCACCTTGCTTCTCTCTCAGAGTTTGAATCTAGCGTTCTAATTTCAAGTCCTGCACACGCCATTTCTTAAATATTTCAACTTATGATACACACGCTATTTCTTAAATATTTCAACTTATTGTACACACGCTAGTAATTCAGCTTAACTTAAGCACACGGAAGTATTTCAACTTATTGCTACACGTGGTTTCATTGTGACCGTTGGTCACTTCCAAAGATTACTACAATCCCTTTAATATTACCTGCCTGACATTTAATTCTCCCCCAAAAAGTTCCTGAAATAGAGAAATTATTATTTCAAACTACTCTTAAATATTCCACATGCATACCATGTCTCCACTCTTTCATCATTACGGAGCACAACTAAAACAGGTCTTAACAGCACAAGATCCAGCTGCAGAGTGCTGAAACATGGCCGTTCTCTAGGTCCTCTCCCATCTCTGTCGAGGTGGGGGAAGCACCTTGCTATCGTATTGGTCAGCCACATTTCAGGCGCTCAAAGCTCTGGTAAATTTCATCTCTTTGGTCCCACCAAAGGTGGCCAAAGGATCGACTCACAGATGATCATATATTCACATTCACTGTCTGCGGTTAGCAGATGACCATACATTCATTCATTTCACAGATCTCACCAAACTGGATGTAGGGATTTACTTTGTGGGAGTGGACATGTGATCAATTAAATAAATAAATTGTCATTCTTTCCCACACTGGTATCCGGCTTCGCTGTATTAATTGAAATTGAGTTATTTTACAAAAAAAAATGTGTTCTTCTGACAAAAATAATGAAGTATGTTGTACCTATTTTCAATGTCGGGCGGTACTGTACCCTTTCAATCTGTATGGCACGAAATGTGTCAATCGACTGTAAACTAAAAAAGGTTAGGCCATTCTCATGAATTATAGAATAATAGAAGCAATACGTCAAATTTCGGTTAGACGCTACAAACCTACATAGGGAGAAATGACTATCGTAATAAAATAAAAGAAATCAAAGACTGCATGACAGGATCTGAGTGTTCGTTTCTCCCACGTACTATTCGACAGTGATATCATCTGAAAGTAGTTCAATGAACCCTCTGCCAAGCCCTTAAGTGTGTATTGCAGAGTAATACTGTAGATGTTGATGTTCAGGATAGGCAATGTACCCTCATACTTCGAGAGAAATGTAATAATTCCAGTTACAAAGAAGAAGGCTTATAGATTTGAAAATCATCGAAATATCTGATTAATAACCCATGGTTTCAAAATACTATCACGAATTACTAGAATAGTGAAGAATTGGTATGAGCCGACTTCGGGGAAGATCATTTTGTGTTCCAGAGAAATGTAGAAACACTCGAGTCCGTACTGACCCTATGACTTTTCTTAGAAGTAGTTTTATAGCATTAGAAGACTTTTGAGAGTGTTGATGGCAAAATGTTCTTTGACATTTAGAAGATATAAGAGATAAAACACAGGGAGCGAAAGCTTTTCTTAAGTTACGCAGAAACCAAACTGAAGTTACATTCCTCAAAGGAAGCAGCAGGTGAGGAGGAAGGAAAACAGAGATTTAGCCTGTCCCCAATGTTATCTAATTAGTAGATCTTGCAAGCTGGGAAGGAAACCAAGGAGAAACTTGGAAAAGGTATTAAAGTCCAGGAACAAGAAATTAAAACCTTTAAGTTTGCCACTGACATTGTATTTTTCTCAGAAAAGACGAGTTCCGGGAGCAGCAGTTGAACTGAAAGGGTAGAGTCTTCGGAAGAGATTCTAGGGTGAATGTCAACAAAGGTAATAGAAGAGCAATCCAGTGTAGTCCAATTATTTTATACGATGCTGAAGAAATTACGAGATCGAGCTGAAAGGTAATCCTCCAAATGTTTAATGTGAGAACGCTTAAAGCTTTTTAAATAAAACGAACGTTATTAACATTATACACCTTTATTCTTCATGTCTTCGTATCTGTAGCCCTCTGTCGCTAGCGGGCTCCAAATTGTAGCGTGTAACACGGCCGGTGCGTCAAAAACGGTGTGCTGTGATTGAATTTCGAATTCTAAGAGTTGGTCCACAAATAGAGCACCCTCTCCTTTAGCATAAAAACGCCAGCCCACACATGAGCGCTGCAACGTCTGCAGCAATCCGACGCCTTGATTTCACTATCATCGATCGTCCTCCATACAAAGAAGGCATCAACAAGCTAGTTGCTTGCTGGGAAAATGTGTTCGTCGCCCGGGTGACTATGTTGAGATATAGGTATGCAAACATATAGAATAAAGATGTAGAGTGTTAACAACGTTTGTTTTATTTAAAATGATTTAAGAGTTTTCGCACAAAAACTTCGGAAGCATTACTCTTCAGCACTCCCTCGTAGATAAGAAAATGAGAGCTGTAAATAAGAGATAATTGTCATTGGGGTATCAAAAATGTGACCTTGGCTGAAGTAAAGAGGATTAAAAAATGGAGACTTGCAGTAACAAGGAAAGTATTTCTGGACAAGAGAAATCTTTTGACGTGATACACAAATTTAAACGTTAGAAATTACTTTCTGAAGGTATGTCTCTGGAGTATAGCTTCGTAAGGAAATGAAACGCAGACGATAAACAGTTCGGACAAGAATAGAACAGCAGCTTTTGAAATGTTAGTCGAAATGGGAATAAAAGAAGTTACTGATACAACTTGACTAAAGAAGGGCCTGGTTGATAGGAAACGTCCTAAGACATCAAGGAATGATCAGTTTGGCAATAGAAGAAAGTGTTGTGATGTAAAAATTGTGGAAGGGAGCAAAGACTTGAACGCAGTATGCAGGTTCAAATGAATGTCTCTTGCAGTAGTCATGCAAAGATGAAGACGCTTGCACAGGATAGACTAGCGGGGAGAGCTTCATCAAGCTAGACTTTAGACTAAAAACCACGGTAATAACAACGCAGAAGGGAACTGTAAACCGGTTGACTCTTGAAGGGAAGCAAAATTTAGGAACTTTAACAGAGTAAGCCACTTTGTGATGCACAACGCCTTTATTTTTTTGTGATTCTGTCAATGAAGTTGAATGACTATCTCTGTGACACTTTCGCTCTTACTAAGCGAAACTGTGACGCAACGTGGTGCTCTTCTTTGGGTCTTCTCCATTCCTTAAGTCGATTTTATCTGGTAAGAGCCCTAGACTGGAGAGCAGAACTCAGTTGTCTATCGAACGAAGGATTCATATGCTAGCTTATTTGTAATAGGAATACACTTCCTTAGGATTGTTCTAATGTATATAAGTCTGGGATCTGCCTTTCCTGCGATTAATAGTGTGTGATGGTTCCACTTCAGTTCGTCCCGCTCGCACAAATAGTCCTGTTACTGGTTGTAGTGACTTCTCCCAATGAGTCACAGTCGGTCACCTTCCTTTCTTACTATTACTTCTATGTGGTCGCCCCACTTTAAATAGCTTCGTACGTATATTTCCAAACATTTAATGAATGTGACCGCTTCTAGTGTATGTTCAGCAGTCGTGTAACCATACAAGACGTCTTTCCACCTACTTATGTACAACCAGTTTCAGTTGTTTATGTTAAGAGGCATACACGAGTCCCTGTAGTGTGCTATACAGTGTTTTGGAAGAATCAGTATTGGACAAACTTTTATTCACGTTTGAACAGAGAGACGTGTCATGCGAATAACGTTAATTAGAAGTAGGAAGTAAATATGTAGACGTTTAAAACAAATTCTAGTGGAGAAATGATTCATTGGGGTGTTACAGGCGTATGAATAATTTGTCATTTAGTAGATTTTCAGCGAGGTGGCAGTGGTTTACGTTGGAAAAATTTCCGCGGAATGTGCTTATACAGCAGGTGGAGGTTTTGAGTCCTAGCCTAAGCAAACAGTTCGCAGCTCAGAGCGAGTAAACACAATGAGAAGGGAGTAGTTGTTCCCAGGATTTTACAAGAGCTGAGAGTAGGGTAGTTAAAAACAGCTCTGGACTTACGATCGTGGAAATATGGTCATGGGGAGGATACAGATGACAGATTTCCATCTCACGTAACTGCAGAGATTGTCACCTCTGTGATCTGTATCAGCCTAGGTCAGCTGAATGTCTAACGTGGAGAACCATGTCCTGCGAGAACCGGCATGCAATTTCCTGTCTCACCATCCAGAATTTGATTACCTGTAATTTCTGTAAATCGCTTAAGGCAAATATCGGTATAGTTGCTTTGTAAATATATCGCCTAAATCCCTTCTCAGATCTCCTCAGTCAGAGCTCGAGCTCAGTTCCTAATACCCTCTTCGTCCACTGGACGTTAAACCTCCGTCTTCCTCCCTTTAATTTTTTCCTTGACAAAATGCCGACTGGAAGTCGCTAGACGGATGTATTTCTCACTATATTTGAGAATGGATGCTTAAGACTGGAATTTCTCATGTATTAAGATTGTTCACGAGAGTTCTTTCGGAGAAATCCTGAATTCGTGTGTCTCCGATACGACACAAGTGTCTCACTTAAATCCACGGGATAAAAGTAATGGTTTTGTGTGGTTATGGTGAGGTGAACGAAATCAGATTTAGAGACAGTCGATCTGGGCGAGGTGGAATGAGTAAGTATATCAGTGGATTACGTATTTCTGCACTCAATCACAAATCAGTTCGTCCTTAATTTTCATTTAAGACTAGCGATAACCCGACTTGTGTTACGGCACTCAAAGAAAGAAAGAAAATTTTTCTGTTTATATTCTGTTTAGTGAAGTGCTTTGGAACATACGGTATTTTTTCCTTTCTGCGAGAAGGCCACATTCAGCCGTCCGTGTTAGTAGCAAAGATTTGGCAAATTTACTTCACACTCATATAGCAATTCTGCCAGCACTTTGATAATAGTTATTCCAAATGCGAGACACCTCAAGAGCTGTTTGATAGATATGATTGAAACACATGGCAATTTTGCATCCTCTCTCGTACGTTTTCCATTTAAAACCGTAGCTTCGATGATACTTTTAATCATATTTTGCAGTGAAGGCCAGGTACCGTTACAAAGTGTGCTGGATCTCTTCCGGAAAAAAGAATGATACGCACGCCGGTTTTCTGAGTTAAAACACGTAGCGGCAAGTTTGGCAAATGTAAATTGTTAATGAAATTCGAAATAAAATGTTATTAAATGCAAGCTCTCCACTGGAAAAGGTAAGAAAACAGATGGAGCATTAACAGTTGTTGCTAAAATTTCCGTATGTGACGTCTCTTCCCCGTCTTCGTGACTCTTCATCGTAGTTTCAATTATAAGTTAGGAAAAAATTGCAGCTCACCATTTCTCACGAAAAATAGTGTTCCAGCTTTCGATCAGACTTTGGAAATTTGCTGCCCTCGCTGAAAGTGCCAATACGTGTTGTAAGGGAAAAAAAATGGTTCAAATGGCTCTGAGCAATATGGGACTTAACATCTATGGTCATCAGTCCCCTACAACTTAGAACTACTTAAACCTAACTAACCTAAGAACATCACACACATCCATGCCCGAGGCAGGATTCGAACCAGCGACCGTAGCGTCATGCGGTTCCAGAATGAAACGCCTAGAACCGCACGGCGACACCGACCGGCTGTTGTAAGCACATCACAGACATGTTAAGATAATAATATCTGAAGAGAAGTTGGCGAACTGATGGAATACGGTGAAGCAAAGCTGTCTGGTCTCATTCTCATCACTGCATCAGCATTTTTGTTTTGTTTTAATATATATGAAATTTTGTAAAAATGCTGCTGTGTTAAGAAAAAGAAATCTATTTATGATATTTGTGTGAATTAACGACATTACCACTCAAAGCTGTAAACTGAATGAATGTTATTCCCTGTCATCTATTCGGAAAAAGAGAGTAAATAGGTGCTTGAGCAACTGTTTGAAGAACTTTACAAATGAAAACTAAATGTGATTTCATACAAAGATACAGGAAACTCAAGCAGCTGCAAAAATAAGAAATATCATTTATTTCACGTGTATAAGAAAAGCAAAAATTACTAGAACTTAATAGCAAAGAGGAATAAGATTTCTGAGGTGATCAGTCCTCCTTTAAGAACGCGTATCCGACGAAACACTTCGCAATAGAGGATTAACTCACTGCTATCTTAGCCCATAAATACCTTCATCTTCAGCAGTGGTAAGTTGTAAGCAATTTAAAACTATGTTGTACTACCAGATTACTTAAAGTATTCTGTTTGGACGTTAGCGAAACAAGAATAAAACACGGGACCTTTGCCTTTCGCGGGCAGGTGCTCTACCATCAGAGCTAGTTTTGCAAGGTTCGCAGGAGAGCTTCTGTAAAGTTTGGAAGGTAGGAGACGAGATACTGGCAGAAGTAAAGCTGTGAGTACCGGCCGTGAGTCGTGCTTAGGTAGCTCAGATGGTAGAGCACTTGCCCGCGAAAGGCAAAGGTCCCGAGTTCAAGTCTCGGTCGGGCACACAGTTTTAATCTGCCAGGAAGTTTCGTATCAGCGCACACTCCGCTGCAGAGTGAAAATCTCATTCAAGAATAAAACACTTCCGTAGACATTCCACGTTATTGCAGCGTCAAAAAGGTGATGCCTGCCATCTACGTAGAATGCTCATAGAGAGCAATAGGTAAAACCATTATTTCCACAGACTGGATTGCAGAGTGCGAATCGCATTATATTAGATTTTAACTGCCGGAGAATTCGCAATTAAGTACAAAAGTTGGCGCTTTTCGTTGAAAACAGTCACCCCTGGATCATAATCGGAACTGAGAGTTTGGTGAACCATGAAGTAGAAGGTGGAGAAATTTTCAATAATACTTGTACCATACATCGAAAAGACATATTGGGCCTCTCCAGGAAAAGAGTCTATAGGGACAAGCAAAAGCATTAGTCGTAGTAAGGTTCAAAATGAATCCGATTGAGTACCAATAGGGACAAGAGAAACCTGGGTCAGTGGAACAGGATTAACATCGGGAGCGTCCACCGTTCATCGGGTGAACACACATCGGTGGCGTTCAAAGATGGCCTAAACTTGATACCACGGGACTAGCCCGAAGATACGGTGGTAGTAGGTAATTACTTTAAACAACCTCATATCGATTCAGTAAGCTACGCCTATATTATCATTGGTAAGTTCAAACAGGCTTACGGAGTTATACTGAAAACTCTGACAACTATCCCCAGCAACTAGTCTGACAACCCATGTGCGAAAGCAATAGTGTAGACCTACTAGTTACAGACAGATCCGATTTTGTCGAGAGTTTCACCAATGAAAGAGGGATTAGCGACTATGATGTTATAATAGAGATAATGCCCACAAAAGCCGAAAACGTCATCTAGAAAGCTGAGAGGAATTTGTGTTTGATCGAACTGATAAATAGTCAAATTTAGCTTATTTAGAAATTTTTAAAATTTAAATCTGGTAAACGTGAAAAAATCGTTGTTCAGTTCTACCGTCCATTGAATGTTGCAGAAACAGAGACTACAATACACTTGATACAGGACAAATTGCAGGGATGTTGATAGAGAAAGGTAATATAACTAGTGCATCTCTAAGAAAGGAAATGCCTGAAGCTTACAATAATTTTCAGTCAGATCCTGGCCAATGATTTATCAGAAAATCCTTCGAAGTTCTGAAAAGTTCCAAACTCTCCATTGTTCCTCTCATCGTGGATCTGCTTGGTGACGAACTGAAGACAGTAGCCATAAAGGAGAAATTCAGAGTCCGCATTTGGAAAACATTCATGCCGAGGTTTCTTATATATCAACTTTTCACCGCCGTATATGTTCAAAGATGAGAGATAACGACATTAGCAACACTGACATCACAGAAAATTGAAAACTAGTGAAAGCAGACAAGGTAGCAGGCTCCGACGCGATCCCAGTTATATTTTCTCTGAATACGCCACGGCTTCACATAGTTTTACAGTTCATATTTATCAAGAACTGACTCTGCAGCGAATAGCCCCTTATGACTGGAAAAGAGCACAAGTCACTCCTGTTTACAGTAGAGTAATACATTGGATGGAAATAAATAAATAAACTAGTCTCGCCAACGTACATCCATTGCAGGATCCTAGAGCATATTCTAAGCTTAAACATTTTGATTTGCCTAAGGGAATATTACTTTTTCTCAGAGAATCAGTAGGGATTCAGAGAAAAACACTCGTGTGCGTCTCAGCTTGCCCTTTTCATACACGACAGCCCTGCATAACAATAGAAGCATATGAACAGGTAGATTTCGTCTTATTAGATTTCCGTGAGGCGTTGGACATTGCACCATATCGTCGACACCTGACCAAGATACAATCGTACGGAGTATCTTCGCAAATATATGATTGGTCAGGGAAATATTTCAAAAAATGGTTCAAATGGCTCTTAGCACTGTGGGACTTAACTTCTGAGGTCATCAGTCCCCTAGAACTTATAACTACTTAAACCTAACTAACCTAAGGACATCACACAGTCGGCCAGTTTGGCCGTGCGGTTTAGGCGCTTCAGTCTAGAACCGCGTGACCGCTACGGTCGCAGGTTCGAATCCTGCCTCGGGCATGGATGTGCGTGATGTCCTTAGGTTAGTTAGGTTTAAGTAGTTCAAAGTTCTAGGGGACTAATGACCACAGATGTTAAGTCCCATAGTGCTCAGAGCCATTTGAACCATTTTTTTTGACATCACACACACCCATGCCCGAGGCAGGATTCGAACCTGCGACCGTAGCGGTCGCGCGGTTCCAGACTGTAGCGCCTAGAACCGTTCGGCCACCTCAGGTGATGGGAAATATTTGACTAATAGAAACCAGTACTGGACGGCAAATATTCCACAAAAAAGAAAGCAGCATCGGATGTGCACACAGGAAGCGGAATAGGACCACAGATTTTCCAATGTACAGTCTTAGACATAAAATCTGGCCGCCGGCCGGCCGCCACAGAGACTAAGTCCGAGTCGTTCACTTAAGGTAGCCAATAAAACTGGCCGCCCCTGACAACTTTTAGTCCGGCCATCTGCACAATCTGGCAACACCGTAAGATGCGGAAGTGTTAGGAGGAAGTGTTGTCTACTTCCGATTTGTGCTCGCACAGTGTGAGCCCGTGGTCTAGCGCTAATAGTCGCGCATTCTAAACTGATAGTCGCCTGTTCGCGTCCACCTATATGTATATAAATTTCTTTTTTTACTACATTTCGGCCCTCGTATAAAGTTATGAGTGTGATTGAACATCGAAGATAATTCGCTTGACATTCTACCCACCAGCAATAACAAGTATTCCAGAAACAATTCCGCAGGACAGCTCGTGGCTGCGTCGCGATCATAACAGCTTACGCTCGAGCGTTTCCTCGCGCTGCAGCGGCTAGCCGGCTACCGGCCACCGGCCAGACGCCACCCGCCGCCTGAAATCCGGCGCCGCCCATGTGAACGCCGCGCGACGCTGTCGGTATATGTTTTAACTGTCATTTTCGAATTTGAAGTTCTAGTTATCATCTTGCAGTTAAGCATTGCATTTTGCATACTTGAAAATCATGAACTACGGTTAAGCTTTGTAAAATTGAGTCGCAAGTGGAAGAAGGTGTAACATCTGCAACACAACGTTTACTTTTGGCATAACAGAGGGGTGAATGCAGAGGAGGCAACTAGATAGATTTGAACTGTGTGTGGAGCGAGTGCTTTTGGGCAAAATTCCCCAGGAAAAGATATTCTTGTTTCAACAAAGATCGTTCTGGCATGAATGATTTTCCACATTAAGGAAGTCTCGACTACTGATACATGTGATAGATTACCATTTCACCATCATGCGACATTTGCAATCAACAGGCAAAGTTCAGAAGTCTGGCGTAGGAGTACTGCATGCTCTAATTCGAAACAACAAAAATCATGGAGTGACTATTATTGAACGTCATCTGGTCGCTCATTGAGCATGCAGTACTGTTGTTGGTGACGTGTTATAATGCCTTTATCGGTAACTTCCTAAGAAGAAATGAAAGGCTGAGCCCCACCAAAAGACGTAAACTCGAGCAAAGAGTAGTGTGAACATAATATTTTACATCTGATAGCTCCAAAAGTGTGTTTTGGGCTACGAATTCTGCCCAACGGGGTGTGTGCAACACAGCTGGAATTTGTTGCCAACAACTAAGACACCTTTTGGTGGCAGTGTAAGGAAATCGAGCAACAAAACTACATCACCTGTGCTACTGCATGATGACGCACTCTGTTGATTTGAGAAACAAAACTGTCCAGGAGATTGATAGTAAAGTCGTCTCTCAGGCATTTGTATTGATAGGGAAATCCTCTCTCAAGCACATGTCCCTCTCGTCATATATTCGTAAAAATTTACCTTTCCCGCTCTTGATCGATCAACCGTCAAGGCAATTCATTTCTAGACGAAAATACTCTTAAAACTACACTGGTTTAATGACATCGTTAGAACTAGTGGGTTTCTACGGGCGTAGAATTTGTAAACAACATTAGCATTGTCAGATTGTTTTAGATATCGTGAAAGAAAATTGTGCTCCTGATTAATTTCTCTTTGGCGGTTACTGATGCGTTTAGTAAACTAATGGAAAATTTAATTAAAATATTCACTGTACTAATACAAATTAAATTCAGCTTACTACAGTAACAACACGACGGCAGTCTATCTTAATAAAACATTAAGTATCTATAAGACGATTGATCCTATTTTAACGCGAATTAGTAGGATATTACCGACTTTTGACATCGAAAAGATCTGTATTTACTTCATTTCGTGTATCATTCGACAGTATTATGAAAATGTGTCATTTCATAGATAAAATTATGTATTCACAACAACAAAAAATATGTAGGTAGAAAACAAAAGTGGCATTATGGATTTGGCAGTACCGTAAGGTTTTCGTTCTGACACCAACAAGGGGAGGCCGCCAATTGTGAAATTCAGATTCGATTCATACTGCGCATAATAAAAGCTCATGGCCAGAGGTGTAATGTGGCAAAGCACCAAGATGCACTTCTCAGCCGTTGTCGAGAAAATCGAGTTAATAGAAACCGTTGTGGTCATATACTCTCTACGATATATAAATTCCTACAGAGTCGTGGCGCAGCGGTAAGTGCTTGGGTTCGTGAGTCGAAGATAGCCGGATCGAATCTCGCGCCATGCAAATTTTTTTTGAGTATATATATATATATATATATATATATATATATATATATATATATATATATATATATATATTTGAATTACAAAAAACAAATACTAAAAAAAAATTGCATGGCGCGAGATTCGATCCGGCAACCTTCACATTACGAACCCGAGCGCTTACCGCTGCGCCACGACGCTGTAGGAAGTTACAAATCGTCGAGAGCATTTCACCTCAACGGTTTCTTTTAACTGTCGATTTTCTCGACAACGGCTGGGAAGTGCATCTTGGTGCTTTGCCACATTACACCTCTGGCTATGAGCTTTTATTATGCGCAATATGAATCGAATCTGAATTTCACAATTGGCGGCCTCCCCTTGTAAGGGTTCCTGAAAGTAGCAAGACCAATTTTGCTCGAGCGTTGTCTTACGATTCGCTTATAGAGTTTGTATCTGCCTGCTTGTAAGTCTGCTACAAATGAATTAAAAATCTGGCTTTCAGCGAGTCTCGAAAGGCGAACGAAAGCAGCTTGCACCTGGTAGCCAAGCATGCTACCTCAGAACTGGTTTTTTCCTAAAGTGGGAAGACATCCTTTTGAGGTTCAATTGTTGGCAAATGTCAGTCAGACATGTGCCGTTGGTCTAAACGTTTCGGTGTGTTGAATTTGTACCAACGATTTTTCTACAGGTTTTTTTCTGTCCCAAATAGAGAGTTGAAGTCTCCCATTAGAATTTTCACGTCATCTTGGTGAATTTTGCTCATAGTATTTTGAGTGTGTTCCAGAATTTTTCGACATTTTCGGTGTTTTTCTCATTTTCGATGTTGGTGGGGACATGTGCATTGATGAGTTTATATTTTTTACTGGGGCTCTTAATGGGCATAGTCATAAGTCGGTTGTTGATGGGCAGGCCGCGGTGGACGAGCGGTTCTAGGCCCTTCAGTCCGGAACCGCGCGACTGCTACGGTCGTAGGTTCGAATCCTTCATCGGGCATGGATGTGTGTGATGGCCTTAGGTTAGTTAGGTTTAAGTTTTAGGGGACTGATGACCTCCACTGTTAAGTCCCATAGTGCTCAGAGCCATTTGAACCATTTCATTGTTGATGGGTGTGATTTCTTTGACAGAGTTGATGATGATAGATCTGTGTTCGAGAAATTCAATGCCAAAGATTGGTACGCCTTTCGCTACCTTTTGTTGTATTTTGCTCTTGAAGATTCAATGGTTTCGGGAATGCAAGGATTCATTGTCAGTTAGTCGTGGTTCATGAAGAGCAAGGGTGAGAATTTTTTGTCGGTCGATTTCTTATGTGAGATTATTTAGTTTTCGTGTTTTGATCAATGTGTCGATGTTTAGTTTTCAAGTGCATGTTTTCTGCTAGTAGGGAAATTTACCCGAGATCTTCGATATTCTCTGCCGTGCTAACCTGGACTCCCCAGAATCCGAAAATCCGACTGCCGCCTGTCGACAGGCGGGTTGTGTACCACCTGGGGTAATGTTGACTTTGCTTGCATAGTTCATGTTTCTTTGTGTCTCATTGGTTTGGCCTGGGTGATTCCAGGACCGGACAGGACCATAGGGTGTTGAAGCCTTTGCAACCAAATATTTTCAGCTGAGCTCATTGAGCTGACAGACGGTGACCAGAGTAGCGGTGATTTTCACTCAGACGTGTCTGGATTTTGGGTTCAACGGATTGAGCAGCCGTTCAGGATTGTGTTAGTATTTGGTTCACCCCAAGTATTTGATTTCCTCGGTACCACCCATATGGGGGAGGGTTTCCCCTATCCGCCGCACTGGATTATTATTATTATCATTATTATTATTATTATTGTCATTATGTAATTCAGCAAATCCGATATGGTGTATCTTCGAACCACTGAAATAGATGTGTATTGTTCGATTCAGTATTTCCATCACATAAATACGGGTTATAATTACGTTACATTGCTGCTAGTAGACATATTTCTCACTTTATCTTAGACAGTTGCTACATGTTACTCCATCATAGGAATTTATGTGCGCAGCATTGTTGCAATACAGTCGTTCAAATTATACGATTTCTGTAGTTTCATTTCGATACCAGATCGTTCTAATCGGATTCAGTCAGTCAGTCTTAATGTGGATATTCGACTACGACCCTCATCATATGATAGGCTGGGTAAACCACATTCTTAATCGGACTGTTGAATCTAGATCACTTATCTATGACAGGGTCTGAATTCTTAAACACTGTGGAAAATAATAATCCAATGTGCTTATTACAAACACGTTATTTAAATATAAATATATGAACTAACGAGATAACAGTTTATTTACAGGAGTAGAGCCCCATCCATCATAGCAGAGCAGTGCGAGATTGGTTTCAGGGCCAAGAGAGGATAAAGCTGTTGCCGTTTGTTGCACGATCGCCGAACATCAGCCAGATAGAGAATATGTGGGTAGAAGTAACAAGGTCATTGCCATGTGGACCTACAAATGCAAGCGACCTTTGGACGAATATAGAAATCGTATGGTGGGAAGTAAACTATCACGCTACACTGTCGACAACTTAATGAAATCAATGCCCCTACGCCTGCGAGAAATCTTACGTAATGGCCGTTGGTCGGTTGGTTACTAAAAGTATAGTCCACAAAACCCATGTGGACAATTTTCTGATAATCGGTCAAGCTTTGCTTTGTCGCAGCTCTTTAGCATAAAAGTCCATTTACTTTCAGTCTCCTCCTTACAATTCTTGCAATGCAAGGTAATTGAAAAATCTCATCCACTCGACGCCAACTGAGGAATTGACTGGTGCATGTGTTGTTCAACACACAGTAGTTGTCACCCTCACTGGAATCAATGACTGTTTGTGCGTGTGTGTGTGTGTGTGTGTGTTTTCATGTTCACGCACAATCTGAATCAATACTACTAACATTAGAGAGACAACCAACAATAAATATTGCATCAAATATGACTGTAAAGTATTTTAATGCGATGAAACTGAATTTTTACCCAACCCACGTCCTGCGTATTACGTTAAGTAAAATGTATTAACTCCATAGTATCGTTAGCAGAGACAGTGCGCTCTTGTTGTCGAGGGTCGCGACAAGTGCAGCGATTAGCAGTGCCCAATGCCGCCGCGCTTTGTTTATGCTGGCTGAGCGTGGACACTGCAGCAGACGCTTCGCCATAAACACAAGGAAATCACCTTGGCTCTGACAGCAGTGGGCGGATATCACTGCCTGCGTGTTCTTATAGTAACCAACGTGAGACTCTACTCACAGGTGCCATGGAGCAATTGCAACGGGTATCATGTCATTAGTCATCAGAATATCAACCAGTGATGAAATGTCCACTCTATTTGAATCCCACGAAAACAGGAACCTTATCAGAAAGGAATGTGAGATGGTATTAAAATTTCTCCAACATACAAAAATTAACTGCAGGGTTTTCAAGTATGCAGTAGCAGCACACAAGGAAATATTATGTCTTGGAAGCGTATATTTCATTTCCTCTCCTCATATTAACGCCCTTGTTTTAGTATGAAGTGAGAAAATAAACACGAAAAACTAAAGTTCCTGAGAAGTATTTAAGTCATTATCTCTTCTCATATCACGTTTGTTTTAGTATGAAGTAAAAAAATAAATAGTTTAGGGTTCTGAAGCATAGTATGACATCATATTCTTATCGTAGGCGCTATCGTAAACGCAAAAACAGGGAGCTGTCCATCCTTTTGTCCAACAGGCTGTTTCCTTTCATGCCTTACTCTCGCTAGGAGATTCTTATTTAAGGACTTGTGGGCATCAAGTTCTTCAGCAGAATAAGCCTTATCTTATTGTGCTAATTACGGTACGGAAAAAAATGCAACAAAGACGAGTTCCCCTGAAGCAGTGAGGATATTTGCACATGTCTGTATTCAGCAATGACTGCCAGCTGCCACAACACTTCACAGAAGCCATGCGGCAGGCAACACAACTGTGCGTGCGCTTCAGACTTCATTCAGTAAGCCGTCAGGAGATGGATGGAAACGTCAAATTAACGTCGCTTTCCGAGTCGTACTCAATCCAGAATGAGGTGTTATTAAGGCTCTGAGCACTATGGGACTTAACAGCTATGGTCATCAGTCCCCTAGAACTTAGAACTACTTAAACCTAACTAACCTAAGGACATCACACAACACCCAGCCATCACGAGGCAGAGAAAATCCCTGACCCCGCCGGGAATCGAACCCGGGAACCCGGGCGTGGGAAGCGAGAACGCTACCGCACGACCACGAGATGCGGGCAGGTATTATTAAGGTAGTTGAGCGTTCTAGCAATTACACTTTCATAATTCCGATATGAGTATCCCGACAGCCAAAAGAACCCGTTAGTGTGAAACCATCGGGAACTGCATTAATAGCAAACTGCAAGAACTTGAGGCAATACGTCGACTTTTTTCTTCGCTGGGTGACCTATTACTGTTATTTAGGATTCTCTGTGTCCTAGTCGTAATGCAAATGGAACTTCAGAGGCGCTTTCCGCTATTCTTGACAAACATCGGCAACTTGTAATCACTGCGAGTTACAACTGCGTGATGATAGTGGTTCAGGTTGTCAGTAGTTGTGGTGGTGTTATGCTGTCAAACTGCTTACAGTAACGTTAATGTTGGCGCACATAATTTAGCGCTGACTACCTACTTAAGTAAAGATAGTGTTGTAGCGTCGTCGCTTCTCTTTATTTATCCTCAGCTTGAGTAATACAATTTTACGAACATACTACACCAATCCACCCCCATGAACCATGGACCTTGCCGTTGGTGGGGAGGCTTGAGTGCCTCAGCGATACAGATGGCCGTACCGTAGGTGCAACCACAACGGAGGGGTATCTGTTGAGAGGCCAGACAAACGTGTGGTTCCTGAAGAGGGGCAGCAGCCTTTTCAGTAGTTGCAGGGGCAACAGTCTGGATGATTGACTGATCTGGCCTTGTAACATTAACCAAAACAGCTTTGCTGTGCTGGTACTGCGAACGGCTGAAAGCAAGGGGAAACTACAGCCGTAATTTTTCCCGAGGACATGCAGCTTTACTGTATGATTAAATGATGATGACGTCCTCTTGGGTAAAATATTCCGGAGGTAAAATAGTCCCCCATTCGGATCTCCGGGCGGGGACTACTCAAGAGGACGTCGTTATCAGGAGAAAGAAAACTGGCGTTCTACGGATCGGAGCGTGGAATGTCAGATCCCTTAATCGGGCAGGTAGGTTAGAAAATTTAAAAAGGGAAATGGATAGGTTAAAGTTAGATATAGTGGGAATTAGTGAAGTTCGGTGGCAGGAGGAACAAGACTTTTGGTCAGGTGATTACAGGGTTATAAATACAAAATCAAATAGGGGTAATGCAGGAGTAGGTTTAATAATGAATAAAAAAATAGGAGTGCGGGTAAGCTACTACACACAGCATAGTGAACGCATTATTGTGGCCAAGATAGACACAAAGCCCATGCCTACTACAGTAGTACAAGTTTATATGCCAACTAGCTCTGCAGATGATGAAGAAATTGATGAAATGTATGACGAGATAAAAGAAATTATTCAGGTAGTGAAGGGAGACGAAAATTTAATAGTCATGGGTGACTGGAATTCGTCAGTAGGAAAAGGCAGAGAAGGAAACATAGTAGGTGAATATGGATTGGGGGGAAGAAACGAAAGAGGAAGCCGCCTTGTAGAATTTTGCACAGAGCATAACTTAATCATAGCTAACACTTGGTTCAAGAATCATAAAAGAAGGTTGTATACCTGGAAGAATCCTGGAGATACTAAAAGGTATCAGATAGATTATATAATGGTAAGACAGAGACTTAGGAACCAGGTTTTAAATTGTAAGACATTTCCAGGGGCAGATGTGGATTCTGACCACAATCTATTGGTTATGACCTGTAGATTGAAACTGAAGAAACTGCAAAAAGGTGAGAATTTAAGGAGATGGGACCTGGATAAACTGAAAGAACCAGAGGTTGTAGAGAGTTTGAGGGAGAGCATAAGGGAACAATTGACAGGAATGGGGGAAAGAAATACAGTAGAAGAAGAATGGGTAGCTCTGAGGGATGCAGTAGTGAAGGCAGCAGACGATCAAGTAGGTAAAAAGACGAGGGCTAATAGAAATCCTTGGGTAACAGAAGAAATATTGAATTTAATTGATGAAAGGAGAAAATATAAAAATGCAGTAAATGAAGCAGGCAAAAAGGAATACAAACGTCTCAAAAATGAGATCGACAGGAAGTGCAAAACGGCTAAGCAGGGATGGCTAGAGGACAAATGTAAGGATGTAGAGGCTTGTCTCACTAGGGGTAAGATAGATACTGCCTACAGGAAAATTAAAGAGACCTTTGGAGAGAAGAGAACCACATGTATGAATATCAAGAGCTCAGATGGCAACCCAGTTCTAAGCAAAGAAGGGAAAGCAGAAAGGTGGAAGGAGTATATAGAGGGTTTATACAAGGGCGATGTACTTGAGGACAATATTATGGAAATGGAAGAGGATGTAGATGAAGACGAAATGGGAGATAAGATACTGCGTGAAGAATTTGACAGAGCACTGAAAGACCTGAGTCGAAACAAAGCCCCGGGAATAGACAACATCCCATTAGAACTACTGATGGCCTTGGGAGAGCCAGTCATGACAAAACTCTACCATCTGGTGAGCAATATGTATGAGACAGGCGAAATACCCTCAGACTTCAAGAAGAATATAATAATTCCAATCCCAAAGAAAGCAGGTGTTGACAGATGTGAAAATTACCGAACTATCAGTTTAATAAGTCACAGCTGCAAAATACTAACACGAATTCTTTACAGACGAATGGAAAAACTGGTAGAAGCGGACCTCGGGGAAGATCAGTTTGGATTCCGTAGAAATGTTGGAACACGTGAGGCAATACTAACCTTACGGCTTATCTTAGAAGAAAGATTAAGAAAAGGCAAACCTACGTTTCTAGCATTTGTAGACTTAGAGAAAGCTTTTGACAATGTTGACTGGAATACTCTCTTTCAAATTCTGAAGGTGGCAGGGGTAAAATACAGGGAGCGAAAGGCTATTTACAATTTGTACAGAAACCAGATGGCAGTTATAAGAGTAGAGGGGCATGAAAGGGAAGCAGTGGTTGGGAAAGGAGTGAGACAGGGTTGTAGCCTGTCCCCGATGTTATTCAATCTGTATATTGAGCAAGCAGTAAAGGAAACAAAAGAAAAATTCGGAGTAGGTATTAAAATTCATGGAGAAGAAGTAAAAACTTTGAGGTTCGCCGATGACATTGTAATTCTATCAGAGACAGCAAGGGACTTGGAAGAGCAGTTGAACGGAATGGACAGTGTCTTGAAAGGAGGATATAAGATGAACATCAACAAAAGCAAAACTAGGATAATGGAATGTAGTCAAATTAAATCGGGTGATGCTGAGGGAATTAGATTAGGAAATGAGACACTTAAAGTAGTAAAGGAATTTTGCTATTTAGGGAGTAAAATAACTGATGATGGTCGAAGTAGAGAGGATATAAAATGTAGACTGGCAATGGCAAGGAAATCGTTTCTGAAGAAGAGAAATTTGTTAACATCGAGTATAGATTTAAGTGTCAGGAAGTCGTTTCTGAAAATATTTGTATGGAGTGTAGCCATGTATGGAAGTGAAACATGGACGATAACTAGTTTGGACAAGAAGAGAATAGAAGCTTTCGAAATGTGGTGCTACAGAAGAATGCTGAAGATAAGGTGGGTAGATCACGTAACTAATGAGGAGGTATTGAATAGGATTGGGGAGAAGAGAAGTTTGTGGCACAACTTGACTAGAAGAAGGGATCGGTTGGTAGGACATGTTTTGAGGCATCAAGGGATCACAAATTTAGCATTGGAGGGCAGCGTGGAGGGTAAAAATCGTAGAGGGAGACCAAGAGATGAATACACTAAGCAGATTCAGAAGGATGTAGGTTGCAGTAGGTACTGGGAGATGAAGAAGCTTGCGCAGGATAGAGTAGCATGGAGAGCTGCATCAAACCAGTCTCAGGACTGAAGACCACAACAACAACAACAACACTACACCATTCGCGAGCTGCTAATGATACAGTATGACTACAGAGGTCATCGTGCGGGTATTACATTAATTCTGCAATGAATTGCTTAGTAAATATTACCCTCAGCTATGCAGCTGGAATGACTCATTACACAGGTACTCTGTGTTGCATTTGGTTAAGTGACCAGTTCGCTGCAGTCCTGCTTCTACTGTTCGTAAATACCACTATATAGTTTAAAAATGGTTGAAATGGCTCTGAGCACTATGGGACTTAACTTCTGAGGTTATCAGTCCGCTAGAACTTAGAACTACTTAAACCTAACTAACCTAAGGACATCAGACACACCCATGCCCGAGACAGGATTCGAACCTGCGACCGTAGTGGTCACGCGGTTCCAGACTGTAGCGCCTAGAAACACTCGGCTACCCCGGCCGGCATACTTGTATGCTGACCATCCGTTATTTGACTAAATATGAACTACAATCTGATTCGCATATATATGACATGGGTTATCGCCGGCACAAAGTAATGACTAAGGGTTGGATGCCGTTGAAGTCCCGTTACATTGATGGCAAGACAAATGTTCGCAAATCTCCTGTGCTGCCTCAAAAAGCAATTGCATCTTAAGTATCGAAGGACCGACGTCCACACTGTCACAGCGCGTTGAAATACAGCAACGATGGCAGATGAAAATTTGTGACCGACTGGGCTTCGAACCTGGACCTCCTAGTAACTAGACAGACGTGCTGATCACTGCACTATTATTAATTTTTTTTATAGTTTGAGAAGACTTTCAGCACCAGGTAGGCGGAGGCAAAGAAGGCAGGTGTCGCAGATCCGAGGCCTCGCCACAATGCTTGCCCTATACCTGTCACTGAGCAGCTGCATTAATCCCATGTATTCCATGTTTGCGCCCATATATTCCTTTAAATTGAGGTAGTACGTAAGGTAAAATAAATTACAGTTGCCGCCTCCAATGGCGTGCGTTCCTTGTAGAACATAACTATCACAGTGAAAAGGGTGACGGAAAAACACGTAACAAACGTGTCATTCAGCAATATATTCACAATTTAGGTTATTATGCACTGGATGCATATGAGGTCTGTAAGGAAGCCATATAATTTTCAACAAATAAAAGAAATTTCGGAGCCGGATGGGTTTTGCCAAATTAGAACAGTTCTGTTCTTAGAACCAACGTAAAAGAATATTCCAGAAATAAAAAAAGTGAAAGAATAGTATTCTGCTTCTAATAAAAAAACTGTCCCCCTTTTTGTAGCCCACATAAAGCAATAGATAAAAAAATTTGATACCATTCCTTATATTTGCTATTCTTCTTCAGCTCAAAGTGTTCTTCTTCGACATAAAACATGTACTCTTCTAACAAGGGAACCTCCCCATCGCACCCCCCTCAGATTTAGTTATAAGTTGGCACAGTGGATAGGCGTTGATAAACTGAACACAGATCAATTTAGAAAACAGGAAGAAGTTGTGTGGAACTGTGAAAAAATAAGCAAAATATACAAACTGAGTAGTCCATGGGACACATAAGCAACATAATGGACATACGGGCTTTGGAGCGCAGTGGTCTCGTGGTAGCGTGAGCAGTTGCAGAACGATGAGTCCTTGGTTCAAGCCTTCCCTCGACTGAACGTTTTACTTTCTTTATTTTTGCATAGTTATTATCTGTCCGTTCGTTCATTGACATCTCTGTTCACTGTAATAAGTTTAATGTCTGTGTTTTGCGACCACATCGCAAAACCGTGCGATTAGTAGATGAAAGGACGTGCATCTCCAATGGGAACAGAAAATATTTGATCGCAAGGTCATAGGTCAACCGATTTCTCCACAAGAAAACACATCTGATGTATTCTATACGACACTGGTGACAGCATCTGCGTCACATGACAGGAATATGTTGTCGACCCACCTAACTTGTACACTTGGCGAATGGGTAAAAAGATTCTTCTACCTTGCCCGATTTAGGTTTTCTTGTGGATGTGATAATCACTCCCAAAAAAGTGATGAAAACATAAGAGTTTGTCACACAAACTGAAAATAAAAAATTAAACTTTTCACTCGATATAAGGTTTGATCCAAGGACCTTTCGTTCCGCAGCCGCTCACGTTACCACGAGACCACGGAGCTCCTGTGTTCCCAGCTTACTCAATGTTGCCTATCTTCCTTGAACTACTCAGTTTGTATATTTTGTTTATTTTTTCACAGTTCCACACAAGTTCTTCCAGTTTTCGCAATTGATCTGTGTTCAGTTTTTCAAGGCCTATCCACTGTGCCAACTTATAACTAAATCTGAGGGCGGTGCGATGGGGAGGTTCTCTTGTAAGTTCTAAGTTTTGGTTGCTACGACGTAAAACCCAAACGATCCCAGATACCACGAATAACTGCTATTCGTAACATTTCTAGTCGGGTTGTAAAGCTTCCGTTACCGGTATATGACATTCTGCGGTTCTGCTGATTGTGCTAATTTCTTCCTAGTCCAGTTCCAAATTCTGATTCTATTTTTGCATAAGAAGATGTGCGCTACAGTTTCTTCCAGCCGACATTTGTGGCAGTATGGAGATAGTCTAATTTGCTTTTCGATAATCGTTCCGCTGTGGGTATGGTTTCGTTTACAACGTCGCACCATACCGCACTGACTCTAGTTGGCAGAATTTTATTGTTGATATTTTTCCTGACGTTCCTCCAGATTGTTGTAGGTTATTATACCGGAATTGGTTTTGTGAAGACGATGTCTGGTAATATAATAATCATAGACGGTTCCAGTGCTGGTTTGTGCTGATGGAAGTCTTATACAGCTCCAATCGCCATAGTACTTTCGGACGTAATCTAGGCTGGCATGCTACATTAACAGGAGCGTTCCTATCCCCAGGATCTAACGAGAGGAACATAAGTTTCGTGATGCCTGTCTTAGTGGGATGTATTAGTTTAAAAGCACGTCTTCAATTCCAAGTCCTCCGGTTTGCCTCTGCAATGTCGCCGTGTGGAAGGATACTTTGAAGATATTTTGTTTCCACACATACCAAGAGGCTACAGCTAATAATTTATGTGCAGTGACCTGCGGTATCGGTAAGACTGCTGCGACATGATATATTTTGCTAAGTATGTATGTATTTATAAACTGAACTTTCTGCAGTCGGTCTAACGATCGCATGTCGTTGTCCTTCAACAAGGTTCCGATGACATTAAGTTTGCGCTTCCAATTGTTCGTAACCATGCGCTTGGGATTCGCCCTTAACCACAATCCGAGTTCGAGTCTCCACTCGCTCGCGGATACATTGTATTCCCGCGATGGTTCGGACGATGACGGGCGTCTAGCACTGAAAATTTTCGATTACCCGTCGAGACCCAAATAATCATACAGGATGTTTCAGGAGGAATAGTAAATAATGTAGGAGGTGGTAGTATAGCCAAATTGCAGAAAAAAGCCATATAACATGTGTCCAATTTTTATTGCGTACATATAGCTGGGTTCAACGCATTTTCGTTTCGTATGTTGGTCCTTACGGCACCCTGTTGTCTACACTTCCTTGAAAATGAGCTTCCAGCGTTATTGGAAGAGTTTCATTTGGCTACAAGGATGCGTATGTTCCTTCAACATGGCGGGGCTCCTGCACATTCTAGTCGTCAGGTGACACAGTATCCAAACCTAACATTTCCCGGAAGATGGATCAGCAGATACGGGCACTTTTCTTGGCCTTCAAGGTCCCCGGACCTTTTCTCTTTGGATTTTTGCTTGCGGGGATGGTTAAAGGCGAAGTCTACAAAGAAAAAGTAAACTCAAGAGCCGATTTCATCGTTCGGATGATGAATAGTGCAGCCCTCATAAAAGAACGCAAAGACGACCTCAGAAGAGCTACGCGTGGTGTTATCAAGAGAACTCAAATGTGCATTGAAGTTGGTGTGGGAATTTTTGAAATTCATCTTTGAACGTCCTCATTTGCCTTTGCTTTGAGTTTGTTAGGGTTACGTACTAACAACTGTATCTCAGTACTCAATAAGAAAATGGTTCAAATGGCTCTGAGCACTATGGGACTCAACTGCTGTGGTCATTAGTCCCCTAGAACTTAGAACTACTTAAACGTTTACGCATCATTGTAAGAAGCAGTGCCTCAGTGGCTATTCACTCAAACCAAGTGAATGCGCTAGACAGAACAGTGTGCTATTTATAGCATCAGTCCTGGCGCACGCAGCGGATGTGGACTCTTATCAGTTTACGCAATCGCACCGGAAGTGAGTTTTCCAGCAACACGCTCCTAGTAATACTAGGTAGCGTGTTGCTCCAACGCAATTGAATTGCGCGCTAAAAACACAACAACAAGCCAAGGACAGCACACACATCCATGCCCGAGGCAGGATTCGAACCTGCGACCGTAGCAGTCGCACGGTTCCGGAATGCGCGCCTAGAACCGGGAGACCACCGCGGCCGGCTTACTCAATAAACAGTGGACGCATTTATATGGAATTTTTTATGCAATTCGTCTGCACTACCACCTGCTAAAATATCTACTGTTCCTCCTGAAACACCCTGTATATGGTGTCTGTTCTTTCGGACATGTCCGAAAGAAAATGCTTCATGGCATTCTGCAACGTCCTTCGATCTAGTTGCAGGGGCTGATAGATATTTCAGAGCTTCTTGGCTGCCTGAATAAAAGTAGATGTTACGATTTTTGTAGGGTCTACTCTAATTCTGCTCCGTGCACATGCTGATAGAAGATACCGTGTAGTACTGTGGCCATCAGCCCTAAAGAGATTCTAGGCAGTACACCAGACCTGGTACTTTCATCTGTTTTCGACCTGTCAGTAAACCACTATATTATGTCTCCTGCACTGTGTTGTGGTTCGTTCTTCCACTGATCCCTGCTTCCAACTATTACATGGCAAGATTTATTGAAACAGCTATAAGCTATTGTATACTTAGTCGGCATTTCCCCAGCCATAGCAATACTGATTTGGGATTCCGTATATTCTAACTATATCCAGTTATTTCCAATTTTTAGCCTTTACGCCCCTGCCGCTGCCTCCATTTTAAGCCACAGGTGTATTGGAGGCACGTCTAGCGTAATATCCATTTTAAGAGGGCTGCTAATCCCATCTGTTTGTGAAAGCACGGCAGTCTGTAGTTTGCCAGACTCCCTGGCAGCCACCTTCTGTTCAACTATGTTCTTATTGTAGGTCAACAAATTATCATTGGTCTTTTTGCAGGGAAGTATATCCAGTACGTACTGGGTTTAGACCCCAGTTTGCCCTACAGCAGCTTCTAGTGCTTATACGATTATCTTTCGCAGTGGAACATATTCTTTATGTGAGGTTTCATAATAGTTTTCCATCCAGGGCTACCGCTAGATGCACTACAAGTCTCTCTACAGATTCATGGAGAAACATAATTTCTCAGTATGTGTGCTGGACATGCTTCTCCATAAATAATACTACACCAATTTTCGTGGGGCTCGTCTTTAAATACTTTTCCATAATCTTCAGTGCACATAGGTTTAACAGTACTAGCACATTTTCTGAGTCTTACTGTGAATAAATCGTCTGATTATTCTTTTCAAGAGTAGTCTCTCGCATTCAGCTCATCTATGAGTTCATTCACCACTAGCTTCTGAATCTCTAACCACTTACTCGAAGATCGTATTACTAGAACCCCCTCGACCTACAGGAAGATACAGAGAGCATCCAGAAAGGGTAGTGCTTTTTCCACCTTCCCAACAAGTTGGTGAAGTGTTACTTCACATGATTTGCTTCGCAAGTATTATGAAAATGTGGCAGTTCACAGATAAAATTACGTATTCACAACAACAAAAAATATGTCGGCAGAAAACAAGAGTGGCATTATGAGTTTGGCAGTACCGTAAGGTTTTTGCTTTGACACTAAGGTTTACTAAAAGTAGCAAGGCGAATTTTGCTAGAGCGTTGTCTTACGATTCCCACACTGAATTTGTATCTGTCTACTTGTAGTTCTGCTACAAAAGAACTAAAAAATCTGGTTTTCAGTGAGTCTTGAAAGGCGAACAAAGGCAGCGTGTACCTGACAGGCAAGCACTTTACCAAGGAGCTAGCGAACAGGTGCGGGCCTTTGCTGTACTTACTGGCTCAGTAGCCGCTATGGCAGATAAATCGCAACATAAGATACGAGACCCCCCCATGAACCATGGACCTTGCCGTTGGTGGGGAGGCTTGCGTGCCTCAGCGATACAGATAGCCGTACCGTAGGTGCAACCACAACGGAGGGGTATCTGTTGAGAGGCCAGACAAACGTGTGGTTCCTGAAGAGGGGCAGCAGCCTTTTCAGTAGTTGCAAGGGCAACAGTCTGGATGATTGACTGATCTGGCCTTGTAACAATAACCAAAACGGCCTTGCTGTGCTGGTACTGCGAACGGCTGAAAGCAAGGGGAAACTACAGCCGTTATTTTTCCCGAGGGCATGCAGCTTTACTGTATGATTACATGATGATGGCGTCCTCTTGGGTAAAATATTCCGGAGGTAAAATAGTCCCCCATTCGGATCTCCGGGCGGGGACTACTCAAGAGGATGTCGTTATCAGGAGAAAGAAAACTGGTGTTCTACGGATCGGAGCGTGGAATGTCAGATCCCTTAATCGGGCAGGTAGGTTAGAAAATTTAAAAAGGGAAATGGATAGGTTGAAGTTAGATATAGTGGGAATTAGTGAAGTTCGGTGGCAGGAGGAACAAGACTTCTGGTCAGGTGACTACAGGGTTATAAACACAAAATCAAATAGGGGGAATGCAGGAGTAGGTTTAATAATGAATAGGACAATAGGAATGCGGGTAAGCTACTACAAACAGCATAGTGAACGCATTATTGTGGCCAAGATAGATACGAAGCCCACACCTACTACAGTAGTACAAGTTTATATGCCAACTAGCTCTGCAGATGACGAAGAAATTGAAGAAATATATGATGAAATAAAAGAAATTATTCAGATTGTGAAGGGAGACGAAAATTTAATAGTCATGGGTGACTGGAATTCAAGTGTAGGAAAAGGGAGAGAAGGAAACATAGTAGGTGAATATGGATTGGGGGACAGAAATGAAAGAGGAAGCCGCCTGGTAGAATTTTGCACAGAGCACAACATAATCATAACTAACACTTGGTTTAAGAATCATGAAAGAAGGTTGTATACATGGAAGAACCCTGGAGATACTAAAAGGTATCAGATAGATTATATAATGGTAAGACAGAGATTTAGGAACCAGGTTTTAAATTGTAAGACATTTCCAGGGGCAGATGTGGACTCTGACCACAATCTATTGGTTATGACCTGTAGATTAAAACTGAAGAAACTGCAAAAAGGTGGGAATTTAAGGAGATGGGACCTGGATAAACTAAAAGAACCAGAGGTTGTACAGAGATTCAGGGAGAGCATAAGGGAGCAATTGACAGGAATGGGGGAAATAAATACAGTAGAAGAAGAATGGGTAGCTTTGAGGGATGAAGTAGTGAAGGCAGCAGAGGATCAAGTAGGTAAAAAGACGAGGGCTAGTAGAAATCCTTGGGTAACAGAAGAAATAGTGAATTTAATTGATGAAAGGAGAAAATATAAAAATGCAGTAAGTGAAACAGGCAAAAAGGAATACAAACGTCTCAAAAATGAGATCGACCGGAAGTGCAAAATGGCTAAGCAGGGATGGCTAGAGGACAAATGTAAGGATGTAGAGGCCTATCTCACTAGGGGTAAGATAGATACCGCCTACAGGAAAATTAAAGAGACCTTTGGAGATAAGAGAACGACATGTATGAATATCAAGAGCTCAGATGGAAACCCAGTGCTAAGCAAAGAAGGGAAAGCAGAAAGGTGGAAGGAGTATATAGAGGGTCTATACAAGGGCGATGTACTTGAGGACAATATTATGGAAATGGAAGAGGATGTAGATGAAGATGAAATGGGAGATACGATACTGCGTGAAGAGTTTGACAGAGCACTGAAAGACCTGAGTCGAAACAAGGCCCCCGGAGTAGACAACATTCCATTGGAACTACTGACGGCCGTGGGAGAGCCAGTCCTGACAAAACTCTACCATCTGGTGAGCAAGATGTATGAAACAGGCGAAATACCCTCAGACTTCAAGAAGAATATAATAATTCCCATCCCAAAGAAAGCAGGTGTTGACAGATGTGAAAATTACCGAACTATCAGCTTAATAAGTCACAGCTGCAAAATACTAACACGAATTCTTTACAGACGAATGGAAAAACTAGTAGAAGCCAACCTCGGGGAAGATCAGTTTGGATTCCGTAGAAACACTGGAACACGTGAGGCAATACTGACTTACGACTTATCTTAGAAGAAAGATTAAGGAAAGGCAAACCTACGTTTCTAGCATTTGTAGACTTAGAGAAAGCTTTTGACAATGTTGACTGGAATACCCTCTTTCAAATTCTAAAGGTGGCAGGGGTAAAATACAGGGAGCGAAAGGCTATTTACAATTTGTACAGAAACCAGATGGCAGTTATAAGAGTCGAGGGACATGAAAGGGAAGCAGTGGTTGGGAAGGGAGTAAGACAGGGTTGTAGCCTCTCCCCGATGTTGTTCAATCTGTATATTGAGCAAGCAGTAAAGGAAACAAAAGAAAAATTCGGAGTAGGTATTAAAATTCATGGAGAAGAAATAAAAACTTTGAGGTTCGCCGATGACATTGTAATTCTGTCAGAGACAGCAAAGGACTTGGAAGAGCAGTTGAATGGAATGGACAGTGTCTTGAAAGGAGGATATAAGATGAACATCAACAAAAGCAAAACAAGGATAATGGAATGTAGTCTAATTAAGTCGGGTGATGCTGAGGGAATTAGATTAGGAAATGAGGCACTTAAAGTAGTAAAGGAGTTTTGCTATTTGGGGAGCAAAATAACTGATGATGGTCGAAGTAGAGAGGATATAAAATGTAGACTGGCAATGGCAAGGAAAGCGTTTCTGAAGAAGAGAAATTTGTTAACATCCAGTATTGATTTAAGTGTCAGGAAGTCATTTCTGAAAGTATTCGTATGGAGTGTAGCCATGTATGGAAGTGAAACATGGACGATAAATAGTTTAGACAAGAAGAGAATAGAAGCTTTCGAAATGTGGTGCTACAGAAGAATGCTGAAGATTAGATGGGTAGATCATGTAACTAATGAGGAAGTATTGAATAGGATTGGGGAGAAGAGAAGTTTGTGGCACAACTTGACCAGAAGAAGGGATCGGTTGGTAGGGCATGTTCTGAGGCATCAAGGGATCACCAATTTAGTATTGGAGGGCAGCGTGGAGGGTAAAAATCGTAGAGGGAGACCACGAGATGAATACACTAAGCAGATTCAGAAGGATGTAGGTTGCAGTAGGTACTGGGAGATGAAAAAGCTTGCACAGGATAGAGTAGCATGGAGAGCTGCATCAAACCAGTCTCAGGACTGAAGACCACAACAACAACAAGATACGAGAGTAGTTGTATTTCCCGTGTGGAACCACTTTCGTTGACTCAAAAGCATTAACTGATCTCCTTATGTCACATCTCAAGAGAAAATCACTCACAGTATTCAATTGAAATGACACGATAATATCAAGTGATTTTAGCAGGATAGTTCTATGCCATCAAAGAAGTAACTCGTCGGTCACAGAGTTGCCAAACATATTCTGCGCTGTTGCCAAGTATCAGTTATACTGCCAGGAAGGATACCAGCTGATGTGTTCTGTGAGTGACCTCGGAAGTGACTGTAGCTTCGTCTCAAAGTTGCGGGTGGCTAGGGCCGCAAGACCCTCATTATATGTCAATGAGTCTTATTCACATTCTGTAACTAGGTTTTGGAGCTAGAATGCAATTACTTGTAATACATCGATGTACGGAATGCAAACTAAATGTCATAAATTAATACTGCGACAATTATTTGTGTTTTACTGTCTTCATCGGACAGAAACCTTGAAAGTGTATTCACCAGACGCGATTCACAATTTTGGAGCTTCTCCAGTGGTTGAGTTGGCAATGTCTCTTTGCTGTACAATATTGTTATTGAGATCACTGTCATTGGCATATCCCCCAGAAGACAGGCATGGCCTTTTTTACTGTTGTCAGCTTTCCTGACGGATATTCTGCCTTTGCTCGAAACGTGAAGACTTAAGGTGAATTCGATAATTCCATATGGCGAAAATTTGATGTTTCTATTCTTCCAGTTCTAACATTCAAGTAACAGTTACAATTAGCGGCAGAAAAGCGCCTGTGAACTAACAGTTGATAATGCAATCATAAATAGTGGAATCTGACAAATTCCATCTGTCATCTGATAATTGTGAAAAACTACTTTTTCCATCTTCACAGCACCGCAATATGAACTCAAGGGTTACATAGGATACCTATACTTAATATCGTTGTGCTCGTTTTCAATGACAAAGGGAAGGAGCAAAACCATCTGACTTGAAACATACTTATCCAGCGGGATTTGAATCTTTGGCTACAGTTGCAGTAGCACGTCCAGTGAGGTATCAAGAATGTGAGCAATCACTCATTGCTATAGTATAGGCTAGGGCAGAAAGAAGCAGGTTTCCGACAAAGTAAACGATGAGGGGCACTGTCGCTGTCATGTTTTAAACAGGAATTGTTCAGAAAATTACAACTATATCTAGTGAAATGAGTAGGCTGATGCAGCTCCAGTCCGGCACTATCACTGAATTGCCGAACATTTTCCGAATAGCACTTAAGATAAAAATGTGTGTGTGTATGTGTGTGTGTGTCTGTTCTTTCGGACATTTCCGAAAGAACAGACACTACGAATCGAAATAGACAGCCTTGTTAAACAATTAAAGATTGAAAGACAGATGTCCAGGCTGTCATGGGCATTAAAATAGAACAACGGCGTCAGATGAAAATTAGTCTCTGACCAGGTTCGAACCCGGATTTGTAGTGTCTTTTCTTTCGGACATGTCCGACATGTCCGAAAGAACAGACAACACACATATATCCATATACAGGGTGTTTCAGGAGGAACAATAGATATTTTAGCAGGTGGTAATACAGACGAATTGCATAAAAAATTCCAAATAAGTACGTCCACTTTTTATTGAGTACAGAGATACAGCTGTTAGTACGTAACCCTAACAAACTCAAAGCAAAGGCAAATGAGGACGTTCAGAATTGATTTTCAAAACTTCCCCCATCAACTTCAATGCACATTTGAGTTCTCTTGATAACACCACGTGTAGTTCATCTGAGGTCGTCTTTGCGTTCTTTTATGAGGACTGCACTATTGATAATCCGAATGATCAAATCGGCTCTTGGGTTAACTTTTTCTTTGTAGACTTCGCATTTAACCATCCCCGCAGGCAAAAATCCAAAGCGATAAGACCCAGCGACCTTGAAGGCCAAGAAAAGTGCCCATATCTACTGATCCATCTTACAGGAAATACTAGGTTTGGATACTGTGTCACCTGACGACTAGAATGTGCAGGAGCCCCGCCATGTTGAAGGAACATACGCATCCTTGTAGCCAAATGAAACTCTTCCAATAACGCTGGAAGCTCATTTTCAAGGAAGTGTAGACAACAGGGTGCCGTAAGGACCAACATACGAAACGAAAATGCGTTGAACCCAGCTATATGTACGCAATAAAAATTGGACACATGTTATATGGCTTTTTTCTGCAATTTGGCTATACTACCACCTCCTACATTATTTACTATTCCTCCTGAAACATCCTGTATGATTATTTGGGTCTCGACGGGTAATCGAAAATTTTCAGTGCTAGACGCCCGTCATCGTCCGAACCATCGCGGGAATACAATGTATCCGCGAGCGAGTGGAGACTCGAACTCGGATTGTGGCTAAGGGCGAATCCCAAGCGCATGGTTACGAACAATTGGAAGCGCAAACTTAATGTCATCGGAACCTTGTTGAAGGACAACGACATGCGATCGTTAGACCGACTGCAGAAAGTTCAGTTTATAAATACATACATACTTAGCAAAATATATCATGTCGCAGCAGTCTTACCGATACCGCAGGTCACTTCACATAAATTATTAGCTGTAGCCTCTTGGTATGTGTGGAAACAAAATATCTTCAAAGCATCCTTCCACACGGCGACATTGCAGAGGCAAACCGGAGGACTTGGAATTGAAGACGTGCTTTTAAACTAATACATCCCACTAAGACAGGCATCACGAAACTTATGTTCCTCTCGTTAGATCCTGGGGATAGGAACGCTCCTGTTAATGTAGCATGCCAGCCTAGATTACGTCCGAAAGTACTATGGCGATTGGAGCTGTATAAGACTTCCATCAGCACAAACCAGCACTGGAACCGTCTATGATTATTATATTACCAGACATCGTCTTCACAAAACCAATTCCGGTATAATAACCTACAACAATCTGGAGGAACGTCAGGAAAAATATCAACAATAAAATTCTGCCAACTAGAGTCAGTGCGGTATGGTGCGACGTTGTAAACGAAACCATACCCACAGCGGAACGATTATCGAAAAGCAAATTAGACTATCTCCATACTGCCACAAATGTCGGCTGGAAGAAACTGTAGCGCACATCTTCTTATGCAAAAATAGAATCAGAATTTGGAACTGGACTAGGAAGAAATTAGCACAATCAGCAGAACCGCAGAATGTCATATACCGGTAACGGAAGCTTTACAACCCGACTAGAAATGTTACGAATAGCAGTTATTCGTGGTATCTGGGATCGTTTGGGTTTTACGTCGTAGCAACCAAAACTTAGAACTTACAAGGGAACCTCCCCATCGCACCGCCCTCAGATTTAGTTATAAGTTGGCACAGTGGATAGGCCTTGAAAAACTGAACACAGATCAATTGCGAAAACTGGAAGAACTTGTGTGGAACTGTGAAAAAATAAACAAAATATACAAACTGAGTAGTTCAAGGAAGATAGGCAACATTGAGTAAGCTGGGAACACAGGAGCTCCGTGGTCTCGTGGTAACGTGAGCGGCTGCGGAACGAAAGGTCCTTGGATCAAACCTTATATCGAGTGAAAAGTTTAATTTTTTATTTTCAGTTTGTGTGACAAACTCTTATGTTTTCATCACTTTTTTGGGAGTGATTATCACATCCACAAGAAAACCTAAATCGGGCAAGGTAGAAGAATCTTTTTACCCATTCGCCAAGTGTACAAGTTAGGTGGGTCGACAACATATTCCTGTCATGTGACGCAGATGCCGTCACCAGTGTCGTATAGAATACATCAGATGTGTTTTCTTGTGGAGAAATCGGTTGACCTATGACCTTGCGATCAAATATTTTCTGTTCCCATTGGAGATGCACGTCCTTTCGTCTACTAATCGCACGGTTTTGCGATGTGGTCGCAAAACACAGACATTAAACTTATTACAGTGAACAGAGATGTCAATGAACGAACGGACAGATAATAACTATGCAAAAATAAAGAAAGTAAAACGTTCAGTCGAGGGAAGGCTTGAACCAAGGACTCATCGTTCTGCAACTGCTCACGCTACCACGAGACCACTGCGCTCCAAAGCCCGTATGTCCATTATGTTGCTTATGTGTCCCATGGACTACTCAGTTTGTATATTTTGCTTATTTTTTCACAGTTCCACACAACTTCTTCCTGTTTTCTAAATTGATCTGTGTTCAGTTTATCAACGCCTATCCACTGTGCCAACTTATAACTAAATCTGAGGGGGGTGCGATGGGGAGGTTCCCTTGTTAGAAGAGTACATGTTTTATGTCGAAGAAGAACACTTTGAGCTGAAGAAGAATAGCAAATATAAGGAATGGTATCAAATTTTTTTTTCTATTGCTTTATGTGGGCTACAAAAAGGGGGACAGTTTTTTTATTAGAAGCAGAATACTATTCTTTCACTTTTTTTATTTCTGGAATATTCTTTTACGTTGGTTCTAAGAACAGAACTGTTCTAATTTGGCAAAACCCATCCGGCTCCGAAATTTCTTTTATTTGTTGAAAATTATATGGCTTCCTTACAGACCTCATATGCATCCAGTGCATAATAACCTAAATTGTGAATATATTGCTGAATGACACGTTTGTTACGTGTTTTTCCATCACCCTTTTCACTGTGATAGTTATGTTCTACAAGGAACGCACGCCATTGGAGGCGGCAACTGTAATTTATTTTACCTTACGTACTACCTCAATTTAAAGGAATATATGGGCGCAAACATGGAATACATGGGATTAATGCAGCTGCTCAGTGACAGGTATAGGGCAAGCATTGTGGCGAGGCCTCGGATCTGCGACACCTGCCTTCTTTGCCTCCGCCTACCTGGTGCTGAAAGTCTTCTCAAACTATAAAAAAAATTAATAATAGTGCAGTGATCAGCACGTCTGTCTAGTTACTAGGAGGTCCAGGTTCGAAGCCCAGTCGGTCACAAATTTTCATCTGCCATCGTTGCTGTATTTCAACGCGCTGTGACAGTGTGGACGTCGGTCCTTCGATACTTAAGATGCAATTGCTTTTTGAGGCAGCACAGGAGATTTGCGAACATTTGTCTTGCCATCAATGTAACGGGACTTCAACGGCATCCAACCCTTAGTCATTACTTTGTGCCGGCGATAACCCATGTCATATATATGCGAATCAGATTGTAGTTCATATTTAGTCAAATAACGGATGGTCAGCATACAAGTATGCCGGCCGGGGTAGCCGAGTGTTTCTAGGCGCTACAGTCTGGAACCGCGTGACCACTACGGTCGCAGGTTCGAATCCTGTCTCGGGCATGGGTGTGTCTGATGTCCTTAGGTTAGTTAGGTTTAAGTAGTTCTAAGTTCTAGCGGACTGATAACCTCAGAAGTTAAGTCCCATAGTGCTCAGAGCCATTTCAACCATTTTTAAACTATATAGTGGTATTTACGAACAGTAGAAGCAGGACTGCAGCGAACTGGTCACTTAACCAAATGCAACACAGAGTACCTGTGTAATGAGTCATTCCAGCTGCATAGCTGAGGGTAATATTTACTAAGCAATTCATTGCAGAATTAATGTAATACCCGCACGATGACCTCTGTAGTCATACTGTATCATTAGCAGCTCGCGAATGGTGTAGTGTTGTTGTTGTTGTTGTGGTCTTCAGTCCTGAGACTGGTTTGATGCAGCTCTCCATGCTACTCTATCCTGCGCAAGCTTCTTCATCTCCCAGTACCTACTGCAACCTACATCCTTCTGAATCTGCTTAGTGTATTCATCTCTTGGTCTCCCTCTACGATTTTTACCCTCCACGCTGCCCTCCAATGCTAAATTTGTGATCCCTTGATGCCTCAAAACATGTCCTACCAACCGATCCCTTCTTCTAGTCAAGTTGTGCCACAAACTTCTCTTCTCCCCAATCCTATTCAATACCTCCTCATTAGTTACGTGATCTACCCACCTTATCTTCAGCATTCTTCTGTAGCACCACATTTCGAAAGCTTCTATTCTCTTCTTGTCCAAACTAGTTATCGTCCATGTTTCACTTCCATACATGGCTACACTCCATACAAATATTTTCAGAAACGACTTCCTGACACTTAAATCTATACTCGATGTTAACAAATTTCTCTTCTTCAGAAACGATTTCCTTGCCATTGCCAGTCTACATTTTATATCCTCTCTACTTCGACCATCATCAGTTATTTTACTCCCTAAATAGCAAAATTCCTTTACTACTTTAAGTGTCTCATTTCCTAATCTAATTCCCTCAGCATCACCCGATTTAATTTGACTACATTCCATTATCCTAGTTTTGCTTTTGTTGATGTTCATCTTATATCCTCCTTTCAAGACACTGTCCATTCCGTTCAACTGCTCTTCCAAGTCCCTTGCTGTCTCTGATAGAATTACAATGTCATCGGCGAACCTCAAAGTTTTTACTTCTTCTCCATGAATTTTAATACCTACTCCGAATTTTTCTTTTGTTTCCTTTACTGCTTGCTCAATATACAGATTGAATAACATCGGGGACAGGCTACAACCCTGTCTCACTCCTTTCCCAACCACTGCTTCCCTTTCATGCCCCTCTACTCTTATAACTGCCATCTGGTTTCTGTACAAATTGTAAATAGCCTTTCGCTCCCTGTATTTTACCCCTGCCACCTTCAGAATTTGAAAGAGAGTATTCCAGTCAACATTGTCAAAAGCTTTCTCTAAGTCTACAAATGCTAGAAACGTAGGTTTGCCTTTTCTTAATCTTTCTTCTAAGATAAGCCGTAAGGTTAGTATTGCCTCACGTGTTCCAACATTTCTACGGAATCCAAACTGATCTTCCCCGAGGTCCGCTTCTACCAGTTTTTCCATTCGTCTGTAAAGAATTCGTGTTAGTATTTTGCAGCTGTGACTTATTAAACTGATAGTTCGGTAATTTTCACATCTGTCAACACCTGCTTTCTTTGGGATTGGAATTATTATATTCTTCTTGAAGTCTGAGGGTATTTCGCCTGTCTCATACATATTGCTCACCAGATGGTAGAGTTTTGTCATGACTGGCTCTCCCAAGGCCATCAGTAGTTCTAATGGGATGTTGTCTATTCCCGGGGCTTTGTTTCGACTCAGGTCTTTCAGTGCTCTGTCAAATTCTTCACGCAGTATCTTATCTCCCATTTCGTCTTCATCTACATCCTCTTCCATTTCCATAATATTGTCCTCAAGTACATCGCCCTTGTATAAACCCTCTATATACTCCTTCCACCTTTCTGCTTTCCCTTCTTTGCTTAGAACTGGGTTGCCATCTGAGCTCTTGATATTCATACATGTGGTTCTCTTCTCTCCAAAGGTCTCTTTAATTTTCCTGTAGGCAGTATCTATCTTACCCCTAGTGAGACAAGCCTCTACATCCTTACATTTGTCCTCTAGCCATCCCTGCTTAGCCGTTTTGCACTTCCTGTCGATCTCATTTTTGAGACGTTTGTATTCCTTTTTGCCTGCTTCATTTACTGCATTTTTATATTTTCTCCTTTCATCAATTAAATTCAATATTTCTTCTGTTACCCAAGGATTTCTATTAGCCCTCGTCTTTTTACCTACTTGATCGTCTGCTGCCTTCACTACTGCATCCCTCAGAGCTACCCATTCTTCTTCTACTGTATTTCTTTCCCCCATTCCTGTCAATTGTTCCCTTATGCTCTCCCTCAAACTCTCTACAACCTCTGGTTCTTTCAGTTTATCCAGGTCCCATCTCCTTAAATTCCCACCTTTTTGCAGTTTCTTCAGTTTCAATCTACAGGTCATAACCAATAGATTGTGGTCAGAATCCACATCTGCCCCTGGAAATGTCTTACAATTTAAAACCTGGTTCCTAAGTCTCTGTCTTACCATTATATAATCTATCTGATACCTTTTAGTATCTCCAGGATTCTTCCAGGTATACAACCTTCTTTTATGATTCTTGAACCAAGTGTTAGCTATGATTAAGTTATGCTCTGTGCAAAATTCTACAAGGCGGCTTCCTCTTTCGTTTCTTCCCCCCAATCCATATTCACCTACTATGTTTCCTTCTCTGCCTTTTCCTACTGACGAATTCCAGTCACCCATGACTATTAAATTTTCGTCTCCCTTCACTACCTGAATAATTTCTTTTATCTCGTCATACATTTCATCAATTTCTTCATCATCTGCAGAGCTAGTTGGCATATAAACTTGTACTACTGTAGTAGGCATGGGCTTTGTGTCTATCTTGGCCACAATAATGCGTTCACTATGCTGTGTGTAGTAGCTTACCCGCACTCCTATTTTTTTATTCATTATTAAACCTACTCCTGCATTACCCCTATTTGATTTTGTATTTATAACCCTGTAATCACCTGACCAAAAGTCTTGTTCCTCCTGCCACCGAACTTCACTAATTCCCACTATATCTAACTTTAACCTATCCATTTCCCTTTTTAAATTTTCTAACCTACCTGCCCGATTAAGGGATCTGACATTCCACGCTCCGATCCGTAGAACGCCAGTTTTCTTTCTCCTGATAACGACGTCCTCTTGAGTAGTCCCCGCCCGGAGATCCGAATGGGGGACTATTTTACCTCCGGAATATTTTACCCAAGAGGACGTCATCATCATTTAATCATCCAGTAAAGCTGCATGTCCTCGGGAAAAATTACGGCTGTAGTTTCCCCTTGCTTTCAGCCGTTCGCAGTACCAGCACAGCAAAGCTGTTTTGGTTAATGTTACAAGGCCAGATCAGTCAATCATCCAGACTGTTGCCCCTGCAACTACTGAAAAGGCTGCTGCCCCTCTTCAGGAACCACACGTTTGTCTGGCCTCTCAACAGATACCCCTCCGTTGTGGTTGCACCTACGGTACGGCCATCTGTATCGCTGAGGCACTCAAGCCTCCCCACCAACGGCAAGGTCCATGGTTCATGGGGGTGGATTGGTGTAGTATGTTCGTAAAATTGTATTACTCAAGCTGAGGATAAATAAAGAGAAGCGACGACGCTACAACACTATCTTTACTTAAGTAGGTAGTCAGCGCTAAATTATGTGCGCCAACATTAACGTTACTGTAAGCAGTTTGACAGCATAACACCACCACAACTACTGACAACCTGAACCACTATCATCACGCAGTTGTAACTCGCAGTGATTACAAGTTGCCGATGTTTGTCAAGAATAGCGGAAAGCGCCTCTGAAGTTCCATTTGCATTACGACTAGGACACAGAGAATCCTAAATAACAGTAATAGGTCACCCAGCGAAGAAAAAAGTCGACGTATTGCCTCAAGTTCTTGCAGTTTGCTATTAATGCAGTTCCCGATGGTTTCACACTAACGGGTTCTTTTGGCTGTCGGGATACTCATATCGGAATTATGAAAGTGTAATTGCTAGAACGCTCAACTACCTTAATAATACCTGCCCGCATCTCGTGGTCGTGCGGTAGCGTTCTCGCTTCCCACGCCCGGGTTCCCGGGTTCGATTCCCGGCGGGGTCAGGGATTTTCTCTGCCTCGTGATGGCTGGGTGTTGTGTGATGTCCTTAGGTTAGTTAGGTTTAAGTAGTTCTAAGTTCTAGGGGACTGATGACCATAGCTGTTAAGTCCCATAGTGCTCAGAGCCTTAATAACACCTCATTCTGGATTGAGTACGACTCGGAAAGCGACGTTAATTTGACGTTTCCATCCATCTCCTGACGGCTTACTGAATGAAGTCTGAAGCGCACGCACAGTTGTGTTGCCTGCCGCATGGCTTCTGTGAAGTGTTGTGGCAGCTGGCAGTCATTGCTGAATACAGACATGTGCAAATATCCTCACTGCTTCAGGGGAACTCGTCTTTGTTGCATTTTTTTCCGTACCGTAATTAGCACAATAAGATAAGGCTTATTCTGCTGAAGAACTTGATGCCCACAAGTCCTTAAATAAGAATCTCCTAGCGAGAGTAAGGCATGAAAGGAAACAGCCTGTTGGACAAAAGGATGGACAGCTCCCTGTTTTTGCGTTTACGATAGCGCCTACGATAAGAATATGATGTCATACTATGCTTCAGAACCCTAAACTATTTATTTTTTTACTTCATACTAAAACAAACGTGATATGAGAAGAGATAATGACTTAAATACTTCTCAGGAACTTTAGTTTTTCGTGTTTATTTTCTCACTTCATACTAAAACAAGGGCGTTAATATGAGGAGAGGAAATGAAATATACGCTTCCAAGACATAATATTTCCTTGTGTGCTGCTACTGCATACTTGAAAACCCTGCAGTTAATTTTTGTATGTTGGAGAAATTTTAATACCATCTCACATTCCTTTCTGATAAGGTTCCTGTTTTCGTGGGATTCAAATAGAGTGGACATTTCATCACTGGTTGATATTCTGATGACTAATGACATGATACCCGTTGCAATTGCTCCATGGCACCTGTGAGTAGAGTCTCACGTTGGTTACTATAAGAACACGCAGGCAGTGATATCCGCCCACTGCTGTCAGAGCCAAGGTGATTTCCTTGTGTTTATGGCGAAGCGTCTGCTGCAGTGTCCACGCTCAGCCAGCATAAACAAAGCGCGGCGGCATTGGGCACTGCTAATCGCTGCACTTGTCGCGACCCTCGACAACAAGAGCGCACTGTCTCTGCTAACGATACTATGGAGTTAATACATTTTACTTAACGTAATACGCAGGACGTGGGTTGGGTAAAAATTCAGTTTCATCGCATTAAAATACTTTACAGTCATATTTGATGCAATATTTATTGTTGGTTGTCTCTCTAATGTTAGTAGTATTGATTCAGATTGTGCGTGAACATGAAAACACACACACACACACACACACACGCACAAACAGTCATTGATTCCAGTGAGGGTGACAACTACTGTGTGTTGAACAACACATGCACCAGTCAATTCCTCAGTTGGCGTCGAGTGGATGAGATTTTTCAATTACCTTGCATTGCAAGAATTGTAAGGAGGAGACTGAAAGTAAATGGACTTTTATGCTAAAGAGCTGCGACAAAGCAAAGCTTGACCGATTATCAGAAAATTGTCCACATGGGTTTTGTGGACTATACTTTTAGTAACCAACCGACCAACGGCCATTACGTAAGATTTCTCGCAGGCGTAGGGGCATTGATTTCATTAAGTTGTCGACAGTGTAGCGTGATGGTTTACTTCCCACCATACGATTTCTATATTCGTCCAAAGGTCGCTTGCATTTGTAGGTCCACATGGCAATGACCTTGTTACTTCTACCCACATATTCTCTATCTGGCTGATGTTCGGCGATCGTGCAACAAACGGCAACAGCTTTATCCTCTCTTGGCCCTGAAACCAATCTCGCACTGCTCTGCTATGATGGATGGGGCTCTACTCCTGTAAATAAACTGTTATCTCGTTAGTTCATATATTTATATTTAAATAACGTGTTTGTAATAAGCACATTGGATTATTATTTTCCACAGTGTTTAAGAATTCAGACCCTGTCATAGATAAGTGATCTAGATTCAACAGTCCGATTAAGAATGTGGTTTACCCAGCCTATCATATGATGAGGGTCGTAGTCGAATATCCACATTAAGACTGACTGACTGAATCCGATTAGAACGATCTGGTATCGAAATGAAACTACAGAAATCGTATAATTTGAACGACTGTATTGCAACAATGCTGCGCACATAAATTCCTATGATGGAGTAACATGTAGCAACTGTCTAAGATAAAGTGAGAAATATTTCTACTAGCAGCAATGTAACGTAATTATAACCCGTATTTATGTGATGGAAATACTGAATCGAACAATGCACATCTATTTCAGTGGTTCGAAGATACACCATATCGGATTTGCTGAATTACATAATGACAATAATAATAATAATAATGATAATAATAATAATCCAGTGCGGCGGATAGGGGAAACCCTCCCCCATATGGGTGGTACCGAGGAAATCAAATACTTGGGGTGAACCAAATACTAACACAATCCTGAACGGCTGCTCAATCCGTTGAACCCAAAATCCAGACACGTCTGAGTGAAAATCACCGCTACTCTGGTCACCGTCTGTCAGCTCAATGAGCTCAGCTGAAAATATTTGGTTGCAAAGGCTTCAACACCCTATGGTCCTGTCCGGTCCTGGAATCACCCAGGCCAAACCAATGAGACACAAAGAAACATGAACTATGCAAGCAAAGTCAACATTACCCCAGGTGGTACACAACCCGCCTGTCGACAGGCGGCAGTCGGATTTTCGGATTCTGGGGAGTCCAGGTTAGCACGGCAGAGAATATCGAAGATCTCGGGTAAATTTCCCTACTAGCAGAAAACATGCACTTGAAAACTAAACATCGACACATTGATCAAAACACGAAAACTAAATAATCTCACATAAGAAATCGACCGACAAAAAATTCTCACCCTTGCTCTTCATGAACCACGACTAACTGACAATGAATCCTTGCATTACCGAAACCATTGAATCTTCAAGAGCAAAATACAACAAAAGGTAGCGAAAGGCGTACCAATCTTTGGCATTGAATTTCTCGAACACAGATCTATCATCATCAACTCTGTCAAAGAAATCACACCCATCAACAATGAAATGGTTCAAATGGCTCTGAGCACTATGGGACTTAACAGTGGAGGGCCTAGAACCGCTCGTCCACCGCGGCCTGCCCATCAACAACCGACTTATGACTATGCCCATTAAGAGCCCCAGTAAAAAATATAAACTCATCAATGCACATGTCCCCACCAACATCGAAAATGAGAAAAACACCGAAAATGTCGAAAAATTCTGGAACACACTCAAAATACTATGAGCAAAATTCACCAAGATGACGTGAAAACTCTAATGGGAGACTTCAACTCTCTATTTGGGACAGAAAAAAACCTGTAGAAAAATCGTTGGTACAAATTCAACACACCGAAACGTTTAGACCAACGGCACATGTCTGACTGACATTTGCCAATAATTGAACCTCAAAAGGATGTCTTCCCACTTTAGGAAAAAACCAGTTCTGAGGTAACATGCTTGGCTACCAGGTGCAAGCTGCTTTCGTTCGCCTTTCGAGACTCGCTGAAAGCCAGATTTTTAATTCATTTGTAGCAGAGCTACAAGCAGGCAGATACAAACTCTATAAGCGAATCGTAAGACAACGCTCGAGCAAAATTGGTCTTGCTACTTTCAGGAACCCTTACAAGGGGAGGCCGCCAATTGTGAAATTCAGATTCGATTCATATTGCGCATAATAAAAGCTCATAGCCAGAGGTGTAATGTGGCAAAGCACCAAGATGCACTTCCCAGCCGTTGTCGAGAAAATCGACAGTTAAAAGAAACCGTTGAGGTGAAATGCTCTCGACGATTTGTAACTTCCTACAGCGTCGTGGCGCAGCGGTAAGCGTTCGGGTTCGTAATGTGCAGTCGGCTCTCAGCCGTGGCAGCGTGCGGACGGCCCCGCGCGCTGGCCAGTGTTCCGCTGCAGGCGTTGTTTACTTCCGCGTCGTAGCTTTCAGGCTTGCGTCCGTCCACCGTGAACAACATGTCGAGCGCTTACCGCCGTGCGACCCTTAAAGTTTCCTTCCCAGCTGAACATGCGCGACCTCGTGCACATGAAGTTGAAACGTTCATACGTGAAGAAGTTCGTTTAGATCCTAACCACGTCATCGGAATCCATTTTTCGATCACGAGTAGTGTCGTTCATATTAAAATGACAAACACCGAGGTGTGTGAAGATGTTATTCGCCGCCATGCCAATGGACTTAAGTTCAAATACTCTGATGGTCACGTCGGAGCTGTAACACTTGAACTCGCAGAGTACGGTCAACGCACGATTAGTGTGTTTGAACTACCTTTTGAAGTGCCGAAGGACGAAGTTGTCTCTGCGTTACAACCATACGGTAACGTCATCGGTTACGTAGAGGAAAAATGGCAGACCTTCACGACCTACCATGTCCTTAATGGCGTGCGTCAGGTCAAAATTGAACTGAAAAAACATATTCCATCATACCTGACCATTGGCGGGGTGCGAGCCATTGTCATGTACGACGGCCAACCCCGAACATGTGCGGGATGTGGACAAGAAGGCCACGTCAGATCCGCCTGCATGCGACGCCGCCTGATCCAGACGCCGGTCGGCGAGGAAGCGTCCCCAGCGGTGATGACTCAGATCCCTGTCACATACGCCAAGGTTGCCCAGGAAGGTAGCATGTCTACACAGAGTCTTCCTGCTCCGTTGACGTCGTCTGATCAGGTAGATGCAACCGCTCCTGAGATTCCTTCTGAGGTGCCCCAGACGCCAGATCCTAACCTGCCGAATCATCGCAGCACTGTGACTGAAAATGCTACTGAGATGAACGTTGATCCGGGAGTGGTACCTACTTCTGCTTTCCTTCAGACTGGTCCGGAGTCAGACGAAAGCCATCCGCAATCGGACTCTGAACGACTTGTTCGAAAACAAGGGTCGACACGAAAGAGAAAGAAACGTAGCCGTACACCCCCTGATGAATCCATTCTACGGATGGATACCGGGGATGCAGACCCGAAGATGGACGACAAACCGATCTTTGATGACCGAAAGGCTGATGCGAAAGACCCGCCACAGGCGACCACTGGCAACGAACACCCCTCCTTACTGACGCCGTCGCCCCCACAGGTCGACGTTGAAGAGCGCCTATCCGATGAGACGAAAACTACGTCTCCTCTCCACGTGGATGACGTGCACAGCCGATGCCCTACCGCAGCATCAGTCTCCTGGGCGGACGACGTGGAGATCGAAGGGACTGGGGCGGACGCTGCTGATGATGGGGCACCCCCATCGGTTGCGCCCGCGCCCGCAAACTCTCCACAATAGCAGCCTCTTCAGCGGACCGGCAAGATCGACGACCTCTCGCTCCTGAAGAAGAAGCCCCGCCTGTGCCTGTGGGACTCCAACACCAGCATTATCGTGTCGCAACGATTAACCTGGCGACCATTCGTGCGCCCCACAAACTAGCGCTGCTCCGCGATATGATTTATGATGCGGACATAGATATTGCGCTTTTTCAGGAAGTGCATGTCGCCGATTTTTCACCACCACATGGCTTCACGGTGCATCTTTCTCCCGCTTCGGACACCGGTAGTGGTGTTGCCATCATCTTACGCGAAGGTCTTCCTGCCGAAGATGTCCTATACCTCCCCAACGGCAGAGGTATGGCCCTTACTCTCTTTGGTGTACGCATCATCAATATTTATGCGCCGTCGGGCTCCAGCTACCGTCGTGAACGCAATGCCTTCTTCGCGAATGAAGTCACACCCCTTTTTATGGGACCACACGATGACTGGATCATGGGTGGAGACTTCAACTGCACCCAGCGACCTCAGGATCAATTGCCGCGTCACTCACCATGCGCAGCTCTGGAAACAGTCGTCACGCGGCTACAATTTGTCGACACGTGGAGACATGTTCACGGTGATCTTTTGGGCTTTACGTACCACACTGCGCACTCCTCTAGCCGACTGGATCGCATCTACATCTCGCGATCCCTAATTCAACACACTCGACAGGCTGAAATCTGGCCTGTTGCTTTCTCAGACCATGAGGCTTACTTCTGTGATGTTGTTCTCACAAGACAGGCAGTATGGCACGGACGTGGTTTATGGAAACTGAACACGGCACTTCTTAATTCACCTGACTGCCGACTTCTAATAGAAGACACTTGGATCACATGTAATAGACGCCGACCCACGTATCCGTCTACCATATCCTGGTGGATCCAATGTGCAAAACCTGCTCTTCGAAAAACTTTAATCCGGTATGGCAAAGATGTTGTCGCCTGGAGGAAGAGCACTATGGACTTTTACTACAGGATCCTACGAGAATGCTCCACGATGCCAGCCTCCCCTGAGCGCCATACAAGGATGAACCAAGCTAAGGCCCAAATCTCCAATCTCATGCGACGGCATTTGGAAGGGGCGATAGTACGATCTCGTACTGCTGATCGCATGCCTCATGAACATCCGTCGATGTACCATATCATCCAAGAACGACAAAATCGACGCCGAAATTTGAGTCACGTCCTAACGGATCAAGAAGGGCGTCGCTACGTAACACAATCTGCCATAGGGAATGTGCTTCACGCGCACTACCGGCAGCTCTACGCCGCAGTTCCACATTCCCCAGAGTTGATCGAGGAAGTCTCACAGCTCAACTTCGGTGGTATCCCAGGAGATGCGGCGATTGCCTTGATGTCGGAGGTGACTGATGAGGAAGTCCGCGATGCGATCCGGGCAGGAACCATCAATCGCTCCCCGGGCCCCGACGGTCTTCCCCTCGAATTTTATCGCACCTTCCGTGATTTGTTAGAGTCCACCTTCACCTCCATCTGTCGGGAACTGATGTCTCCGGAAGTACCTGTGCCGGACGCTTTCCTGGAAGGAATTATTATTCCTGTACATAAACCGCACGGTGGCAACAATATCAGTGATTATCGGCCCCTCACCCTCCTTAACAGTGATATGAAAATCTTCACTCGCCTTTTGGCAGCACGACTTAAAAACGTTGCCCGCTATGTTGTGTCGCCAGACCAAGCATCTTTGGGAGGCGACAACAATATTCGCACGGCTTTATGCCGCTACAGGGATATGATCGCCGTTACCCAGGCACAACGCCTCTCTGGGGCACTTGCGTCTTTGGACTTTAGTCAAGCTTTTGATAGGGTTGACCATTCGTTCCTCAAGGCCGTTCTCCACCATATGGGTTTCCCGGTCGCCGTTATCACGGTAGTGATGCGCCTTCTGCGGGGTGCCTCATCCAGGATTATGTACAATGACAGACTCACTCCACCGATAATAATAGGTCGATCCGTACGTCAAGGTTGCCCTCTATCAGCAATTTTGTACGCCTTTTCCTTGGAATCCTTGCTATGTGGACTAAGACAACGTTTGGTAGGGTTGTCCATAGATCGCTACCGATTCTGTTGCACGGCCTATGCTGACGATGTCGTCATCTGTTTACGTAATGCCGACGAAGTTCGAGCTGTTTTGACGTGGGTAGCGACTTATGGTGAGGCGTCGGGTAGCTCTTTAAACGTACGTCAGTCACACGTTATGTTCATTGGCACGGGACTTCCCGTGGAGTGCGTTACACCTCTCACCACCGTTGATACCATTCGTTGTTTGGGAATAGATTTTTCTTCTGATCTCCGGCGTTCAGCCACCATCAACTGCCGACGCCTCCTTTTAATGATCAGAGCAGGTCTTATGGACCATCGCCTTCGATCCCTAGATATTCTCCAACGAGCTCGATGTGTCAATACATATATCGCATCCCGAGTTCCCCATGTAGCGCAAGTTCTACCTTTCCCGATTACTGTGGCACGTCGCATGTTGGCAGCGATGGCATCTTTCGTCAGCTCTGGGATGTTGTTCAAGGTTAACTATGCGACCCTTACTCTTCCCCGTGAACGAGGTGGGATAGGTCTGTTTCACGTGCCGGATAGAGCTCGCGCCCTATTTGTCAGCTGCCAGATGACGGTATGGACACGTTGCCCAACGAGCCTCACTGGTCTCCTCCTGTCGGCATACTCGCCGGTCTCACTGTCAGCCCCAGTGATGCTCTCGGATGTTCCGGCCCAGTTCCATTATATACGGTACTTCTTTCTGGAACTCAGTTATCTACGCCTCACCTTACCAAGACAGCTTTTACTCAAGACAAAGGCAGTATACAATGTCCTCCAATTAGGTCGTCCACCTAACCCGATTGAACTAAAGTTCCCCCAGGTTGACTGGCGTCATGTATGGCGCGCGGTGTTCGCCTGTTACCTTGACACGAATGTTCAATCTGTCTGGTACATAACTGTCAATGGTAAGCAAATCAACCAATTTCGCCTTCATCGTATCCACCTCGCCCAATCACCTCTATGCTCCACGTGTGGAGTGCCAGACAGTGATGAACATCGGTTTGTTTGCGGACCGGCGGCGGAGGTTTGGCACTTGGTTCGACGTATTGTGGCTTTTCTAACGCGGGACATTCCGCATCGGATTACTCCTCTTTCATTATTATTTCCGGAACGTGACTATTTTCCTCGGACAAAGACCAATGCTGTGAATTGGATTCGCGGACATGCCATTCACTACTTATTTGGACAAACTGTAGACTCTGTACTCGATTTTTGGACATACCTCAATGACCGTCATTATGTCGTTGTCCGTCACCCAAAATACAGACAATTTTTCTCGAACTTCCTTGGGAGCGCTTTCCACGAGCCGCCTCGCAGCTGGAATGTGTTAAGCCAAGAGAGAAGAAGGTTTCCTGTTTGAACCAATGAACATTTCTGAACAATTGAACGGAACACATCAATTTCGAGAAGACGTGACTCAACATATTACCAGCGGGGCGCAGAAGGCCTCTGATCAATTACACAAAAAATAAAATAAAATAAAATAAATAAATAAATATAAAACAAAAAAAAATTAAAATAAAATTCAGAAAAAGGAAGATTTTGTTTTGTTTTTAAGGATAGCCCTAACCTTGATTTCCCATATTTCCCCTGGTATATACGCAGCTCTCTGGGGTAGGTTTAGTCAGGAGCCAACGCCTGAAGTGGCCCAGATTATTTTATTTTATTTTTTATTTTTTTTCATTTTTATAGGATGAAAAGTGGCGGTGGCACTTGCTTTTTTAGTTCCATTTAAAAACAAAAATAAAAAAAATAAAAAAATAAAAAAACAAAAAAAACAAAAAAACAAAAAAAGGTAAAAAAAATGTGAAGGTCGCCGGATCGAATCTCGCGCCATGCAATTATTTTTTTAGTATTTGTTTTTTGTAATTCAAATATATATATATATATATTAAAAAAAATTGCATGGCGCGAGATTCGATCCGGCGATCTTCGACTCACGAACCCAAGCACTTACCGCTGCGCCACGACTCTGTAGGAAATTATATATCGTAGAGAGTATATGACCACAACGGTTTCTATTAACTCGATTTTCTCGACAACGGCTGAGAAGTGCATCTTGGTGCTTTGCCACATTACACCTCTGGCCATGAGCTTTTATTATGCGCAGTATGAATCGAATCTGAATTTCACAATTGGCGGCCTCCGCTTGTTAGTGTCAGAACGAATACCTTACGGTACTGCCAAATCCATAATGCCACTTTTGTTTTCTACCTACGTATTTTTTGTTGTTGTGAATACATAATTTTATCTATGAAATGACACATTTTCATAATACTATCGAATGATACACGAAATGAAGTAAATACAGATCTTTTCGATGTCAAAAGTCGGTAATATCCTACTAATTCGCGTTAAAATAGGATCAATCGTCTTATAGATACTTAATGTTTTATTAAGATAGACTGCCGTCGTGTTGTTACTGTAGTAAGCTGAATTTAATTTGTATTAGTACAGTGAATATTTTTATTAAATTTTCCACTAATTTACGAAACGCATCAGTAACCGCCAAAGAGAAATTAATCAGGAGCACAATTTTCTTTCACGATATCTAAAACAATCTGACAATGCTAATGTTGTTTACAAATTCTACGCCCGTAGAAACCCACTAGTTCTAACGATGTCATTAAACCAGTGTAGTTTTAAGAGTATTTTCGTCTAGAAATGAATTGCCTTGACGGTTGATCGATCAAGAGCGGGAAAGGTAAATTTTTACAAATATATGACGAGAGGGACATGTGCTTGAGAGAGGACTTCCCTATCAATACAAATGCCTGAGAGACGAGTTTACTATCAATCTCCTGGACAGTTTTGTTTCTCAAATCAACAGAGTGCGTCATCATGCAGTAGCACAGGTGATGTAGTTTTGTTGCTCGATTTCCTTACACTGCCACCAAAAGGTGTCTTAGTTGTTGGCAACAAATTCCAGCTGTGTTGCACACACCCCGTGGGGCAGAATTCGTAGCCCAAAACACACTTTTGGAGCTATCAGATGTAAAATATTATGTTCACACTACTCTTTGCTCGAGTTTACGTCTTTTGGTTGGCTCAGCCTTTCATTTCTTCTTAGGAAGTTACCGATAAAGGCATCATAACACCTCACCAACAGCAGTACTGCATGCTCAATGAGCGACCAGATGACGTTCAATAATACACTCCTGGAAATTGAAATAAGAACACCGTGAATTCATTGTCCCAGGAAGGGGAAACTTTATTGACACATTCCTGGGGTCAGATACATCACATGATCACACTGACAGAACCACAGGCACATAGACACAGGCAACAGAGCATGCACAATGTCGGCACTAGTACAGTCTATATCCACCTTTCGCAGCAATGCAGGCTGCTATTCTCCCATGGAGACGATCGTAGAGATGCTGGATGTAGTCATGTGGAACGGCTTGCTATGCCATTTCCACCTGGCGCCTCAGTTGGACCAGCGTTCGTGCTGGACGTGCAGACCGCGTGAGACGACGCTTCATCCAGTCCCAAACATGCTCAATGGGGGACAGATCCGGAGATCTTGCTGGCCAGGGTAGTTGACTTACACCTTCTAGAGCACGTTGGGTGGCACGGGATACATGCGGACGTGCATTGTCCTGTTGGAACAGCAAGTTCCCTTGCCGGTCTAGGAATGGTAGAACGATGGGTTCGATGACGGTTTGGATGTACCGTGCACTATTCAGTGTCCCCTCGACGATCACCAGTGGTGTACGGCCAGTGTAGGAGATCGCTCCCCACACCATGACGCCGGGTGTTGGCCCTGTGTGCCTCGGTCGTATCCAGTCCTGATTGTGGCGCTCACCTGCACGGCGCCAAACACGCATACGACCATCATTGGCACCAAGGCAGAAGCGACTCTCATCGCTGAAGACGACACGTCTCCATTCGTCCCTCCATTCACGCCTGTCGCGACACCACTGGAGGCGGGCTGCACGATGTTGGGGCGTGAGCGGAAGACGGCCTAACGGTGTGCGGGACCGTAGCCCAGCTTCATGGAACGGTTGCGAATGGTCCTCGCCGATACCCCAGGAGCAACAGTGTCCCTAATTTGCTGGGAAGTGGCGGTGCGGTCCCCTACGGCACTGCGTAGGATCCTACGGTCTTGGCGTGCATCCGTGCGTCGCTGCGGTCCGGTCCCAGGTCGACGGGCACGTGCACCTTCCGCCGACCACTGGCGACAACATCGATGTACTGTGGAGACCTCACGCCCCACGTGTTGAGCAATTCGGCGGTACGTCCACCCGGCCTCCCGCATGCCCACTATACGCCCTCGCTCAAAGTCCGTCTACTGCACATACGGTTCACGTCCACGCTGTCGCGGCATGCTACCAGTGTTAAAGACTGCGATGGAGCTCCGTATGCCACGGCAAACTGGCTGACACTGACGGCGGCAGTGCACAAATGCTGCGCAGCTAGCGCCATTTGACGGCCAACACCGCGGTTCCTGGTGTGTCCGCCGTGCCGTGCGTGTGATCATTGCTTGTACAGCCCTCTCGCAGTGTCCGGAGCAAGTATGGTGGGTCTGACACACCGGTGTCAATGTGTTCTTTTTTCCATTTCGAGGAGTGTAGTTACTCCATGATTTTTGTTGTTTCGAATTAGAGCATGCAGTACTCCTACGCCAGACTTCTGAACTTTGCCTGTTGATTGCAAATGTCGCATGATGGTGAAATGGTAATCTATCACATGTATCAGTAGTCGAGACTTCCTTAATGTGGAAAATCATTCATGCCAGAACGATCTTTGTTGAAACAAGAATATCTTTTCCTGGGGAATTTTGCCCAAAAGCACTCGCTCCACACACAGTTCAAATCTATCTAGTTGCCTCCTCTGCATTCACCCCTCTGTTATGCCAAAAGTAAACGTTGTGTTGCAGATGTTACACCTTCTTCCACTTGCGACTCAATTTTACAAAGCTTAACCGTAGTTCATGATTTTCAAGTATGCAAAATGCAATGCTTAACTGCAAGATGATAACTAGAACTTCAAATTCGAAAATGACAGTTAAAACATATACTGACAGCGTCGCGCGGCGTTCACATGGGCGGCGCCGGATTTCAGGCGGCGGGTGGCGTCTGGCCGGTGGCCGGTAGCCGGCTAGCCGCTGCAGCGCGAGGAAACGCTCGAGCGTAAGCTGTTATGATCGCGACGCAGCCACGAGCTGTCCTGCGGAATTGTTTCTGGAATACTTGTTATTGCTGGTGGGTAGAATGTCAAGCGAATTATCTTCGATGTTCAATCACACTCATAACTTTATACGAGGGCCGAAATGTAGTAAAAAAAGAAATTTATATACATATAGGTGGACGCGAACAGGCGACTATCAGTTTAGAATGCGCGACTATTAGCGCTAGACCACGGGCTCACACTGTGCGAGCACAAATCGGAAGTAGACAACACTTCCTCCTAACACTTCCGCATCTTACGGTGTTGCCAGATTGTGCAGATGGCCGGACTAAAAGTTGTCAGGGGCGGCCAGTTTTATTGGCCACCTTAAGTGAACGACTCGGACTTAGTCACTGTGGCGGCCGGCCGGCGGCCAGTTTTTATGTCTAAGACTGTACATATCAGTGAGCCTTGAGTAGCCGCTGGTGAAGTATTATTGCAGCAGCAGTGCAGTAGCGAGTCGCATATTTGGCTTTCATATTTGTTTTGTAGTTTGATTCTTAATTTTTCCCGAATGTCCTTGCGCTTGCAAATTTAATTACATAAAATCCTTGCGTATACTCGTATTTAAGAGGAGTGATATTGCTTGTTGATAGCCGTAGAGTATAAATTCGCGGATTCGTTAGATATTAGCAGTAGGATGGATAGGGTGTGTGCGTTCTGTGTGCGGGCGCAGGAGGAACTGGCCGCGGTTCGCGAGCAGCTGAGTGTGCTGTTGGCCACGGTCAGCCGCCCTCAGGCTGCTGCCTCGAGGTGCAGCGACGGCGGAGGGTCTGGCACGTCGCTTGAGACACCCCAGGTGTCACTTGCCGACTCAGCCGCCGAGGCACCTTCTAGTGTACCCGGCGCGTTGGGGCCGCCCTCACCTCAGGGTGAGTGGCGGACTGCAACGCTTTCGCGTCGCTCGAGGCGGAGGGCCAATGTGGTGGCTGGCCGGCTGACCTCGCCCGTACGTCCTGTCAGTGGGCAGGTGGCCGCTCCTCCAGCAGGGACCGAGCAGGCACACGGGGGCAAAGGTTTGCTGGTTATTAGGAGCTCCAACGTTAGGCGGGTGATGGAGCCCCTTAGGGAAATAGCGTGCAGGGCTGGAAAGAAATTCAACGTGCACTCGGTTTGTCTGCCGGGGGCTTCATCCAAGACGTGGAGGCGGCCTTGTCTGCGGTTATCGAGCGTACGGGGTGCAGTCGTCTGGAAGTAGTTGCCCACGTCGGCACCAATGATGCCTGTCGCTTGGGTTCTGAGGCGATCCTCAGTTCGTACAGGCAGCTGGTGGATTTGGTGAAGACCGCTGGCCTCACACGCGGATTGCAAGCAGAGCTCTCTATTTGCAGCATCGTTCCCAGAGTGGATCGGGGTCCTTTGGTTTGGAGCCTAGTGGAGGGTCTCAACAAGAGGCTTCGTCGACTCTGTGACGGTCTTGGCTGCAGAATTCTAGACTTGAGCAATTGGGTGGGGAATTGTAGGACGCCCCTAGATAGGTCAGGGGTGCACTACACAAAGGAAGCGGATACTCGGCTAGCAGAGTACTAGTGGCGTGCAAATGGTTTTTGTTTAGGCTAGGCAGTAGTGCAAGGTTTCCTAATGAACACTCACCAGTCGATGTGCAGGCAGGGAAACCAGGACGCGCTCATTGTAAATACACATCAGCCATCAAGATATTAGCAGTAAATTTTCAGATTGTTCGGTATAAAGTTCCTGAATTTACTGCCCTCCAGGAAGCGTGTGGCGCTCTAATTATTCTCGGGACTGAGACCTGGCTGAAGCTTGAGATAGGAAGTTCTTAAATATTTAGTGAGGTTTGGAACGTGTATCGGAAAGACAGATTAGACACCGTAGTAGGTGGTGTCTTCATTGCAGTTGACAAAAATATTGTGTCTACTGAGGTCGAAGTAGAGTGTGATTGTGAAGTTATCTGGACACGTTTAACACTGCTAGGGGAAATAAAGTTAATTGTGGGGTGTTATTACCGGCCAACGGGGTCCACCGTGACAGTTCTAGAATCATTCAAAGGGAGTCTACATTCTGTATCGCAGAAGTACCCGGATCATACTATATTAGTGGGAGGTGACTTCAATCCACCTAGTATAGACTGTGATGTCTATGGATTCATTACAGGTGTTACAGACAAGCCGTCGTGTGAATTACTTTTGAACACATTATCCGAAAACGGTCTTGAGCAGCTAAATCGACAGCCAACACGTAATGGAAATATTTTAGATCTGGTAACCACGAACAGGCCAGGCCTCATCGACGGTGTCAGTGTTGAGACAGGGATTAGTGATCATGATGTTGTCATTACGACTATGGTTACGAAAGTTAAAAAGTCGGTCAAGAAGGCTAGGAGAGTATTCTTACTAGAAAGAGCAGATAAACAGTTGATAGCATCCCACTTTGTTAATGAATTGACTTCATTTACTTCCGGTACGATAGACGTGGAAGAATTATGGCCAAATTTTAAACACATTGTAAATCACACATTTGACAAGTATGTGCCGAAAAAGTGGGTTACGGACGAAAAAGACCCACCGTGGTTTAAGAGCGCAATTCGGAGAATGCTCACGAAGCAAAGGCAGTTGCACTCGCTGTACAAGAAAGATCGGGAGAATGAGGAGAGGCAAAAGTTAGTAGAGATTCGTGCTGCTGTAAAAAGAGCGATGCGCGAAGCATTAAACCACTACCACCATCATATCTTAGCAAAAGATCTTGCTGAAAACCCAAGGAAATTCTGGTCTTACGTAACATTGGTAAGCGGGTCGAAGGCTTCCATCCAGTCACTCACTGATCAGTCTGGCCTGGCAAAGGAGGACAGCAAGGCGAAGGCTGAAATTTTAAATTTAGCATTTGAGAAATCTTTCACGCAGGAGGATCGTACAAACATACCGCCGTTTGAGTCTCGTACAGATTCCCGTATGGAGGACATAGTGATAGACATCCCTGGGGTTGTGAAGCAGCTGAATGGGTTGAAAATAAATAAATCGCCAGGTCCTGATGGGATTCCAATTCGGTTTTACAGAGAGTACTCTACTGCACTGGCTCCTTACTTAGCTTGCATTTATCGCGAATCTCTTGCCCAACGTAAAGCCCCGAGCGACTGGAAAAAAGCGCAGGTGACGCCTGTCCATAAGACGGGTAGAAGGTCGGATCCTCAAAATTACAGACCAATTTCCTTAACATCGGTTTGTTGCAGGATTCTCGAACATATTCTCAGTTAGAATATAATGAATTTCCTTGAGACAGAGAAGTTGCTGTCCATGCATCACCACGGCTTTCGAAAGCGTTTGACTCGGTGCCCCACTGCTGACTCCTAACTAAGGTACGAGCATATGGGATTGGTTCCCAAGTATGTGAGTGGCTCGAAGACTTCTTAAGTAATAGAACCCAGTACGTTGTCCTCGATGGTGAGTGTTAATCGGAGGTGAGGGTATCATCTGGAGTGCCCCAGGCAAGTGTGGTAGGTCCGCTGTTGTTTTCTATCTCCATAAATGATCTTTTGGATAGGGTGGATAGCAATGTGCGGCTGTTTGCTGATGATGCTGTGGTGTACGGGAAGGTATCGTCGTTGAGTGACTGTAGGAGGATACAAGATGACTTGGACAGGATTTGTGATTGGTGTATAGAATGGCAGCTAACTCTAAACATAGATAAATGTAAATTAGAATAGGGAAAAGAATCCCGTAATGTTTGAATACTCCATTAGAAGTGCAGCACTTGACACAGTCACGTAGATTAAATATTTGGGCGTAACATTGCACAGCGATATGACGTGGAACAAATATGTAGTGGCAGTTGTGGGGAAGGCGGATAGTCGTCTTCGCTTCATTGGCAGAATTTTTGGAAGATGTGGTTCATCTGTGAAGGAGACCGCTTATAAAACACTAATACGACCTATTCTTGAGTACTGCTCGAGCGTTTGGGATCCCTATCAGATCGGATTGAGGGAGGACATAGAATCAATTCAGAGGCGGGCTGCTAGATTTGTTACTGGTAGGTTTCATCATCACGCGAGTGTTACGGAAATGCTTCAGGAACTCGGGCGGGAGTCTCTGGAGGAAAGGAGGCGTCCTTTTCGTGAATAAGTACTGAGGAAAATTAGAGAACCAACATTTGAGGCTGACTGCAGTACAATTTTACTGCGGCCAACTTATGTATCGCGGAAAGACCACAAAGATAAGATAAGAGAGATTAGGGTTCATACTGAGGCATATAGGCTGTCATTTTTCCCTCGTTCTGTTTGGGAGTGGTACAGGGAGCGAAGATGCTAGTTGTGGTACGAGGTACCCTCCGCCACGCACCGTATGGTGGATTGCGGAGTATGTATGTAGATGTAGATGTAGAAGTGATTTATCAGATAGGATCACCAGTATTATAGTAGTGTTCGTTGACAATTCAGATGTGTACACGGACGTCGCGTCGTTCGACGATAGTGATGAATCTCTGAAAAAGTTCGACAACATTTCCACTTTGTGTAACGAATGTTAAATGTGGAGAAATGTATTACAGTGTCCCTAATACAGATATAGGACAGTATAGCACGTGATTACAAGATTCGTGGTCAACTGAGTATATTAACTCGTATAATTATTTTGGGATTGTACTAAAAACAGAAGAGAAATTTTTAACATGTAATATTCGAGGGCTCTTTGGAAAGGAAGGTCCGATCGGGCTGGAAGTGGGAACCATAGCGAAAATCCGATGAAGCTCTGCAGAGGGGTTTTGGACAGTGTCTCTAGTATGTCCGTCCATCGTGTAACGTAGCCCTTTTCAGTTCTGAGCGCACGGTGAACACGTAAAGATGCCTAGAAAGTAGTACCTCCCGACAAGTATGAGGACCTGGTGGGAGGTTTCACCTGATGTCACGCACTCCACATAACATATCACTCGTTTCCTTCTTCGTTACAATTCTCCGCCGCACTCTACAGGGGAAATGAAGATTCTCCCTCAGCGTTTTCAATGGGAAGTGTTTCATCATCCACAATATAGCCCGTAATTGGCTCCCCCTGAGTTTCATTCCTGCTCACATGAACCACTGGCTATCAAGAAAACATTTTGGAAGAGACAACGAGCTGTAGACCAGTCTACAGAGTTGCTGGAAAGCGCAGGCGGCTGCCTTCTATGACGAGGCTATTGGAAAGTTTATACAATGCTACGAAAAAACTCTAAGTCAGAGCGACGCCTATGTGGAGAAGTAACTGGAAAGTGTAGCTAACAGTTTCAGATAAAACACTTGTGATATTCACAGTGGATTCCATTTCGCGAACGATCAGACCTTTCTTCCCGAATAGACCTCGTATATTTAAGTGTTAGGAAGTGTGTTTGGAGTGTAGCGTTGCACGGAACTGAAACGTGGACTATAAGCAGTTTAGGCATGACGAGCATAGAAGCTTGTCAAATGCGGTGCTACAGAAGAATTTTGAAGATTAAGAGGGTATATCGAATACATAAAGAGGAGGTACAGAGGCGAACTGAGAATAAAAGAAATTTATAGCAGAATCTGCCTAAAAGAGAATCAGTTGATAGGAGACATCTTGAAGCATCAAGCAGTCAATTTGATAACAGAGGGAAGGCGCGCGCGTATGTTTGTGTGGTGTGTGTGTGTGTGTGTGTGTGTGTGTGTGTGTGTGTGCGTGTGTGTCAGTGTGTGTTTGGCGGGCGGTGAAGGAAAGGGTAAAATCTGTAGAGAGGTCGAATTCAGTAAGGATGTTCGAACGAACCTTGGTTGCAGTAGGTATGCACAGACGCAGAGCATTGCGCCAGATGGAGTAGCTTGGAAAGCTGGGCATGACCAGCCTTCTGACCGAATTCGAAGAGAACAGTACTGAAAAGCGATATGAAACGGGGCTGTAACGTAAAATCAGCATTCGGGAAGGCGAAGATGTGTGTGAGGGGTTCTTATACAGTGCGGTTTATCTGTAAATAAAATCACATGAAAGACAGTAGGGTGAAATTTGTTCCATTGTTTGGGGTCCGTGTCAAGTAACGACAATAGATATCGGACAAATTCGGAGACGGGCGGCTAGGACCTAAACAGTTTAGTGCAACCCATACGAAGGAAATACAGAAATGTCACCTACGTATATCTCGCGTAAGATTATGAAAAGAGATAACAGGGATTTGGGCATGTGTAGAGTCAGTTCGACAGCGATTTCTCCCTCACTCAGTAAGCGAGCGGAATAGGGAAGAAAAATGCTAATATTGGAATGACATACTCTCTGCCGTGCACTGTACAGTGGTTTGGGGAATATTTTAGTTGATGTAGATATCGTCCCATTTTCCCAAACAACGAATCACTTGGCTGAGACCTGTGTTGGAGAAATCTGCAGTTTAACTGTTCAGAAAACGCATCATCACGAAAATCGCCTTCCTGGAAATGCTATTCCTGGAAATGCTTGCCATTCAATGGTTTCTTCACTCTAGTACAAACCTGAAAGCCACTGTGTGTAATTTCGGAAAAATATGGGGAGCAAAGCTCGATATCTCAAAAAAGCTGCATGTGAGACAGTGTCTTGTGTGGAATGAGATGGAAATTGTCGTGGAGCGAAAACACTACATTGGATAGATTCTTCTGGTGAAACTTCTTCACAGACTGAAGTAACCTCGTCAGTAGATTTCGGTATTACGAGGTCGTTCAATAAATAATGCCGAAAAAAAATTTTTACAGCCATTAATATACAAAAGTTAATGTCCTTTCAAATGCTTTAAATCTGATGTTGTTCTGCAAGTATGTGAAGCTACGAACAAATCCAACAGATAGCGGAATCGTAGTGAACACACAAAATGACATTTACGCAACTCATTCGTAACAAGCAATGTTGAATGTAGGTTTACGGAAAATGAAAGCGTGGCGAACATCAATAAACGTTTCCTTGCAGTGTGTAGTTATGATGCAGTTGACAGGAGTACTGTTGATCGATGGGTATACAGGGTTAAAGTGTCATGAAAAGCATGAAGGGAGCTTTTCAATCGGCCACACACTGGTCATTCTGTCATAGCCACAGCACGCAACAGCCCAGACCTGGCGCCCGAGGACTTCATCTGCTTGGACCACTCAAAGATTATTATGTACATGGTAAGCATTTTGAAGATGATGACAGCGTAAATCACGCAGTGAAAACAAGGGCTTTATTCAACAAGGAATGCAGAGTGGTTATAATTACAGTTCCGGTTTCAAAACGCTATAAAAATCGAACTACTTCTCAGAGTGACGTCAAATTTGATGGGAATATTATCGAAGAATGGGGAAATGTTGCTGAAATAAAAAAGTTCATTCTGCAAAGAGAACTGTGTAGCGCGGGTTGATCGCATCGTTTAGATTGGTTGGTTGATCCGGGGGGAGGGGACCAAACTGCGAGGTCATCTGTCCCATGGGATTATGGAAGGATGGGGATGGAAGTCAGGTGTCTCCTTCCAAAAGAACCATCCCGGAATTTGGCTGAAGCGATTTAGGGAAATCACGGAAAACCTAAATAAGGATGGCCGGACGAGGGTTTGAACCGTCGTCTTCCTGAATGCGAGTCCAGTGTGCCAAACACTACGTCACCTTGCTCGGTAGCATCGTTTATCGTAGAGCCACACGGTGATGGGTCTTGCGGGTCCTGTAACTTGTATCGTCACTAGTAAAAGGTATGAGATTCTTCAGGGCAAAAACGTCATTTCGACCCGTCAACAGCGTCGATTTGTGCGTAGGATTATTTTAATGTAAGGTGCCTCTTCTCCGCACACGGCACAGTGAAGGAGCTGCGGCAGAGTCATTTGGAAACTCCAGAATTCTTAGTCGTAATTTACCTACAGCCTGACTTCCAGATCACCTGTTCTTAAACCGTGTGGCTTCTAGCCGTGGAATTATCTGAAAGATGCTGTGTTCAGTGTTTCGATTACAAACGTTGTAGAATTGAAGGCATACCTTGTACAACGCATTCCGAACTTGATCTATGATACACCCCGATCTATTGTGGAACATGCTGTTTCTCGATTTCTACTTGTCAGACAACGCTGCAGAGCATACTGAACATGTCTTGCGCCAGTCTCACGGCATCTAGAAACAGATATCATTGTTGATTTTTTTGCGGTTCTTGGCCTCAAGACAATTAAACACCGATTTTTCCCATTATATGTCAACTACCTTGCTGTGGTGGATGGGCTTACCTACCTAACAGTGGTGATGATGATGATGTTGGTTTGTGGAGTGCTCACCATCATGGTTACCAGTGATCGTATAAGTTCCCAGTCTTTCCAGTTCCAAACGCCCCATTTTCCGAATGATGATGAGATGATGAGGACAACACAAACAGCCAGTCCCCGGGCGGAGAAAGTCCCCGACCCGGCCTAGAATCGGACCCCGTGATCCAGAGGTAGCAACACTAGCCACTAGACCACGAGCTGCGGAGTACCTAACAATGCCACAACTGTTGAATGCCAAACTTGTAAGGCCATGTACATTGCGCAATATGAGCGGTTTAATGTGCAACTCACAACATAGCCATCGTATTGTGTTTCATCTCTCATTTGTAGCCGAACCTATTTACGTATGACTCATACAGTGCCATCTAGTGGTAAAATTTTCGTTACTTTACTTTTTTTTTGGTTCCATAATGTTTCCCCCTTCTTCGATAATATTCCTTCCAAATTTTACGTTTATGAGCAGTGGTTCTTTCCTAACAGAGTTGTGAAATTGGAACCTCAATTATAACCACTCTGTACATGCTCTTACACAACGCTGTAGACGTGAAGAAGGCTATGCAGAAAAACAGAACATTTCGAACTAATGTTAAATGATATTTTCCCAAAATTCTAATTCTTAAAAATAAATATTTTCTTTGCGTTTCCTCGATCCTTTGTTTTGAAGGTATGGTGATACACCCAGCACTGTCCATAGTGATTACCAATTCATCTGGATTGGCCTCACGCGGTTGCAACATTTGTCACCGTTACCTCGGTTCACCGGGTTTTTTGAATGGATGTCAGCAGCAGCGGCACCCAGCACTGATTCTTCACAGACAGGTGATTTGCCGCCTCGTTCTTCGTCATTCAGACGTGTTTGGCCACCTTGGAAGCCAGCTAACATATTTTCTCACACAAATGTCTATTGATAACAAACAGTTCCGCCGACTCCGTGGATAAAACTGCCCGTTGACAGGGATGAAAGAAACTGCCGTGAAAAGCGGGAAAATAAACGAATAACCGATAAGGCTCCGACGTGAAACGAAAACACATACGAAGTTTGGATTGCAGCAGTGTTGATACTTTTCAAACGTAAAAAAACCTTTTAACGCACGATATTCCACTGCCATAACAGACTTTGAAGAAGAGCAGATTGCTAAGGCCTGGCGCCAAGGAACGACCATTTTGGAAACAGAGAAGTTGATCGGCTGTTCGCGTTCTGCTGTTATGAGCATCGGTGGAGAATGATTGAAGGACGGTGTAACCGCGGATAGGTGACGACATGTTGGACCTCCAAGCAACATCGCAAAACGTGGAGGTCGGAGTCTTATCTTCTCCATAAAGCAAGATAGACGCCGAGGAGTGTCACATCTGACGACAGAGTACAGTGCAGTTGCAGGCACAACTGTTTCGGAGCAAACTGTTCAGAGCACACTGTTGAACATGGCGTTTGGCAGCAGGCGACACCTAATTACGCTAATTACAAACAGACTTCAAACGACTTTTGAGTAACTGTGCCTTTTTCTCCAGAGCTCAGCAACATTAACTGAAACCTAGAAATTTAAAGTTTAATTGCGTATTTGTTCTAGGTGAAATATTGAAAGGACGTCAAAACGTAGCTACCATCCAAATTTCGGTTTCAGCTAATATGAAAACAACGTTAAGTTCGGAACGTTTTCACATACATATATTTTAAATATCGACCTAATGTCAAATCTGCCCGAAGTGTAAGCAGCAGTTCCCATACTTTGAAATATAATACTGCAATCGTGGTTTGTAACTAGATGTTCTTCCTCAAATATTACAGTGTATGTTAGTAGCAAACATAATTGCAGGAAAGGGTTGGCAGTGCGTAATTTCGAGAGACTTTATTTTTTAATACTGATTAATTTATGTCAGCTTAAGAACCCTTTTGAGGATCAAGAAGAGAAAGTATATTTACCAAAGTACTTGTACGGATAACGTCCACGTTATAAATCCGTCTTTGCCCTTCGCAGTAACGTTTCGTATGTGTTTTCGTTTCACGTCGGAGCCTTATCGGTTATTCGTTTATTTTCCCGCTTTTCACGACAGTTTCTTTCATCCCTGTCAACGGGCAGTTTTATCCACGGAGTACTCCATCAGGCGGAATTTTATCAGCGGGGACGTTATTTTTAATTTGCGGTAAGTAATCACGTGCCAGAGTCAACGGCCTGAAACGCAATATCCCGAGTTGCGCTGACCTCACACGGACTTCGTTTTGGGTAAAAACGGCGTTAGGCTGGAAACTGCGCAGCGAGCTGCGGCTTAATGATTCCGATACGGTTAGCGTCACGGGCGCGACGCTAGAAATAGCCGAGTGCTACTCCATGTCCGGATTTCGACCTGCCGCTGAAAGAGATCTCATCGCTTCCCCGTTGCTGAACGCCACGCGACGCGTTACGCCCCTCGAAATTCTGTAATTAGTTTAAGTGCGGCACAGGGGAGCCACGCGCGGTGGCTGTAAGTACCGCTGCCAGATAAACAGGCTTGCATTCGGCGGCCCAGGTGTGCTATCGAATTAGAGGAGGCGAGATGGCTCGTACGAGGAATTGCTAATAGCGTTTAGCCGGCTAGCAGTCGGGCAGAGTGCGTCCGGCGACTGTGGGATCTGCAGGCGGCCCACGTGGACATCGCAGCAGCGCAACACGGCCGGTACACTTCGAAAACGTCGAGGGAAGAAGAGTATGCATAGGATGGTTTCGAAATTCAAGTGACAAGTTCTCACGTTTCGTAACTGGAAATAGTTGATCTCTTAGCGCGAATTCATGAACAACAGTGAAGAGCGAAATATACATTGTGGTCATCAAAATGGTTCAAATGGCTCTGAGCACTATGGGACTTAACGTCTGAGGTCATCAGTCCCCTAAAACGTAGAATTACTTAAACCTAACTAGCCTAAGGACATCACACACATCCATGCCCGAGGGAGGATTCGAACCTGCGATCGTAGCGGTCGCGCGGCCCCAGACTGTAGCGCCTAGAGCCGCTCGGCCACTGCGGCCGGCATTTTGCACTCATCAGAACGTTCTTCATAATGATGGAAAACAAGAGTTTTCTGTTATTATTGATAAATGCGAAAGTTCGTCAGGAATAACATGTTTTCTATAAATTTTGCGATGTACTGAAGCGATGTTTGATATATTTTTGTTCAGCGGATTTTTTATTTTATCTTTTTGTCGTGGAAATTGCTTTTTCTAGCGCTACGTGATAAATCGGCATTCTCTTTTTTATTTTTACTACACAACCCCTTTGTTTCACTTTGCAGTTCAATAATTTTTGAATAAAAACTGAATTAAACATAGACAGTTTCAGGTTTTCTGTATATACAGATTATTCTTGAGTAACAGACAGGAGGAGAACTATGTAGGACAAAAACGTTGCATAGGCTACCCGGTTCCTTACATATCCTCATTCGGTTTCCAAACGATTCACCGCTTCTGGTTTCTAGGAGAATCTTGTAAGACACTGATCGCATACACAAAGGTTGGGTGGTTTGCTTGAGGAGTAAAAGGACCAAACTACGTGGTAATCATTCCCTCTTTCGGCATTCAAACAGCTCTTGAATTAAAAACAGTCCAAAAAGGAATTGGGGAAAGTAAAAGGCGTAAAACTAACGTCGAATTGCACTGAAAGACAAAACTACAGACGCTAACAGTAAGGGCAATACGTACACCAAAAGGAAAAAGTAGTGGAAGGTATTAAAATAACATCACAGATGGCCTGAGCTGGCTGATCGCAAAAATAAAAAGGATGAGCCAGCCAGCCTGCTGGACACTAAAATCTCAAGCTTGAAAGACAAGGCTAGGGGAACACACCAAGGCGAACAAACAGTAAAGAAAGGTTGTGGAAGAGTTAAAATGAGGCCTGTGAGAGAAGGCCAGACACACAACCTTAGATTGTGTAATAAAAACCCCTCACACAAATAAAACGTAAAGCAACATCAGCCACTTAGGCATTGTCTCCAAACACCATTGGCAATGTGGCAGGAATGTTAAAAGTCCGCCGCAAAGCGGCTAAGATTGGGCGGTCCAACGAGATGTGGTCGAGAGTAATATGGGAGCCACAGTGACACCGAGGTGGGTCCTTGTGACTGAGGAGGTGACCATGTGTTAGCCAAGTATGGCCGATGTGGAGCCAGCAGAGGACAACAGAGCCCCTTCAAGTGGCTTGCATGGATGACCACCATACATTCGTTGTCTCCTTGATAACATGTAGTTTATTTGGTGTACTGAGGGTCTGCAATTCAGTATCCCAGATCGCGAAAACTTTACGGCGGAAGACCGATTGGAGATCAGTCTCCGGCAGACCCATCTACAGAGTTGGTTTACCGGTAACCTGTTTGGCCAGGCTGTCAGCAAGTTTATTGCCCGGGATCCCGACACGTTCTAGGGTCCAAATGAACGTCGCTGAACGTCCACTGTTGCTGAGGGCATAAACCGACTATTGGATAGTCATTACCAAAGGTAGGTGAGGGAAACACTGGTCGAGAGCTTGTAGGCTGCTTAAGGAGTCACTGCAGATAATGAAAGACTCACTGGCGCCGGAGCAGATATGCTCAAGAGCGCGATAGATGGCTACCAACTGTACTGTAAAGCACTGAAGCCATCCGCCAAGGAGTGCTGTTCAGTACGTCCAACTTGAGCGTATGCGAAGCCAACAAGGCCGTCTACCATTGATCCATCGGTGTAGAATATTTCTGAGCCCTGAAACGTGCCGAGAATAGAGAAAAACTGCCGGCGGAGGGCCTAAGGAGGAACTGAGAGCCCTTATGACAGGTCCAGACGAAGCTGTGGCCAAGGCATGGACCATGGAAGTGTACTTAACTATACCCGCAGGGAACGTGTAAGAGAGAAAGCATTGTGTTCAGTAACAAGTGTCAGGACACGGACTACAAGGGATTTCCAGTTTTGGGCCGCCATTGCGGGAGATGGATCGCCATGTTAGGGAAAAGGAGACGGTAACTTGTATGGCGGGGTGAACTATGAATGTGGGTGGTATAAGTTCCAAGCAGTAGTTGCCGCTGGAGTCACAATGGAGGAACGCCAGCTTCCACCAGGAGGTTGTTCACTGGGCTCGTTCGAAAAGCTGCCATCGCGAGCCAAACTCCACAGTGCTGGATAGGGCCCAACAGACGCAGCGCGGAGGGCGATGCTGAACCATACACTAGGCTCCCATAGTCAGTACAGAACTGTACGTCAGTACTGTACAGATGCAGCAGTGTAGGGCGATTGGCACCCCAGTCGGTGTGGCTCAGGCATCGAATAATAGTAAGATGCCGGTAGTACTTTTCCTTAAGCTGCTGAAGATGTGGAAGCCAAGTTAAGCAGGCGTCAAAGACCAGTCCGAAAAAGCGGTAAGTCTCCACTACATAAAGTAGTTGGTCATTGAGGTAAAGTTGTGGATAGAAGTAGAGAGTACAATGGCGACAGAAGTGCATGACGCAAGTTTTGGTGGCCGAAACCTGAAAACTGTGAGTGAGGCCCCACGACTGCACCTTCCACATGGCTTGCTACAGCCGGTGTTCCGCCACACCAATAGAAGAGGAGCAGAAGGAAATACAAAAATCGTCAGCATATAGCAGTCGTGATAATGAGGACTCTACTGCTATTGCAAGACCATTAACAGCAATTAAAAAGAGTGGGACACTCATGACAGAGCCTTACGGAACCCTCTCTCATGTATATGGGGCACACTTTGGGAAACACCGACACGAAATCCGTAAGTGCGGAGCGGCAAGGAGTTCCATATAAAAATCAGGAGCGGGCTACTGATACCCCACTCATGTAGAATAGCAAATGGTATTGTAGGCCTTTATCAGGCCAAAAAAGGCAGGAATACGGTGTTGTCGCCAGGAAAAGGCTGATGGCATGGCAGACTCCAGGTGAACCAAGTTGTCGATGGTGGAGCGCCCTTGGCGAAAGCCTCCCTGGGACAGAACCAGAAGACCCCGAGACTCAAGGAACCAACACAACTACTGGCTCACTATACATTCGAGCAACTTTCCTGGAATGTTGGTGAGGCTGATAGGACGATAACTACCCACATCTAGCACGTTCTTACCAGGCTTTAGTGCTGGAACGATGATACTTTCCCGTCAGTGTGACGGGAATTCGCCATCGCTCCAGATGCTGTTGAAGATGGCAATGAGGTGGCGCTGGTAATCCGCAGACAGTGGTTTAATCTTTTGGGAATGATACGGTCTGGGCCAGGGGATGTGTCAGGACAGTCGGCAGGGGCACTGGGAAATCCCCACTCAAAGGACCTTATATGGCTCAGGGTGGTATGGAGCAAAAGATAGGTGTTGTCGTTCCACCTGCTGTTGGAGGAGACAAAAGGTGGGGCTGTAATTCACAGATGCAGAGGTGTGAGCACAATGCTCGACAAGACGCTCTGCAATTACATCTAGGTCGGCAGATACAGCTCCATGTGTGGAAATTCCAGGTACACCGGCAGGGGTCTGATAGTCGTAAAGCCGTCGGACCCTGGTCCAAACCTGAAAAGCAGAGGTTCATGTGCCAATGGTGGAGGTGTATCGTTCCCAACTCTCCTGCTTCCATCGTTTGATAAGTAGGTTGACCTGGGCATGGGGCCATTTGAAAGTAATGAGGTTCTCTGGGATTGGATGGCACTTACGATGACGGAGGGTCCGCCTATGGTCTCTAATGGTCACAGTGATTTCTGGCGATCACCAAGGTACTGACTTCCGCCAGAGAGGGGCGGAAAACTGAGGAACAAGGGATTTCCGATTCCGCAGCGGCAACAATGGTAGTAGTGAAGGTGTGGGTCACTTCATTGATGTTGCCATGCAAAGGAGATTCAACAGTGGTAGTGGAGGAGAAAGCGTCCCAGTCAGCCTTGGTAAGAGCCCACCAGGGCAAGCGCCTGCATGAGTGACGCTGAGGTAGGGACAGAAAGAGTGGAAAGTGGTCAGTACCACACAAGTCGTCGTTAGCTCTCCAATGGATAGATAGGAGAAAACGAGGACTACAAACCGATAGATCAATGGCCGAGGATGTGTCATGCGTCACACTGAAATGAGTGGGAGCAGCTGTATTTAGGAGACAAAGGTCGAGTTGAGTTAGTACTAATTGACACCTTTACCACAGCTAGTAACCTTGACTCCACCCCACAAAGGTTTATGGGTGTTAAATTCACCCACAAGTAGAAAAGGTGGGGCGGGTTGGGAAATTAGTGCAGCCAATACACATGTGGCGCTTTACCATCTCGAGGGACGTAGATCTTACAGGTGGTAATTTTGTTCATTGTCCACACCCTGGCAGCCATAGCTTCTAAAGCTGTGTGAAGGGGCACAGGTTCGCTACAGACAGAGGTAATGACATAGATGCAAACTCGACCTGACGGTCTGACACAGTCAGAGCAGTTCTTGTGTTACCCCTGATAGCCAAGAAGGGAAGGGGTCAGCATTGCGAGAAACCAGGTTTCCTCAACGGCAGCGCAAAAAGCATGTGTAATGCTTAAGAGGTGTTGTAACTCAGCGAGGTAGGAGAAGAAACCGCCGTAGTTCCACTGGAGGATGACGCTTTCTGTTGTCAGGGAAGGAATTAGGTAACCAATGAGCCAGTTTACGCCTCAGCATCACCTGCCGCCACTGGTCGAGTATTTGTATCAGGTTTCAATGCGGGTCACTTGTCGGCAAGATCTAGGTTCCCGGGGAGACGCTAAAATCTCCATCTTGTGCTCAGTAGCAGAACTGGTAGGGAGTGGTGGTGTTGGGGCCACAAGAGTGGGACACTCATGACAGAGCCTTACGGAACCCTCTCTCATGTATATGGGGCACACTTTGGGAAACACCGACACGAAATCCGTAAGTGCGGAGCGGCAAGGAGTTCCATATAAAAATCAGGAGCGGGCTACTGATACCCCACTCATGTAGAATAGCAAATGGTATTGTAGGCCTTTATCAGGCCAAAAAAGGCAGGAATACGGTGTTGTCGCCAGGAAAAGGCTGATGGCATGGCAGACTCCAGGTGAACCAAGTTGTCGATGGTGGAGCGCCCTTGGCGAAAGCCTCCCTGGGACAGAACCAGAAGACCCCGAGACTCAAGGAACCAACACAACTACTGGCTCACTATACATTCGAGCAACGTCTGCTTGTTCTCTCGCTTCTCTTTAGGGGCTTGCTGGGAGGACTTTTCCGAAGTCACTTCAGGCATGAAGGAAAACCATGAAGCCCTTCAACCAGCAGCTTGTGGCTCCTTCAGCCACTGGCATTAGTGGAGACCTTGGAAGAGAGAGTCCCAAGGGATCCCTTCCATGTGAGAGGAGCTGGAGGAGGCTGTCGCCTGTCTGGCTGTGGCGAGGGACTAATGTCCTTGGCATGTGAGGGGGTGTTGCTCACAAAGTAGATGCTTTGAGAGCAATGGAAGAAGAGGTGCCCCTAACCACCAAGGTGGCAAATGTATTTGGGCAGCCTGGAGGGCCCACTGAACAAGGCAGAGATGTCGGAACTACTGTCGCAAGTGAGAGTGATGTTCACATTAGGGCAGCATACAAATATGTCAAGCGAATGGGTTGCAACCATTCAGATTTATGTCTAGCCTCTTGGTACGTCAGCCAGTCAAGGGTCTTGTACTTCATAATTTTCCACTCCTTTTGGAGTACTGTGAAGTCTAGCAAACAGGAGAAGTGGTGCTCTCCACAGTGACTAATGTGGGAGGAGGCATGCATGGAGTATTGGGATGCAGTGGATGGCCACAGTCTCGACATGTGGCCCTATAACTGCAGCAGGAAGACATGTGCCTAAATTTCCAGCACTTAAAGCACCACATAGGGGGAGGGACATGTGGTTTTACGTCACAGTGGTATACAGTCAGCTTGACCTTTTCAGGCAATGAATCACCCTCAGTGACAAAGATGAAGGTACTGGTAGGTGCCCTATTGTCTTTGGGTCCCCTAAAGATGCGCCAGATGAAGTGAACACCCCATCACTCTAAACTGGCGTGGAGATCGTCGTCAGACTGCAAGAGAAGGTCGTGATAGAAAATAATCCCCTGGACAATGTTGAGGCTTTTATGGGGGTGATAGAAATGGGAAAACCGCCCAGCTGGTCATAGGGGACTTAGCTAGGGCTGCTGTCTGAATGAGGACTGCCCCATTTCTCATTTTGCTCAAGACAGCCATTTCCCCAGACTTGTCCTCCAGGTGTTGGACAAAAAACTGAGCCTTTGTAGAGAGAAAGGAGTGCCCATCCATTCTACTGCAGACTAAACACCTTGGCGAACAAGAATCTCTCTTTTCCATAGTTCTACATTCCTCTAATGGTGTGACTAGTGAGGGGAGGGATTTATGGTCATATTTCTGAGCATTAAAATCGACTTTTTCTTCTTTAGAGAGGGCTGGGGCCATTCGATCCCCAGAAAAAGTTGACTTAGTCCGCTTCATTGCGGGTCATCTGTCCTGAGACCACCCACTCCGATCAGGTGCTATTCCCATGGGTACCAACCAGCCACAGCAAAAACCACCTGGCGTGACGGCTGTTGCCAGGAGTCCCGATGCCCAAGTGGGACATCTACTCCTTGGCATATATGGGGAGTTTGCAGCTCAGCCATTAACAGTGTAATCCCTATGCTGTCAGGGGGCTACCACCAAATGGGTACATGATGACCCTACCACGATGGACTGGCTACGGTGCAGGATGTTGGATGCCAGGAAATCCAATATTGTCATGGGAGCGAAAGAGGAGAGCAGACTATGGAAGTAGGTGATGTAGCCTGTAAGACAGCCTTGCCCAAATAACTGGACTGCAGGTGGAGTTGCAGATCCAGGACAATAAGGGGTGCAGAAGGTCTAGTTGCACATTGGATATATGGCGCGCAACGTAAGACCTCCTTCCCCAAATGGCCTGCACTTCGGATAGTTTTGATAAATGTGTAGGTCAAACCCTAAAAGGGGACCATAACTGAACAGGCCGAAAAGTGGGAGACTTCTTTTAGTCGCCTCTTACGACAGGCAAGAGTACCTTATTCTAATCTCCAAACCTGCAGGGGGACTTACGTAAAGAAAGCGACCGTTATGAGGTAACGTCTGGAAATATGCAACCCACCCAACATACAGGTAACGTGATTAAGACCTTACTTGACCAAAGCTACTGAGAAAAACTGCCGCCCTCTACGCTTAATTAAGGTAGTCAGTGGTAGCCTAAGACAATTTTACAACTCTTGCCGTGGGGGTACACAGGATGTGAAACTTTGTATACTGAGTTACCCCCTCTAACAACAACTGCTGACCATCGAATCGAAGAAGCTTGTATGGCTGATGCAGTTACGTCATTGCATGGTGCTGCTACTCTATGTCAGAGTTCATCAGTCGAAGAGGCTGACGAATGGTGACGCGCAAGTGTCTGTGAAATCTATGGTCAGACGTTTTCAGAGAATGAAAAATCTGGAGAACTTGTTAGCCAGATCAGTAGTCAAATATCCCCTGTATCGAGGTAGGTCAGGCCTGCACAGACAACGATCTGTCTTGCGTTACCTTGTCGAAAGGTAACGCCACGGAACTCTCGAAGATACGCATGGCAATTGGTGCTAATAAGTTGGAAAAGTAATGGCTGCCGTCCCAGTTACCGACTAGATGAACCATTGTGGATCGTGATGTGTAGCCATGGCATTTCATACCACCACGTCAAATGCTGGCCCCTTATGACGGTGACGAATGCGATCTGGCAACTTTAGTTTCCTTGTCAGCCTCCACATGTAGATATGAAACAGGGGCTCATCTGCAGAGGCGATGTGGTTCCTCACCAGTGCTCACTGGTACTGTAGAGCTAACTCCTCGCTCTTTGCTGCCACGCGAAGGAAAGACCCAAAAATGGTCGCTATGCTGACATTTCGCTTTGCTCCAGACGCTTTCGCTCTTTCCATGTGGATGCTTGTCTTGCTCCAAACAAGTTAACTGACTGAAGGTGTCTGACGAGGCCGTATAAGACTTTAGCCCCGATTGAAAAATGCGTTTGCCCTCTCGATCGCTAATGTCGTGGGACTGTTGAGAACGTGCATGGTGTTGATTATAGCTTTCCTGAGCCCATCTGTTCTATATTCGCACAGCACTTGCGGGATCCAGACTAACACGAGCCACAATACTGCAGAACGCTAAACAATTATTGTATGAATGTATAGTGTTTGTTCTTTCGGACATGTCCGAAATAATAGACACCAAATATTTGTATAGCTTATTCACCCCGGTGGGCATTGAATCCACTACTATAATCGTGAATGCGCATTTACGTTCGACCTCCTGCGGGAATCTCGAAGTAGCGAGCATGGAGGACATGAAAGAGTACTGTGTATAGGTAACGCTAGGTGTGAATGTGTGTCGGCCGAGAGCCATGCCGAGATAGTCTGCGTAGATGCAATAAATACTGTGCCCGAATGGTCCAATGATTAAGGGAGCTGCCTAGTTAGCAGGAGATCCCAGTTTAGAACCCCAACAAACCCCACATTTTCACTCGTCGCCGCTGATTCCACATAAAGTCCCAATGCAGTTGACATCAATAGTTCCTTCCCTTTTCTTTGCTTTCTACCCGTTCCACCTTCAATTTACATAATAAACCACAGTCTTGATTGTCTGCGATGGTGCTGCTGTTGAATTCCCAAAAGTGCTAGTATTCTTTTCTCCGTCTTGCACGAGACATAAAACGGTCTTTTAACAAACAATCAGTACTCAAACTAGATTTCTAGATGAGAAACACGCCTCGCAGTCTTTCCTTTTGTACATAATGTAGACGGCGTAACTCACCTGCGTTGCGCGGTTGGTTGATTTCAGATCATCTGCATATCCAAGCATGTAGTACAGTATATCTCAGACTGACGCTTGTAGTATTCGATCTTCTTGGTGCAGAAATTTCAATTCCCATCAGTGTAGTTCAACAATTCTGAGATTAGTATAGATGATGAACAATCTGAACTCTAAAGTTAATGGCGAGAGGTATCTATCAATATCGTTAACACATCAGTTTTTTATGCTGATTCTGTACCTGTATCTATAATAAAACTAAACTCTGTTCGAACAGGTCTTCAAGGCTGAACGGTGCCGACCGACCGCGGTGTCATCTTCAGCTCAAAGGCGTCACTGAATGCCGGTATGGAGAGGCATAAGGTCAGCATACTGCTCTACCGGCAGTTGTCAGTTTTCGTGACCGGAACCAGCACCTATGCTATGTAAATAATTCAAAGTGGATGGCTTGATGTACCTTCCACGCCATTTATTAGGTAATATTGATAATATTGATATAAAATGAGACACGAGTCGTGATAGTGGAATTTTTCAATAAAAATTTTAAAAGCTTTTTGTTTTACATTAATGAATATAATGTATAAAACTGCATTACGAAGTCTGCAAACTACCTTAATCTGTGATACATATGTGATGCATCTGTAATAAGCAGGTAAAAATAGTCCTACAATCAGTGAATGAGCGTAACGGAGACAGGCAAGAACCCAGCATCGACGTTCGAAGCAATGTCCTACTGGAGGTTGTTTGCCATTACCGTCTTCCTGCCTTTTGTGAAGTGCTAAGTTTGCATCTGTGCCGTATTGATGTCTATGATTAGTGCTTAGACAGTGTGGTGTTGAGTTTGTGTTTCATAAATGTCTAGAAAGGAGAGAGGCGAACCAGGTGCCGGCACATAGTCAACTTCCCGTGGTCCGCAGAGCTTAACGTCCCATCCGACGGACGGATCGCCATCAACACATGCCCTCACATCATGAGAAACTGCGGAGAAGTTTGGAATTTTGTCCTTGACAGCGGTGAAAAGGCTGGCGGTCATGAATGTTACGTTACCACCTCTCCCCTTGCTGGCTAAACACCAGCAGTGAAAATTTTCCACCACCAGGATTCGTACCGGCTTACCTCGGAGTCGAGCGCCAACGCACAGGCGTGCGATAGTGACCTCAGCTACAGCCGCTAGTAACAAGGAAGTACAGTACATAAACTGAATGACAGTACGCTAATAAATTAATACCATCAAAATTAAAAAAGTATTTTAAATATACCTTAAAATTACATGTTGAAGAAGAAATTTTTGTTGAAACGTGTCAATAGGAAACGAATATTTAGGAGATTATCTTTGATACACATGACCCTCGTCATTCATTGAGAACATGGTTTCCACAGTAGTGGTGTTGAATCACAGCATGAATTTCATAGGACAACACCCCTTTATTTTACAGGCATTTTAATTTTACCATAATCTGTATGGATTCTCTTTTAATTTTTAAATTTATTTGTCTTATAGGTATGAGGACACCTGCGAAACCGCTAATATTCAACACGTAATTATGAGAGTAATGAAAATGAAATATACATTAGTGAGACTTGTATTCAAGCAAATGAGTGGCAGCTGTATAAAAAAATGGTTCATTGTTGGATTACAAGAGATAAAAAAACACCGTGACAACAACGTGATGGAAGATTAGTAGACAACATTGGAAAACGCACAGGAACAAAGTAGGTGCATATGCTTCATGAATGTAATATGTGGAAAAATGTAGAGGGGGTCTACATCCAGAAGCGAATGTCAAATGGCAAACTAAGGTTCATTTCCATTCCATTAAAAGCTGGAGCTTGGAAAGGACATTTGCACGCTTGCCCCTATTGTTACCCCGATCAGTTTAATTCCATCAACTTGGTCTCAACGAGAGCTATCAACAGTGGTCAGAAAACTATTTGCATGATCCTCCTGACAATATGAATTTTCTGAGTCTGTTTTCCATAGCTGTTCTGCGTCTTATTCCAAGTGTCTGCCAGTCGAGATTTCTCATAATTTCTTGTTGAGCTCCTCCGCTAGATAAATGGACTGTGAACATTCACGACGTCCTTCTTTGTAGAGATACGTTGTCCCTGTTACTGGGACTTTACAGATATCATCCACTAGAGAAATAGCTCATCGTTGGCCGTATAGATATTTAAGAGGTATCACTGGGGCTGTATGATATCCTACCTGTCAATTCACTGTCAAACATTTACTTTACTTACGACTGAGGCCACATGATCTTTCCACTTCGCATCCCTACCCACCTGTTACCACATATTCGTGTGATATGACTGACATCGAAAACTGTCTGTTATAATTTACCAACTTGCAAGTGTTATATCTTTACGTGTCTACCACTGTCCAGCGATAACTGCTGTCATATATGTGACGACTTATCGATTTCCCATGTGTTCACTGTGTGTTAGCTATACTAGCTGATCTACCTAAGAAGTGTGTGTGTGGGGGGGGGGGGGGGGGGGGGGGGAGGGGGGGCTATAGCAGACTCGACCAATGAGAATTATTGAGGGTGCTGACACGCTCCACATGGCTTACAACACTGAAGGACAACAAAGACTTCTTTTTCGTCCTATTCCTCCTGAGCCGTTCTGAAATGAAGGTGTGTATTTGCTTGTGTGTGATATAGTGGTCGAACTGAATTACACCGATAAGCATGGAGACCTATACCTGAAAGCAGCTTACTGTTTGTATTCATGAAAAGATACTGAGCATTGTACACAGTATTTCCCAAGACGTCTACTCTGGAATACAAAGTAATGTGATTGCCGATTTGCGACTTGGTGAGCCGTACTGGGAAAGTAACAGAATCATTAGGAGAGTGGTATTCGTGATAATGATTAATGCTGGGCAGCTTCCGTTCTACTTGAAAGCGGTATTTCTTCGTAAATGAATTTACAATTCCGGTATTTAATCCTACAATTACATCTACATCTACATTTATACACCATAAGCCACCGTATGGTGCATGGCAGATGGTACCCTGTACCACTACTAGTCACTTCCTTTAATTTTCCACTCACAAACAGAGCGAGGGAAAAACGACTATCTATATGTCTCCTCACGAACCCCCTGATCTCTATAATCATATCTTCAAGGTCCTTACGCGAAATGTACGTTGGTGGCAGCAGAATCATTATACAGTCAGCCTCAAATGTCGGTTCTGTAAAGCTTCTCAATAGTGCTCCTCGAAAAGAACATCACCTTCCCTCCAGTGATTCCCATTTGAATTCTCGAAGCACCTCCGTAACACTTGCGTATTGTTCGAAGCTGCCGGTAACGAATCTTGTAGCCCGACTCTGAATTGTTTGATGTCTTCTTTTAATTCGACCAGGCGCGGATCCTAAACACTAGAAAGGTACTGAACATAGGTCGCAGCAATGTTGTATACGCGGTCTCCCTTACAGATACATTACACTTTCCTAAAATTATTCCAATGAACCGAAGTCGACCATTCATCTTGCCTACTATAATCCTTACATGCTCATTCCATTTCATACTGCACTGCAACGTTAAGCTTAGATATTTAATCGGATTGAAGGTGTGAAGTAGCCCACTACGAACGCTATGCTCGAACGTTATGGGATTGTTTTTCCTACTCATCTACATTTAGAGCTATCTGCCGTTCTTTACACCAGCTAGAATTTTTTTCTAAGGTATCTTGTATCCTCCCACCGTCATTCATTGAAGTCTTCTTTCCATAGACCACAGCAACATCACCAAGCAGCCGCAGACTGCCGCTTACCCCGTCCGCCGGATCATGTGTATATATAAAAAATAACGGCGGTCCCATGGCCCTGCCCTGGTCACACCAAATAATACTCTTGCTTCTGACGAACACTCGCCATCGAGGACAACATACTGGGTTATGTTACTTAAGAACTCTTCGAGTCACTCACATATCTGGGATAATTTTCTGTACGCTTGTAACTTTGTTAGCGGTCGACAACGTGGCACTGTGTCGAATGTATAGGGTTTTCGCACTTTGTATATTTCATGAATACCCAGAAAAATAGGTCCTTGTATGAGAGTGGCATGCGCATCACTTGATACTTGTAAAGTTAGCCTTGTTGACCTGTGCAAAAACATTTGTATTGATTAGGAGCTAATAACTGCAAGAAAACGACACCACAAGAGATTTATGAAAGTGGTGGGGGATGTAATAGAATTCCTCGAGACGATATGTCTTCTTTGGTATGCCCATCTGCAGATGGTGAATATACACTATGTAATCAAAAGTATCCGGTCACCCCCAAAAACATTCGTTTTCCGTATTACGTGCATTGTGCTGCCACCTACTACCAGTGACCTAAATAGTCATTAGACATCGAGAGAGAGCAAAATGGGGCGCTCCGCGGAACATACGGACTTCGAACGTGGTCAGGTAATTGGGTGTCACTTGTGTCATACGTCTGTACGCGAGATTTCCACACTCCTACACATCCGTAGGTCCACTGTTTCCGATATGATAGTGAAGTGGATACGTGAAGGGACATGTACAGCACAAAATCTTACAGGCCGACCTCGTCTGTTGACTGAGAGACCACTGGCAGTTGAAGAGAATCGTAATGTGTAAAAGGCAGACATCTATCTTTACGCCGGTAAATACCAAACGACACCTCGCTTGGTGTAAGGAGCGTAAACATTGGACGATTGAACAGTGTAAAAACGTTGTGTGGAGTGACGAATCACGGTACACAATGTGGCGATCCGATGACAGGTTGTAGGTACGGCCAGCACCCGACTGAACATATGCCTGCGAGAGTGGAAGCTATCGTCAAGGCTAAGGGTGAGCCAACACAATACTGAATTCCAGCATCATCGAAAGAGGGCGCCACGAACTTGTAAGTCATTTTCAGCCAGGTGTCAGGATACTTTTTATCACATAGTGTAAGTAGCTGACCGAAAAGAGGGCGGGAATTAATACCTCCAAAGAGAAGAAAGCGCAAACGACAAGCCAGCAGCTTGTACGAAGGGGTACGTCAGTCTATTACCGTAAGCCTATAAGGAACGACTTAGCAAGCTAGAAGATGGAAGAAACTGGAAAATAATGGGCAGCGACAGCCGTAGAAAACTCATATGATCGTGCAGACACTGCCAGTCTTAGAATGCCACATGAACACTATTTGTCAGGAAGTTTGTTGTCCATTAACAAGATTAGGTAGCTCTTCATATTGAACGTTTTTCCCTTGAGTTATGTACCACACCGCTGTCAATCTTTACGGATGTCTATAAATTCAACACATTCACCAGTTTATCTTTAGTCATGCCTCTTAGGATATCAGGTGTAATAAGCACTGTTTGGGTTGTGCTTGAGTAAGCTATGCTAATTTCGATGGAGAGGTTAATTTTATAACAACCACTCGTAGTTATCTACGTACCACTATCTTTAGACTATTACAAGAAGTTCATGAGTGTTCAGCGAAAGAACATGGGGTAATACTGGCGCAGTACGTGAAATGAAAGAGGCGCTCCCATGTCAGTGACAGATACATACACTGACCGAAAAAATCATTTTTAAAAGTGAGGAAGCACATTTATTTTTTATGAGAATGTAAAAATTACAACATACATTGTAAATTGTTTCCCGGGAACTGTATGTATTATTATGGCCATGGCCGTGAAATTACATTCAAACTCGCTTTACGCGAAATGTAACGTCACGTGTTTCATTACTGTGCCGTATGTTTTTGTTCAGTTGGTCTACCGTTTAAGGGTTATTTTCGTAAATTTTTCCTTTGAAATACACCCACAGATGAAAATCACAAACAGACAAGTCCGGGTAACGAAGCGGTCACAGAACTTTTCGTATTCCGCGTTCTTGGGTGAAGTCCTCATGAATACTAGACAGCAACTAACGAGAAGTGTAGCACGCAGCTCCATATTACCTCTAAATGAGCTGTTTCCTTACGTGTTACTTTTATTAAGAGTGGAAATTCTTAAAAATTTAAAGCTAAACGTTGCAATGACGGTGGTTTCAAAGAATAAGTTTGGTGAATAACTTAATTGCGCTTTCACTAATATTATCATTGTCATAAATTGACAGAAGTGGTGTTCGTAGTCGACACTACCTGCAAAAATATTCAGAAAAGAAACAGAAATCACGTAGATACTATTGAAGTTTGGAAGTAAAGTGAGAATCATGTTGATATTATTCAATTGGAGCTGATTTACCATTGGCTTCTTCCAACCCGTAGATTGGTCAAATTTTGTTTGAATTGTGACGTTTATTTTATGGTAAAAAGTGAGAGGATGAAATTCACTGGTAGAATAGAGCTTAATCCTCTAAAAAACCATCAAGGAAACATTTGTTTGCTGAATAACTTGCTTGCACTTTTACTACCGTTATTATTGTCATAAGCTGACAGAAATCGGGTGAAGATTATCTACTTTACTTGGCCTTGTCCGATATACCAATTATGGAACTGAGGGATAGCATCTCACATTGAATTGTCGACATGGAACAACTGACAAAACAGTTATCACCCACAAGAATTCGAGGCGGATAAATTTGAGGGACAACGTTTTTGTAGGACCGGGCAGTGACTGTGTCGAGAGCTGATGAACACGTAATTAACGGCGAATTGTGTAGTGGAACTACTTTCTTTCTTTTCTCAAGCGTTTATTTCGTCTAGTACGGGGCCTGTTTCTTCAAGATTTTGTAAACATTGTTTTTTATTTAACTTTTTGGCTGGATGTCCTCCCTTCACCACAGTCGTCAAGGAAACCCAAGGGAGAGAAGTCAGAGCGGCAACTGTCTGTCAATAGCGTAAACTTTGTTCTGAGTTTTATCTCAGATTAACTGTTCGTGTGTCGTATCATCTGTGTCGGAATGTGGCAACTGTCTCTAAAGTTCTCTTAACGTTTGTAGGACACTGTCTAGGAATCACACTCAGAATGGAAGATGTACCACTCCACGGCCCTGGTCCAACTCACCTCTACGTCTCTAAAGGTAATACAACGAGTGTTGCACTGCAGCTGCAAGTCACTATGAAGTTACTGTGTTAATATGTATTCCATACGTGCACTATTTCCTTATATCTTTTAACATAACCTACAGTGCTTCACAGTTTACAAGAAAAAAAATTCTGAATAAAACGAAGTTTCAAATTGTTTCAATAATACGTAAAACAAAATGAGAATAACACTCGCTGTTTAACATGAAGAGACAGATATGAAACAAATTCTTATACATATACCTGCTTAAGGTTAACGACGGGTGGTATGTTACATAGCTCAGTGAGGTCTTACGGTGATTTTACAAACTGTTTTAGGAAAAAGCCGAGTCGAGCAAGAGCCAAGCATGTAAGATATAAAAACACCCAGACGAAGGTTAAAACGAGACATACGGAGCACAGACGTCGATTTCTCTCGAAAGTCTCAACTTCGCCGGAAAGAACGCCGTCAGGTCGCAAAATTAAAGCAAAACGATCAATGCCGTATTACGATTAGGCGTTTACCAATGAGCAGTAGACCAAGCAACGTCGAGACCGAAGTTGCAGAGGAAGAAAGAGACTTCTATATTGACCGACAATTGGGAGCCATTTCACTACATATGTGAAAATATTGTGTGCACATCTGCCATCTCAGTGTAACATTAATCTACAGCAGATTTAATACATGACTTAATGACGCATCATACGGGAACTGGCAACTTTCTTTTACAATCTGAATTATCCTTAGCTGTGTTGAGAGGCGGACGAATAAGTAAGACATCTCAGGAAGTCCCTGAAGCTTTTTTTCAGTACTGATATTTAGTTGTCTTTCTTGTTCAAGGATTTATTTTATTAATTACTTCCTGTGACTGAGGGTAAGTTTGACTGAGATTCTTCTGATGCCATCTATGAGAATGGTTGACAGCTATATCTTTCCTGCCACTTGCTGTAACGTACGACAAGTAAGTTAAACAACCGTTAGAGTAACTGCTGACAATATCTATTTCATTTTCTCATAAATAAACTAAATGATTAAAAATATATTTCTCAAGCGAACGCCGATAATCTGATAATTCTGGTAGACTACACTACAGAACTAAAATGAGGAACCAATACAAAGTAACTCTATTTTACCTGTGAAGCTGCTGAATGCTCGCTGTCGGGATTCAAAGGCTAAAAATCGATGCAAGCATCTAACCTTTATAAAAGCTAAGCTGGCATTAAAACAGCCAACACTTCTGGAAGTGGGTTGGAAGCTTCAGGCAAAACGCGTCCCCTGGTAGAACTTAAGGGGTGCGCAATATTGAGTGCAGCTTACTGTGAAAGAGCGGGAGGAAACTTGCTGCCAAGTTGTTCCGCTTGTGAGAGAAAATCTTCCCTCAAAGTTAAATATAAAATTGTTTTAGGTGCGTTCTTATAACAATCACCACATAGGGAACAAATTTCAGTTATTGTTGTGCAAAGTTCGTCCAGTGCATTTCTGCTTCGTTGCATTAATGTTTACATAACGTAGCTTAATACGCAGAGGTGGAGGAGATTTTTAATACTGACAGTTTTCGGAATGTGGGCAGCGTGTGGTTGAGTCATGATGCTGATTAAATTAATTATTGGATTAATAAATTCACCTTCACTCAAAGTTATTCCTCGTTTAAAATATATATGTATATTTCTAAGTCTGTCGCCATGTTCCGAAAAATGTAATGATATGTCGGTTTCTTCACTATACAGCAGTAACTCTATTAATGTCTTTCTGTTTCGTGACTAATCACTTCTAACGTTGCATTCACTGGAAATATATGTAATTCCACTAGCCTGCAATAGACGATGGACCCACGTGTATCTAAAAACTTTCTGCATAATTAGTAAAATACAGGAGTGAAAGAGAGCAGAATTTTAACCTAAAACATCATTAAACTAAAATTTTCATTAGTGCACACACGACTTTCATAAAATCTTAATACTCTGTCCCATTTTACTTTGAGTCAAGTATCAGCAATGGCAAGAAATACTTTTCTACTTACTGTATTAATCGGAACCTCAAAGCTAGACATGTGCCTAAAGTAAAGGTACTCTTAATCAACCATAATCCGAGTGAGAAACCAAAATGTGCTGAACATTGTTTCCAAGTAGTTATGGGTCCATCTACTTTCCCTTGCCAGTAGTCATTCCTTCTAAGACATGCTTAATTTTTCCACATACATCTGAGGTTTTGAAAAGTAAACTGTTCAAGAAGCACGATTTGGAGATTTGTGTCAACAAACTGATAGAATAGCCAAATGTCTTCAATTATTGTTGAACAAAGGTGAAAGTTTGAAACTAAGAAACAGTAATATTTACACTAATTATGAACTAAAATTAAATATAACTGAGGAAAAAGACATATATAGCTTAATTAACAGACTTCTGTAAAATAATCATAATCGGCCTAGCGTAAGTAAGTTAAAAACCTCGAGCTTTGCAACATATGTTCGAAAGTAATGTGCTTCCAAAATTGTCAAAAACTATTTCTAATTTATTTTGTGACAATTACATGCAGTCATAAGAGCAAAGTTCTAGATGGCATTATACATAACTAAAGAATCGTCTATACAGTAAGTTATAACCACCCTATTATATCTTGGAATAAGACTTGTTCCTTTGTTAAATTCATAAGTGATAATAATGCATGAAAAGTATAATGCTTAAGTTTCAAATACTTGAAAATGGCCTAAGGCCGACATAGTACAACTGTACATCAAATAAAAAGGATGGCAGCTGAGGGCACCACAAAGTCATTATAAAATCATCATAACTGCAGACCCTCTCGCAATAAAGATTACAGTCTGTACCTGATGAAAGAAAAAAAATTTCCTACAGTATTCGTCCAGCAAGAGCGCTTGCATATATTGTCTTAGAATCTTATGCTGAAAAACCGGAAAAACTGAATCTTCGAGGTGTGTTTATCAGAGATATTTTGCCCAAAACATCTAAATGAGAGCGTGACTGTTAAATTCTAGATGAAAATTGGATCTGGCTCACTTCGTGTATCTTACAAGAAGAAAGCTAACGTATATTACTTCCACAGCTCCAGCAGTTTACCACCTCCTCTGGAAATAGTGTGGTATTTCAAGAACTGTACACTAATGTATAACTATAACACTTTTCCATTGGCCAAACGACAGGTGTGTGATCGCCTTTTTTTTATAGATTATAAACTGTAGATAAATTAGCAATTCTCTTAATACTTACTGACCGTATCACAGTGGATGTCATAGGGAATGGCATGATGTTTGTCCTATGTGGTAAAAACTGGATTATAACTGCTGCCTTTACCCCAATGCTGAAACTGTCGCATCACGGTTACAAAATTGCCTTGCTCGGCTTACTTACCTACATTTCCAGCCAAATGTTTCATCGACAAAAAAAATAACTTCACGTTTTATAATCAACTAAGTGATCTGGAAATTCGGCTCAGAGCTACTGTCAAACGTGGAACCTATGAATTCGGTTATGTTATATCCGCCTTGTTGAGGGAGATAAAATCGTACATCAAGAATGACTGAGAAGATGTCGTGGAGAAAGATAAAAAACAATCAATGTAAATTGTAGCATCTGTTACAACAAAAATCTCAGGCAATGCGAGATGAGATGAATGTACATGTTGATTTTCATGTGGATGATAATAAAGGCACAGTGTTAGCTTTTGAGAGCGAAGTGATTGAAAAAGAAAGCTTAAGGTCTGAGAAAATCCAGTAAATACTCACAACGTTAATGTTCTATGTGCTGACTGGAATATTTATGATGATTCATTCCATAGTTCTTCTCCCGATCACATGTTTCATCAGTTATGGCCAACATTTCCAGTTGGATATAAGGTTGTGGAATCACCAAAGCCACACATTTGCATGTCATAGGTTTCACAATTTATCATATCATTTATGGATCAAGACTGAAATCTTGTGAGTTCGACAGTGAAAAAATTATTGTTCTATTCCACTTACGGAAACGTAATAGGCATCGCATTAATGCAACATGTAATGTCTGGAATCAAAAAGTGGATACGAAGAAAAAGAAGACGAGGTCACTGAGTTCTATAATGAATGTGAGAGAAAAAAAAATTATCGTTGGCAACTCTATTACTCGATTAGAAAATCATAAACATAAATAATTCGGCCAACCAATTTTCTCTCACAACGTTTCTATATCCGTTATGATACAAAATGAAAACACCAGTCACCAGTATATCACAGTATATTAAAGGAAGACTTGTTGATGAATCACGGCAGCAGAAAATAAGTGACATTGACTTGAACAGAAATTGCACACTTCACTTGCACTCGGAAATCTAGTGTCGTTTGAGTAACTAAAATATTAAGCAGATGCGCATCCCGGGAACTGAAGCGCCAGTGAAAGAATATGACTCGTTTACACAAAAAGACACAGCTACATTGCAGCATTCTGGTAGGAGAACGAGAAATGAATTAAAGGAATTTCTCACTGGTGGTTTCGATATTCGCTCAGCACGGTACATTCATGTTCAGAAAAACAGAACATCCTGATCGACCAGAGGTAGGACGTTAATACTGAAAGGACACGTACGTTAATATGTTCTGCAGAAATGATTAGCATTTCAGTCAGTTCGGTTCAGCTTGTGTCCTGTTGTCTAGTAGGCACAGGGTCCGCCATGGGCCCTAGTAACTTGTTCCATCGATGATTCGAGGGATATTAGGAAAGTAAGGAACGATAGGTCGCGAAATGGAAACCACAGTGAAAATCAAAACTGTTTTATTTGCAACAGTTAGCAGCTACAACTTCCAGCTACTTGTCTCAATAGTCGCCTATAGGACTTAGACGTTTGTTGTAGCGCTGTACCAACTTTCCAATACCCTCGTTATAGAAGGCAGCCGCCAGTGCTTTCCGCAAATTCTCTACGCTGGCCTACAGCTCGTTGTCTGTGCCAGAATGTTGTCTTCATAGCCAGCGGTTCATGTGAGCAGAGATGATACTCTGAGGGGGACAAATAAGGGCTGTCTTGGGGGTAATCGAACATTTCCAATAGAAAAAAAATGCAGGAGCATCTTCATTGACCCTGCAGAATGCGGCTGAGAATTGTCTTGAAGAAGAAAAAGCACGACAGTTACGTAAAGGTGGCTGCATAGCTTCAGGCGACATTTCTCATTAGGCCCTCATACTTGACACGAGATACTATTGTTCTAGGTATCTTTATGTGCTCCCTGTGTGCTCAGAGCTAAGAAGAGCGACGTAACTCGATCGATGGGCCGCCGGTACTCAGAGCCATTTGAACCATTTCATCGACGGGCATCCTAGAGACACTGCCCAGCACACCTGTGCAAAACTTCATTGGATTTTCACCATTTCGCGACCGATCGTTCCTTACTTTCCGAATAACCCTCGTAGCATCGGTGCGTGTAAGGCGCGTGTGGTGACTTGCGGTCTAGTCATCCCTGCTACATTCACCTGGTTCCAAAGCTCGTCTGTGGTAGCTGGCGTTGGGTCACTGTGCTGCACCCGTCCTTTCACCATTTTCCGCACATTTCCGATTGACGACAGGTCTGGTGATCTGGCGGACCAGAGCAAAAGGCTAACGTTTTGTGGCACCAAGAACATACATGTTCGTTCAGCAGCATGTGGTCGTGCATTGTCTTGCTTAAAAATGGCGTCTGGAGTGTTGTGCAGGAAGAGTTTGCCTACAGAGCACATGATGTCATTCCAGTAGGTCACATTGATCACAGTGCCCTGCACGCGAACTCACTGTGATTTGTGGTTGTGCCCACACCGTAAGGCCTTTCATTGGTACAATATCTCTTGTGCAAATGCAGTGACTGTGATGCCATTTCCTTTGTCTACGACCCAGATTTCGTCAAAGTTAGGCGAAGAAGTGAACGACGCGTACGAAAACCATGCCGTAATAAACGGCGACGAACTGTCAACCCTGAAAGTGAACGATGTGTCACACTGTTCAACTGTTGCACTAGAGCCGAGGAGGACGCAAACTTGGTCTGCAATGCCATTCGAATTAGGTGTCGGTCTTCTCGTGAGGTGGTCAGGGTGGTGCGACCTGACCCATCTCGTCGTGTTCTACGGCATTCCGTGAACCATTCTGCACACACCCGTTTCACCGACGAAACACTTCATCCCACACGAGTAGAAAGTTCCTGGATGGATGCATCACATTTTCTCATGCCAACAAGGCGCCCACTTTGAAACGCACTGATTTGATGCTATGGTTCACGCAAACGTCTGCGAAGCATCCTGCTCGTCTTCTCAAGTCACACGCATCCATTACCTTCGGTATAAAGCGAAAATGTGAGCAGCAGGCACATTTTAGCGGTAGGTGGTGTTGCGAAGCGATATCGATGTTGACCTTGAACCCGCCGGCATACATAGCTCAAATGCTAATCATTTCTGCAGAACATAGTACTGTACATGCTCTGTGAAAGTTAAAGTCCTTTCTCTAGTCGCTCAAGGTGTTTTTTTTTCTGAGCATGAATCTACTTGGGTTCACGAAGAAATACCGGAAGTTTATTTTGAACACTCTCACAGAGAAGGCTCTAAATGTTTTATCACAGATAACGCAGACACCACGTTGGAAATTGCGACAGAGCAAATTTACTGGGAAATTACAATGAAATGAATACCCCTAGCTGTATACAGGCGTTGATATAAGTCAACGGGGACAGTTGAAAAATGTGTGCCGCGACTGGGACTCGAACCCGGGATCTCCTGATTACATGGCAGCCGCTGTAGCCATCTGAGCCACCGAGAACACAATGGATAGTGCGGCTGTAGGGACTTACCTCTGCCGCGCCTCCCGTGACACCCACATTCCCAACTTATTCTTCCGCACTATATTCATATTGCCCCTGTCCATTATACTCATTACTAGCGGCTTTTTGCAGATTCCCGTAAGAGTTCGGGCACTGTTCGTACATCCGCTCAGAAGAAGATGGTCAAATGGCCGGTGAGCCTTAACTATATATGAAGAGTATACGCACGATATATAGTTCATATATAGTTAAGGCTCACCGGCCTTTTGACCATCTCCTTCTGTGCGGATGCACAAACAGTGCCCGAACTCTTACGGGAATCGGCAGAAAGCCGCGATATTGAGTATAATGGGCAGGGGCACTATGAATATAGAGTGGGACAATAAGCTGGGAAAGTGGGTCTCACGGGAGGTGCCCCAGAAATAAGTCTCTGCAGTCGCACTATCCTCTGTGTCCTCGGTGGTTCAGATGGATAGAGTGGCTGCCATGTAAGCAGGAGATACCGGGTTCGAGTCCCGGTCGGGACTATTAGTGCACTTCTCTATTGTGGATGCACGTAGAAGCTGTATACAGCGTGCGAGACGGTTTGTGGTTGCGTGCACATTGCTGGAAGCAGACATCTTATTCAAGATAAGGGGAATATTCTCTCATGTTTAAGATTATTATTTCTTCTTACTGCTGTCGAGAGATTGCTCATTGGTAATTTTTGCAAGAAATATCTACAATATCTTCTTTGATTGTTGAGGTTCCTCATAACAGACAACTGATTTTTTCCGAAGGAATTTGCATTTCAGATGATGGATTCGGAGATGGATCCAACTTCTGCAAAATGATTAATTGGAAATTAACGCCCTCGTAGTATTGAGCCAACTGTTGGAACATTGGAGATAGCACTAAATGGTACACGCACGGTTATTCCAACTGAGTCAAGTGTGTTCGTGAATGGTTTATGGAAAGTGAATTGGATTTGAGACTTGCTACCAGAATGTGCTAAGCATGTCATTCAGGCAAGTCCTCAGTTCCCACACTCTAATCGAAAATGTGTGTTGACAAGTATGAATCGGTGAAGTTGTTGGGACAGTAGTCCCACTTACAAGATTTTCCATATAACGTCAGTGAATCATGTAGGTGAACAATGAGCAGAATGGACCTTACTGTTCAACACTGAAAGAAATGTTCTGTTTTTTAATGCAAATCTCTGAAATGGCATTGTTGTTGTTAAACAGTGAAAGAAATGAAATGGGTTAGAATAAACTTTATATTTAAGTATTTTGCTTTTTTCTTTTTTTCCTCTTCCTTTCCCCCTTCTCAAGTGACACACATATAAGGAAACACATGATTGTTTGTAGTCCATTCCAACGATATTGTGTTCTTGTTACTGACTTAATTGTAATCAGCATGAAAGCTGAAATAGTTACAGAATTGTATTGTTCAGCAAGCAAACTTTTTCCGAGGAAAGAGGTTGTCACGAAAGGATTTCATGAACTTCACTAAGCTGATCTGACTGCATACTCCAGATACAATTCAGGTTAGAAATATTTATTAACAGTAATTGATGTGTACTCCTAAGATATGTGTGTTGCTGCTCTAGTGACTAAAATTGGTAGAGGGGTTGCAGAGGCATTTAGAAAAATATACAACAGAAGTACTAAAATACCAGATCATTTACATAGAGAAATAGGTAAGGAATTTGACAACAGCAATTTTAAGACGGAAAGAAAGAGGAAAGAGCATAGGATTAATTACTACTTATCGTGTTCTACGTTGATAGCTTTAGCTGTATGGCAGTTCAGTGGAACTCTTAAAGGAAATATGTTTAACCATTTCATTGCTCAGGGTTCCTGATAATGCGTACATGTGGTGCAATATCCAGTCGATCTAATCATGCAAGTCATAGAGAAGTTAATATCTAATCTAGTAGTATGAAAGAAATGCACTTTTGTCTACTTTGTGCAACAAGATCACGATCCACAGAAAGCTAAATTCAAATCAGAAATTGTGTTAGAATTAGTGAACATTATATAATTTTCGAAAAAGGCTACACCCCGAACCGGTCTACCAAGATATTCAAAATTTAAGCAGTTCAAGAGAATACCCGAAGAACGTATCTGCTTAAAGGTTACATTTCACAACCTGTCCCATGAGATTTCTACAGCACAGCACAAGTGAGTTGTTTCCGACATTTCGTTGTTTTTAAAATTTTCCTTCATCATCATCTTACATTTTTTTTTTAATTTCCCACCAGCACCATCTTTCATTTTTAAATTTCTTGCCAGTGTCACCACAGATGTTTCAGCGACTGCAACCCCAACTAGTGGCAGAAAACTGAACTATGCGGCAAAGCGATGGTAGCCACACTACAAAGAAATTAAGTCGTTTGTGTCTTTCTATCTAAATTACGAACTGTATTTGAAGAGGGATAGTGTTTATGACATCGTGTAACTCTTTTACATGAGTGTGTCGTTCTTTTGCTATGCAAACTACGTTGTCTACTTGTCGATATCAGTATTTTATTTGGCAATGCATTTGTTTTACAATTTTGTCAAAAATTTGGTTTTCTATATTGTCCATCAGTATATCTCCAGGAGGCTACTTATTGATGACCCATTGCTAGTTTTTGTTGAGAGTAAAAGTTACTGTTGAAGCTAAAATAGTTTTGTTATGTGTGAGCTTGAGAATGGCTGCCACAGTTGTGTTCCCCTGTAGCTGTAAGAGCGCTTCTGTGGTGTTTATAGTTGTTTTGTTGCCATGTCTGTGTACATTTTCAGACTGCTGAATAATAAAATATATCATACTGAAGATAGCACAAAAAGTGCTGAGACATGTGAGCATAAAGAGAAACCTAATAAATGGCGTTTGGCGTAAGACGGAATTCCTCTCCCAATTTTTTCAACAAGCACAGAAAGAAGAGCATAAACATCCAGATGATGATGGTCATAGTTTAATATGCAGTGAAACTGTGACTACTTGCAATCATATATTTTGTGCTTAATGTCCATTCATATTTCATTAAGGTAACACGTCCATTGAGAGGAGGCTCATCACTGTCTTTAATAAACGCTCTGCATTTCCTTTGTCTTCGCGATATAGAGGCTTTCGGCAGCTTTGTTGTCGCAGGTATTAACGTTCATTTCAAAGCCACTGAATGTGTGTGTGCTTTCTGTGACTGATTTTCAATTAACTTTAAACAAATTAGAAAAAGCTCCTCAAGCCCATAACCTTCCCTCCAAATTTGTTGTGGAAATTCCACGCACGCAGGAAGAATAGTTTTAGTGCGAGTCGTATTTAGCGAGGTAACGGGTTCCCACTGAACACAAAACAATAGGTGTGGTATTTTTCATTAAGAACGTTTAATAGCTGCGACAGATACGCAGCAAATACCAATATACCAGACGTAGTACTTATCGTCGGTGTAAGACCACTGAGGTGTAATATTTTTTTAGAGATGCGGAGATTATTAAATAAATAGAAAGAAAGGAGACTAGAGCGCATGAATTTAATTACCTGCTCGTAATATGCTTGGGGAGTTTCAGTGTGTTGCTGTCTCCATTTCTTCTGTATCGCACTTTATATTTTCTCAGTATGTGTGTTGTGGTCCGATTCACAGCTTCATACGAATGAGAAAGAGCTCTCATGAAGTCAAATATTGGCCTGGTACAAGATTATCATGTAATATAGCGGTGTTCACACTATGGCGTAACGGTTAACATCGATCATTGGCGTGTTGGGGCTCGCCAATTGAACCTAACGAGGAGCAGCTGTTTATTCTTGAAGGTCATCATTTCTGGAAGTTTCTGAAACATCTTACGTTTGTAATGTTTTGTACTCTGGGATATTCGACATCTGTGTAAATACTAGCTTTCTGGAATATTCAATGTTTATATACTGAGCTGCACTCTCCGTTCAGGAGGTAAGTTCTGTTCTAACTGCACGTAATTGTCAGTAATACATGTGTTATCAATTCTTAGTGTTGTACTTTATTAACGACCTTGCATTCGGATTTGGACTCGATTGGGTTTTCGACGTGACAATATTAACGGATCCTTACGTCGGTGAAAGAAAATATTTGAATGAGACAAGTAAATATTTATGTGCTACTGTTTTGTTGCGGTGTATTCAAGGACATTCACACGAACTGACGTTTATTAATACTGATAGTCGGGAATATACGAATTTAGATACAATATACAAATTAGTGAATATACAGCTACAAACGGAAATATGTTTTACTGATCACAATACGCAAAGTTAGCTGACTCATGTGAAAGTGCTAAACATGGAACGACCAGGAGCTGGAAGATCTTAATTACAAGTGCAGTTAACAGTGCTTGTGGACAACAGAATACGCGCCAGATGCTTCAATGCTCTTTGTGTCGAGCATTTTGCACAGGGCTCGATTTAAGAGTAGACTTCTCGGTGCTGCACATCTAGCTCTCGAGGGTGAATTACATTTCCTTATGTTGCCTCCGAATAATGTCGATCTGGTATCAGCTTTTCCTGGTACTAGCATTACGGGGTCACCCCACTCCAGGTCGCTCCAAACGAATACTTCTGGACATTTTAGTGTTGGGTTTTCAGAGACTGATCGTCAGTGGTATAATAGAAAAATAACGGACATTGACTCCTATTTGTGTGTCGTGTGTTATATTTATTTATGATGAGAGGCATTGCATCAGGCGTTCATCCTCTACGGGTCTTCCTGAATTTCGCAAACTTTTTCCAGCGAAATAACTTCCCTATATACAACAAAAACAGTCTCATGGAGCTTCCAGAGTTAGCTACCAAATCATTTATATATGTCATAAACAGTAAAGATTCTATAACACTTCCTTCGGTAACGCTTTCACGTTAGACGATCCACCCCTGTTTATTTGGAACTGTTGAGTTCTATGCCCCAGGAAGTCCTCATTTCAATCATACAGCTTGTGTGAATTCCGTAAGGTCGCATTTTGTTCAATAGGTGACAGTATGTAACTTCATAAATCGTTTCCCACAGGGACCGCCATTTCATTATTCATATAGGCTTTCTTGAACGTAAAGGAGCTTTCAAGGTTTATTATCGGGTGATTAAGAATTGTACAGTTTTTTAGTTAGAACGCTGATTATTCTATGCGTAATTCATATTCGGTTTTCCTGTTTCGCAAACGAAAAGCTCATATTTGCATTTCGGCACAGCTATTGGTCTTTGGAGTACACACTACACTAACTGCGAGCTACAACACTTCCCTGAGCAAGACCAGTTTTCAGTACTCTTCACCGAGAAGAACTCATAATACAGAGGTATTAATCCGTGAAAGTTATACAGCACTGGTATCATTTTTTGTAATATTTCAATTCAGTTATAACGTTGAAGGGTAGCTCAGATATCCAATTCTCTTACTCTGTCTATACATTCATCTACATCTTCGTCTACATGGCTACTCTGCAAATCACACTTAAGTAACTAGGAAAGGTAGGGTTCATCGAACGGCTTTAACAAGAATTCTGTTGTACTACTCGTGAACAGGGCGCGGAAAAAACTAATATCTCCTGCGAGCTCTGTTTTCCCTTATTTTATTATGATGATTGTTTCTTCCTCTACAGACCGGCATCAACAAAATATTTTCGCATTCGGAGGAGAAACTTGGTGATTGAAATTTCGTGAGAACATCTCACCGTAACGAGAAACGCTTCTGTTTTAATGAGTCTACCCCGAATCCTGTATCATCTCCGGGATACTCTCTTCCCTACTTCTCGATAATACAAAACGTGCTGCCCTTCATTGAATTTTCTCGATGTCCTCCGTTAATCCTATCTGGTAAGGATCCCACACTGCGCAGCAGTATTGTAAGAGGATGGACAAGCATAGTGTAGGGAGTCTCTTCAGTAGATCTGTTACGTTTCCTAGGTGTCCTGCCAATAAAACGCAGTCTTTGGTTAGCCTTTCGCCTAACAATTTCTATGTGTTCCTTCCAATTCAAGCTTTTCGTAATTGTAATTCCAAGGCATTTAGTTGAATTAACGACCTTTAGAATTGACTGATTTATCGCGTAACCGAAGTTTAACGGATTCTTTCCAGCACTAATGTGGATGACCTCAAACTTTTCGTTATTGAGGATCAATTGCCAAATTTTTAGCCATACAGATATCTTTTCTAAATCTTTTGCAATTTTTTTGTCTTCTGATGACTTTACTAGATGATAAACTACAGTATCATCTGCAAACAACTTAAGACGGCTGCTCAGATTGTCTCCTAAATCGATTACATAGATAACGAGAAGCAAAGGGCCTATAACACTACCTTGGGGAACGCCAGAAATCACATCTGTTTTACTCGATGACTTTTCGTCGGTTACTACGAACTGTGAGCTCTCTGACAGGAAATCAGGAATCCAGTCACATAATTGAGACGATATTCCATGAGCACGCAATTTCACTACAAACCGCTTTTGTGGTACAGCATCAAAAGCCCTTCTGGAAATCTAGAAATACGTAATCAGTTCAAAATCCCTTCTCAATATCACTCAACACTTCACGTGAGTAAAGAGCTTGCTGTGTTTCACAAGAACGATGTTTTCTAAATCCGTGTTAACTGTGTGTCAGTAGATCGTTCTCCTCGAGGTAATTCTTTATATTCGAACACGACATACGTTCCAAAGTCCTGCTGCACATCGACGTCAATGATATGAGCCTGTAATTTAGTGGATTACTCCTTTTGGCTATCTTCAGTATTGGTGTTACCTGTACAATTTTCGAGTCCTTTGGTACGGATCTTTCGTCGAGAAAGTGGTTGTGTATGATTGTTAAGTATGGGACTATTGCATCAGCATACTCTGAAAGGAACCTAACTGGTATACAGTCTGGACCAGAAGTCTTGCATTTATTAAGTTGCTTCACAAGTCCCAGGAAATCTACGTACTTTTAAGTTATTCATATTGGTAGCTGCTCTTGATTCGAATTCTGAAATATGTGCTTCGTCTTCTATGGTGAAGGAATTTTGGAGGGTTTTGTTTAGTACCCCTGCCTTAGCAGCTCTGTCGTCGATAGTATTTCCATTGCTAAAGCGCAGAGGAGGCATTGATTGTTTCTTGCCGCTAGCATACTTTTCATAGGATAAAAATCTCTTTGGATTTTCTGTCAGATTTCGAGATAAAGTTTCGTTGTTGGAACTATTATAGATATCTTGCATGAAGTGAGGCTGTTTACAATGCAAGTTCATATGGTATTTTTTTTTCATATATGATAAACGTAATAATTCATTCTCATTGAACTAATAGTTACCATTTATAATATGTTTCATTCGTATGTATTACAATGTTCGTTTGCATTTACACATAAGTTTTTCGTAGCGCCTCACAGAAGTCACCTGTCCAAGTCCTTGATTGAAAACGGCAAACCTCGCTATAAAGTGTCCCACTTTTCTTTAATGTGACTAGGTACACATAGTTTCTGAAACCACCCATGCCCGTATTAGCAAATCGTCAATTTGAATACAAAACCACTACTATAGACAAGTTCATTCTACAATCGATGCTCAGGACAGTGATTAGTCATATGCTGAAGGAAAGCATATTGTTCAACAAATAATTTAGACAGAGTTTCAGTTCATAGGTAGAACAGTCAATGTATTACAGAATTAGTAAACCTTCTTTTTATTTTAGCAATCGAGATGCATGTGTGATTCACCAAAGTACATGTAAGTCGAAGTTTCTCTTAATTTGGTACACATAAATTCAACTAATCTAAATGTCAAGAAGAGAAAATATTATCGTATAATGATATGTATATACATAGATGCTAAATCTGGATTCTTTGTTGTTATGAAGGAGACACACTACTTTATGGCACTGAGACATTTACTATGATCTTTATGCACAGACGAGGAAAATAGTCACTCGCGCTACGTGCTTCCTGTTACGTTTACATACTCATCACCTCCTGATACTCGCTCTATAGTACAGTATACAATTCCTTTCTCTGTGTGGATCATACAGTGTATAACAGGTAAATAAAGGTGTGATTCGTATACAGTTCTGTCTGTCAGTGTTGGTTAAATCATTGGCTGATCAATTAGCATGGGTGATAACAGTCTAACGACTTAAGTATGAGAATTTACAAGAATAAATAGTTGTTAAAAGGTCATTCTGCCAAGCAGTGACCAACGTTTTTATCTAGTGAAATGTCGAAGTACCTCTTCATTTTCATCTTGGCAAAGGATATAAGTAATTTCATTCCTTGTGGATGTAATTGTTTGTTAATTCATATAGTATGTTATAAGTCGTGTTATAATCACAGTTCACCACCAGTAAGTACTCACATTAAAATACAATACCAGATAGTATACACGAATTTTTACTTACTTGGCATAACATCTCTTTCAATACTCTGTCTAGTAATCACGGGTACAGCATTGTTTTGCCTAAATCGTAAGTATGATTAAACTACATATATCCTTTATAGTAAGTTCATGGACATATGTATTTTTCTCAAGTGGTGACGTAAAATATTCCTGTAATATCACCGTCGGTGGCCCAGAATTAACCGTGAATAACAAGAAATATCACTCCAGACAATTAGTTACACATGTAAGACAAAGTATGTCATGAGCACATTCTTACACAAGAGAGCATCCGTCACTAATGAGATGCAAATCTGGATAGTACGAGCAAGGTAAAATATGTGAAGACTAACTTGATGAGGAATAACATGAGAACATCTTTTCGCATTGGCTTTGAGGTGTCTGAGCAATAAATTACAGACCACGTTCTCTAAAAATTATAGGTCTTTGTGGCCGTAACATTCACGTTTTATTAATACTTGTTAGTACAACGATAACTGAATTGCATGACTGTTTATTACATCTTGTAGAAATAAGTAATGATAATTAAAATTTCAGTCTGAACAAGCAGCATTGCTCTGTACAAGAGCTGTCGGCCTCTCTTCAAACAGCTGTATATGTGTGCAGTATATCATGTGTATGCTCCATAATTAAGAACATTTAACGTGAAGTAATCATGCACATCTAGTGTAAATCAGCAAGACAAAATAACATAATGACATCTGGTCCTCATCGAATTGTGTTATTTTGGAATATATGATTTAACAGAAATACAGATCTCAGCTGCCATCAGGCACAGAATTAAATTCAATGGCGAGAAGTGGAAATCTGTGCTGCACTAGAACTCGATCCCGGACTTCCTGCTTTACGCGAGTGGTCACCTTAACAACGTTGACTATGTGTACACATTTCCATACCAGCCCAAATTCTCAACCTGTCACACACTACACATGAAGCACCCAACAACCATTATCCTAATTGCTGGTAGCTTTATCTGAGTCCCACAAAAGTTTAGACACAGTGTGCATCCACACTGAAGTTAACATATGGCGCATATATGTTTTACATGTGTGGCTTCCATTTTGTCGTCAATGTCTGACCAAATTGTCATCAGCCACACCTACCGACTAACCCAACCACACACACACACACACACACACACACACACACACACACACACACAATAATGATAACATCATGATAACTTCAGTGCAGATGCTCACTATGTATGTACTCCTGTCGGATTCACGTAAAGCTTCGAGCAGTGAGAATGACAGATAATGGTATATGTGCAGTGTGCAAGAAATTGAGAATTTGGTTTGAAAGGGAAGCATGTCTGTATAGCCGTAGCTGTTAAGATGACCACTCGTATAAAGTAGGAAATTAATGTTTGCGTCCCGGTCTGGCACGTATATTCACTTGCCGCCATTGTTTCTCTTAAATCATGTCAACGGATTTTTTTATTTATTTTCTAGTGACTTGTATAAAGTTCAGATGTAGTCTGCAAGTCATATGCTGATGCAATTCAAAATCATTCCTTTCTCCATTTCATTCTTTACTAGGACAGACAGCGCAAATAACGTGAATGCCTCTGTTCTCGACAGGTAAAATGAAATTTTTGATGCTGTCTTTCCGATTCCCACTTAATGGAATGGGTGGCGTAAAAAAAAATTTACAATGTTAATTCTTAATTGGTTTCCTAACACTATTATCAAACAATAATCATGGCATTTTTACGGTTGCTATCAATTTAGCTCATTTAGTGTGATTTAATATTTCAGCATGAATCAGTTAGATGAGTATTCACTCGGAATCTTCATTCCTATTTTCATTCACCTGTCATCGGCCATTCAAGTAACGAAGATCCCATACTTCTGGAGCCGGCCGCGGTGGTCTAGCGGTTCTAGGCGCTCAGTCCGGAACCGCGGGACTGCTACGGTCGCAGGTTCGAATCCTGCCTCGGGCATGGATGTGTGTGATGTCCTTAGGTTAGTTAGGTTTAAGTAGTTCTAAGTTCTGGGGGACTGATGACCTCAGATGTTAAGTCCCATAGTGCTCAGAGCCATTTTTGAACCATACTTCTGGTAGCCATCAGACGGAGCCCCATCATTTAACATGGGAACTGTCCATTGCGACATGCCGAATTCTGCCATGATATTTTTTGTGCTGTAAGGATACACCAAAAGTAACGCAAAGTCAAAATTTTAGCAGCTAAGACACACTGTACGCCCTTTTTAAAAGTTTTTGGAAAGTGCCAATTTCATAGGTCGTCAGGCGGCTGGAGAAATGTACATGCTTGTTATAGCTATAGCAGACAGTGCATGTGCAACACGGTGGGCACATATCTTTGCATGATAGAACATCAGTAAACCGATAACACAGCAAAATGCGATCATAATTTTTGAAGTGAATTCCAGGTCCTGTTGATAGTTTCTCCAGTACAGTTATTTACAGATAGTATTCACTCACATTTGGGTCTAATTAAGTATCCATAATAATAAACAGTGGTTGCTAATGCCATCTGTCTTTGCGCAGGTTCCTGAGTTTCGCAGTAATGTGTAATACAGTTAATATTTTCAGCCTTGCAAAGATAAAATATAAAGAACGTGATATGGAACAGAAATCACCTACTACACCTGGAGTCCTACATGTGTGTTATCTACTAGTTGATGTCTTGGACAATCATTCTACTGCTGTCAGCATTTTGTCATAAATAATGGAAACGTTAGAAGAAACAGGAAGTAACTCAGACGATTCTGTTAACTATGGTTCAAACAATGATTTCTGCGTTCGTTAAACCCACACAAAACATGTATAACAATCGCTTTTAGCGAAAAAGAAAAGATGGTAAATTTTCGGCTAAATTAAAGCAGGAGAAAGCGCTTAAGCTTAATTAGTGTGCAGATTTGATTTCATTACGTAAATGAATTGTGTAGATGGATGTAAAATTTACAAAAATTCAAAATATGTGGCAAAATGAAACTTCGAGAAATATGTCATGGAAACTATTTGATAGATTTACAGTTTCTCCTGAGAGTGAGTGCACTGTTGCTATTTGAGCTCTACAAACTGTTTCACTGTTAGGGAAGTATACGGAAAAGGAATTCGCAAACTTACAAGTTTAACCTCAAGTGAACGTGTACAGGATGTATACCGGACAGGAACTAATAATGTGAATCAGTCTCTCGATGAAAATATTTTTCAGCAGTGTAAAGCATTTTTCAGAAAATTGTCGGACAAAATTTCCGACAGCTCTTTCTCATTTCTGGTTTATTAGTGGAACAGTATTGTTAAATTTCAGTCCTTTCTGAATGTCAGTCTGCAACTCCACATGTTATGCCTGGTGCTCAGCACAATACGAAGAACAAAGGTCACGAAAATTTCCAGCTCCATTCCAGTTCCGTATAAATAATACCAGTAATTAATGTGAAGGGCTGAATGCATTAATTTTTCTCTTGTTAGGTGTGTCTAATGTAAGGAAAATGTTTGATTTTGTCATCCAACAGACATTTTACATTTTTATGACGATTACAAGGAGTGAACAAGAAACTGTTTCACTGTTAGTAAAATATAAATTATTCAAAAATTAACATAAGAACAGTGCTACGACAGTAACTACAAAATATTAAATATCACCAAATTAAATTCCCAATTGATGAATATCGTCTGTAACGTAACATACATACACTGCCTTGATTTTCTTTCCTCTTCTAGTCACTTGTGTAACTAATGTATCTGCAGTAGTTTAGCTGTGGATATGAGCTGCAAGTTATTCATGCAATTAGTGATTTGAGATCTTTTCGTATGGTTCACTTGCTTAAAATTCGCTTGTGTTAACTCTGGTGTTACGTTCTCTTGTCACTAGTGCTTCTGCTTGTCTGCCGATCCACGTGCTAGACGGGAAGGCTTGTGCAAAACGCTATTATAAGCCCTTCTTCATGCGGAACAGGTAAGTATCTTCACTCTTTTTATTTAAAGTACTTGCAGTGCTTCTTAGAACCTAAAATTTGGACAGTGCATTTCTTTCGGTGTATTCTTCCGCTGAGAAGCTTTTAAGAATAGGTTTCAACATACCAAATTAAAACATTCTCTTGTAAGAGCAGGATATTAACAGAAAATAGGCTGACTAGATGACATTGCTGGTTATCCTCTTCCCTCACTGTTCAATTCACATGATGCTACTAACCCATAAATAACATTTCGAACACGTGTCCAATCCTTCAGTAGTTGAGAAAATTTTAACAAATGGCGCACTAGAACTGGTTTAAAATGAACTGCAACAGCTTTAGAATTTAACCAAGAAACATTCGGGTAAATTAATTTTGCTTCTACTCAGATTTGTAGTACCTGGGGTCTCTCGTCAGTCAGGAAGGTAGCATCAACAACAGCCACACGGTACCTTTGTACCACGACCAACAACGGTGACACGGAACCGTTGTCTGGCACAACAGTAATACACATTTCAGTCCAGACATACTACATCAGTCGCCTGCGTGAACTGCATACCTACGCCTGTAGTATCTCAAAAACCTTAAAAAATTGCTTTTGTCTCTGTTGTGATACAGCATCACGCACGCTACGTCAGCAGCGACGACGGTAATACACAGACGGAAGGGGGAAATGTTAAACCGTGAACGCCATGATCGAACCCTACCAAACCGATACTCAAATATTACCTTGCCTGTTTGATCTGTTTATTAAACTTTCATCAGTTTACGAACTTGGTTGCAGTATAAGAAAAGCTGTTTCCATAAATAAGGAAAGGCGTGAGTACATTATGGCTGACTAGTGTGTTCAACGTTTACTGGACTTTTCAAATGGAAATCAGAATAAAACAGGGTCAGAAGAGGCACACTTGCAGCTTATCATAATTTTTTTGAAATTTGAAAAAGATCGAATCGTTAGCATGAGGGACGTGGGAGCATCATATCGACAGATAGCATAGACAGTGGCTAGTTGCTGTCCTGCCCAGACGGGTGCTGTGGTTGCTGGTCCTACGCTCCCACGCGTTTGTTTGACGTGCCTGTGAATCCGCAGGTTACTAGAGATTTTTGCGCCTGTAGAAAGAACTGTGCCCGAAGCATACAATATCACCGTCATACCTTAGCACACACCTTAGTAAAACATCTTGACGAAAACGGGAGAAAATTCTGGTACTACGTAGAATCGCTAGACGAATCTAAGGCTCCTCTCCAGTTAATCGTTGACCACTCGGGTATGGCAGTAGAAGATAGCAAACGGAATGCCGAAGTTTTAAATTTACTGTGTAAGAAATCGTTCACACAGGAGAATCGTACAAACACACCGTCGTTTGGTCATCGCACAGACTCCCTTAACGAGGACATAATAATAGGCATCCCTAGCATAGGGGCTGAAAGAACTGAAAACAAGTAAGTCGTTAGGTCCGGATGAAATCCCATGGCGGTTTTACAAAAAGTACTCTACGGCATTGGCTACCTAATTAACTTGTATTTATCGCTAATCTCTCGCCCCTTGCCAGATCTCAAGCGGTTTGAAGAACGCGCATGTGACTCCAGTATAGAAGAAAGGTCAGAGAACAGACCCGCAAAATTATAGACAAATATCTTTAACATCGGTGTGCTACAGTGTTCTTGAACCTATTCTCAGTTCGAATGAAATGAATTTCCTTGACACGGAAATACTCCTGTCCACTAATCAGCACGGCTTTAGGAAGCATCGTTAGTGTGAAATTCAGCCCTTTTCTCACAACCGCTTTTGATGAAGGGCGACAGGCAGATTCCATATTTTTAGATGTCCGATAAGCATTTGACTCGGTGCCCCACTGCAAACTGTTATCGAAGTTACGAGCATGCGAAATAGGTTCAAAGATATGTGAGTGGCTAGAAGACTTCTTAATATACCGAACCCAGCACGCTGTCCTCAACGGTGAGCGTTTATCAAAGATGTGGGTATCGTCAGGGGTGCCCCAGAGATGTGTGATAGGACCGCTGTTGTTCTCTATATAGATAAATGATTTGGTGGGTAGGGTTGGCAGAAATCTGCGACTGTTTGCTGATGATACTATAGTGTACAGGAAAATGTCATCGTTGAGTGACTGTAGGAGGATACAAGATGCCTAGTTGGTGCGATGAACAGCAGCTAGCTCCAAATGTAGAAAAAATGTAAGTTACTGAAGACGAGTAAGGAAAACAAACCCGTAACATGCAAATACAACAATGGTAGTGTGTTGCTTGAGGGAGTCACGTCGATTAAATGTCTAGGCATAACATAGCAAAGTGATACGAATGGAACGTGCATGTAAGCGTTGTATTAGAGAAGGCAAGTGGTCAATTTCGGTTTATTGGTGGAATTTTAGGAAAGTGTGGCTCATCTTTGAAGGAAACCGCATATAAGGCACTAGTACTAGCCATTCTTGAGCACAGTTCGAGTGTGATCCGCATCAGGTCGGATTAAAGGAAAACGTTGAAGCAATTGAGAAGCAGGCTGTTAGATTAGTTACCGGCAGGTTCGAAAAACACGTAAACATTACGGGGATGCTTCGGGGACTCAAATGGGAATCAGTGGGGGAAGATAACGTTCTTCTCGAGGAACGCTATTGAGGAAATTTAAAGAACCGGAAACTGAAGCTGACTGCAGAATGACTCTACTGCCGCCAACGTACATTTAGAGCGAGGGCCACGAAGATGAGAGAAATTAGAGCTCGTACGAAGGCATATATAGGATGCTTCCGTAAGAGTGTGCAAAAATTTAACAGGATATAGAGGATGCTCCATTGAACAATTTGATGCAACAAACCTGAGGTCGGGGAAGCCAGCTTAAGGGGGTAATAGGAATAAAGGCAAATTAGAGTGATATTTTTTATTTACTTTAGTTATAGTTAAGGACAAATACCATCACTGACACAATGAACGTACTATCTGAATTGAATCTTGCAAAATATGCTGAAACTGACAGGCATCAGCCTCAGTTCAAGCATGACATTAGCGAACAAGATTCTGACGCACCCTGAAAACAACTAGTTCCATTCCCGTATCCACGGGAGTCTCACACACAAGTGACTTCAGATATGCCCAAAGGAAATAATCCAGAGGATTCAGGGCAGGGTACCTCGCAGGCCATTGAATAGGACCTCACCTTCCAGTCCAGCGACAAGGAAATACAGCACTGAGATGGATGCGGACTTCCACACTGAAGTGAGGTGGTGCGCTGTCATGTTGTATCCACACCCTCTCACGAACAGTCAAGTTTACGTTCTCCAACAACTCAGGTAGAATTTTCACGAACCTCAACTACATGGCCGGCCGGTGTGGCTGAGCGTTTCTAGGCGCTTCAGTCTGGAACCGCGTGACCGCTACGGTCGCATGTTCGAATCCTACCTCGCGCATGGATGTCTGTGATGTCCTTAGGTTAGTTAGGTTTAAGTAGTTCTAAGTTCTAGGGGACTGATGACCTCAGATGTTAAGTCCCATAGTGCTCAGAGCCATTTGAACCATCAACTACATGTGGCCTTTCAATCGACCAGGTAGACTTCCCAGTAATCAGGGTCGTCCTTCCTGTTTCCTTGCAGGACATAAAGAATGTACAAGTAAACAAACCACACAGTACGTGTTAACTTGTACGCATGTGAGTTGCAAATAAGCTGGAAAACAGTAATGCTAGACGAAGCTGTAGACAAGTTTACTTCCGAAACTCCTCAAGCTGTATTCTCCGACCCCAGGTTCGGTACCTAAAGTTGTTCAGTGGAGCATTCTCTATGTCCTGTTACGTTTTTGCACGCTCTTACGGAAAAACCCCGCAGATAGAAGATTTTTCCTAGCGCTGTTTACGAAGGGAACAAGAAGGGAAATGTCAGTTAGAATTACTAGGTGCCCACCGCCACACATCGTACGGTGGCTTGAGGAAGATGTATGTAGATTTAGATTTACCTCCCAGTTCTGGGAATCATGATGTGATCAGCTGTTACATATGAAAACGGAACTGATTTGATAATTGTTGAAGGGAAGCACATTGGTCTCTAATATGTGGCAAGGATGTTTAACTGTGTTGTTATACCCTACAAGAGATTACATCAAACGCATATTCCAGCAGGATGGTGCATACTTTCATACCAGCCTCCAGCCAGCAGGTTTCATGAACTGGCTCAGCATGTGTTTCAGACACGGCCAGAAACTCTTCTAGATTTCATACAGATACTGCTTGATTCCATGCCACAATGAACACACCATTTCACTCTCGCAAGCATAAGTTCAATCAGGTGTTGGAAGGTTTCTTAGGGAATGGCAGCCAATTCTTCAGAAAGTGCTGCACTGCGGAGAGGTACTGATGTCGGTCGGTGAGGCCTGGCACGAAGTCGGCATTCCAAAACATCCCAAACGTGTTCTGTAGGATTCAGGTAAGGACTCTGTGCAGGCCAGTCCATTAGAGGGATGTTATTGTTGTGTAACCACTCTGCCACACGTCATGTATTATGAACAGATGCTCGATCGTGTAGATAGATGCAATCGCCATCCCCGAATTTCTCTTCAACAGTGGGAAGCCAGAACGTGCTTAAAACATCCGAATTTTACTGTTGGCACTACACACGCTGGCAAATGACGTTCACGCAGCATTCGCCATATCCACACCCTGCCCTCGGATTGCCACATTGTGTACCGTGATTCGTCACTCCACACAACGTTTTTCCTCTGTTCAATCGTTCAGTCTTTACGCTCATTACACCAAGTAAGGCGTCGTTTGGCATTTACCGGCGTCATAGTACGTGCAGTAGATCCTGATGCAGTTTGGAATTCCTGTGTGATGGTCTGAATAGATATCTGCTATTATAGATTACGACCCTCTTCAACTGTCGGCTGTCGCTGTCAGACAAGATTGGCCTCTACACTTTTGTGCTGTACGTGTCCCTTCACGTTTCCACTTCACTATCACATCGGAAACAGTGAACCTAGGGATTTTTAGGAGTGTTGATATCTCGCGTACAGATGTAAGACACATGTGACACCCAATCACCTGACCACGATCTAAGTCCGTGAGTTCCGCGGAGCGCCCTGTTCTGCTCTCTCACGATGTCTAATGACTACGGAGGTCGCTGATATGGAGTACGTGGCTGTAGGTGAAAGCTGTCTTCAAGGCTAAGGGTGGGCCAACACCATATTGAATTCCAGCATTACCGATGGAGAGCACCACGAAAATGTAAGTCATTTTCAGCCAGATGTCCGGGTATTTTTTATCACATAGTGTATTTCCAGAGCCACAGCTGTCTGCAGGAGGTATTTCCGACATTTCGCTCATTGTCAAATGTCATCAGTTTTGGGCTGAAATCGTAATATTTAACTGTAATTACAGTGATAAATATCTAGGTAGTTTCCGAGAATGGCTATGTTTGGCATGCGGGGTGTATGAGAGAGGTAGTCTGTGGTCAGAACGAATGAGCATTTCTGGCTTAAGGTTCTCATGAGTGGCGGTTGCAAAGAAAGGTTCTGGCTGGCTGGCTACTTAGTTCTAGCCCACAGCTGTAGGAGCAAGTCCTTCTGATGGCGCTCTCTGGATGGCTAAATAGAGAACTAATGCTCAGTAAGCATTGGGCTGTCTCCGTGATTGCGCGTGTTGCATGCCTTCTCTGTGGAAAACAGAATAATTCAGTATTGATCACTGCCAAGTGTTGGCACTGGATGTATTTATAACGTTCGTACTACTCCAATAATCCACTGATGCCACCTATAGTTGAGGTGTTGCACGCTGGCATACACATGCACCCACGAATGAGGCAGTTTTCCATATCCTCTGAGATTTGGCACTGGTGGCGTGCAAGTGGAATTGTGCCCTGCGTGTGCACATGTTGGAGGTGAGTGGGATGTATGTATGAGTGTTATCAGCAATCTCAGGTATCTAGCCATGGAAAGTAGTATGATAATGGTTTGGTGCTTCTCAGTACATTGTAGTGCAGTATTCCTTGTAGTGGCATTTGTCATTCTTATTGTCCAATCACGCAGTAGACTCTTCCTCCTCCTGCCGTGCGGGATTAGCTCAGCGGTCTAGGGTGCTGCAGTCATGAACTGTGCGGCTCGTCCCGGCGGAGGTTCGAGTTCTCCCTCGGGCATGGGTGTGTGTGTTTGTCCTTAGAATAATTTAGGTTAAGTAGTGTGTAAGCGTAGAGACCGATGACCTTAGCAGTTAAGTCCCATAAGATTTCACATACATTTGAACATTTGAATTTCTTCCTCCTTCTCGTCCTCCTCCTCCTGCTCATTCTTCGTATTGGTGCATCAGAGAGAACCAACGTAGAGGTCGTATAGTGCTTTAAAAACCGAATCTCATCAGATTCCCCACTAATCAGTTTATTGTTTCTGATAGTGGTACAGGGAGCACACACGCCAGTGCAACCACTCCGCAGATTGTTCAACGACATAGCTTGCTACTGAGCTAAAATTAGAAATTTTCAGCTACCTCTAGTGTAATGTACCTCCTACCAACTGACCGAACTGTGCTAGTATTCACCGACAGGACGCGAGGGCAAAAGAAAGAAATGCAGTAGGGTTTGGAAACCGGGTGGTTACAGGTTCGAATCCCGCCAAATATTCCAGTCCTCACATACACCAATAGGAAGCAAGGAAAAGCTGTACCACACAAAGGGTATCGATTTTATTAATTAGTCAATCAATCCGGTAGAGTGAGGAAATATTTCCAAGACATCCACAGCTGGGGGTTTATCAGGTAAACACTTCATTGTTTGCGGTTTAGTCTGAGTGCAACGGACAGAGCATGCAGGACCTGCAGCGGCATGCGACATGATGTGACCATTAAAGAGATAGAGAGAGCATGTGTTTCGACAGGAATTTCTTACGTATCAATACCAAAGGGTTGCCACCACCTGATGCATTTCTTCAGGGAATAGGGCCCCATCCAGTCTTGTCAGTAAGGGGGTCTGAGTAGGCGTCGTGCAGGAATACATGAAGCGGTCGGCCTGGCGCGCAGTGTGCTGCGGACAGTGAGAAAGATTTTTAGCAGCGTGTTATGCTGTCAGTTATCCTTATACGATTGGCATAAAAAAAGGCATCACAATTGTTTAAATATTTCACACTACCTTGTCACCCTTAAAATGATTAATAAACAGTATTCCATACACCGCAGTCAATTTCGCGACAATTTCTTTAAATAAATAAATAAACGATACTCCAGACATTGCCTTGTATTCCATAAGTTGTTTAAATAACCAATATTCCACACATTGCCTTGTCTACCAGAAATTGTTTAACCCTTTTGTTGGCCATGGAGTACTTCCCACTAAATGTACTTCTGTACACCATTTAAGATAATATGATTATGTTCCGCTCCTGGCATCTAGCGGCAGTCCGCTGCCCAGCAGTAGCTTCTGTTTGTTGTGAAATATAGCCTTCAAGGCTGTGGAAATTATACAGCCGACCAAATAACGATGTATTAATGATTCTGAGGAAGTATAGTTACTAACAATATAGTTTCTGAAGGGCCTTTGGGATGCATACTTGCCACAAAATTAATTTGTCTTTTATGGTCCTTGGGACGCATACCCAGCAGCAACTTATTGTATCCCAAAGCTTTTGGGGCTACGTCATAATACCGCTGTATATGGCTCACATCTTGTGGTGTTACACAGCACCAGGTGTCTGAAAACTGCTACAGCAGTCAGTTTTTTGTTTGTAGTGGGATCACTACTGTTGTCGGAACACATAGCTTCGCTTCCGCAATATACGTTATTGGGACCTGTATCACCTCATATCTTTATTGTGCGATGCAGTTGCTGGGATTGTTTCCACATTGTGTTAAGTTAAACTTTAATATCGGCAACAAATATATTTGGGAAATTAGTTAATCATTTATGGATTGACTCACCATCGTTCATTATTTTGTTTAGCAAAATGTCGAAGAAGCATGTCTATACGAAAAATGCACCCACAAGCTGCATTGTAGTTGCTCTTTTCACTGTCTACCGATGCTGAGGGCTCTGAAACAGAAAGTGATAAAGCTGCAGAAGATGAATTAGTCTGAGACATTGTGCAGAATCGTGGTTCCACAACCTGGTATCGGTAATTGTGTAAATTGTGTAAATTGTTCCTACGCTATGGACGTTGGGATTTCTAGTGCTAGTACCATAAGCACAGAAGAAGAGCCACCACTAGAGGGGGAATGGTCAGATACCACTGCTGTTTTGACTTGCTTGACGTTGATACACAACAGGCACAGGTTTTCAACCATCTCTTCGCAAAACACAGCACCGAGGAAGACTACTCCCTTTCTTTATCTGCGGCTGGGATGCTAGAGCATGTGGTTCAGCAGACACATCTGTAGGCTGAGCAGTTCAGATAAAAACGGCTGTCTAATCACACTGTAAGTGAGGCGACAAACAACTGCACAAGTTTGTCTGTAAACGAGTAAAAGGCTTTATTGAAAGGAATATCTTGAAAGGTATCGTTGTATTGGCGAGAGTGGTGCAGTACTGGAGTTCTGAACCCGCTTTAGGTCAGCCTTATATATAGCAGCCTATGACATGTTAACGTTTCAAAATGTTATGTGAAACTATTCACGTAAATGGCAATATGCAGAATCCTACAAGAGGGCATCCAGACTGTGATAAACTTCACAATGTCAGATCTCTGATACCCTTTCTGGACAACACAATTCGTAAGTTATACTCTGCCAGTAAGTTACTGGCTGTGGATGAAAGCATGATACCTTTCAAGGGACGGACACAGCTCAAGCAGCACATGTTTTTGAAACCATTCAAATAAGGGTACAAGGTGTGGTGTTTAGCAGACTCAAAGACAGGCTATGTGACAAAATTTGATATTTACACAGGAAAATCAGACGATGGGTGGTAGCATTTGCCAATTTCTTCACCACTGTGACTCTAATGCAAAAGCTATAGAACAATGGCATCTATTCTACAGGCACTGTGAGAACAAACCAGAATTATGAAAGAGGATAATTTCAGTTCCAGCGATAATATGGTATTGTAGCTATAAAATAGATGGACAACAAAATTGTCACTATTCTGAGAATTTTGAAAATTCTAGATACGTCACATTTGTCTCAAGGAAGAACAATTTACATAATGAGAGGCGTAGTTCCCTTAGATCGACTTAAAGAATATTATGCAGGCGTTTGACGTTCTCGTAAGTATTGCCATCGGATTCTCTACTTCCTACTAGAATGGCGATTGTAAACGCATTTATATTGTAGAAAACTACTACATGGCAAGAAGGATACCAAGATCAATTGAACTTTCGATGACGACTCACAAAACAGTTGACAGATGGACTCACATAACGCCCAAAGGAAGGCCATCCAGTAATCCTGCCAACTGAGAAGAACACTGTACCAGATCACATTCAACTGGCAAAATTTGATCACATGCCTTTTTTGGGAAAAACATAAAGGCGGTGACTAAAGTGTTCTACAAAAGCTCGAGACAAGAGAGCAAAATACATATGCTGCTCCTGCAAAATGTCCCTGTGTATCGAACCATGTTTCAGCTAGTTTCGTGGAAAATAAAAAAGAGTATGACAGTCATTGTTTGGGAAAGAAATATTACTTTTAAACCAGCATTAAATTGTCCGTGTTGAACATAAACCACTTCTAAACCTGAAATGTAATTATTTCTTTAAATAAAGTAAAAGAAAACATAAAATAAAAACAGGAAACACTGTTCATTATTTTTTTTATGTGTAATGGCAACACATAACAGCGCACAGAAGCAAGTGGGAAAAGAATTTATCACCATAGTTTCAATAGCTCACAAATTGCCATGGTGATATATGCACCACCATAGTTTTTGTACCTAAATCAAAAAAATTAAATTATCAAAAAATAATTATAGTCAGTTGATCACACTTTTAATTTTAGAGCAAAAAATTATCTTTGCTGAGTTGCTACAAAAAATGCACCCATCAAAGTGTAAACGATATTCCATAAAATGCAATCTATTTCCTGTCAAATTCTTTGACTAAATAAATAAACTATGTTCCATACATCGTCTTATATGTCATAAATTGTTTAAATAAACAATATTCCACATGTTTCCTTGTCTACCAAAAATTGTTTGAACAATATTCAAGACACTGCAATCGGTTCCCGCCGTATAGGTAGTCAACTGAGTCTTTTCCCCACTAATATCCAGGTGATGGCCCCGCACAGTGTGCACAACTGACGCAGAGGAGTGATTGCTACGGTCGGTGGAAGATACCCCTGGACCAGTGTGCGACGATGAGCAGCAGCAGAAGGCGTGCCTCACTCTCTCATCTGAGTTGTATTTCATGAACAACTGCTGTACGCATATCAGCTACAGCACGTTCAGGCACTAAGGTCACAGGATCATCATGGCAGATGGTGGTTCTGTCAATGACTTTTGTAGAACTGTGTCGCAGATCCACTGTCAATACCCAAGATTTTAATTACCGATGGGGCAGGGTTCACAAGCGATGGTGTTGTGTATTTCCATAACTAGACTGTCTGGGCAGATGTAAATCCCCAAGCAGTTCAGGAGAGGGTGTCAATACCGATTCTCAGTCAACGTATGGGCAGGCGTACTTGGCGATAGAGTAATAGGGCCACACGTGCTACCACAGAGGTTAACTGGCCCGCATTATCTGGACTTTCTCATCAATATATATTGCCTATCTTGCTGGAGGCTGTGCCATTGCAAGAACGAATACAAATGTGGTTCATGCATGATGACCCGCCTATACATTTTCCTCACAAAGTCCGTGAAGTCTGACGCAGACATTTCAGGACCACTGGATTGGTCGGGAAGGTGGGTGGGCACATCTTTGCCTGCTCGTTTCCCAGACCTTAATCTCCTAGACTTTAGGTTATGAGGACACTTGAAGAAATTGGTCTACGCCAAGCGACAATGACGTGCGGTCACTACAGAGTCGCGTCTTCAATGCGTGCCAGCAGGTACGACAACAACCGAGTATACTTCAAAGTGTGCGTCATTCCTCACGCCGGAGGGCAGAGTGGTGCATTGTCATGAAAGAACGCCACGTTGAACACCTCCTATAAACATGTGTTTGTCGAAGAAAAGTATAGATTTCCGGACCCATGTTTATTCGACTTACTTCAGAAAGTATGCATTTCTGGTCCCATGTTTAGTGGACTTATTTTTCTTGTTTCAATGAGTACTACCACCTTACAAATTAATCGACAATCTTTTGGGACACCGTGTCTAATTTTCAACTATAGAGATAAAGTTTTCGGCCAACTTCGTTCTTAACAACTGTTCCACTGCACATTTAAGGAATATGCTGAGAGAGGACACTGATGGATACGTTCTCTGCCCCTGTGCAGTCCGAGCTTGTGGCCCGTCTCTAATGACTCTCCAACTAATGTTCCTTCACTATGTTCTGGTTAGCATACAACATAGTAATAATGACTCACGGTGAAGTTTTGCTAATCTATCACGTTTTGTGAGAGAGAGAGTTTTCGAAGTAATGCAACACATTAACAATGGTTTCAGAGAAACACATCCCAGGCATGTCCCGGGCTCCCATTTTCTGGTTGCTTTACCGAGACAGGTGGCACAGTGGTAGATCAATGAAATCGCATTCTGGAGGACGGCGATTCAAATTTCCGTCTGACCGTCCAGTTCTAGGTTTCGTGTGATTTCCTTAAATCGCTTAAGGTGAATGCTGGACTGGTTCCTTTGAAAGGGTATGGCCAGTTTACTTCATCATCATCCCCAAATCCGAGCTTAAACTATTTCTCTGATGATCTCGTCGTTGACGGGACTTTAACCTCCTATTTTCTGTCCATCCTTCTGGTTCACTTAATATCAATGATTGAATTCACATATTTCTAAATCCCTGTAATATTCTGCTCAAGTACCGAAAAAGAAATTTTTCGTATTTTCTGGGGCAATACGCTCACAAATATCATCGCGAAGAAATATACAACAGAAATGTTTTGGAAGAAGAGACCACTAATTTCGTAAGAAGAATTAATTTCGGAGAAAGCTACATCGCTAGAGTTGATACTGGCGGAACCTTCTCGCGTAGGTAACACATTTCACGTAAGTTTCGACAGCGGGCTTGTACTTGGTTCTTTGTTAGGAAGGCAAGCATTAGATTCTCATTACGAGGACCGGAGCGCTATCACTGCTTCAAGCTCCATTGGAAGCTAATGCTTCTGACCTGGTTTCGGAGGAGCACCGTCCAATAGATGCAGTCTGTTTACATGCCAGTTTCCGTAACACAGTTCCTGCTCAGAAGGATAAAAATACTACCTTCGATACAATTTCATACCTTGCGAACATTTCTGTGCAGTAATAAGATAGTGTAAGACAATAAACACAGATAAAGTCTACCTGAACTTACTAACTGTCTTCATTAGACGTACGACAAAATAAGGTCAGTTTTGTCCTTCGTTTCGCAAAAGGGAAAAATATTAAATTGCACACTAGACGCAACTGACAAGTATATTCAGCATTAATATTTGAGAATGGAATTAGAGAATATTTTGGCACTGTTAAATGAAAATTTTGCAACGTAACGCGACTGAAGCTGGACAGAATAAAATATTTTACTGGAAATTTCCTTCTTCATGTTCCAAAAGCATTACTTTTTTTTTTTTAGAAGGAAAGTTATTCTCGTCGTCTCATCTTCTGGATAACTACAAAAACATTCACTTCACATTCTGTAATTTTCTCAGTCTCACTGCGGTACTCTCAGCAGAGTGACACTAAATCACTTGGTCATAAATCTCTTGAACGAATCCCCATAAAAGAAGCTTTTTGCTACCCAGATCGCGGGCAGAGAAATTAATTCGTAGAAAATTAATTAACTGCAGGTGCGATCTTTGCCTTTTGACAGCGGTATTTCGTCCCTTAGCAACAACCACAGTGTAATTAGGATCTGCGAAGTTTAAAGGCGTACACCAGGTGGTCAGGTGAAGGATGGCGAAATAACATATTTTTATAATACCCAACAAGATTCAGTTGAAATGCCTCCTCGCTAAACTATCTAGGTGTAATTTCCTGTCACTTTTGTACCACTGTCGTACAACTAAAGTGCAAACTTAAGTAGAATTGAGTAATTTAATAACATTGTAATTTCGTCTGAAAAGGAGTATAGTTGCATGTGGGAAACAGCTGGTAATCTGAACCTACAGAGACGAAATTAGGCCACACATGTGCTAACAAGATGCACAACACATTTGAAACTAGGCACTGCAGGATATATGACCTACTTCGGACAAAATATTTGGAATTACAGCTTCATATGGATCACACATACAGATGATTCTGGCATACTTCTTTTTAGATACGTCATTTTATTGCCACGCCCGCGTCATGTGACCGCAACGTAATCAGTTGGAAATTAAGGTCACCTATGAAGTTATGGCTCAACACTGTAGAACTTCTACTCTTTCCATGCAATGCTCTTGCCTTCATGCACGGTTAAGCTGCTAAGCTACAATATTAACATTCTTATTGCGCAGGGAACAAGGCTACATTCTCCAAACACAGTCAGCCTGCCACAAACACACATTCCAGTATATTAATCACTTCTCTTATGTTTAATACATTATTTCTTTGGTTAAAAGCTGAAATGTAGTTATATTGTATCACAATAGTGGAGCAGGAAAACTTCGCTTATGTTTTGCCAGTAGACCAAAAAAGACTATGCTATGCGATTACATGGATAGCAGAAACCACGTTGAAGTCACGCTGAGAGACGGTTTGTACGTAAATCATGTATCACTGCGCTACGAAAAATGTCCGAAAGTTTTGTTCAGGTTTTCCGACTCAAATCTTTGTTGAAGAATACGTTGAGAAATATACAGCCTACACGAAATGTTGTTGCGGATGAAAGAGGTCACAAAATAATTATATTAGTTTCACTCTAGATGGAAAAGCAATCGTTAAAAATGGTGACAAATCTCAGTTTGGTGCTACAGGTACCACAACGTCTTATTGCATTTTAAGATTCAATATTAAAAACTATGTACAATTTTTTCACAAATTTGTGTTATCTTCTCTGCTGGAAGCCACTATAAACGGTAAAAACAGCAACCCTAATTTTAATTAGGTATGACGATTCTACACGCAAATACATCCATTAAACACAATGGGGAAAGCCATCTTACTCAATGTGGTGAGTGTTGGTACCAACCTCATATGCATGTGCACCACGTTTATTGCCCAGGGATAATATTCCGGAGAGACATGAAGAGGTATAAGAACATGAAACAGGTTGAACGAAAAGCAGTTCCGGTCTGAAATTATTTAAAACATCTGAATGATAAGTAGGTCATCCATGGAAGAAGTGGCTTACAGACTGCTTGTGAGAGTGATTCTAGGGCATTGTTCCTCAGTCTCAGACCCTTAGTAGGTTTTATTAATAGAACACACTGAGAACATCCAGCGAAAAGCGGCACATTTGCTCACTTAATCGTTTAGTAAGCCCGAAAGCGGAACGGAGATGCTCATCAGATTCTAGCAACAGACCCTAAAAGAGAAGCGTTGTGAATCACGGAAGACTTTATTGCTAAAGTTTCTAGAGCGTGCACTCCAGCATCAGTCTGGCAACTTATTCCTCCCTTCTACTTATGTCCAGTGAAACGACAGTGACGGAAAAAACAAGGAAATTGATGCTTATTACCGAACGTCCTTCTCCGTCCGCAAAATTCGAGAATGAAGCAACGAAGGATGGAATTGACAGTGGTGCCACCAGTAATCCCCATCACACTATGAAGTGGCGTATGGGATGTAGATGTGGAGCTGGATGAGGAGGTTGCGCGAGCGGACTTCGCACATCAGACAGCCTTAATGGAAGTCGTTTTTTTTTTTTTTTTTTTTTTTTTTTTTTTTTTTTAAAAACTGTAAGAGGCTTCCTGTGCAGAGTTAAGTGCTTCAGAAATATTCGAAATAACTGATGTTTTACTGTTACATTACCCTGCAAAATCGCAGATGTTGCGTAGCGATGGTGCGCACTGGGTAATGACATCGGCGGTGATTTAAAAGTGGGTGCAGCTCCATAAGAAATCGGTATTACATATTTATTTATACGTAGAATTATCGTAGGAAATAAAAACAGCAGCTCCTATGAAAACGTGAAGATTAAACTACTTTCACAGACTAGAGCTCCTTCTTGTATGATAATGAGAACAATTTACAAAGAATAGCGGCTTAGTTATTAGCATTAAATAATAACACGGTATGAAATATGGTGTTTTTCATTTTTAGAAAGTTTCATTTATTGCTGGGATGAAACAGATACGGTCACCTCCTGATACATTTCGTTCACACCAATTATCACCCGGAAGACTATCTTCGTCTCGACATATTCTTCTGCAAACATTTTAATGGGATACCCTGAATACGGTTTTTAATTTGAACAGATGTGACCAAAACATTTTTCCGAGGATCAGTGAACGCAGGTACAGCTTATTTACCGTACATTGGTGTTTATCGATTGTTTTACGAAATAGGCATACAAACGAAAGAAAGTTAACTACGTTTTGTTTCATTTTTGTGATAGCAGTTACCAGTGTTGTGGAATCACTTTCTATTATAGGCTGAATAGCAGTAATATATTTCGTAAGAACCATAACTACGTCGCAGGGATGGTTGAAGAGCAATAAATTTGAGTTACGAGCACTTTGTATTAAATTTAATGCTACTGTCCAAAAGTAAAGTACAAATTACAATAAATGGCATATAAAAGACCTATAAGACAATGTCTCATGACTTCTTCAGTCATGAGACGAAGAGGCCTACGTTCGCAATATCTACAAAAATAAGTGGAGGTCGAGTAAAAACAATGTTGTGATGGTCGTGGTGACGGTGCGATGCTGATGATGTTGTCGATGATGGTGATATCGATGACCAGATGGAATGCACGCGAACACTCAAAGCATCACGCACAGCACAAAGCTTTTACGGTGCACCAAAGGGGGTCTCTTGCTACTAATAGCGATAGGGGTTGAGATTGCTCAGGTGCTTTTCTGCTAGGTGTGCGGTACACAGGCTTCATTTGTAATGAAGCGGAGTCTCTTAATGGAGTCTTCGGCTGTGGGCCTCACAGTGTTAGTCATCACAATGGATGGCAACAAGTACACTAGGAGAGAAGTAATAAGGAAAGATGCTTCTGAGGCGGAGAAGAAAGGCTAACTTGTAAGAGTACTTGCAGGTGTCGGCCCAGCTGTCTCGCCGATCACTGCTGCAGATGCGCCGTCTAACGGAACACTCCTGCTCGCTCCCTAATGCATGCCATTCACTGGATTACTTCATAACCGTTTAGTTCAATGACCGTTTGCGTCTCCACAAGCAGCTTGTTACAGAAACTCTAACGTACATCAGCTCATTGATCGTACTCATTTCACCTGTGAGGGGGTTTTCCATCGAAGAAAATTACTTTGTACACTTGAAACCAAAACCAAGGAAATATAAAAGGGACGCTCGGATAACGATAGAAATTCAAGGGCCATACAGAAAATCGTGAGCAACCCGTTGTTAAAATTCCAGTGCCAACAATGAAACAAAACGACTGCAGGATCACAATTTGTAGGCTTTACACACATGTTGCCATATTGTGACGTCATTAGCGTGTATCAGGTGATCATAGACAGTACTTCAAAAATGGCTTACACAGATGTTTCAGTGCCACAGTCATTGAATTCATTATGAAATAAAGATGTGCTTCTGAAATTCACCTCTGACGTCAGCTTGGCTATGGTGACGTCTGCATAGGCGCCAGCAATGTTAAGGCGTGGGTGACACGTTTCGAAGATGGGAGCACGAGTATCCAAGATGAACCTCGTGGTGGTCGCCCTCGAACTGTCACCACGGAACGCAACAAGGAAAGAACTGCTGAGCTCATTAGAGAAGACAGATGTGTAACAGTGCATGAAATCGCTGCTAAACTTGCAGTAGGATTCCATGCACTGCAAAAAGTGATTTGAAGCTTAAATTAACATGAAATGTGTGCTCCTTGGGTCCCACGTTTACTGATCAGACACGAACCTTCTAGAAGAACCATCACCCAAAACCTCCTTCAGACATTTAAAAATGAAACTTATGTATTTTTTATGAGTACTGTGATAAGTGGAGAAAGCTGGTTCCATCACTATGAGTCCGAAACAAAACGCCGGAGTACGAAATGGCACTGCTTGGATTCGCCATTCAAACAGGAAACGAAGGCACTGCCATCTGCTCGGAAAATTATTAGCACTGTCTTCTGCGATGCACTAGGTTGCATTGTGACTGATTTCCTTGAACCTGGATAAACCATAAATGCTGAATGCTATGCCCACACACTTCTGAACCTCGGTCGTGCATTGCGCGTTGAACTCCCTTGGAAGAAGATCATCCCGCAACAGGATAACCCTCGTTCTCACACTCCTCGTGTCATTGTAGAGAATACCAGGATATTTGGTTGGGAAACTCTTCCGTAATCTCCCTGCAGCCCCGACATAGCAACCCCTGTTACCAACATTTTGGTTACGTTAAGGAGCAGATGCGAGGCCAACGCTGTGAGGCGTTGGAGGATGTTAGGCATGCACTGCGACAGATTCTTCGGGAGGCTAGTAGGGAGCCCTATGGCAAGAATGTTTTCTAATTTGAAGAACTATGGGGAAAATATGTGTAAAGAAATGGACACTATGTTTAAAAGTATGTAGATTAGGATGATGTATTTAGTTTAACGAAAAATTAAAAAGTTCTAAAAATCATTGCTTATTACCTTCAGTATGGCCCTTGTATCTTCTTGTATTGTTGAAGTTATTCTATATGACACACTTTTATAGGGAAGCCATTACAAGATGCGTAGTGTTAGAAGTTGTTTATTATCCATTGCATCCTGAGCAAAACATTACAACACAATTTTTACAGTTACTAAAAACTAATGAACAGCCACAAGTTCAAGCACTGTGCAGAGTTAGCCGACGGACGAGTGTTGATATAACCACTTCATTGGGCCTCGAGGATACGGGTACGTCCTTGTAAATGTCCGTGTTGCACCGCAGTTTCAAAATCTTGGACGTTAAAGAAAGCCGAACTTCGCAGTTTCGTACACCATTCCCCATAAACGGCCTCTAATGGCGTGTCTATTGTCACAGTTGAGCAACTGTACTCGAGGTTTCCTTCGTAGAAATTAACGGAAAGTCATCCAGTAAAACAGAACAGATTTCTGGCTTTCTTCCCAAGATGTGTCATAGGCCCTCGTCTGTTCCTAATCTACATAAACGATTTAGGAGGTAATCTGAGCAGCCGTGTTAGATTGTTTACCGCCGATGCCGTATTTTACTGTCTAGTAAAGTCATTAGAAGACTTTCTGATAACTTGGACAAAATATCTACATGGTGTGAAAAGTGGCAATTGACGTTAAAGAGTAAAAAGTGTGAGGTCATTTACATGAGAGCTGTAAGGTATCTGTTAAATTAGGGTTTCAAAATAAATTACACAAGTCAATTTAGTTACACGTCTTGGGATTACAGTTACGAACAACTTAAACTGTAACAGTCGCACAGAAAATGTTGTGGGGAAGGCGAACGAAGCTCTACGTTTTATTGGTAGAAGAGTTAGAAGATGCAACAGATCTACTAAAGAGACTGCCTACACCACCCTTGTCCGACCTCTTCCGGAGTAATGGTCGGCAATAGGGGATCCTTACCATATAGGGCTAAGGAAAACATTCAAAAAGTTACAAAAACAAGACATCTCGTTTTGTATTATCGCGAAATATTGGAATGAAAGACACAGGTACGCTACACGACTTAGGGTGGCAATCGATAAGACAAAGGCATTTTTCGTTTTGACAAGGTTTTTCACGAAATATCAGTCACCAACTTTCTCCACTGAATGCGAAAATATTGTGTTGATGCCCACCTAGATAGGTCGAAATGATCATCACAATAAAATAAGTGAAATCAGAGTTCTCTCTGAAAGATTTAAGTGATTTTCCTGTGTGCTGGTCAAGACTGGAATGGTAGAGAATCATTCTAAATGTGGTTCGATGCACCCTCTGCCATGCTGTTGCATGAGAATTGTTGAGCAGTCATGTAGCTGTAGATCAGTCTGAAGTCGTTTCAGAGATGTCCATTACGTCCAGTTCTTTTGTTATCCAGCTGCGAACCCTTCTGATGGCTTGGCTTTAGGTTACTGTTATCAGCAGTTGATAATGGCCAAAGTGGCGGAATTGCAGACACGTATTGAAAAGTAAAACATAGGAGTCAAAGAGGCAAAAATGATTTCTTCCAAAAAAGGATTCAATAGTGTGCTCTTCAATCGAGAGGTGACTTTTTCGTTGAAGCCTGTAGTGAATTTAAAAAATCTGTGCTTGGTATATTTTGTCGTGGAGCGGTTACGTCAATGCTGTGAAGAAACTGTCGGGTGGATGTGCGTAGTTTGGGGCTCTTTGGGTCTGCTGCCGTACCCTTCTAATTGGCATAGGTGCGAATCCACACAGGTAAGAAAATGTCTTACTTGAATTTGTTTGTAGACAGCCCGTACTCAGTCTGCAGCTACCATTTAGGACCGAGTAAATTTTCCTGAGACGTTGTGACTTACACCACACATGCAGAGTTCATTAGTTAATAGAAAACCATGTCGCTAAAGTTGTAATGTTGACAACCGATGATTTAGCTTTCGAGTTGTGCTCACTGCTTTCCACAGTATGATATCTCCGTGGCTGATCTTCAACCTCGAATTGGAACAATGTTTCTAGAAATTTATATCTCGGTCAAAAATAACTCCCGAATAAGAGCGATTTCTAGTTGGTAATATGAAATGCAAGAACGATCATTTTAGTTTTTGAGTGAGCTTTTTCTTTTTTATCGACTCAAACCTACAAATTTACCCGTGAGATTTTGCACCATCCACTCATTTTATGTTCCTTTAGCGTTTATCGCTATGTTCTCAGTGTAGAAACAGCTGTTTATATCAGTGAGCGAAGACAGATCGTTAGAGTTGATGTTAACCATAGTAGAGTCTGTTTATGTCTCTTCCAGTAATTTTACGGACACTGTAAGCGTAGTGTGACGCACATGCTCGAAGAAGAACACAAAGTAATTAACAGATAGAAAATACCAAACTGTAAATTTACTTATTACTTGCCTAAAGTTACGAATTCGTGTCAAATTTTTTGTAAATTTTCACAGGCAATGAAAAGTAATGAACAAAATTGAAGGAAGCTTAATACACGACCTATGTGTAGTTGACCACCTATAAGGATATAAAAGAAGTCCGAAACTTCTTTCTTTTACTTACCATTAGTAGAGGGTCAAGTAGGCAACGAAATATCCTTCAAGTTACCTTTGTTGTCATATTACAACTGATGCAGTTGTGCATATCGGCCAGTCGCCTAAACTTCGTGTCATCATGCTGTCTGCCAATCACTGTTGGACCCTGGAACACTGACGTCAGGGCCAAAGACGTGCAAACTGAGGCCAACAACCTTTCGCAGGTTTTAATTTTTATAATTCTATTGAATGACCATAAGTTGCTCTCTGAACTTCGTGTTGTTGAGAGGATATGGGGATCACAATGCACTCGTAAAATATCTACTCCATGACAGCTCGGTGCTCTTCACTGAGAGGATTTGGGTGTGGGTATTTCCTACGACAAATTAGTTTTTTATCATTACTCCAATTACCTGACACTGTAGTGAGAAGAACACGTCATAGCATAGTCTGCCGAGATAATATGTAAATGTGTAACGAATGACGTATGACATGTGTAAATACAGTGCATACACTGAAATTTGAATGTGTGCCTGCCTGACGTTAGTATAGGAAATTGATTTTAAATCCACAAAGACAATGAGTTGCAATCCATGTCAGTAAGTATTAGCCCACGACTAATTATTTATGTGTGACAGAAAATACATCAGAACTAAAAAAAAAAAAAAAGAACTGCTAAGCTAAGCAGGCAAACACGCATGAGGTTTAACAGTCTATATATATTTAATTAGGCCTATACTGGATGTAAGTCACAAAACATCCTTAAATCAAATGATGCAAGCTTACTGGAGGATATGTACAATCGAAAATTCGAGCAACAATAACTTAGCTTCATTTCTTCGCCAAACGACTTATGTTTACATACACTCCTGGAAATTGAAATAAGAACACCGTGAATTCATTGTCCCAGGAAGGGGAAACTTTATAGACACATTCCTGGGGTCAGATACATCACATGATCACACTGACAGAACCACAGGCACATAGACACAGGCAACAGAGCATGCACAATGTCGGCACTAGTACAGTGTATATCCACCTTTCGCAGCAATGCAGGCTGCTATTCTCCCATGGAGACGATCGTAGAGATGCTGGATGTAGTCCTGTGGAACGGCTTGCCATGCCATTTCCACCTGGCGCCTCAGTTGGACCAGCGTTCGTGCTGGACGTGCAGACCGCGTGAGACGACGCTTCATCCAGTCCCAAACATGCTCAATGGGGGACAGATCCGGAGATCTTGCTGGCCAGGGTAGTTGACTTACACCTTCTAGAGCACGTTGGGTGGCACGGGATACATGCGGACGTGCATTGTCCTGTTGGAACAGCAAGTTCCCTTGCCGGTCTAGGAATGGTAGAACGATGGGTTCGATGACGGTTTGGATGTACTGTGCACTATTCAGTGTCCCCTCGACGATCACCAGTGGTGTACGGCCAGTGTAGGAGATCGCTCCCCACACCATGATGCCGGGTGTTGGCCCTGTGTGCCTCGGTCGTATGCAGTCCTGATTGTGGCGCTCACCTGCACGGCGCCAAACACGCATACGACCATCATTGGCACCAAGGCTGAAGCGACTCTCATCGCTGAAGACGACACGTCTCCATTCGTCCCTCCATTCACGCCTATCGCGACACCACTGGAGGCGGGCTGCACGATGTTGGGGCGTGAGCGGAAGACGGCCTAACGGTGTGCGGGACCGTAGCCCAGCTTCATGGAGACGGTTGCGAATGGTCCTCGCCGATACCCCAGGAGCAACAGTGTCCCTAATTTGTTGGGAAGTGGCGGTGCGGTCCCCTACGGCACTGCGTAGGATCCTACGGTCTTGGCGTGCATCCGTGCGTCGCTGCGGTCCGGTCCCAGGTCGACGGGCACGTGCACCTTCCGCCGACCACTGGCGACAACATCGATGTACTGTGAAGACCTCACGCCCCACGTGTTGAGCAATTCGGCGGTACGTCCACCCGGCCTCCCGCATGCCCACTATACGCCCTCGCTCAAAGTCCGTCAACTGCACATGCGGTTCACGTCCACGCTGTCGCGGCATGCTACCAGTGTTAAAGACTGCGATGGAGCTCCGTATGCCACGGCAAACTGGCTGACACTGACGGCGGCGGTGCAGAAATGCTGCGCAGCTAGCGCCATTCGACGGCCAACACCGCGCTTCCTGGTGTGTCCGCTGTGCCGTGCGTGTGATCATTGCTTGTACAGCCCTCTCGCAGTGTCCGGAGCAAGTATGGTGGGTCTGACACACCGGTGTCAATGTGTTCTTTTTTCCATTTCCAGGAGTTTATTTAGCCTGTTTCATATCTTTCAATTCACTGGAGGTCTTCAGGACGATTTCTATGTTAAGCAGATTGAATCAGTCCTTCATAGGTAGAAAGCTGCTGTTTTGACAGCAACATACTACAAATTATTTGAATTATGTGTCAAAGCATCTAAACTGCATGAAGAAAATGCCAGTAAGAGCTACTTACGAAATAGGTGGCTTATCGTATGGCACCAAAAAATAGATGTTCCCGCCTACTGTGAGCTCTCAGCACTCCATAATGCAAAACAACCATCCTGTGGATATTGTGAGAAAAGCAATATATAGTTATCTAATAACAATTTTTTTCCTCTTGCAACGAAGAGTGTGACGGTAAGTGACATTCGTCTGGTACTAAGTAGTACTCTAGTTTGTCTAGAAAATGACTGTTATATATGTGTAGTGTTTGCTCCTATCAAAAGTTTGCGCCAGAGAGTTTCCCGACCAGACTAGGTTTCTGCCAGCCACTGGGGGATTTGAACTCTCCTCCAACAAGAGTATGTGCAAAGTGTGTAATTCGTCCTCTAATAAAAAAGAAAGATCTACATCATAATCACATATGGATGGCCGACTTTGGTTTTGCCCTGCCTAGCAACGTCATACAGATTGCCGCACTATGTACTCATTTTGCCCGTTGCTCTGCCTATGAGGCACGCGACCGTGGCCTTGGTACATGCCGGTGACATCCGATTCGTGCAAAACCACTACTGTTAGCAACTCTCTCAGTTTCAGTACCGTGCGTCGATTGGAAGAGAGAAACCATGCAATGTAAAACCACATAATTTACTTTAACATATTCTGTGCAAAACACCCGAATTAATAACGCACTGTAGGGAGGATATCAATGTAATTCGATAAATAATGCACTGCCGTATTTATATATGTGCCAGCAGTTGGCCACCTTCTGTGCCGCAGCACACACACACACACACAGACCTCACGCAGACGTGGCTGGAGCAGTCGCTCTGTGATACCTGGCACAGGCGCAGAGAAGAGATGGGAGAGTCACAGCACGTCTCTTGGTAGCTTCAGCGAACAGGCTGTACTCAGAAAAATTATTCGACAGTTCACATAAAACTACATATATTCACAAATTATCTCTGCATTAATAAAGACACAATTTCTCAGAAGTAAGCCGCCAAAAATAGAGCTCATCTCGCGTGTAGTGCTATCGAAGAGCACTGCTTTCTTTCCTCTTACTGACACTGATGCAAGCCAACAACGCAAGAATTTCTGAACAACAAAGTTAATTTGTATTCGATAGGATTTTTCCTTGATTAAATTCTGTTACGCTAACACTATCAAAGAGAGTGGAGAATTATAATCAGCAATTAATGTACAGGCGTGTTTTAGCGGTCTCCACTATGAAAAATTGTCGAGATAGACGTCGCTTAGCAATATTACACACACAGAACAACGAGATGTGTAGAGGGTTAGGGTGAGTTATACGTATATATCCGCTGCAGGAACCTGGAAGTAATTTCTTTATGGGGGCGATTTGTCTATTACAAACATCACCAAATAGCAAATTAGTCTTGTCCATAATCGCATAATCGAGATTCATTAACTGAAAACATTATAACACTAAGGCTAGCCATAGAAATGTTCCAAATTCTTAATTGACAAAACAGTTTCTAATTGCAGTGCGTGGTTTTTGGAGATTGTAGAAAGTCGCTTCCACGTTAATCATTTATCTGGAGTTAGAATCTACACTGTGTTACGGATTTCGCTGGCAAAAGACCATCAGCTACTTCCCCCCCCCCCCCTCCCCCCCCCCCACCCCACCCCCTCCCAGCTTTTATCCTAGCTACTATAATTATGGTTCTTGCTGTGCGTGTCTCTTTATTCACTTGGAAGGAACAGTTGCCAATAAAAAGTCATCCAGCCGACAATTATTCACCTTATACATCTTGACTTCCTTCGTAAAAAGGTACACAGGTAATTTACGTATGCATGCAATGAACTTTGACATCCGTATACATTAACTAGCAAACACAGCAGTACTTCGCATTTACTAAATACATTAAGGAACTGATCATACGTCCTAAAGTCCACCTCTCCTCCTCTCTCTCTATTTCCCCCTCCCTCTCTCTTTTCCCACGGCCTCACCCTCTCCCTCACACTGTCCATCACCTTTTCCCCTCTTTCTTTATCTATCTCCTCCGACCACTTATCTCTCTCCAACGGCCCATCTTCCCCTCTCTCTGTCCACCTCTTCCTTTCCCACCCCTATGCTCATTTCCTCCCCCACCACCCTCTGTCTACCTTCTCTTTGTAAGGTGTCAGGCAAATCCAACACCTTCCATGAAAACCCTGACATGATAAGCAAATCCAGTAGTATGTCACATAGGTCCGAATAAATCGTGACATTAAATTAACCAAAGTAATACGAGAAACGAGAGAACAAATGGAATACCACAGACTAACACAAGAATGCCGAAATGCATGTCATACCTTCCCACCGTGAAACAGACGCAGTTCCGAGGGGAGAAACGAGAACAGAAGCCGAGAGCAGATCCGTGTTAAGTTGGAAGGCCCTACGATAAAGGACAGACACCCACGTTGCCAGCTAACCGCTAGGACCACCCCCAGCCCATGTTAAAAGCTAGAGCCCTCCAGAAGAACAGTATAGATCTTAAGATAACACTAAAAGGACCACCCCAGCCGCAAGGTTTAGCGTGAGACTTTTTCGCGTCACTGTTACGTCAGGACCACCCCCCAGCCCATGGTAAAAGATATAGACCTCCAGAAGAACAGTATACATCTTACGATAACACTAAAAGGACCACACCAGCTGCAATTTTTTAGCGTGAGACTTTTTCGCGTCTCTGTTACGTTGCAAACTTTAAAAACATTGCCCCACCACGAAAAGTATAACGTTTCTCATTGGATAGACAGAATTTTTGTAGGTGGAGCTTAAGGTTAACATTGAGACCCTAATTGGTCAGATGAAAACACAGCCAGATAGTTTTTTTAAACCAACTTCGGTAAATTGTAGTAAGGAGAAGTTAGGAGAGAGTTGATTCCGAGACGGCGAGGTGAGCGGAGTTGTGCTGCCCGCCGTCCCCTGACGAACACCGACAGGGTAATGAACGCACGTGATGCCGCATAACAGCGCATAAAGCTTCACTCAGAACTGCAGAAGTCTCATCTGTCACACCCCCTTTTTGCGTAATACTAGTGTCGATCGTCAATTAAAGCTCATGGTGTTCACATTTGCCACTTGAAGTAAAAATCTGAAACGCGATGATTTTTCTGTTTACGACAAGTTAGATAAGTAATTAAAGATAATTGAGGGTCACTGTAGACCATTTTGATAGTTTTCTCTCTTGTGAAACTTAATTTAAACCTAAATTATAGATGTGATATGGCATAGGTCATCCTTCGATCCATTGTAGAACTTGGAAACCCATTCAGGGAATATTCGTTCACATTTTTGTTGAACGCAGTTGGTTTTTACCATCCTGCATTAAAACATTTCCTTTTATCAATAATGCAATTTATAAACAACGTTTTGTGAGTAGAATAAAATTTCCAATGGTAAACTTAACTGCTTTTTTCGACGTTATTTTACCAGCTAACTAAAAGTAGGAAAGCCTTGAACCCCTTCCACAAAATTTAGTTAGTATTAAGATTCTTTTACAGGGAGTGCAGTGGAGCTGACGCTGAAATCATTAAGTATTTGGTTATATCATCGCTAGTCTCACTGATGTCTTCTGAACTCCACATGTCATGTGTGGTCTGGCGCCTCCTTACCAGCAACCGGTCCCACGTTCAAACTAGTCAATTCCCAAAACAAAAAAACAAAAAAAACAAAAAACACGCTCAGAGCGTCGTTGCGCGAAAGTGGTAGGGAGACACGATATAGAACAAACAGACTGTTAGATCTTCACGCTCGCTCTGACTGTGAGACTTGCTTATCGTTATTGCCAACGAAACAGTGAGTTTCAATTGAAGATGCTTAAAATTAATGGTTAAATCAGCTGGGATTATGGCATATGGGGTATCAAAGAGCTCCATTACTGCTGGATCTGTGAGATACTAAATTCAATGACGCCATTTCGCATATATTTAAATCTGCAATCGATAAATTACAAAGCTTAGGATTCGGTAGTAGTATTCTAATCATAAGCCAAAGTGACATAAACACTACTTCCTCGATTTCTGTTAAAACTGGCTGTGAGAAAGAAAATAAAACAGCAAGTAGTTATGCATATAGTTTTTGTTTAAAATTACGTGCCATACAGAGAAAAACATAATATATCAGAGAAACAATTTATCTGATGGTTCAAATTCCCAGCTATAGTTGTTAAAACAGATTGTGAAAAAGAAAACAGGAAACCTTTACATTTTTGTTTAATGAAGTATGTAGTACATGTCCATCTGAACATTTATTGTGGTACTACCAAAATATTTAATGTAAACTGGTTAAGAGTTTGTGAATATTTTTGCTAATAAGTTTCCTCTTTGTACACACAGAATCTTCTTCTTCTGCTTATGCCTTTGTCCTGCAGTTTTCACAGGGTCCGCGCGGTTAATTTGAAGGGGTGGCCAGTCACCCTACCTGCCGCCACCCCGTACCCCCCATGACGGAATCATTGTGCCCCAACTGTCTGCATCTAGTGTAAATCATGAAATGGCGGGACGTGGGGACCAGCCCCATATTCACCTAGTAGGATGTGGAAAACTGCCTAATAACCACATCCAGGCTGGCCAGCACACTGGCCGTCGTCGTTGATCCGCTGGGCGGATTCGATCTGGGGCTGGCGCGTCTGCCCGAGGTCAGGAAGCAGCGCTTTAGCACTCTCAGCGAACCTGACGAACTTTGCACATACAGAGTGAATATTAATAAGACCAAAAAACTTCACGGTCAGACTCCTGACTGAAAATGGAGGAAAAGAGGTCCTATGAACATATGTCGGGAAATGCATCGTTGAAACAAAAGATAGCGCTGTCGAATGACAGATTCTTTGACCACGTGTCATGTGCTCCGTGTGCGTTTGAGGATGTGTGCTTGATGCAGCATACCGTAAGCAGCAAAATGGTTTAGTATTGACGTTCGGAACACATGGCACATGAGATGGTGTTTCTGTATGGTCAAGCAGATGGAAACAATCGAGAGGCAGCACGGCTATGCCACAACAAGTATCCTCACAGACGTCAACCAGGTAATACAACATTTGAAGGGCTTATTCGGCGTTTACGTGATCACAGGTCCTTTCAGACAGAAGAACGTGCAGGGAGGCGGCAGACTGTGTGTACAGAAGATTTGGAGGACTGAGATCTCCAGGATGTTGAGACAAGCTCCATGCAAGTGGCCCTCCAACATGTTATAAGCCATATTACGAACATATGTACCCTGTATGATAATTGCTACTTTAACTGTCATATGCAGTACCATGTAGGCCACTTTGAGCATCTGTTGTGACGTGGATGCGATGCTGTTCTGTGCTGTCTTCTGAAATGATTTGTTCTCGTTGCACGCACACTGTCCATTTCTGGGTATATACTCATAGGATCAATTTTCCTTCATTTTCATTCAAGTATCCGTCCCTGCGGTTTGTCGGTTTTATTAGTGTTCAGCCTGTTTGTCTATATGTATAGTTTATTAGCAAATCGTTCAAACACTTTCCAAGACTTTTGGTAAAAAATTTCCTCTTTCTATATTATTAGATCCATGTTATCAAAATACCATATATTTTTAAAACATATAACTTATGTTCATCCCAATGTTCATTAGAGTATAAGATAAAGATATGAAGTAAATCGGTCAGGAATATATCGAGATTTTGGCAACAGTACTAAATATTATCTTTTTTTTACACAGTTTTATAAATTTCTAGCTGTGTTCAGTGAATGGGTGAATGTCTGCCATACAACAATGTCAGAAATACACTACTGGCTATTAAAATTGCTACACCAATAAGAAATGCAGATGATAAACGGGTATTCATTGGACAAATATATTATACTAGAACTGACATGTGATTACATTTTCACGCAATTTGGGTGCATAGATCCTGAGAAATCAGTACCCAGAACAACCACCTCTGGCCATAATAACGGCGTTGATACGCCCGGAATCAAACAGAGCTTGGATGGCGTGTACGGGTATAGCTGCCCATGCAGTTTCAACACGATAGCACAGTTCATCAAGAGTAGTGACTGGCGTATTGCGAAGAAACCAGTTGCTCGGCCACCATTGAACAGACGTTTTCAATTGGTGATAGATCTGGAGAATGTGCTGGCCAGGGCAGCAGTCGAGCATTTTCTGAATCCAGAAAGGCCCGTACAGGACCTGCAACATGCGGTCGTGCATTATCCTGCTGAAATGTAGGGTTCCGTAGGGATCGAATGAAGGGTAGAGCCACGAGTCGTAAGAGGTCTGAAATGTAACGTCCACTGTTCAAAGTGCCGTCAATGCGAACAAGAGGTGACCGAAACGCGTAACCAATGGGACCCCACACCATCACGCCGGGTGATAGGCCAGTATGGTGTTGACGAATACACGCTTCCAATGTGCGTTCACCGCGATGTCGCCAAACACGGATGCGACCATCAAGATGCTTTAAACAGAACCTGGATTCATCTGAAAATAATACGTTTTGCCATTCGTGCACCCAGGTTCGTCGTTGAGTACACCATCGCAGGCGCTCCTGTCTGTGACGCAGTGTCAAGGGTAACCGGAGCCATGGTCTCCGAGCTGATGGTCCATGCTGCTGCAAACGTCGTCGAAGTGTTCGTGCAGATGGTTGTTCTCTTGCAAACGTCCCCATCTGTTGACTTAGGGATCGAGACGTGGCTGTACGATCCGTTACAGCCATGCAGATAAGCTGCCTGTCATCTCGACTGCTAGTGATACGAGGCCGTTGGGATCCAGCACCGCGCGGGATTAGCCGAGCGGTCTTAGGCGCTGCAGTCATGGACTGTGCGGCTGATCCCGGTGGAGGTTCGAGTCCTCCCTCGGGCATGGGTGTGTGTCTTTGTCCTTAGGATAATTTAGGTTAAGGAGTGTGTAAGCGTAGGGTGTGATGACCTTTGCAGTTAAGTCCCGTAAGATTTCACACACATTTTTTTGGGATCCAGCACGGCGTTCTGTATTACTCTCCTGAACCCACCGATTCCGTATTCTGCTAACAGTCATTGGATCTCGACCAACGTGAGCAGCAATGTCGCGATACGATAAACCTCAATCGCGATACACTACAATCCGACCTTTATCAAAGTCGGAAAAGTGATGATACGCATTTCTCCTCCTTACACGAGGCATCACAGCAACGTTTCACCAGGCAACGCCGGTCAACTGCTGTTTGTGTATGAGAAATCGGTTGGAAACTTTCCTCATGTCAGCACGTTGTAGGTGTCGCAACCAGCGCCAACCTTGTGTGAATGCTCTGAAAAGCTAATCATTTGCATATCACAGCATCTTCTTCCCGTCGGTTAAATTTCGCGCCTGTAGCACGTCATCTTCGTGGTGCAGCAATTTTAATGGCCAGTAGTGTATGTTTTATCATATTGTGGTAGTATGGCACTATTAGGATTCAGTCATATATGTCAATTTGGCCATTCTGTAACGAAAGAAATAGCTGAAAATTGTAATATATGAACATGGAACAACCGAGGGTACCACACATCTGTATCACACTTCAGATGTCCTATATAAACATCACGAAGTACATATTACCAGATGATACAAACCAAAATACTTTCAACAGTAGCACATTGCATAAACATCATCTACTTCGCCAAATACAGTTATTATTTTCAGTTCTACGTTCTTAACACTTACATCATAACTCCTCTTTGTCGACCAAAGGTACGAATGGAAAAGCTTCACATGTGTGCTATGTAAGAGCTGTAAGATCTACATAGCACCTGTCGAAGATGGAAATAAGGAACACAATTTGTGAGCTGGTAGTTGATACAAACTCTCAGCTGCTGGCGGTGGTACAACAAAGTTATAAGATTCAGTATCTGACACCTAATGCCACGCTATGGCACATACAGTGCCTAATCCAAAGCACCTGTTGTATGGGCACATCGTATCACTTTTTCACTTTGTTCCGATCATAATTTAATGATATTAAGACGTTCTCTGTAACCACATCATTGTATGGCCACTTTGCATTGCATTATATGCTATACAAATACTGCAATAGCGTTTCTGACATCGTTCGACGAAATGACGAGCTACAGAACCTTGACCATGTAGCTGGTGTGAAAAATACCATACGAGGGTTATTCGGAGAGTAAGGAACGATCTGTTGCGAAGTGGAAAATAAAGTGAAAGTCTGATAAAGCTTTGCACATATGTGTTGGGCACTGTGTCTAGTATGTCCGTCGATCGCATCATGCCGGCTTTTTCAGTTCTGAGCTCACAGTGAAAACGTAAAGATGGCTAGAAATTATCGTCTCATGCCAAGTGTGAGGGTCTGACGAAAGATTTCGCCTGAAGAAATGTAATCCACATAACATAGCTGTCATGCGGTTCGTACTACACAACTCTCGCCCGCATTCTGCAGGGGCAATGAAGATGCTCCTGAAGCGTTTTCGATGGGAAGTGTCTGACCACCCACAATAAAGCCCGTATTGGGCTACCCCTGGGGTTCATCTCTGCTCAGATGAACCGCTGGAGCCGGCCGAAGTGGCCGTGCGGTTAAAGGCGCTGCAGTCTGGAACCGCAAGACCGCTACGGTCGCAGGTTCGAATCCTGCCTCGGGCATGGATGTTTGTGATGTCCTTAGGTTAGTTAGGTTTAACTCGTTCTAAGTTCTAGGGGACTAATGCCCTCGGCAGTTGAGTCCCATAGTGCTCAGAGCCATTTTGAACCGCTGGCTATGAAGACAATATTTTGACATAGACAACGAGCTGCAGTCCAGAGCAGAAAATTGCCGAAAAGCATGGCGTTGTCTTCTATAATGTGGGAATTGAAAAGTTGGTACGACACTACGACAGATTTCTAAGTCTGAGCGGCGACTGTATAGAGAAGTAGCTGGAAGTTGTAGCTAAGCGTTGCAAATCGAACAGTTTTGATTTTTACTGTGGTTTCCATTTCGCAAACAATCGTTCCTTACTTTCTGAATAGCGCTCGTATTTTGCTGACAACCAAACTTTCAGTGGGAACACACCGCAAGATCTATACAGGGCTGAACATTAATAGAATCGAAAAAGGCAGGGACAGATTCCTGACTGAAACTGAATGACGAAAGGTCCTATGAACATGTGTACAGAAGTTGATGGTGTGTATTCAACAACAACAAATCGTCCCAGAATACAGTACAGAGCTGCATCGCATCCACATCACAACAAATGTTCAAAGTGGCCTCCATGTAAGTGCGGGTGATAGGGATAGTATCGGTTGTCATGAAGAATACACATTATTGTACTTTGGTTCACACTATGCCAGGCCAGTTGCCTAGAGATTGTGCTAAGGTTAGTCTCAATATCCTGTAGAACCTCGTTCTCCAAATCTGATGGAAGCACAGTCCATGACCTCTCGGCAGGTTCGTCTGTCTGAGAGGACCCAAGAACATACAAACGCCCAAAAATGGCTTGAAATGTTGTGTGATGTGATTGACATCTGTGAGTGTACGTGTTTTGGTAACATCGTGTTGCTTCTCGACCGTTTCCATCTGCTTGGCTATGCACAAGCACCATCTCAACTTTTCTTGACATGAATTTCAGACCATTCTGCACACAACGAGCACATGGCGTATGGTTAGAGGAACTGTCATTCGTTAGTGCAAGTAGTGGAATAAAGTTCGTTCTGGCACACTTTTGATGTGAAATTGATATCAAATTAATTTTGCAACTTAATTAATTCATCAATTAATTCCCCCCCCCCCCCACCCGGATGACATCGTGGGTTTTTCCTGGCCGACATGTGTCTCCTTTCCCCACCACCCCTGTGGGAAATCCCTGGCCTGCCCCTCCCCTCATCCCTTCCCACACCTACTCGGAAAAAAATGGTGGAAACTTCCAATTTTGGCTGGAAAATAGGGCAACAGCTAGAAATGGCGATAAACTGTCAGACCTGTCCAGCTGTAGGAGAGGAACGTTAGGTTAGTGCACTTTATTTATTTATGGTAGGAAGCTGAAGTAGAGATTGATCGTAATTATGTAATTAATCATAAAGATAGTTCCTAATTGCACATCTATACGCATAGTGCTGCACAACGTGTGCATAAAATCGCAACACAGCTCAAAATTAAAGATACCATACACTACTGGTGTTGTCCCACTGGAAAAAAATCACAATACCACTCGAAACTGGTAACAAGAAGATTTAAAATAAAAATAGTAACTCTACAGAGGACAACCCCCATCACCTACAAGTCGAAATAAAGACCTCTCCTTCAGTTACAGGGTGATATACATCTAAAAATACTCTTACACTCAAAAAACATATCTAAATTTACATCGCAAACCAACTACAGACATCAGCACATAAGGCAAATGGACTCTAAACCACTTCCACACCCAGTAAAAATACCGTTAAATATGTCACGTAATTCATCTAAATGTTACCTACAAAACCCTTGTTCATAATAAAATCATTCACTGAACAAAGAGAGCTGTAGTTTGCTTTGCAGATGACGCAAAAACTAGCCTTTTTTTCAGATGTTTGAGATGTGTCATAGGAAATACATCATCTCAATAAGTGCTGGATTTCGGAGCACTGTCAACAGACAGTAAACGTACATGTCTAATAACCACCATGACGCACTGTCATACTCGGAAGGAAAAACACCTACTTCACTATCATGCAGCCTACTGCTGAGCATACATGCTTTTATGAGGGTTGCCATGCAGCCTGCTTGCTGCCACTGTATGCTCCTGAATTAAGACCCAACCGGAAGTTGAGCCCCAGCCATTATGACATCACAATCACACCACCCCAACCATCGAACACATCCAGTACAAAGACCTGCTGAACATAGCCCCCAGCACTGAAAAATAAGTGTGATGTCATGGATTTCTGGAACTTTTGGTCGATGTTGGAATCTCATTGGCTCCTTAAAAAAAAAAAAAAAAACAACAACACAATCTTTGGAACCTTCCAACAATAGCCCTTTCCGACAGAGTGCCCAAGTGCCCATTCAAATTGAAGCCGTCCGATTGTCTTCCTATGGAATGCGGTGAGCCTATATAAGCCAACCACCCACCTCCCTCAACCTCACTCTGCTCCTGTCTACTCTGAAGGCTATAGTTCTGTGTCTGTCAGTGTATGTGTGTATTTAAACATGAAATGCAGCAATAGCATCTCTAACATTGACGGAGGGCACCATAGATTTGTATAAGTCTAACTACCAAGTAAGTACATATTTTGTTTTAGTGGATCTGTGTTTATGGTGATGAAATTGCGAAAATTTCACGTGTCAAATTCTACAGTGAATTTCTCGTCAGTAAATCCGTCTCTTTTCTCTTGTTGCAGCACTGCTCCAGGGTTTCATTCTGGAGTGTTAGGCAGGATTGGGAGAGGAGGAGGCTGGACCATGGTGAACTCTGCCACGTGTTCCTACTGAGGTACAGCGTCTTGTGGGAAATCCACAGCCAGAAATTCCTAGTAAGTATAAGAAAAAACCTCATCGTTGTAGCGTAATGTGTTTTTGTATACTAGCAGTGGTTTGATGTTCAAAATTTCTTATTTTATGCTTGTTCTTGTTACAGTTAACATGGTGGAAATGCAGACTAATCTGGTGGCGATGCTGGAGGCTGGAAAAAAAAACACCAACAGTAGCAGCAACACACTATGGAACAGCCTCTAGAAGTGAATACTCAGAAGCAACAGTCGTATAAATATAAAAAAAAATATCTGCCTAACCTTTCTGTGTGTGTATGTGTGTGTGTGTGTGTCTGTGTGTGTGTGTGATTCAACATTCAAAGCAATTATGTCTCTTCTTGTTACTCCAACGATTCTAGAAGCACTTGTTCTAGAGGATTGGCAGCTGGAGTCAGTTCACATGCAACAACAGATGCTAGCACTGCCTCCAGCACACAATTAGGTGCTGGAGCAACCTTGCAAAATTCTGCAGTGCTAAAATATATTTCGTTTGTGTCTTGTAATGTAGGAGGTTCCTCTAACACAACGGAATATATTATATTAGTTGTTGTAGGTGAGACGGATCGGTGGCTTCATGTCGATTCTGATGAGGATGAGATGTCTGAATGGGTCATGGGAATGTTTGCAGAAGTACAGGTGCTAAGATGCCATGACCTGGCCATTTTAGAGGAGGACGACTTCCCTGAAGAGGTGATGGAGATACTTAATGATGTTGATGAGATACTTATCCCATGGACCCAGAACAGGAAAGATAAATACTCATAAAATACTCACTCACTCTGCTTATAACGATGTGTTCGTGTGTACTCTTCTTCTTCTTCTCTAGAACATTGTACTTAATTTTCGTTATTCACTCTTCTACAGCGGTGCTCTCTCTGCAGTTGCAGCACACCGTGCCACAGGTGCTGGGGTAGTCAAAACAATGGCCACAAAGTGTGACCCAACGAGGCATGCCTCACTGTGCAGGGTCTCTTTAGTAGCTGGCCGGAGAGCTCCGCAGCTGCTGCTCAACCTTCTATCGCTGCCTTAGCATCGCTCTGATCTCTCTGGCGTCTGTGGATAGGGATCTGGACGAGAAACAGCCTCCCACCTATCAAGATAGTGGGTCATGGCTACATTAACAACAGCAGCATCGAATCCTGTCACCACAGACAGGCTGCTACCACTGACAAGATCCAGTAGCACCTCCTCCTCTGTCATCTCATCCTCGACAGAATCGGCGTCAACGAAAGGTATGTATGCTGCAGCACATACACCTTTTCTCCTTCCCAGCACCATCATCAACCAGATGGACCTCATCTCCTAGTAACAGTAGTACTGGCAGTAGCTGTAAGGAAGCTGTGGCTAGCAATAATTCCCTTTCCCATACTTCTCATGAAGGATATCCGGTCAGTGACATCATTTCACCAAAGTATACTCAGCGGCTGCTAAAAGCTTTAATAGGCGAATCTCTTTCACCAGAGTCGAGATTCCAGCAGGAGGGTACCGCGACCCAACCAGGCTCCTGGAAGCATCCCTTCCTGTGTTGGAAGGAGAACTCCTCAAAGTCCTTAGTGATATATAGTATCCCACCATTAAATTTACCACTGTTGTCTGCTGTGAGTTAACACATTCCGCCAAGCAGAAAGGGGTGTTCAGTAAAAAAGTCTTCAATACGTTTGGGGTAATGTTGTTGTTGTTGTGGTCTTCAGTCCTGAGACTGGTTTGATGCAGCTCTCCATGCTACTCTATCCTGTGCAAGCTTCTTCATCTCCCAGTACCTAATGCAACCTACATCCTTCAGAATCCGCTTAGTGTATTCATCTCTTAGTCTCCATCTACGATTTTTACCCTCCACAATGCCCTCCAATACTAAATTGGTGATCCCTTGATGCCTCAGAACATGTCCTACCAATCGATCCCTTCCTCTAGTCAAGGTGTGCCACAAATTTCTCTTCTCCCTAATTCTATTCAATACCTCCTCATTAGTTATGTGATCTACCCATCTAATCTTCAGCATTCTTCTGTAGCACCACATTTCGAAAGCTTCTATTCTCTTCTTGTCCAAACTATTTATCGTCCACGTTTCACTTCCATACATGGCCACACTCCATACAAATACTTTCAGAAACGACTTCCTAACACATCTATACTCGATGATAACAAATTTCTCTTCTTCAGAAACGCTTTCCTTGCCATTGCCAGTTTACATCTTATACCTTCTCTACTTCGACCATCATCAGTTATTTTGCACCCCTAATAGCAAAACTCATATACTACTTTAAGCGTCTCATTTCCTAATCTAATACCCTCAGCATCACCTGATTTAATCTGACTACATTCCATTATTCTCGATTTGCTTTTGTTGATGTTCATCTTATATCCTCCTTTCAAGACACTGTCCATTCCGTTCAGCTGCTCTTCCAGGTCCTTTGCTGTCTCTGACGGAATGACATTGTCATCGGTGAACCTCAAAGTTTTTGTTTCTTCGCCATGGATTTTAATTCCTACAACGAATTTTTCTTTTGTTTCCTTCACTACTTGTTCATTATACAGATTGAATAACATCGGGGATAGGCTACAACCCTGTCTCACTCACTTCCCAACCACTGATTCCCTTTCATGCCCCTCGACTCTTATAACTCCCATCTGGTTTCTGTACAAATTGTAAATAGCCTTTCGCTCATGTATTTCACCCCTGCCACCTTTAGAATTTGAAAGAGAGTATTCCAGTCAACATTGTCAAAAGCTTTCTCTAAGTCTACAAATGCTAGAAACGTAGGTTTGCCTTTCCTCAATCTGTTTTCTAAGATTAAGTTCAAATGGCTCTGAGTACTATGGGACTTAACATCTGTGGTCATCAGTCCCCTTGAACTTAGAACTACTTATACCTAACTAACCTAAGGACATCACACACATCCATGCCCGAGGCAGGATTCGAACCTGCGACCGTAGCGGTCACGCGGTTCCAGACTGAAGCGCCTAGAACCGCACGGCCACATCGGCCGGCTAAGATAAGTCGTAGGGTCAGTATTGCCTCACGTGTTCCAGCATTTCTACGGAACCCAAACTGATCTTCCCCGAGGTTGGGTTCTACCAGTTTTTCCATTCGTCTTTAAAGAATTCGTGTTAATATTTACCAGCTGTGACTTATTAAACTGATAGTTCGGTAATTTTCACATCTGTCAACACCTGCTTTCTTTGGGATTTGCATTATTATATTCTTCTTGAAGTCTGAGGGTATTTCGCCTGTCTCATACATCTTGCTCACCAGATGGTAGAGCTTTGTCAGGGCTTGCTCTCCCAAGGCTATCAGTAGTTCTAACGGAATGTTGTCTACTTCCGGGACCTTGTTTCGACTTAGGTCTTTCAGTGCTCTGTCAAACTCTGCACTCAGTATCGTATCTCCCATTTCGTCTTCATCTGCATCCACTTCCATTTCCATAATATTGTCCTCAAGTACATCACACTTGTACAGACCCCCTATATACTCCTTCCACCTCTCTGCTTTCTCTTCTTTGCTTAGAACTGGGTTTCCATCTGAGCTCCTGATATTCATACAAATGGTTCTCTTTTCTCCAAAAGTCTCTTTAATTTTCCTGTAGGCAGTATCTATCTTACCCCTAGTGAGATATGCCTCTACATCCTTAGATTTGTCCTCTAGCCATTCCTGCTAAGCCATTTTGCGCTTCTTTTCAATCTCATTTTTTAGACGTTTGCATTCTCTCTCTCCCTCTGCATTTTTATATTTTTCTCCTTTCATCAATTAAATTTAATATATCTTCTGTTACCCAAGGATTTCTACTACCCCTCGTCTTTTTATCTACTTGATCCTCAGATGCCTTCACTATTTCATCCCTCAAAGCTACCCATTCTTCTTCTACTGTATTTCTTTCCCCCATTCCTGTCAATCGTTCCCCAATGTCCTCCCTGAAACTCTCTACAACTTCTGGTTCTGTCAGTTTATCCAGGTCCTATCTTCTTAAATTCCCACCTTTTGCCGTTTCTTTAGTTTTAATCTACAGTTCATAACCAATAGATTGTGGTCAGACTCCCCATCTGCCCCTAGAAATGTCTTACAATTTAAAACCTGTTTCCGAAATCTCTGTCTTACCATTATATAATCTATCTGAAACCTTCGAATATCTCCAGGCCTCTTCCATGTACACAACCTTCTTTCATGATTCTTGGATCAAGTGTTAGCTGTGATTAAGATATGCTCTGTACCAAATTCTACCAGGCGGATTCCTCTTTCATTTCTTACCCCTATCCCATATTCACCTACTACGTTTCCTTCTCTTCCTTTTCCTACTATCGATTTCCAGTCACCCATGACTATTAAATTTTCGTCTGCCTTCACTATCTGAATAGTTTCTTTTATCTCATCATACATTTCATCAGTCTGCGGAGCTACTTGGCATATAAACTTGTACTACTGTGGTAGGTGTGGGCTTCGTGTCTATCTTGGTCACAATAATGCGTTCACTATGCTGTTTGTAGTATCTTACCAGCAATCCTCTTTTTAAATTTATTATTATACCTACTCCTGAATTACCCCTATTTGATTCTGTATTTATAACCCTGTATTTACCTGACCAACAGTTTGGTTCCTTCTGCTACCGAACATCGTTAATTCCCACTATATCTAACTTTAACCTATCCATTTCCCTTTTTAAATTTTCTAATCTGCCTGCCTGATTAAGGTATCTGACATTCCATGCTGTGATACGTAGAACGCCATTTTTATTTATCCTGTAACGATGTCCTCCTGAGTAGTCCCCACCTCGAGATCCGAATGGGGAACTGTTTTACCTCCGGAATATTTTACCCTAGAGGACGCCATCATCATTTAACCATACAGTAAAGTTGCATGCCCTCGGGAAAAATTACGGCTGTAGTTTCCCCTTGCTTTCAGCCGATCGCAGTACCAGCTCAGAAAGGACGTTTTGGTTAGTGTTACAAAGCCAGGTCAGTCAATAATCCAGACTGTTCAAATGGCTCTGAGCACTATGGGACTCAACTGCTGTGGTCATAAGTCCCCTAGAACTTAGAACTACTTAAACCTAACTAACCTAAGGACAGCACAGAACACCCAGCCATCACGAGGCAGAGAAAATCCCTGACCCCGCCGTCCAGACTGTTGCCCTTGAAACTATTAAAAAGGCTGCTGCCCCTCTTCAGAAACCACGCGTTTGTCCGGCCTCTCAACAGATACCCCTCCGTTGTGGTTGCACCTACGGTACGGCTGTCTGTATCGCTGGGGCACGCAAGCCTCCCCACCAACGGCAAGGTCCATTGTTCATGGGGTATGAGGGAGGGGGGGGGGGGGGGAGATGATGTGATATCAAGGGGCACATCAATCGCTGAGTGCTTTAATAGACTTGTGTCTATGTGGAAATCAGAGGGTGAGCTAAAGCACTCAGCCAAATACTACACCTGAACATCCATATACATGTCTCTGATCCGTTAAGTGAGGGGTCAGCTATATCGAGCTTCCTTAGGATATAGCAACTGAGAAGGCATGCATTAAAATCGATAATTAAGATGGTCAGGCTTGTTTTACATGGTTAATCCTGTCTCTTGAGAGAACTTGCAAGAAAAATCCGTAGCGTACAGCTAGATATCACATGCCTGAAGATACTATCCCTGGTGGGAATAACTTTGATGACATCGAGTTCCCGATCAATATCTAGGATATACCTAAATTTGAAGCACAGAATACCGGTATATCGGTTTATGTTTCTGGCCTGGGGAAATGCAAGTCAAATGATCAGAATGAACAGAATAAACATAGTTGTTGACCCCCTGCATTTCTTAAAATTTGCCAGTGAGAGTAAGCTGCATGTAAACGTGCCGCTATTCTCCGATGAGAAAAGTAGGGAGGTAGGCAATTATGATTATGTTTGGATCAAAGACATCTCCTGAGTCCTTTCCTCCCAACTGTCAACCAATCATTGTGTGAAGTATTTTGCTTAAGGTATCTGAATTCTTTTTTCACAACAGAGTTTTTAGCAAAGCATCAAGTGCATTGTGCATCCAAAGACCCGGTATGTGTTATTAGGCCTACTGAGGGCAAGAAATTCATAAAGTTTAAGAGTTCTCACCATCAGCAGCGTTGCCTGTTTGTGGTGTACACCGACTCTGAATACCTCCTCATTCCTGTGACTCGCTGCGAAGGTAACCCCACAGCCTTACATATCACCTTTATAGAAAAACATGTACAGAATGCAGCTGTGTTCTCAGTTGTATCATACTACGATTCGAATCTTAACCACCACAAATCTTATGTCGGGTATAATCCTGTGGTTTGGCTGCTCAATAAGCTCGAAAAACTTTCATGGGAATTTAATAAGCCTTACAGCACCCACATTGCCATGACCAAGTTGAAGGACATTGAATATTTGTACAAGAGTGCAGTTGACAGTCATGTCAGCGGGTTGCCATCAGAGTGGAAATCGGAAACTCCTCATCAGGATGACTGTCATCTTATGGAGAGGTTCTGCGGTGGAGCTCAAAATACATGCAACTTGAAATACCAGTTGCCAAGGCACATACCCGTTTTCTTAAATAATGAAAGTGGGTATTGCACTGACTTTGTTGTTGAGCACTGACAAAGTCGAGATATAAATTTCATTCTCCAAATGAATGACGTCAAGAATTACGATCTGCCTCCTTGATTCACTGCGTTTTATGTAGGCACCGCTCCAGAAACTCTTCGAAACTCTACGTATGGAGGCTATGCATATCACTCAAGCTGCATTTCCTGATAAGGAAAAGTTTCGGCTGGTGACTAGGAAGGGGTTTTCCCATACGAGTATTTGGATGATATGGCAAAACCCAACGAAATCAGGCTACCTGACATACCTGTATTCTCCAGCATTCTTATAGGCGATCCCACAGTGGATGCAGAATGTCAGGAAGCCATGAATGTCTGGCGGGAATTGAATTTCATCACTTTACGAGAGTATGCACAGCTATACATGGACACAGATGTCGACTGATGTGCGGATGTTTTCGAGATATTCCTGAGTCTATGCATGACCACATATTCTCTGGGTTGCACCTTTTATTTACATGGCACCTGGGTTGTCTTGGGACACAGTGCTCAAAAAATTGTGTGTTGCATTGAATTAGTGACCGATCCTGACATGCTCCTTTTTTTTTGGAAGAGTTATCTGTGGGGAACTTTGCCAGTGTGTCCATAGGCATGCCAAGGCAAATAACCCATGAGTGGGTGACAGGTTCAATGAGTCCCTTGATTTGATTTACGTCATATACGTGGATGTGAATAACTTATAAGGGCACACCATGTGACAATTACTGCCAGTTGCGGATTTTCGATGGGTGTCCAAAGACGAATGCAAAGGATTAGGTGGAAGAATCAAGGGCGTGGCGGCTGATTCTTATTTGGGGAATGTGTCGGCAGCGGAACTCATATACTGTATTAGTTTGCATGATGAACGTGACGATTTGCCACCATCTCCAGAGCAACTAGCTCTGCGAGGAGGCTCCATTCCTAATCAAATGAAAACGCTGAGGAATAAGCAGAGATATATTATTCATTAATGTAATCTCCAGCAGTGTCTCAGCTTGGGGATGGAGCTAGTTAGAATCACCCATGCTATCTCCTTCAAGTAGCCGCCTGGTTGAAGGATTGTATTGATTAGAGTAGGAGACAGGGAGTTTCTGCGACGTGTAATTTTGGAAAAGATGTTTACAAATTAATACATAGTTACATTTTCTGCAAAACAGTGTGCCTGTACAGAGGTGTTTGCGGTGCTCCACCCCAGCCGCCGCATATGGTGCAGGAAACTAGCATTCGATCAAGAGGGCATGAGGTGAACGCTGCATCGCAGTCTAAAATCGGCCTGTCGCTTCATGACGATTAAAGGGTCATTTGTGACGATGGGATTGAAACTCACTTAGACTTACACTACTTACTTGTTGCGTGAGTAGGGGGGAGGGGGGGGGAGACTCTAATTGAGTGAGAGGGAAAGAATGAGGCTGAATGTAAATGTGGAGTAGTGAAATAGCCCCTTTATCATAGTGCAAGAAGTGTGTGTCTTTGTGTGTGTGAGTGTATGCGACATGTACATTTGTAAATAGAATAGTTTTTAAGTTTCACCTACAGCCAGCTGTCCAAGTCAGACTAGTTTTTAAGTGTACATAGTTCACAGTCCATCAGAATTACTGTACATCCACGTAATGGGTGCTATTGGGAGTGTGTAATTCAGTTGTAGTAATAGTATCTCTGCATTAGTTTTTATGTATACATAGTTCACATTCCATCAGAATTGTTATTATATAACGACCATGTGACTGGTGCTATTGGGCCTGTAATTTAGTTATTGTAAAAGTATCTCTGGATTAGTTTTTAGTGTTGCTTTGTGTATATCGCAAACTGTAAATATTTCAAACAGTGAATTTCTTTATTTGCTGTTGTCAAAAGAAAAGTTCTATATGAAAAGAACTGAACTGTATGTTTCGATGCTCCACCCAGTTCTTTTCTCCGTAAGATGACAGACATCCTTATGAGGAGTTTCCGCTTTCCACTCTAATAGCAATCCACAGACATGACAATCAACTGCACTCTTGTACAAATTTTCATTCTCCTTGAACTTGGTCTGGCAATGTGGGTGCTGCAAAGCTTATTAACTTCCCATGAAAATTTTTCGAGCTCAGTGAGCTGCTAAACCACAGGATTATACCCGACATAAGATTTGGGGTGGTTAAGACTCGAATCGTAGGATGACACAACTGAGAACGAAGCTGCATTTTGTACATGTTTTTCTGTAAATGACCGTGGTTGGCTAGCGAATTCGTAATTATAGTGGCGAACACTCGTGTGCAGTAAGACCTCAGTGTTGATTTCACTGATCCCTCTAAGCACTGCGGAGCTAAACTCTTACCCCACAATCTTTAATTTTGAGTAATTGGAACCGATATAGTAACTTGACAAGCAAACACACAATACAAGTCATAACCACTTTGAAATAGCGACATACACTGCATATGGACAATATGGATCCTACAATGTATTACTTTCGTTACCGCAGCAAATGACAGAATAAATCTGTTTTATACTTGAGGCACTTTTATGTAAAATAACACTGAAATGTGGAGTGAAAAGACCCTGATAGGCGTTGAAGATGCATAGCTACTTTGGTGATGTTATTTGTAATTTTTGTAACTAATAAACATCTTTCTTTAACATTATCTTCAGACAAAATTGATCAATGACTGAAAATGAGTTTTTTTACTGATGTTTTCTGATAACTTTCAACGTGAAGAATTTTCTTAACTGATACTGCTTCACTGCAACTTAACAAAAACGCTTTGATACACTTTTGTTGAAACATAAATTTTGGTTGTCACACACCATGAGTCAGTAAAATCATGTGTTATGAACACCACAGTAATAATCTTTTTTTGTAATAATCTTTTTTTGTAATAATGAAAATTTGTGCAATTCCGCTTTTTATCTTGTTCCGCGACTGCTTTTATTATGTAATAAAACAGCTGGTACTTTGTTCACTATCTGAAGCTTTCCTTAATAGGGCAATAATAATTTTAAGTATTTTATATAGCCCTACATATATACATAAAAAAGTTATCCATCACCTCGGTTCAGAGAGTTCCGGAACCTGTACAGAAAACAGGAATAGAGATCAACATAAACATCATTTCCGCCCTTTTTATTGCTCATGAAAACCACACATTGCATATTGTACCACCATACAGCATGACCTTCAGAGGTAGTGGTCTAGATTGCAGTACACATCAGTACCTCTAATACCAAGTAGCACGTCCTCCTGCATTGATGCGTGCCTGTATTCGTCATGGCATACTATCCACAAGTTCATCAAGGCACTGTTAGTCCAGACTGTCCCACTCTTCAATAGCGATTCGGCATAGATCCCTAAGAGTGGTTGGTGGGTCACGTGGTCCATAAACCTCCATTTCAATCTATCCAGGCATTTTCGATAGGGTTCATGTCTGTAGGACATGCTGGCCACTCTAGTCGAGCAATGTCGTTATACTGAAGGAAGTCATTCAAAGGATGTGCACCATGGGGTGCGAAATGTCGTCCATGAAGACGAATGCCTTGCGAATCTGCCGATATTGTTGCACTATCGGTCGGAGGATGGCATTCACGTATCATATAGCCATTACAGCGCCTTCCATGACCACCAGCGGCTTACGTCGGCCCCACATAATGCCACCCCAAAACATTAGGGGAAACTCTACCTTGCTGCGCTCGCTGGGCAGTGTGTCTAAGGCATTCATCCTGACCGGATTGCCTCCAAACGCGTCTCTGACGGTTGTCTGGTAGAAGTCATATGCGACACTCTTAGGTGAAGAGAACGTGATGCCAATCCACAGCGGTCCATTAGGCATGTTGTTGGCCCCATCCCTACCAGGCTGGTTGGTGGCGTGGTTGCAAAGATTGACGTCGCCATGGACGTCGGGAGTATAGTTGCGCATTATGCAGCCTATTGCGCACTGTTTGAATCTTAACACGACGTCCTGTGGCTCCACGAAAAGCATTATTCAACATGGTGGCGTTTCTGTCAGTGTTCCTCCGAGACAAAACCCGTAGGTAGCGGTCATCCACTGCAGTGGTAGCCCTTGGGCAGCCTGAGAGAAGCATGTCATTGACAGTTCCTGGAAATTGGAAATTTGTGGTTAGGTCTTATGGGACCCAACTGCTGAAGCCATCGGTCCCTAAGCTTACACACTATTTAATCTAACTTAAACTAACTTACGCTAAGGACGACATACACACCCATGTCCCAGGGAGGACTCGAACTTCCGACGGGGGGAGCCGTGTGGACTGTGACAAGACGCCCTAGACCACGTGGCTAGACTGTTACTGTGTCTCTGTATGTGGTCCGTGTCCGAACAACATCGCTTTGGTTCACTCCGAGACGCCTGGACACTTCCCTTGGTGAGAGCCCTTCCTGGCACAAAGTAACATGCGGACGTGATCGAACCGCGGTATTGACCGACTAGGCATGGTTGAACAACAGACAACATGAGCAGTGTACCTCCTTCCTGGTGGAATGGCTGGAACTGATCGGATGTCGGACCCGATCCGCCTCGTTAACCTTGATCTCATTCTCCTCGTTAGCTCCTTGAATGTATCAGTTATCATCAGTTGCGCTCCGTGCCAGAATACGTTCCTGTTTACCATTCATAATAGCTTGTTTAATGCATTCAATGTACTCCATAAACAGTTTTAGAAATATACATGCAGTAAATCTTCTGTACTCTCCAGCTGATCTACCTACTGGCTTGTATTTTAACCATCCAGCATTTTCTGAATCGTTCAAATCTGAGGGAGATGTTGAAACAAACGTTTTAAGAGTTGACGTTGTGTCTACATAGCGCGTGCGGTGAATCTCGACCCCATTAAGTTCATATTGTATATCATGAAGCAGGAACGCGAAAGCATTACGTGTAACCTTCCATGGCACTGTGGCAGTATCATTCTTTCCCGTAGATGATCCATCCAAATATAAGAAACCCTTGCATGGGGGGGGTAAAGCGTCTTCTTGTTCAATGCTGTTGAAGCATGAGGTTCATGGGAGAAGCATTCCTCGAGTATAATAAACTAGTAGTATTCCGTCAAGTTAGCTGTGTAAAATTATGTCATTGAGAGGTTTCAGACATAGTGATTTAAGGAACTCGTAGATCACGGTTATTATCACCTTGGTGTTTTTTGTGAAGTGCTACGCTGTGGTGTTGCGTGCTGCGGTTTTATCCTTTACACCCGTCCTGTCTTCACTGACAATATATGCAGGCTGCGAGTCTCGACTAGTTGAAGGTCACCGCCACTTACATCTCGTGAAAGGTCCCGGCTGGCTGAAGGTCCCCGTCGCCACCTCTGGGCCTCGGACGTTCGATGTCATCACCGGTCTTGCTTTAGATGTTGTCACACAATGATTTCCTCACCGCGGAAGTCGACAAGATGATTATCCTGGTCCAAAATATGCAACTCCAGGATAGTCCAATGTGTGGTCTGTTACTGAGAGGTGTATCGCCTTAGTTGGGGTCTCACTAATCTTATACCCATTTCCAACAGATGGGAAGAACCCGTCAGTTGTATGAATCTATTTACTGTTGAGGTAAGCATTTATTGCAAAGTTACACTCGACACAATTAGTACTGACAGGAAGTATATCTATTGGCTGTTCAGATCTGTAAAATTTATTTGGATCCATCTTCAAAACCTGCCCCTTTGTGAAACCCAGCAGTCATCGCTCTGAACGTTTCTGGTTAAAGTAAATCGTTGCATTCATTGCCTTTATTTCAGATATAAGTGTATTCATGTTCGCACGTAGCGCAATCCATTTTCCTTTGAAGCTTCGTTTAAATCGTCTATATCGTATACACCAGGTTCTATTCCATCTATTCGTTTTCGACCATTAATTTCCATATGGATTTGATGGTTAACCTTTGTGATATTCGGAATGCTGTTGTACGTTTCCAGTCCAATAAGTGCAATACTCCATTCTCCAGTCCATAAATCAATCGGTGGGAAGTAATTAGCACGTAATACAGACGATCGTTCTTTTAAAGTCAAAGTATAAGACACTGCATCTGAACCTCATGTGATGAGTGGATGCTTAATGCACCTCCCTATAGATATGCTTCTTCGTAAACGTTAGGAGCAACATGATGCATAGATGTCTGAACAAGTAAGTCGTGATAGTGATAAAAATTGTAGGACACATGTCTTCTGTTGTGAAGTATGTTATAACTTGGTTCCAGGTCTCCAAATGAATCTAAATAGTAGATGTTATTTGCATTTTTCTTAACACACGCTATCCAATGGGTTCCAGATCCTACAGCAACATCTAAATTGTCATTCCACATTCTCTAGATTTCCACATAGTCTTCACTAATGTGTCCCGCATAAACACATCGCGGAATCTTGAAAGGCTGAATTTTTTCCCAAAAACTTAAGCAGATCTGTATATTTAAGCCGTCTATCCCGTAGGATGGCTTATAGGCCTTTTTTTATTTATGAAGAAACACGTTGTCAGGTATAGTACTTTTCCGATCCCTGCAGTTTCCATCATGCGTTAATGTCTTCTTGCGTCCAGTGAGTTTTGTACGTTCTTGACTGCTCTGACAACAACAGCAGCACTACCAGTCAGTAAACCCGTCGCTGAGGGACCCGTGAGGGCAGGAATGAGGAAAGGGATAATTCCATCTCATATATTGGGTATTGGCAGAACCCAGGGTGCTTTAACAGGTCTTTTGTGATTCATGGTGCTTTAGCTGCATACATCGCTGACAGGATACTGTATTTAAAAAACCCTTCTTCTTCTTCTTCTTCTTCATCGTTGTCTTCTTCTCCAGCGAATGATGTGCAGAGTTCGTAACTTGCTTCAAATTCACACCGAACATCAAGTTAATTTTTCTGGTCGTGGTTTTATCAACTAAAAATGCTGCGGTGCTCAGCCCTTCTTTGGCATTTTTGTTGCCTTGCCTTTATCAGCTGAAGTTCTATCTGCAGCGTGACGTCCTGGGAGATCTCTATGTTCCGCGTATGCAGTGTGTTGTGTTGGCAGAAGAGCCAACACTGTGTTACTAGAGGAGACCGAAATGTACGCGTTTTAGCTCACGCAGGCTGGCGTGAGGAGGGAAGGACTATACTGACGTGAGGTCTGAAACATGACAAGGAATTAGAATTCAGAAAGCGGACGTAATTAGTTTGATACTTAACTTTAATCCATTAATGATGAACGTCGCTCTTGACGGTACATGACTGACAATATCTGTTCAGAATACATTCTTGAAGATTATGGCGCCTTGCTAGGTCGTAGCAAATGACGTAGCTGAAGGCTGTGCTAAACTGTAGTCTCTGCAAATGAGAGCGTATGTAGACAGTGAACCATCGCTAGCAAAGTCGGATGTACAACTGGGACGAGTGCTAGGGAGTCTCTCGAGACCTGCCGTGTGCGGCGCTCTGTCTGCAATCACTGATAGTGGCGACACGCGGGTCCAACGTATACTAGCGGACCGCGGCCGATTTAAAGGCTACCACCTAGCAAGTGTGGTGTCTGGCGGTGAAAACCACACAGTGTCATGCGCCAAACAAACCTCGCAAAGCGGGTTACTCCCCTTATCACCACGAGCCAAACGTTTTTGAAGATTTGTACCAGGATCTTAGTAATTATACCCTGGAATGTGCAATTTTACTGGAATTTCTTTAATAATACCACCGCTTCCTATAATGTGCCTCCTGTCGTGCTTGATAAGCTGCTTAGCTGGCTGTTTCCTGTGCACTCCATTATATAGCAGATCACCAGCGTCAATCTATCTGTTTTGTTTTGCATTACAAACAAGCCATTTAACTAGTGCTTTAATCCCTAGACGTCTTATGACACGGTCTATGAGGAACATATGCGGTTCTGAGCTCTTTTGCGTTTACTCTGTGTAAGAGCATCCTGAAAGTTTAATGCCACTGCTGCCCTTTAAGATGTAAGTTCGAGGGTTTGTTCTCTGCACTTTGGAACCAGTGAATATCTCCCTCGAGTAGTTTGGGAGGTACAACTTTTCAAATGATGTCTTGTGTTTGGAGATACAAAACAAATCACCCACATTAAATTTTCTTTTAAGTGGATCTAGCATTTTTAAACGATAGTACACTGTAGCCATCGTGACTTTATCACGAACGTCGATTGGTCTCCTTTTATTGTATTATGTTTTGTTTGATTATGCTGTGCAGTTATTTCAGGTAGCCTACCTGTCCGTCTGTATGAGCCACAAAGATGAAAATGTATCCCCATCTGACGTTTTATTGTCCGTTTCAGACGTTCCGCAACACTCGCCTTTAGGTGGATGGTGTATTCCATACCGCTTCATCACAGTCTCGAAATACCTGTTATAAAAATCCGCAACATGTTCGGTTTGGAGACTGTCCGGACATCGATTCGACCCTGTCTGCAACAAATGTGCAAACATCTCTGTGACATTTCTGGCCGTTTTAGTTTTAACAGATAATGACCTGGCGAATTAGGTGTATCTATCAATAACCATTAAAACATATTTCAATCCATTATTCTCATGTGAATATTCCTTCATATCAACAGGATCACCCTGCCATAAATAATCAAAACCTTCAGTGATAATATATCTACGAGGTTATGTATTATGTGCTGGTTTGTTCAGTTCTTGAACTAGCGTCGCCGTTCTTATTCGATTATACCTCTCCCTCTAAGTCCAGAAATTACTGAAACAACGTCATTCAAATAACAGTATTACCACCAGTAGCTGAGGCCATGAGCAGCCGCAGTCGATCTATTAGCTCATAGGGTTGATCGTAGTACATAGACTACAGGGGTCGATTGCTGACCCTTTTATGCTGAATATCAATACCATCACAAGTGTTATACCGACCATCTAATAATAATGGTTTTATAATGTGTTTGAATTTCACACTGCGTTGGTCTCCCGCATTCCTGTGTACACTGGTCACTTGTATTATTGTCCGCCCCTGGTAGCTGAGTGGTCAGAGCGACGGAATGTCATACTTATCGGCCCGGATTCGGTTCCCGCTGGGTCAGAGATTTTCTCCGCTCAGAGACTGGGTGTTGTGTTGTGCTTAACATCATCATTCCGTTCCCATCGACACGCAAGTCGCCAAAGTGGCGACCTTACATCTACAAATCTATAGATGAATACTTCAAAATTTTGTAGGGTTTTAGGGAGATGAGATCAAGTAGACCTAGTGTTCTTTGGGATTCCCTATCCCCTATCTCTACTGATTTTTCATTTCAACCGGTCTGCGCGCCCAACTTGTATAGTTTTTCACCATGACATCATCAGCTTTGTCTATCCTAGTGTCGCTGTGACGGTTAATTTAATCAGCGCAACCATCATCGTTGTCGTTGCGTAATTTTGCTGAGGGTCGCATTCAGCATATGGTTTAAGGATTTCTCTCAGTGAATGCCCTCGATCCCATTGGCCAAGCTTTAGTGGTCGTAACCTCTCTCAAACAGCCCTCCACGCAGCGATGACCTGATGCTTAGTCGACATCTTGTTATACAGGGTGAGTCACTAACTATTGCCAACAAGAATAACTATGAAAGTATGATAGGAGCTGAAAAGTTAGTGGGACAGAGGTTGCATGGGACAACAGGGCCCTTAATATGACGATGGTTTTTTGTTGCTAGGTAGGGTCTCTTCAGAGATATAAAGATCAACTTGGTTTTTTTTTTAATGGGATGCCATAGTTTGGTTCGTATTTTCTGATAGCGGCTATCGAGACGAATCCAATTATGTGTAACAGTAAGGTCTTTGATGGTCAAAAGAGGTCACAAAGTGGGCATGAACGTCCTTTTACAGAAGGTGTTCGAAAAGATAACTATTGGTATCAATGGAGTGCTGACTTCTTCTTATCATGGATTGAGTGGTAATCCTTATCACATCGGCACTTACCGAAGCACATGCTCTGACAGTTCTCTCTCGGATATCTTCAGGTGCAGTTGGAACGTCTTTATAAACAATATCTTCTACGAATCCCCACAAGAAACAATCCAGAGGCGTCAAGTCTGGCGAACGAGCCGGCCACGACACATCTCCTCTGTGTCTAATCCAACGATTTGGGAATTGTCCCCGCAACTCATTTCTAGCTATCATCTAAAAATTTGCCAGACACCCATCGTGTTGATACCAAATTCTGTTCCCTGTTCCAAAAGGTATTTCTGCCAATAACAGACCTAATGTTTCATGCAGGAATGTGGTGTACTTCCTACCATTAAGATTTCCTTTGATGAAATAGGGGCCTGTAATTCTGTCCTCCAGCATCCCACACCATAAATTCACCAACCAGTGCAACTTGCCGCAGCCAACATGGATTTTCAGTTGCCCAGTAATAAATGTTATGAAAATTAACATTTCCATTGTTCGTGAATGTAGCCTCGTCAGCAAATAAAATCAAATTGATAAATTTGTCATCCTCTGAATCTGAAGTCGAGCCCATCGGCAGAATTCGATGCGATGCATACAATTCGTACCTGTTAATTCTTGGTGGAGGCTGATATGGTGAGGATAATATTTATGGTGATGGAGACGTGAACAACACTACTCTTCCTCATGCCAAATTCCCTTGTGACTTGACATGAACTAACACAAGAATCTCGAAACCCACTGGCAAGAGTACCAATTTCCGTTTCCTCATTGGCAGATTTCCTTTGCCGGATATGTTTCCAATGCTTTAAAGATCACACATATTTAAATGTACAGGTAAGTACTTTGAGGATATCTTTCAGTGTATAACTCTCTAGCTCTCACTGAATTTCGCTGGAATACATCATTCACATTCGATTCCGCTTGATTCGTCAATACCTGTCTTACCATTCGTATTAGAGTTGTATTGCAAAACCGTCGAATGTTGTTTATACACTCCTGGAAATGGAAAAAAGAACACATTGACACCGGTGTGACAGACCCACCATACTTGCTCCGGACACTGCGAGAGGGCTGTACAAGCAATGATCACACGCACGGCACAGCGGACACACCAGGAACCGCGGTGTTGGCCGTCGAATGGCGCTAGCTGCGCAGCATTTGTGCACCGACGCCGTCAGTGTCAGCCAGTTTGCCGTGGCATACGGAGCTCCATCGCAGTCTTTAACACTGGTAGCATGCCGCGCCAGCGTGGACGTGAACCGTATGTGCAGTTGACGGACTTTGAGCGAGGGCGTATAGTGGGCATGCGGGAGGCCGGGTGGACGTACCGCCGAATTGCTCAACACGTGGGGCGTGAGGTCTCCACAGTACATCGATGTTGTCGCCAGTGGTCGGCGGAAGGTGCACGTGCCCGTCGACCTGGGACCGGACCGCAGCGACGCACGGATGCACGCCAAGACCGTAGGATCCTACGCAGTGCCGTAGGGGACCGCACCGCCACTTCCCAGCAAATTAGGGACACTGTTGCTCCTGGGGTATCGGCGAGGACCATTCGCAACCGTCTCCATGAAGCTGGGCTACGGTCCCGCACACCGTTAGGCCGTCTTCCGCTCACGCCCCAACATCGTGCAGCCCGCCTCCAGTGGTGTCGCGACAGGCGTGAATGGAGGAACGAATGGAGACGTGTCGTTTTCAGCGATGAGAGTCGCTTCTGCCTTGGTGCCAATGACGGTCGTATGCGTGTTTGGCGCCATGCAGGTGAGCGCCACAATCAGGACTGCATACGACCGAGGCACACAGGGCCAACACCCGGCATCATGGTGTGGGGAGCGATCTCTTACACTGGCCGTACACCACTGGTGATCGTCGAGGGGACACTGAATAGTGCACGGTACATCCAAACCGTCATCGAACCCATCATTCTACCATTCCTAGACCGGCAAGGGAACTTGCTGTTCCAACAGGACAATGCACGTCCGCATGTATCCCGTGCCACCCAACGTGCTCTAGAAGGTGTAAGTCAACTACCCTGGCCAGCAAGATCTCCGGATCTGTCCCCCATTGAGCATGTTTGGGACTGGATGAAGCGTCGTCTCACGCGGTCTGCACGTCCAGCACGAACGCTGGTCCAACTGAGGCGCCAGGTGGAAATGGCATGGCAAGCCGTTCCACAGGACTACATCCAGCATCTCTACGATCGTCTCCATGGGAGAATAGCAGCCTGCATTGCAGCGAAAGGTGGATATACACTGTACTAGTGCCGACATTGTGCATGCTCTGTTGCCTGTGTCTATGTGCCTGTGGTTCTGTCAGTGTGATCATGTGTTGTGTTCTGACCCCAGGAATGTGTCAATAAAGTTTCCCCTTCCTGGGACAATGAATTCACGGTGTTCTTATTTCAATTTCCAGGAGTGTATATCAATGGTACTTTAGGTTGAGAGATTGCAGGGCACTTTCACTTCTGATTCAGTGTTATGCCGCTTCATGTTCTTAAAGGAATATGACCTTTACTGCGATTTGACTTCATACATTATGATGAAATGGTGGCCAGTAGTTAATGGTCTTGTTTGCGTGCTCTAGGGAAGGAATGATGGTAAGCTTTACCTGCGTTCAGTGGAATAGGGTCCCATTTAAACGACTGCAGTAAAAGCTGCGGCGATGGTGGACCCAGCAAAGCGCATTTTTTCTGCAGAATGTGTGGAGACATTTCCGGACGACCGAGTTCCGCCGTCTCATTGTGGAGACGCATATACGAGGGGCGTTCAGAAAGTAAGCTCCGATCGGTCGCGAAATGGAAACGACTATGAAAATCCGATAAAGCTTTGCACAGATGTGTTGGGTAGTGTCTCTAGTATAACCCCAGTTAGCATCACGTCGCTCTTCTCATTTCTGAGCTCACAGTGAGTGCGTAAAGATGTCTAGAAAATAGTGTCTGCCGCCAAGTACGAGGGCCTGGTGAGAAATTTCGCCTGAAGCTATGCAGCTAACATTACATAACTGTCGTGCTGTTTCTTCTTCAAGACAATTCTCAACCGCATTCTGCAGGGGCAATGAAGATGCTCCTGCATCGTTTTCAAATGGAAATGTGAGATTACCCACAATACAGTCCGCAATTGTCTCCCCCTGAGTTTCATGTCTGGTCACATGAACCGCTGTCTTTGAAGACAACATTTTGACACAGACAACGAGGTGTAGGCCAGCGTGGAGAATTGGCGGAAAGCACTGGCGGCTGCCTTCTATGATGAGGCTATTGAAAAGTTGGTACAACGCTATGACAAAAGTCTAAGTCAGAACGGCGACTACGTAGAGAAGTAGCTGAAACGTGTAGCTAATTGTTACAAATAAAACATTTCTGATGTTCACTGTGGTTTCAATTTGGCAATCAATCGGAGCTTACTTTCTGAACAGGCCTCGTAGTTGGCGCCGGACGGGAGGCATGCGCTTCCAGGTATACAGACTAGCGCCGAGAAGTCGCTGCTGCACTGGCCAGCGCATTGTAGACCGGCAACAAAGCAGAGGATGGGCCCTTGTTAGGGAGGAAGCCTAGAAAAGAACGGTGAACGTTCTGCGAATTTCCGTGGGACAGGGCGACTGGCGCACAGAATTCCAGACTCTGTTTCAAAACACATTTGTGAAAGCACAAGTTTTTTAGCGAGTTTATGGCCGTTCCTTTTAAACTTTGAAATGGATGCAACAGGGCGGATAACAACCTGTTTATGGAGGGCTGTACTTCCATCCTGAGCATTTTGTTAGCAAAAGACATGGCAGACGCATGGGAAAGAGGGTGCATAGCTGAATCTTTGTTTCCTTTTTCTCCCAATTAACTTTAAAGTCTCTGATTGGTCAACTCGGTGTTTGCAGAGCAAAGGCTGCTCTCCCAGCTAAGAATGCCGGGCTCCAGCTCGTGATTGTCTTGTGCGAATGTGGGGGTAGTCTAAAATGTAGATGTGCTTTTGGCGAAAAGCTGAGGAGGAAACGAGCAGAAAGGCAGAGAACTCTAGTACTGGTGCTTCGCTAGTAAAGAACTGCGGGTCGCTACCTAAAAGGTGAGACTTGTGTCCTTTGCTAGTGTGCCACTTAGAGACTGTGCCAGTTACCTTCTGACCCATCAGAGGTACTGCTTATATCAACACGCTCACAACGAGTGAAGCGTGGGTGTATTTATTTGTCTGCCACTTAGAGACTGTGCCAGTTACCTTCTGACCCATCAGAGGTACTGCTTATATCAACACGCTCACAACGAGTGAAGCGTGGGTGTATTTATTTGTCTCGAGTCCGCCGTATAAACATTTGACATATTCCGTCACGCACAGTCGTGGCACAGAGTCAAATTGGTTTGGCAGACCAGTAAATGGGTCCACCTGCGCATTGGAATCCACTGGGGTTTCAGAGGCTCGTAGGAAAGTACCTGCATTCGGAATTAACCGAACGTGCGACCGCGCACTTACATTTTTCAGGAATGCGTCATTAATAACCGACTGGCGCCGTCCACGACTTCAGTCGCCGAACACATCGTGGTGTGCCGCCTTGACCAGCAGGAGGGTAAAGTATTCGCTGCTGCGGCGTAGATCTCTAATATATGGCCACGCCGGATTAGCCGAGCGGTCTAGGTGCTGTAGTCATGGACTGTGCGGCTGGTCCCGGCGGAGGTTCGAGTCCTCCCTCGGGCATGGGTGTGTGTGTTTGTCCTTAGGATAATTTAGGTTAAGTAGCGTGTAAGCTTAGGGACTGATGACCTTAGCAGTTAAGTCCCATAAGATTTAACACGCATTTGAACATTTCTAATATATGTTTCTCAGCACCCTGTTCTTTCGAACCATAATTTTCTTTTTTGAATAGCAGAGTATAGATGCTTGGTAGCGGCTTAGTTTTGTGCCATAACCCGGATACACGTGTATGAAGTCAGATAAAGCGGTTAGTGTACTATTTAGTGTCCTGTGTCGATCCCCAGGTGATCACTTTGTACACCATAGACCCCATGATAGTGAAAGCGTTTGTTAGAGAAAAGATGTTTGTGTAATGTTTCTTTCGTAATTTTTGTTGTCTTGTAATGTTAATAATGAATAAATCTAGTGTCATTTAGATCACAGTTTCTGCCTGAGTTCTGACTAACTGTTCCTGCCCATTTCATTAATACGGTCTAGATTAGAAACATAAGAAGAAGCATTTCATATGGCGTCCCCTGCCAAGATCTCTTAATATATTTACTATTGTCTTTCATTTGGCGTCCCCTGGCAGGACCTCTTAATGTATTAAGGATAGTCTTTGAAGGTGGATACGCAGTGTTCGGCGAATATTTACTATTTACACAATATATGAGAGAGAATTGTAAGAGCATGCGCTTCGATAAGTGCCGAAGTGATAAGGAGTACCAAATAATCCATAATACCAATGGTCAGCACTTCGAACACCTTCTGTAAAAGGACGTTCATGCCACCTTTTTGACCTTCGTTGACCTTCAAAGATCTTACTGTTACACACCATTAGATTCGTTTCGATAGCCGTTATCAGAAAATAAGGTCAAAACCACAGCATCCCATTAAAAAAAAAAGGTTGACCATCATATCTCTGACGCGATCGCACCTAGCAACGACAAACAAACGTCAAATTATGGCCCCCGTTGCCCCACAACTTCTCAGTTATTGTCGTACTCTCGCAGTTATTCTAGGTGGTAAACGTTAGTGACTCACCCTGTATACTAAGCGGGCTGTTTCACAGGCTGCACTTTACATACATTTTGCTCAACTTTTAAAGTTAAGTCATGTACTTTCTTTTACGTTCCATCAACCTTTACAGTTAAGTCATCTACATTCTTTCTCAGAATAATCTGAGTGTATGTTTCTAGTTCCTTAATCATGGCATCTGTTTCGTTGATCAGTCTCAGAAGGGTCTGGGCATATGCCTCTATCTCCTTTATTTTACGTTTGAGAGACGGAAATTTTCCATCTATAAGCAGACGCATTCTCTGTCGAGGCACACCCACCATCTCGAGTGGAGTGTCCAGCGTGGATGCAGACTTGTCCATGGTGTAATGTACACTAACGTGTCCACCTCTTTCATAGCTATATGTATAGAAACTCCAGGAAGCTACGCCTGTACCTAGTGCTATACAGTTTTTTTATTTATCAGTAAAGAGAAACCAGTACTATGTTTGATTCCAGCGATCTGTGCACATCTTTACAAATTCGTTAAATATTATGTCGATTCATACATAGGCTTGAGAAATTTGTTTCAGATTAAAACTGTCTTCTTTCACAGGTATAACGAGATATGCATTACAGCTCACAAACTATTTGGGGATTCTGGAATATATCTGACTCAAATAAAATACGTCAACACCAATATGACGACCAAAACCGAAATATCGTAGAAGTTGATCCTAGTTTCCCACAGCAACACTGCAAATACGAACACTGTTTTTGGCTTTACTTTTTCTGGTGTTTGCATTTGACTCCTTTGACTGAATGTCGTGTATGTTACACTGCTGACACTCTGCATTGTCTTTTGTGTAGCTGGTACTCGGGTTGAAACAATGTTTATGGAAATACACACACGTGCTCAAAGTGGACTTGAACCAGGTGTCGTAATAGTGACAGAAGAACATTTGTCTTAATACAGTTGAATGGACCTACAATTGTCGCTCAAATATTATCCGGTATGGGTATTCCATTCTTCTTCTTCTTCTTCTTCTTCTGGTTTTCTTCCACAAAGGACCAGTCTGTTATAACCAAGTCATTATGCTTCAACCACTCTGCCATGATACCGACTCCATCGGGTTTTGGTGTGCAATGGCTTTTATAGAAAAACACTTGTAATAATATATGTAGTCACTATAGCGCAATCAGCACATTACCAACTGAGCTACAATGGCTACATTATAATCTGAAGGTTATGAAGTAACAAAAGCAGAAGGTTTATGATAGTATATTTTATCCACACTTCAATAATCGTTCATAGGTTTTGCCACATCACCAAAATCCGCTGGTTCTTTCTTCACAACTGCACATGATTTAGCAAATAAAGGTTTCTTGTATGCACATAATCCAGAATTTTTTCCCTGAAATTGATGGGTATTACTGTAGCTTCTTCTTTTGGTATCATGTTGATACATTGTTCTAAAATGCCTGCATGCACACTATATGTATGGAGATAGTTCACAATGTCTTTATATGTACTTTAAGCATAAGGTAACCATTTGTGCAGTCTTTCCAATACAATGGGTAACACAATCCAAGTTTGTAATGGTAGAGTGCTGTAAATAAATAGACCGACCACCCTGTATCAGCATGAGTGCAGCGCCATTGTGCAGTGATGGTATGGATAGCGTCAGGCTGCCACAGGAAATCTCTGGGGAAGAACGGGATGGATCACACTGGGTGGTCATCTGTTGATCGAATAAGGTTTCTGTATTATACAGATCGTCCCATTCTGACTCTGTAAACTTCGCTTTAACACTTCTCAGTGAATTTTCAGTCTCTAGCACAGCATGCTGTTCACTATCCATGGATGCTGCTTCACCAATATTTAAGGGCTTTGGGGTGCTGGCTGTTACATTGTAATTTGAACTGAATGCCATTAGAGCACAGGGTGAAATTGTCAGTTTCTCATCTAGGATATCTACAACCTATCCTGGCAGTAACACTGGAATGTTCTGGGATGGTGCGTATGTTGGAGATCAGTACTAACATGCACTGTGTGGAGTAGGACCACCAGCTCATTTCTCTAGAGATTCAAGGAGCGGCTTAATGACACAAATCGATAAGTGGCATGGATAGCAGCAACTCTTTGTCCTTTTCCAACATGCTGGCCAGGTGCACTACAGGAACCCACAGTGCTGCAGGCGCCCACAAGCTGATGACTGCCACTGCTGGTGAGCTGGACACTCTGGTCGCAGCAGGTTCTGATAAGCTGGTGGCTGCCACTCGTGCTGGTGCTGCTGCATGTCCTGACAAACTGGTGGCTGCCGCTGGTGAACAAAGAATGGGAGATTGTACTATACGCTGGAAATGAGAGGTGTAATACTATTGAGAACCACTGGATATTTTCCCCAGCAAATCTACTCAACAGAGAAAGGGAGATTCTATTACATGCAGGAAATAAAAGTTAGATTCCTTTTGAGAACCACTGAAATTTTGCCCCAGCAACTCTACTCAACAGAGAACAGGGGAAAAAAAGAAACCAATCTTATATCACATGCAGGAAATAATATTGAGGTACTTACACTGCTGCTTCTTCCTATTGTTCTGTTAGGGGCAGTGGAAGATCTCGGCTGCTGCTGACGCTTCATTGCTATGACTGAGACTGGCAGGCTGCCACACTCACCTTATATCATCCATGCTGTAATGATCACATGACTGGAAGTAGTACTCCTGCATTCCTATCGGCTCCCTGCCTGTTTTCAGATGGTGGAGGTGCGGATGCTGTGTTTCGATTGGCTCACTGAAAGGGAGATATTGATGGGGCTTTTCAAAAAACATAGACAGTTACAGCACAAGCAGCCATCTGCATGGGTTGCAAAATGCTTCAACCTTTCACAATGCATCACCATTATTTGCTGAAAAGTGTTCTTCTTAGGCTCCTCCATTATCTTCCTTTCCAATCCTCATGTAGGTAGTTATGGATGCAATCCTCAGCTGCATGCTTACATGTAGTATACTCACTAAAATCCTCCCTGCTTGTCACCAGCGTCTCCTCAATTATGCACATTCTGAACAAGATGACCACACTGTCATGGAAGAGGTTGCACCTCTTGTGCTTTGGAAGGCTGACTGGACTTTTCATGAAAGGTCCATAGATTCAGAACAAGTATCTATTAACATGAGTTGCGAAGTGTAACTTCAGTTCAATCTGCTGCATGTTCATTATTAGATGAAACGTATTCTCATTCTTACACTCATCCAATATTGACACTTCCCAAGCATCATGCAGGGAGCTATCGTCACAGGTCTCAGTTGCATGGTCACAACTAATACAGCTGTTGAACTCTTTCTTGTCCGAAACCAGCATCCCCTCCTCCGAGCACATAGCATGTAAAATAAAATAAAAACCTATATCCAACTCATCTGGCAGCTCAGTGCCGACTGAGACTACCTCAAGATTGTAGGAGGAGAGGGCAATGTTGGTGTGGTGTGGGTGATGTCATAGGAGTGGGAAGAGGGGTGGGTGAGGCAAATAGTGCCGTCTGGTGGAGGTATTGTGAACTAGTTCAGTCGGTCTCCAAACCTCAGGGTGAATGAGCAAAATTTGATATTCTCACCATTTTCTTAATTTCCTACCATTTCTTTTAATTTCCCACCAAAAATTGAATTTTTCGCCATTTCTTGAATTCTCATGAAAATTTGAATTTCTCACAATTTTTTCTGTGTGGGGTGAGGGAGATGGGAAGGGAGGGGAGGAGCAGGGATTTCCCAGACGGGTTGTAGAGGAAAGGGACACGTGCAGGCTGGGGATAACCCATGATGTCATCAGAGAGGAGGGGGAAGGGAATTAATTAATCAGTTAACTAATTTACATATTTAAATATGATATCAAACGCGTGCCAGAACGTACTTTATTCTACTATTGGTGCCATCTGTTTTGGCGATGATGTATTTGCAAATACAAGTTGACAGGTCCTTTTCTTGTCGATTTCCGGTCGGGAATCTGCTCCTGCAGTTTGTCGGCTGTATAATATGTGGGAGAGTACCTATGGGGAATTCTCATGGCTTGTTGCCTGTGACACATCACAGAATAACAGAACCATTTTCGTATGTTCTACAGAAGAGCTATTAGCAGCTCAATTCTCCACACTGCCCACTTAAGGAGTATAGTTCAATATTGTAGAGTCAGTGATTTTAATTAGCTGACATGAGAAAGATTATTGGCTTGCTAGAATACAATACATCTAAATTATGTGAAAATCGAGACTAGAGGGAAGAATCCATGGCTTTCCATTGATACATCTCATATAGTTTTAATCCTATGTAGTTTATGTGACAAGGTTTTAGTTATCCTATAGTTGGCTATGCCATCTGTTGAATGCACCCCACGTTGTAATCAGTGCGAAATAACAAGAAGAAGAGTTGCTGTATTCTGCATATTGCTGGAGGAATAAATCTCTTAACTTGGGAAGTTCACTGGCTACAGCTTCTGTTGTCTGACAGGAGAGGAACTGTTTTCTTACAGGCATCTAGACATTGATGCTACACTATTGTAATGTGGATGCTACCCCTGTGGTAGCAGCTACACAACTGGAAATTTGGAGTTCTGTTCACATTGTAGTTGCTACAAGGCCTTTTGTTGTCACCTTTAAGCTGGTAGTAGACATGCCAGGCGACTAAGTAAGAGAGCGTTTAGACGGGAAAACAAAAATAATTTTATTCATGTAGGTCAGAACTGCATTAAGAACACAAGTCTGCATTTAGAGAACTTCACAACGGCACTCATTAAGTTACCATCCTGATGGAAAATGTAAAACAATTCTACAATATATAAAAACGATCACAACTGAATTAATCAAATGAGCAAAGAGGTTTGGTCGGAAGGATCCTCTGAAATTAAAAAACAACAACACTAATATTAAACAGCATGTCCAAGCTAGTAGATCATGCATTCTCACTTATCATGTCCGAGCTACAGAACTTGTTTCACAATGGTGCTACCAAACACACACACACACACAAACACACACACACACACACACACACACACACACACACACACACACACACACACACATACAAACAGCTACTGCCACGGAGGAAGATGCTAGCCTCGATGGTATATCTCTGATATCTCACAAGTCGTGGTCATGTGCCGGCTTCTCCTTGACATAGGGCAGCTGTGTAACTGAAGAAAAAATGTCTGATACCGGTTTCCATTTCTTTAGCAGTATGCCAACTACATGACCTATGCATCATCAGAAGTATCTTCGGTATGAGAACTATCTACTGATCGAAGCAGAAGGTTATTTTGCAAGAAAAACCTTAGCAGATGATGCTTTCACTGTATGATATAAAGCACTTACAACTATGTACACACAACACTGTTCTCACTACAGATATTGTATAACAACTGTTTGTTATCAGACACAACAACATAACTTGCAAGTCTGAAGAAAAGGTGTGAGTGTGGGAATCTTTTATTTATTTATTTATTTATTTTTGTAGGTCTATTGGTCACAATTTCCTCCATGTGAATGGAGATAGAGGCACAGTAGGACTCATAATTATAATAACTAGGGGAGCAACATTGAAGGAACTGATGGCCTATTGACTGTGTTACACACAACACATCACAGAATGCTGACTGGTGGTAAACTATTTACGAGGAAGCATCATAAGACAACGTCTGAGCTTCAAACAGGGAACCTGGAATATTTCCACTGATATCCTTCATGTATTAATATTTACCGTTACTAGACCTCCATTATAAGGATATTGGACTAGGCTAACTTGGAATATGGAGACGTATTTAATAGGCACATCCACCTCCCCTTCAGAAAACTACTTCCAGGTTTCTGCAGGGAGCACATACGTATAAATCACGCTAAATCTCTACATCTGTTGTTGTTATATGTGTGTAATATTGTTATGTGATGTATGCATCGACACTTTTCGGAATGCAGACGGCTAAAACTCACATATAGGTTGATTATTGCTGTAGTTTTCCAGTTGCTGTAATAGTGTTAGCATTCTATAAATTAAGCAAAGGGAAAGCCTTTATACTGAAAATGAACTTTGTTACTTACGGATTCCTGTGCAGCTGGCTTACTCCTATATCTGTAAAAGGAAAGAAGGCATTGTTTTTCTGTTGCACTGCAGATAAAAGTTAGCTATATATTTTGGGGAGGGGGGGGGCATGTGTATGCATGCCTGTGTGTGTGTGTGTGTGTGTGTGTGAGAGTGTGTGTGTGTGCTACAAGACGGAAGCTGACACATATGTAAGTACAGCATCGAGTTAGTTAACGAATTACATCGATATTGCCTCTGCCTCTCACAGTGCATGGTTTAAAACAACTATTTCAAGTGTTTTGGGTGTATCTGTGCAGATTACGTCAAAGTAAATTATGTGGTTTTACATGCAACGATTTCTCTCTTCACATTGGCGCACAGCACTAAAGCTCCCTGAAGAGAGAGTTGCTCACAGTAGTAGTCTGCACGAATCGGATGTCACTGGCACATGCCACGGCCACGGTTGAGGGCCTGACTTGTGATGCGACTCATAGACAGAGGTGAGTACATCGTCTGAATAAGGAAGTAAGGAAGGAAGAGTGGGTTTAACGTCCTGTCTGCATAGTAGTCATTAGGAGGCGGAGCACAAGCTCCGAATGTGTCAAGGATGGAAAAGAAATAGATTCTGCCCTTTTGAAAGGAACCAACATGGCACTTGTCTGGAGTGATTTAGGGAAATCATGGACAACCTAAATATGGATGGCTCCAGAATGCGATTCCAGGGAGCTAAGAACTATGTTTATTGTCTGGCAGTCTGTATGAAGTTCGTAGGGGTGATAATGCAAAGTCGATCATCCAAGTGTTGTTGCGGTGTTGACTTTTCCTTTTTATAGAAAGAAAAGTTACACATTTTGTTCATTCTCTGTTTGGAGAAGCTCTCACATTCCCCACCGACTGTCACAGACCTAGACTGGCCAGGGATCTCTCTGATGCTAATTTTTAGTAGCAGCTAATCTTACACATATCTAACAGCCATTGCCTCGACTGGTAAGACCGAAATCAATTACCCTCCTACGCTTCGCAGCAAGAAGAAAACAAATTGTTATTGGACATATCTTTTTTCTCAATACCCGTATGATGGTTGCCTTGCATAAAAAATGGTTGAGAGCTCACAGTAGGTGTTGTTGTTGTTGTTGTTGTGGTCTTCAGTCCTGAGACTGGTTTGATGCAGCTCTTCATGCTACTCTATCCGCTGCAAGCTTCTTCATCTCCCAGTACTTACTGCAACCTACATCCTTCTGAATCTGCTTAATGTATTCATCTCTTGGTCTCCCTCTACGATTTGTACCCTCCACGCTGCCCTCCAATGCTAAATTTGTGATCCTTTAATGCCTCAGAACATGTCCAACCAACCGGGCCCTTCTTCTTGTCAAGTTGTGCCACAAACTCCTCTTCTCCCCAATTCTATTCAATACCTCCTCATTAGTTATGTGATCTACCCATCTAATCTTCAGCATTCTTCTGTAGCACCACATTTCGAAATCTTCTGTTCTCTTCTTGTCCAAACTATTTATCGTCCATGTTTCACTTCCATACATGGCTATACTCCCTACAAATACTTTCAGAAACGACATCCTGACACTTAAATCTATACTCGATGTTAACAAATTTCTCTTCTTCAGAAACGCTTTCCTTGCCATTGCCAGTCTACATTTTATATCCTCTCTGCTTCGGCTATGGTCAGTTATTTTGCTCCCCAAATAGCAAAACTCTATTACTATTTTAAGTGTCTCGTTTCCTAATCTTATACCCTCAGCAACACCCGACTTAATTCGACTACATTCCATTATTCTCGTTTTGCTTTTGTTGATGTTCATCTTATATCCTCCTTTCAAGACACTGTCCATTCCGTTTAACTGCTCTTGCAATAGTAGGTGGGTATGTTTATATTTTAGTACCATACAATATACTGCTCATTTGTAAAGTATACTTTGCTGCCATTTTTGTTTGCAAATTGAGATGCTATTACATATATTTCGGATGCTATGTACAGACACAAACGTTGCTCTGAAAACAACACTTTTGAACTTATCATGGGTTTGTCCAATCTACTTGACACCGGAACTCTGTAGGATTGAAAGACATATCACACGCTAAATACACATAAATATGTTACTTGTGAAACGGATATGAGATAAGTTACTGTTGTTCGAATTTTCCGTTGTAGATAACCTCCAGTAGGCATGTATTATTTGATTCAAGGGTGTATTGTTACTTACATGAAGAGTAGACTTCCAGACTGTCATGTGCTAGCGGGCATATCTTAGCATTTTCTTAGCAGAGATGTATTTCCTGCCATGCATTATTAGAAATGGACTGATACTTACTGACACATACTCCATTATCTTGGAGAACCCAAGATTAATCAGCTGTCTTAATGTCAGGCGCGCACACATTTGTATCTGTGTATGGGCCGGCCGAAGTCGCCGCGCGGTTCTGGCGCTGCAGTCTGGAACCGCGAGACCGCTACGGTCGCAGGTTCGAATCCTGCCTCGGGCATGGATGTGTGTGATGTCCTTAGGTTAGTTAGGTTTAACTAGTTCTAAGTTCTAGGGGACTAATGACCTCAGCAGTTGGGTCCCATAGTGCTCAGAGCCATTTTTTTTGTATCTGTGTATGTGTATTTACATATGTCATACGCCATTCGTTACGCTATTACACCTTTTATCGCTGTGTTCGCAAAATACACAGATTGATATTCATACAGATATCGTCAGACAACGTAAAGTTGTAAATTTTGGCGGCCGATGGATGAATGTGTGAGGATGCAGTGTGGTCACTGTGCATCTGGCAAGGATAGAAAAATGGGGACATGTCGATACCGTGCATGAAGTCTTTGTGAATCTAATTCCGTGTGCTTAGTTGGACAATAACTATGCGTCGCAAGCAGATGTCAGCATTTGACAGAAGACGTTTAGCTGGGCTCAAAGAAGCCAGTTGGAGTAATTGGCGAATCTCTCGGCATCTGAACAGAAACGATGTAATTATTTTACGACTTTGGCAGGAATTGGTGAACCATGGCCGAACTCAGTGTCAAGAAGGAAGGTGTCAATCTAGAGAGACGACAAAACACGAGGAACGAACAATAGTGAGAGAGGCATTCAGAGTCCCAGACTCATCATTACCATCGATCTGATGTAATTCAGTAACCACGAGAACCTAACAGACTGCTCACAGAAAGGGGGCTGAGGTAATGGTGACCTTTGCACCGACTACCATTTATTTCTGTACAACTTCATGCATGTCTGCAGTCATGTCCGGCACATTTGGCCTGCAGTATCATACAGTGGAGTAATATTGGCTTCCGTGTTATGTACTGCCTCGAACTGAGCCCTGATCAGGCAAAGACGTGGCCTGGAGATCACCTCCCCCCCCCCCCCCGCTCCCTCCCCCCCCCCCCCTCCCATCACTACCCCTCAGTCTCCTGTGGACTGCAGTGAAATACCGATCTGACTGTCGCCTGCTAAAGGGTCTGCCAACTGGGAGAGAAGGTGTGGGGTGCCATTAATTCATAGCGGGATCCCTTTGGTTGTCATCCATGACACCCTTACAGCACAGCAGGACGTCAACGATATTCTATGCCCCTTTTTGTGGCCTTCCTGGCAAGCCGCCCTGGCCTTACATTTTAGGGAAATAATGCCAGTCCACAAACTGTGAGAGTCTCTATTGTTTGTCTTCTTGCTTGCCAAACTCGACCGTAGCTAGCACAGTCGCCAGGTCTCTCCACAATTGAAACGTTAGGCATCCACCTACCAAAGGGATTTTGACGATCCAAGGCGCCAATTGGAAAGAATTTGGCGATAGCCTTCAGGAGAACACCCAACAACCAAGTCTATCAGTCAGTGATAAGCCTGAAAAGTACTTGTATAAGGACCAGAGGTGGACCAACGTGTTATTAACTTGCTCAGTCTGTGAAGTTCTTGTTGTTGAATCAATCACCCTGTTGTTGTTGTGGTCTTAAATTCAAAGACTATTCTGGTGCAACTCTCCTTGCTCCTGCAACCTATATCTTTCTTAATCTGCTTACTGTATTCATCTCCTGGTCTCCTTCTACGATTTTTATCCCCCACACTTCCCCCCAGTACTAAATTGTTGATCCCTTGATATCTCAAAATGTGTCCTACCAAGCGATCCCGTCTTCTAATCAGGTTGTGCCACAAATTTATTTTCCCCCCCATTCTTTTCAGTATTTCGTCAATAGTTACGCGATCTACCCATTTAGTCCTCAGAATCACATTTCGAAAGCTTCTATTCTCTTCTTGTCGAAACTGTTCATTGCCCATGCTTCACTTCCATACATGGCTACACTCCGTATAAATACTTTCACAAAAGACTTTCTGACACTTAAATTTATGCTTAATGATAACAAATTTCTCTTCTTCAGAAAAGCTTTTTTTGGAATTCACAGTCTATATTTTATATTCCCTCTGTTTCGACCATCATCAGTTATAGTGCTGCTCAAATCGCAAAGCTCATCTACTGTTTTAAGTGTCTCATTTCCTAATCTAATTCCCTCAGATTCAAATGACTCTAAGCACTATAGAACTTAACATCTGAGGTCATCAGTCCCCTAGACTTAGAACTACTTAAACCCAAGTAACCTAAGGACATCACACACATCCATGAACGAGGCAGGATTCGAACCTGCGACCGTAGCAGCAGGACAGTTCCGGACTGAAGCGCCTAGAACAGTTCACCCACAGCGGCCTGCTAATTCCCTCAGAATCACCTGATTTAATTTGACTACATTCCATTATCCTCGTTTTGTTTTTGTTAATGTTTATCTTATATTCTCCTTTCAAGTCAATGTCCATCTGTTCAACTGCTATTCTAAGTCCTCTGCTGTCTCTGACAGAATTATTGTCATCGCAAACCTCAAAGTTTTTATTTCTTCTCCTTGGTCTTTAATTCCGACTCCTAATGTTTCTCTTAATTCCGTTACTGCTTGTTTAATATGTAGATTGTATAACATCAGGGATAGGCTACAACACTGTCTCACTGTCCTCTCAACCTCTGCTTCCCTTCCTGCCTCTCGACTCTTACAACTGCCATCTGGTTTCTGTACAAATTGTATCTAGCCTTGCGCTGCCCGTATCTTACCCCTGCCGCCTTTAGAATTTGAAAGAGTTTGTTTCAGTCAACACTGTCAAAAGCTTTCTCTATATCTACAGATGCTATATGCGTCAGTTTTCCTTTCTGTAACCTTTCTTCTAGGAAATGTCGTAAGTTCAATATTGCCCCACATGTTCCTACATTTCTCTGGAATCCAATGTAATCTTCCACAGCGTCAGCTTCTACCAGATTTTTCACTCTTCTGTAATTAATTCATGTTACTATCTTGCCGCTGTGACTTCTTAAACTGATGGTTCAGTAATTTTCACACTGTCAGCACCTGGTTTCTTTGTAAATGGAATTATTATATCCTTCTTGACGTCCACGAGCATTGCGGCTGTCTCATACATCTTGCTCACCAGATGGAAGAGTTTTGTTGTCGCTGGCTCTCCCAGCTATCAGCAGTTCTAACGGAATGTTGTCTAGTCCGGGGCCTTTGTTCGACTTCGGTCTTTCAGTGCTCCGTCAAAATCTTCACGCAATATCACAACGCCCAGCTCATCTTCATCTAAGTCCTTTTCCATTTCCATAACATTGCTCTCAAGCAGATCTCCATTCTATAGACCCTCTATATACTCCTCCCACCCTTCTGCTTTCCATTCTTTGATTAGGACTATTTTCTCATCTGAGCTCTTGATATTCATAGAGACAGTTCTCTCTTCTCAGAACGTGTCTTTAATTTTCCTGTAGGTGACATATAGCTGCTTCTAAATCGTTACATTTTGTCCTCTAGCCATTCCTGCTCAGCCATTTTGCACTTCTTTTCAATGTCATTTTTTAGACGTTTGCATTCTCTTTCTCCTTGTGCATTTTTATATTTTTTCCTTTCATCAATTAAATCCAGTATCTCTTGTGTTACCCAAGGATTTCCACTAGCCCTCGTCTTTTTACCCACCTGATCCTCTGCTGTCTTCACTAGTCGATCTCTCAAAGCTACTCATTCTTCTTCTACTGTATTCCTTCCACCTGTGCTTATCAGCCGTTCCCTAATGCTCTCTCTAAAACTCTCTAGAACTCTCCTTCGATTTATCCAGGTCCTGTCTCTTCAGTTAAAATCTACAGTGAATGAGCAACAAATTGTGCTCAGAGTCCAAATCTGCGGCTGGAAATGTCTTACAATTCCAAATCTTGTTCCGAAACCTCTGTCTTACCATCACATAATCAGTCACAAACCTCCTGGTGTCTCCACGTATCTTCCACGTATACAATCTTCTTTCATTATTCTTATACCAAGTGTTAGCTATGATTGAATTATGCTTTGTGCAAAATTCTACTAGGCGGCTGCCTCTTTCATTCCTTTCCCGCAGTCCACATCCAGCTACTATTTTTCCTTCTATTCCTTTTCCTATTACTGAATTCCAGTCCCCCATTACTATGAAATTTTCATCTCCCTTCACTATATGAATAATTTCTTTTATTTCGTCATACATTTCTTCAATATCTTCATAATCTGCGGAGTTAGTTGGCATACAGAGTTTTACCACTGCTCTGGGCATGGACTTCGGGTACGTCTATTCCACAATAATGTATTCTCTATGCTATTTGTAGTAGTTTATCTGCGTTCCTATATTATTACTCATTATTAAACCTACTCTTGCATTACCCCGATTTGATTTTGTATTTTTTGCACTATATTCACCTAACGAGAAATCCTGTTCCTTCTGCCATCGAACTTCACTAACTCCCACTATATCTAACTTTAACTTATCCATCTCCCGTTCTAAATTTTGTAACCTATCTGCCTGCTTAAGGGATCTGGCATTCCGCACTCCGATCCGTAAAAGGCTAGTTTTCTTTATCTTTATAACGACATCCTCCTGAGTGGTCCCCACGTGGAGATCCGAATGGGGAACTGTTTTACCTCCCGATTATTTTTCTGAAATTTCAGTCATTTGTTTGTTTGTACACGTATATTACATCAACTGATTTCAGTCACATTTGGATAATTCCTTAATGATGTGTCTTTTGTTTGTTTGTTTGTGTGTGTGTGTGTGTGTGTGTGTGTGTGTGTGTGTGTGTATATGTGTGTGTGTGAGTGTGTGTCTTTGGCTGTAATAATACACTGCTCAGCCAGCATTCTACAGACATTTTACCTGAGATGTGTGAATACACATACAGTGTGGAAGCAAACCTAATAATCCAGTAATATCGTCTTTTTTTCTATAGATAACTCAGGGCGACTTGCCTGACAGCAGGGGGCTCGAATGGAGGGCAACAGCGCCTTTTTGATAAATAATAGTGATACTTTTTGAGCACTAAACTGATTTTGGGCCTCAGCAGTGCATGATGGCGTTGATGTAACATGAGGTCAGTGTGATATTGACGTAACACGGTTTTATGCTTCTGCATACACCGCAGCTATGCGATATAGGTCGCATGTGGCGTTGCTGTGCCATCAGATCGTTCGGATACTTTTGCGCACAGTCCCGCTCACTGGATTTGGTGCTACGCAGTTTACATTTCTGCAGACTATTCTATAACGTCTTTATTTTATACTCCAAGTTTCTCGCTACAGCACCATGTAATTGAAGTAATAATAGAACAAATTAATTTGTTATTAGAAGTACCTACACTACAATTTTCTCAGTAGAGAGGGCAGTGCTAGAATAGAGTTCATATTGTTCGAAACCAGTGGTGAACCTTCTTCCTCTCACCATCGTGGAGTCCAGAGTGCAGATCAAGGCGTTCACGCAATTGAGTTGTAAAAATTTAAATTGGTCAAATAGTGGTGGGTTGAGCTTGCATGCCATTCGCCGAGATTTCAACGCCCTGGGGCCCCCAACGACTGGCAGGTAGTTCCATGACGTCTACGTTACATGACTGGCCGAATGTGCCTTCCCCTTCCCTTCTTCTCTCTCCACACCTCTGGATGCCATTGTCACATGTCTCCAGTGACATAGAATATGACATGCACAATTGCATCAGCTGTAATATGATACCAAAGGTCATTGCGATGGTGTCTCGTTCTCTGCTGGACCCTCTACTACCATCTGTTTACTGTTTCAGTTTAGTAAACGTAAAAAAAGTGTAAACCAACAAAAGGGGATGATAACTGTACAGAAAGAATTAAAACTGGAGAAAAATGTGACTGTTCAGAGAAAAAACGGGTTAACATACGATTACGTTAGCACAAGAAATGAGAGGACATAGGAACAGAAATTGAGGGGATTAGGAACGGCAGTAGAGTGTTCACAATACGCTATTGATAGAAGATGATTGTTGGACAGGAGGAAGACAGCAGGGCTACGCCTACGCCCACAGAAAGCACTGTAACAACGTCTTGAATGGAATTTCATTTCTAGGTCATATATAGTTTGTCCCACAGAAATAAGACGAACGAGCTGGAGAGCTAGGCATAGGTTAAGCGAAGATGTTAAAGGTACCGGAATTTGTTTCCCATTTATTGAATGTCGGCCGCTGTTTTATAAATAATATTGAGGACAACAGTGACTAAAAACCAATAAAGAAAATAGAGCGCCTGTTCTAACAGTCACATCCAACCTGTCTGAGTGATTCGATACTAGGACTGGGTTGAACTAAACCACAGTAATAGAGATTAGCCTTGATTAATGATTAAATTGATTGTGGTCGGGTAAGGACTGGTCTAGTATTACGTTGAGTGATACATCCATTTGCTGTATGAAGCCTCGGTTATTGGGGTACCGTTGCTGTGGAAATACATTAGATTCTTATTCAGAATTAGCCTCGTTCGAAACACAGTCCGGCCATTCTGTCTCAGTTAATAGCTTAATACCGAACTTTTTCCCAATGACCGGTCATGTCAAAGAATAACGCTCCATCGAAAATGACCTACTAGAAGAAACATAAAACACTGTAGATGCATCACTGATTTCGTTCCCCCTACAAACATGACTGAAATATTGTTTCCCACCAAGTGGAATGTCAAATTAAATAAGATTTTCTCAAACAGAGTTCCTCAGCAGAAATATAAAAGCAATGTCCCACGGCGAAGCTTTGGCTGTCACTAACAGGAAACCATGGAACCAGTGATGCCCTTTTTAAGAGCATAGATATCGTAGGTTGGATTTCGCTAAAATTAAAACTAAGGAAATAGCGGAAAAGGCACATGCTCTCTGACATTAGTGCTGATGAATCCAGGACAAATCGGGAATTCCTTTTCACAAATTCTACTTATAAATGTTTATGAGTCATTTGGTTTTATTTCTCTTTCACACAACGATGCAACTAAAGTAGAGGCGTGCTCGAAATAAATGTCCATTGTAGTTGTCCTGTTTCCACCTGGTTCCATACAGACGCCATATCTTGAATGGAAGTGAGGCTCTTTAATGATGGCAGCGCTCACTTCATGGGGGTATGTGGGCGCTATACACGGGATCTCGCAGGCACGCCAAAGCATACCGTTTTCGGCAGCCACGTAAATATTGTTTAGAACAACCAATTACGTCGTCTTCACCTTCACCGATTTCAATAGAGCGCATTCAAAAATAATGGGCTAAACACTTCTTTATTTGTTTTGAATAACAAATACGAAGTCACTGTACACAATGTTTCACCGTAGTGAGTTTATTTACAGGTACGGTATAAACCGGGAAGCATGTAAAAGAACAAAGTAACAACACAGTGTGCGTAATGCCGTTATGATGTCTTCCGGTTGAGTAAAATGATCAAAAACTAAAATATTCGAATACGGCGAGATTCGAATTTGTAGTCAATAGCTGAGCATCGACAGTATTCGTGATATGCTGTAAGTATTGGACCGTGTTCTTAACAGTTAGAGGTGACAGTCTCTCCATTTTCCTATGAGGTACATCTTGCATTAAGTTCCAGAGTAACTGAAACTACGTTTATAGCTTTCAACCCACCAAAGTCAGTTAAGGAATGCGTATTAATAGCAATGAAATTAATATATAATGTTAGGAAATGTACGTAGAGAAACAAATTGTTTTCTGTGTTAATCGATTTCTCTCCTTTGACAGCTTATCACTGTCAACGAATATACGTTAATTAACGTGATTACTGATACACCACTCTTACTGCGAAGTAAATTTTTAGTTGTAAGTGAAATTTGAGGAATGCTCCTCATAACATATTCAACTGCGTTTCCTAAAGAACTGTTACTTCCGATTAGATGGAGAGTCTGTAAGGCACTTTTCAGATGCTCTGTTGTCATCGCGCCTGCCTATAAAAGCTTAAAATCAATTTTAACACTGCAGATGGCGAATGCCATTCAACAAAATAAACAAGTTGCCTGATATGATTAATGTTAACTCTGGAAAAAGGCTTTGTTAGGAACTGCAGCCGTCCATATTCGTAGTTAGACGTACATAATCCATTATTACAACATAGATTTTACAAAGTGCACAAGGAATATTGCAAATTTCGTTAGTACTAGTGTTCAGAACTTCATTTTCTAGATGGCCTCATTGTCGCCACCATCTACCTTGTTGATGGACTCTTTCGCAACATCTTTGAACCTGTTGATCACTTTGTGTCATTGCACTAGTTGCTTTTCTTACCACCGTGATGCCAATACCCAGAGTGCTATGAGATAGATAATTCAGGCGATGTATTTTAAGGCAGTTTCAGCTCTCTGTTTTTCCTCCATATAGCTATGATAACTCACGATATGAGATATTTGTCAGATCGATTGTCCCATTTCTCCCACTATTATATGTAATAAGGTTCTTGATAATCACTTAAAAATGCCTGCAGGCGGAAATAGGTAGTGGAATAAGTCGATTATTGATACCTCAGACAGCCGCCCGGCGAAAATGTTGTTATGCCATAAATGTTTGGAACCAGCTGTTGCCGCTGGACGACCATATTTCAGTCTAACGTTGACTGCACGGACCAGCATAGTATGTACAGAAGTGTCCGAAATGAATCTCATGTTATTTGTTCTCACTCCATGGAGTGTAGATAAAAGAATTTTTCTTAGTGCCTTCGTAATTAGGCTGACAGCCATGACTAGGATGGTGGTCATCTCGGCTATTTGTGTCAGAACTGACATTTAAATTGGGGAAGACAATTGCCAGCATCAAAAAGTTACAGTATTACAGCGGGATAAAGAGATAATACTGAATTTATTTGATGTTCTGTCTCCCTCAGTACCCAGGATGTCGTCATGCTTCACTCCACTCCGCCTTGTATCTGGCGATTACTCGGCGTTGCTCAGAATATTTTCCTGTTGATTCTTCTGGAGAGTTTTCTTAACACATACGATGTAGAATTCACTTTGACAAGGACTTTAAATTAATTTTGTGTATTTCTCCTCCTGAAACTACGATTCCAGTACCTATTATGGTCAACATACAGAGCAACATGCTGATCTTTATCTGTTTTGGCCCAAGGAAAGTAGGTATCACAATAACGTCAGTGAGTATCATAGAATGGTTACCGAATGTTGAACTCAAGACAGCAAGTTCGCCTCACCACGAGCTTTCCTCAAGGTGAGCAATAATAAAGAACGTCTCATTCTGTTGCAGAAGTATCCGCCAAGCTCCTCTCTCTTGATTTCAACTGGTGTATGACGCAAGTTCACTGGAGGATGTCGTTTAATTAGACAGGGTTCTGTTAGAGAGGATTGCCTGATACGTTGTTTCAGCTATAAGTCGTTTGAGATTTTTAACCTATTGTCTCATAATTCCGTTGACACACGTGTTATCTAGCTCCAGTTTTCCGACACCTGTTGCTGTCGCAATGGCGATTTGGTTGATGTTGCAGTAGGTGTACACTGTCACAGAAGGTTGAGAACATGTATGATGCTGTAAACAGCCACCAGTAATGTGTAGTTCATTTCCTCTTATACTTAAAAACTTAAAGAATCGTTTGAGTTACAACCCGCGAGTAGTTATCCATATTTTTCACAGATCTTCGCTTGCAGAGCGCTGTATTTTCATGCTCAACTCTCAAATAAGTATTGATAGTGTTTTATAATTGTTCTGATTGGGAAAGGCGTGTGACAGTGCTGTAGCCTATACCCAGCGCTCTTAAGTATTGTATTTAGAGTAATCATCAGAGGTAACTAAGGACAAATTTAAAAAAAGGAATTAAAGTTTAGTAAAAAGAAATTAATACTTTTAAATTGGCACACGACATTGTAATTCTAATGGCTCAAATGGCTCTGAGCACTATGGGACTCAACTGCTGAGGTCATTAGTCCCCTAGAACTTAGAACTAGTTAAACCTAACTAACCTAAGGACATAACACACATCCATGCCCGAGGCAGGATTCGAACCTGCGACCGTAGCGTCTCGCGGTTCCAAACTGCAGCGCCAGAACCGCGCGGCCACTTCGGCCGGCCTGTAATTCTATTGCAGTTATCGAAGGACTAGAAAAATCAGTTGAATGTAAGTGATGATGTCTTGAAATGAGATTATAAGATGAACATCAAGAAAAGTAAAACAAGAACGTAGGACTGTCACCAATTTAAGTCATCGATATTCATGTTATTCGTTTACGACATGGGGTACTAAAACAAGTCGGTGGGATCTGGTATTTGGTCAGCAAAATAAATGACGATGACCAAGAAGGAGAGTATACGAAATGCAGATGGGCAGAGCAAGAAAATATCTTCTGAACGAGAGACGTTCATGCAAAAGAAATATCTTTTAACGTCAAATGGTTCAAATGGCTCTGAGCACTATGGGGCCTAACATCTGAGGTCATGAGTCCCCTAGAACGTAGAACTACTTAAACCTAACTAACCTAAGGACATCACACACATCCATGCCCGAGGCAGGATTCGAACCTGCGACCGTAGCGGTCACGCGGTTCCGGACTGAAGCACCTAGAACCGCTCGGCCACCAGTGACATGCTTTTATCGTCGCAGGCAAGTTTAAGTGTTAGGAAGTTTTTTCTGAAGGTATTTGTCTGAAGTGTAGCCTTGTGCAGTGGATGATAAACGGTTCAGACAAGCAGAGAATAATAGCTAGAGTAGTGTACCGCTACAGAAGAATGCTGACGATTATATGAGTAGATCAGATGACTAATGATAAGTAATGAATCAAACAAAGGTACAAACGAAGTTTATGACATAACTTGATGTCACAAGGGATAAGTAGCTACCATATATCAAAAGGCATTTAGGAACAGTTAATTTCTTAATGGAGGGTATGTAAGACATAAGAACTGGATACGCAGGCGAATCCTTGAATATCTCAAATAGCTTCAGGTGGATGTAAAATTATACAGAGATAAAGAGACTTGAACAGAATAGATTCAGTTGAAGATCTAAATCAAAAGTCTTCGGACTGTCAAATACAAGCGACCAGTCGATAAATGAGCTAAACGATTTTAGAAATCTGTAAAACCGTCGCTGCATGCCACTTACATCTATAGTCATTCTGACCTACATCCTTCCCGAAACGATTTCTTGTTGGTGTTTTATAGACCTGTGTAATGCGAATGGCGTTCTGCTGATCTTATAGCTGACATTATTCACGTGAAAGAAAGAAAAATCACAGTCCTTGGAGCGACGCTGCAGGCTTGCATGACTGCGGGCAGACGTCGGCAAATGACACGGGCCCGGAGCTCTTTCATCTAGCCGCCGCCTCGGTAGACGCGCCCCCGTCCCGCCCCCGCCACCTCCCACGCCGCGCCCCGCCCACAACGCCCCCAAAAGACACCTGCGTGACGCCTGCCTGCCGGCACAAGTAATAGCTCACGCTATCCTCTTTATAAGCACTCAATTCTCCCACTGCCGGGAACATGTGGTAGGTGGCGGATTGCTTATTAGGTAATTCTGCCGGGCTCCACGGTCAAAAATTAAATTAAAGACAGGCGATGGGGAACGCGATAGGTTCCACATGGGATAGTAGTTAACACTGTTGAATGATCTTCCTGTTTTATTCCGGCCCCCTCCACGGCGTATCACGCAATACGGCCGTAATACGTGTTGCGCACAGATGGTATAGTATCTGGCCCAACCTGTTCGAGCAAGAAGCGCGTGTTTTGCCTTCAGTATAGCAAAGCACCGCCGTAGGCAGTAATCGCAGTGCTTTCCAGGAGCTATGATTGCGAAAATTGTAATTAGTCGATAAGCATTGTGTTTAAAAGTCTCTTTATGAATACTTTAACAAAATACCAAGTCGTTTGTCATAAAAGCTACTAAATATAACGCTCTGACAGACTGTATTTCAAAATGTGTGCTGCTTCTGTTACTTCTGTAAGGGAAGATACTTCACCCTACAACCAGTAAATGTGTTTGCTTAGCACATCAGTTTCAAAGCAGTATAGCTACACTTTGAGTACAGTCAGTCACTGGTGGTTGCACCAATAGAGTGTAAACGGCAGGACGGAGCACTGTCCCATCGGCAATCGTCAGAAAAGGTACATTTCACCGTGAAAAATGACACACGTTTTTCAAGTAGTGGGGAGTATTGTGCCTTGGGACACATTTCAAACCTTTGCCTCTAGTGATCTCTGTAACACAGGTTTAATATATTATCTTATTCCGTTTTCAAGTAATGGGTTTCACTTTTTATGTTTCACAATGTTTTTCTGAAACTATGAAATTTATTCCGGAACATTAAGGCTTTTACACGTATAATATGTGTTCCAAGATACAATCTAGTACAGCTCAGGAACAAATATTTCACAGAAACTTAAGATCGAGAAAATCTTGTCGTTGTTGCATTTCGTTTTCTATCTGTTATATTATTACCCTCCTATACACCAATATTCGTCAAGTCACTCAAATTAAGCTATATTATGGTCAAGAACCATATACAAGCTAAATAAATTTTAAATACATGCTACTGAAAACTTAAACCAAATTCCATTATCAGGAATGGTAAAATTTATAAGACATTAAATATACAATTGCAAGTGTCAAGTGTTAGGTGTTGCATGGTAAAAGAACTTCTGTTTCAAGACACGAGAGGGTACATGACATACGATGTAGGGTTTTACTGTCAACACTTTATGTAACTAGTTTCATCAATAAATAGAACTTTACTTGTCATGGGTAACAGAAGAATTGACAATATTTCGCAAATAGCCCTATTTAAATGTATGGAACTCAAAATATTTACAAATGTTGCACAAAACACCACCTCATGTCTTGCAACATCGAAAACTGTCGCAAATAGCGGAAACAGCTTATGGCCGTCTCTAGTGCGCATTCCTTAATATGTTTCTGAAATCAGTCACTAGACTGAACTACCGACTACTAATATCATATGTTCCTAGATACACTGTCCTCTAGGTACAACACTGCCCAGTTTACAAGAAATACTAAAAAAGCCTCCAAGGCTTTAGAGATCGAAGCTGGTTTGAGACAAGGCGATGGAGATTTTCCCCAGTACTGTTCAGTTGTGTACTTCAAACGGTAATAAGGAAATCGAGGAAAACAAGGAATTTAAGAAATCACAATTGGAAGAAAAGGGGACAATCTGACTACTGACTGTTTGGTTTTTGCAGACGAACATTCTATCTTAGCTGAACCTATACAAGACGCAGCAGAACAGATAAATATGCTACAACAAACAGCTTCAAAAGCAGGCCTATGTACACCTTTAGAAAAACAAAGACAGAGTATATGACAGATGAAATGGAGACACCGAAATACCTGGAACGTCATTATACGAAAATAAAAAAGGTTACAAAATTTATATATCTAGGTGAAATAATACAACCAAGTGCCTTGGACATGAAACTAATTACCAAGAGCAAGGAAAATGGAAGTGGCTATTCAACTAACAAAAAACCTGAATAGCAAGAAATCTATTTCCACAAATGCAAAACTCCGGCGATACAACACTCTCATTAGACACGAATATCTTTGTCCTTCATAATCACTTAAGTAAAATACAGCCCGAAAATTAAGTGAAAGAGAAAAGGAGGAAAGGAAAACAGTCAGGGAAATCTTGGGACCAACATATGGCAACTGGAAAAGGATATGAAGAAGTAGTAAGAGTTTATGAAAAAGTTAAACGAATGTCAGACACAATGAGGAAGAGAAGAGTTGCATCCATGGACATGTATCAGGCTAGACCAAGAAGGATAAACGAAAAAAAAGTCTTAATTTTTTTGATGGAAACCCAAAAACCTCACTGACATGGATCAAAGAAGTTAATGGAAACCTGAGGAAAATAAAAATAATGGAGGAAGAAATAAGAGAAACAGAAAGGTTCATAGCAAAAGTAAAGAGTTCCAACGGCTTCCACCAGAAAACAAACAAAAGACAGGCTCAATAGAACAGAAGAAAAAAAAAGAAAAACACAGGGAAAGCATGAAAAACTGCGAGAAAGAAAGAAAGGATAAAATAAAGAAGGCTAAGTTGTTTCATGAAATCCTTCATAAGCAAACCAGAAAAAAATGAAAAATGTTAAACGTACTATACATTGCAAAATTCATACACGAGCACATCTGAAGTACAGATTATGTTAAATGTCTGCAGTGAAGATCGTATGTGCGGACTCATGAAATATTTCATCACTAATTAAAATTAGGAAGTAAATATTACTAACCACACAAACGTATGAGAGTGATCTATTTTGACAGAACACTAAAATACTCGTTTATTGAAGCATTTAAATATTTAATTTTGTAGAAATAATCTCCTTGTATCCACTGAAATTCTGTCAGAAGAGAAACTGGCTTCAGATCTAAGCCTTTACTGTTGCAGAACCTGTGTAAAACGTATTTAAGAGATTCACAACCCTGAGCAGCTTCCATTTGAATATTCGCTTTTATATTGCGGTAATTTAAAGGATACGATACTAGCTAGCAATCTGCGGTGCTGACAGAATACTCCATACAGGGCCGGCCGAAGTGGCCGTGCGGTTAAAGGCGCTGCAGTCTGGAACCGCAAGACCGCTACGGTCGCAGGTTCGAATCCTGCCTCGGGCATGGATGTTTGTGATGTCCTTAGGTTAGTTAGGTTTAACTAGTTCTAAGTTCTAGGGGACTAATGACCTCAGCAGTTGAGTCCCATAGTGCTCAGAGCCATTTGAACCATTTTTGAACTCAATACAGGTGATATACAAGATGCTGTCGATATTCTAATCCTTTTGCTGCTACAGTTGAGCATATTTCTATAGTAGTAATGTCGTTCAAAAGGCGTAAAACGATACTTTTCTTAGTTAATTAAATTATGTTTCACTAATAGTATGGCTACTGTCAAAGATAATTTTTATTCAGCACCATAACACATCTGTTAAGGTTCTGGACACGCATTTGGAAGAAGCGGGGTTTAAATCTCTGCCAAGCTATTCTAGTTATTGTGATATAGTTTTTCCTTTGTTTCCTTAAATTGCTTGTAATGAATTTCAGAATGTGTCTTTCAAAAAAGGACACGGGCGATTTTTTAGCCATCCCTTATCTAGCCTCTTGTTATACTTCTTTCATAACGTCACCCATTGCATTACAACTAGCCCTAGCCTCGTGTCTCCTCTTTCGTTATTAACTGTGAAGGGCGGTAATGTTTTTCGGAAAAGAAACAAGATTTCGTCGAAGGACTGGTTCAAATGGCTCTTAGCACTATGGGACTCAACTGCTGAGGTCATTAGTCCCCTAGAACTTAGAACTAGTTAAACCTAACTAACCTAAGGACATCACAAACATCCATGCCCAAGGCAGGATTCGAACCTGCGACCGTAGCGGTCTTGCGGTTCCAGACTGCAGCGCCTTTAACCGCACGGCCACTTCGGCCGGCTCGTCGAAGGAGATTAGTGATTGACGTTTCATTAACGTCCTTTTATTTCGGACACAGTGACATTGTGTGACACATTCATAATCGTTTTCGCCCTAGATGGCTACCTTCAAATGCTACAATGGGGAAAAGGAGAAAGCTTAAATTAATATCTTAAAACCTATAAAGAAATAAACACTTCTACTCGTGAGTTAAGTACAGTAAAAATGAAATATGTGGTTCATTCGTATTGACCATGTTGAACAATATATTAATTACACACGTTGTCAGTCTACATTTAACAACAAAAGTCAGAGAAGTATTTTCCCTAGTTTTTTTTTTTTTTTTTTTTTTTTTTTTTTTTTTTGGCCGAGCGGTTCTAGGCGCTGCAGTCTGGAACCGCGAGACCGCTACGGTCGGAGGTTCGAATCCTGCCTCGGGCATGGATGTTTGTGATGTCCTTAGGTTAGTTAGGTTTAACTAGTTCTAAGTTGTAGGGGACTAATGACCTCAGCAGTTGAGTCCCATAGTGCTCAGAGCCATTTGAACCCTAGCTTTTGAGATGGATACATGTATCCTTCGTAAATGTAGAGATCATAAAATGCAAACTGACTAAATGAGATTCATACACTCTTTGAAACTGAGTCTTTCGTCAATTAACCCACATTAGAAATAAATTTTTTGAGAGTGACAATTCAGAAAACAGCAGAAAGCTCGACAACGCTTCCGTCTGTTGGAGGCTTCGGAATAAACTTGGTGTTATGGTTTGAAGAACGAAATTGAACGCCTGAGTGTTACTGGAAGAAAGAGAATGTGAATGAGCGTCGACGACGTTGAAGAGTTGATTTTAAAATTCCACCACCTTAACGGCTAACATTTACAAGACTCCTATAAAAGTTTGAAGTCGATGGAATGGCTCATTATGTAGAGAAAGAACGTAGCAGGAGAAAGAGACGTTCAATAGACAACGAAAGTGTTGATGCAAACAGTCAGGCGTACACTCAGTGCCTGAAAAAGTCTGTAAGGCAATACTCCTGGTAGCCTGCGACCAGCAAAACAAGTGTTCACAGTATTTTTCAGGCTCAGAGGTGCACGGCTTACGTTATGACACTTCTCCACGCTTTGAACGACGGTTATGCAAATAGCGGATCTGAATATCGTTGAATGGTTCTATCAAGTCGATTAGTGTTTCTTAATATGTGATTGCTTGGACGGATGAAGTGACCCTTAAAGGTAACTGGACTTGATTTGAGACTATTTCTCAATGGCGCATTCCCTTCTGTATGGTTAGGACGAAGATGAAATACTGCAGAGTATCCAGATTGATCGCCATATTTAACAGCTTTGGACTTCCGTATATGGGGTACTGTGAAAAATATAGTGTAACTTGGTAAATTACGAACACTGGCTAATACAAGTGCAAGCTCACAAGTCTTCAGTGCCGTTACATTAGAAACAATACAGTTCGTATGCCAGTCTGTTCTATTTCATTGTCGAAAATGCATTGCGTCAGTTACACTTTAAAATCGTGTGTTCCAGGAGGAACGGTCTGTATTCAGGGATATGACTGGAACGCTCACTTGAAGCAAAAATTCATATGGACATATGGCCTACTCCGAATAGTTTCCGATATAGAATGTATTTAATATACACTCTTTCACACAGAACCTGGCCAGCCGTAGGCCTCCGCAGAGTCTTAAGTACGCACCGATCGCAACATGGGACAAATAATAATGGCCCCACTAATAATATTCTTACGTCCGGTTATCTCTATAACCTGGCAACACTGTAGGTTGCAGCATTTCCTGGAGGACATCCTGACATATATATTCAGTATATTACGCTACATGTGTACCCATGGTCTGGCAATGTCTTATGGTCGAAACTGCTCGTAGCCGAAATTTTTATGTCGTGTTTCGTTTGAATGCTGAAAATGGAGTGTAATGCTAGCACAACTACAATATATTTTACTTTCTGACACACCGTCAAAAGCAGTTCTATTACTAACAGTTTTGTGACAGATTACTGGGCACACTATTTGCCTCTGAATGCTGCATCCCAGGACACACATGTAGGTAACAGGCAGCAGCTGCGATGGTGGTAGCGAGCTCCGTCGCCCTTGTGAAAAGCGTCAGCTACTGTTGATCGCTTCAGAGAGTATGAAATGGCTTAATAATGGTGAGTGATGTTCCACAAAAAGTCTACGTTTTGCATTTCATGCTCGATAGCAGCGTATGCAGGTGACGTATATCCCACAGATTTGTGCTGTGAACTTACACATCATGCGAAATAAGATAGTGGTGCTGTTGAAGAAAACAGCATTGTCTGCAATTGGGGGAGGAATGGTGTAATATTGTGCGGCGAGTCAATCGCAGACAAGTTCGGAAATTTTACTAGCAGTGCTATACCAAGCCATTTTTCCGATATGCAGGAAAGAGTGTGTTGGGAGGTGCCCAGCCATCTATTCTATCTCAACGTATACTCACATGTTTTTGATCCAATTAATGGGAGGTCCAGTTTCAATCCTTTTCCAAATGATATTGACGCTAAACAAGCATGTATTACTGTCCACAATATTGCTAATGGTGATACATTTTGATTTGCATGGTCACTTCTGGATTGTTATAGAAATTACGCTTAACATGCAGCAAGTACATATGCATATAAAACAGTTAATGTCTACAAACATTATATCTTCAGCAGCATCTCATTCTACATATAACTCCAGGACATACCACAATTTCTGAGATGGAACACAGGTTATGCAGTTCACGTTTACTGCTTGGTTGCAGGCAAAACTGTGCCAGAAGGAGATGAAGAACACACTGCGCAAAAGGAAGTAAAGCATAAAATAGTTATACCCCTCTACTTTTACAAAGTAGCCATTTGTCGCTGTTGTCTGAGGGCGAGCACCAACCAACTGTGTGTGCATCAAAGTCATGTCCCACTTAATTTCAGCTCCACTTGTACCAAAACTACAAGGTTACATCATTGACCACTTGAGCCAGGAACTAGTATGTGTAGTAACACTTGCCAAGGATAAGAAGTTCTTAAAGTTTCCCACCACTAAGCACAATGACCCTTCATCGTGTACACTGACTTCAAGTGCCTCCTAGCTTCTGAGGTTCTGAGGTGCATTTTGAAGGTGACCCCAACGTCTCTCATATAGCCTCCACAGAATAACATGGACTGGATGTGGCAGCGTATCAAGTTGTGTGCTAATACAACTCCAACATAAACAAATATGAATCACATAGCAGGGATAATCCTGTGAGAAGATTCCTCTCTGAGCTCGAAAAACTTGCGTGGGAAGTTTATTGCATTTATCATATTAACACTCCCATGACCAACTCACCAGCAAATGATGCCTTGTATGAGCTGGTAGTTCACTGTTATACCTGTGGGCTGCCATTAGACAGAGAAGTGGAAGCTCCATGTAGAGACCAGTGTCATCAAATGGTGAAGTTTTGTGGTGTAGCTCACAGTGCATGCAATTTGAAGTACCAACTGCCATGATGTACATCCATCTTCCTCCATAATTTGAACAGGTATAATTCTCACCTCCTGTTTGAGCACTTGAGTGATTTGGACTTGATAAATGAGAATGTCAGAGTAATACCTGACAACACTGAAAAATACATTTCATTTTCCATGCAACATGACAAAAATAATGCTCCACATCCTATATTCGCTACGTTTCATGCAAGTATCTCCTCAGAGTCTTGCTGAGACATTGTGTCGGGATGATAGGTTGTGGTACACGCATGTGATGAAAATTTCGCAGGAGCTCGGCATCTCGGATTTAGTGGAATATGCAAGAGTGTATAGCGGTGGGGAACTTTGTCTGCGTCTGCATATGAATGTCAATGTGAATAAGCTGCGAATGAGTGAGGAGGAGTACAGGCCATCTTAAAAATTGAGGTATGTCCTTTAGTTGAAAATAAAGATGTCACAACCTCTCCCGTTTGAAGGGTTCTGATGTATGACCAGAGAGGAAATCACCACATTGAAAGAAATGATGCATAATATGGTTGCTGATTCTGCTGCTGACGTATACGGCTTGGAGGCAGAACTGGCGTATCTTACCCCTTTTCATGACACAGTGATTTGCCACTGTGTCCGGAGCATCACAATGACTGCATCTGCAAACTGACAACAACGCTGGTTAATAAAATGCGATGTATTCTGCACTACAGAAACCTACAGTAAAGTCTCAGTTTGGGAATGAAACTGAGTAGACTCAACTGCAGCACCTCGTTCAGGAAGTATCGCTGGTTGAAGGAGTGCATTGATGTAAACACCGAACAGAAGGCCCTCGCTACGGGTGGATTTGAAAAATATTGTTATAGGTTAATGAAAAATTCAGTTTTCCGCATCACCAAGGGAAATGTTAGACAGTACTGTGAAATTCATTTAGTTTACCGTTGGGAGGGTTGTGTTAGTGCAAGAGATTACATCGCCAGGTCAAATTTTAAGTGGGCCATTTTCCTCAATAAAGAACAGGTCCCTGTGGAAATTATTAACGCGTCTGTGTAGTTCACGACGCCTGTCCTCGTCAGTATGTGGATTTTAAACCTATCCAAACTCTACATCTAGTGTCTCCACTAAGAGTTGGCGAAGCCAAACTTCGCTGATCTCAAACTTTTGTATATGGACGTAGACAGCGTCATATACTAGGTGAATGACTGCTATTTATATGAAGTAATTGGATACAATTCCAAAACATTCAACATGTCTGGACATGCAGCTGATAATCCTTACGGAATAACAGCATAAAATAAGAAGGTTATCAGGCATATGAAAGACAAATTCTGTGGTTCACAGACTGTGGAGTCTCTAGGATTCATAACAAAAATGTATGCATACCATACACACTGATCAGCCAGAACATTCTGAGTACCTATGCAATAGCCGCTGTCTCCACCTTTGTCATGGATAACAGCAGTGACACATCATAGCATGGATGCACTGAGTTATAGGCAGGTCACTGGAGGGAATTAGAACACATCTGCACAAAAGTCATCTAATTCACAGATGTGTTTGACTGGGTCCAGATTTGATGAGTTGGGTGGCCATCACATTGATTGGAATTCACCACTGTGTTCCTCAAACCACTCCGTCACACTACTGGCCTAGTGATATGATTCATTATCTTGCTGAAAAGTACCACTGCCATCACGGAACATGATCGTCATGACGGGATTATGTAGTCTGTTGTGGGTTGGCAGGAGAGCCAACACCGGGTACTAGAGGAAGCCGAAAGGCACGCGTTTTAGCTCACGCAGGCTGGCGTGAGGTCTGGAACAGGACAAGGAAATTAGACTTTAGAAAAACGGACGTAGCTGGTGGAATACTTAACTTTAATCAATAAATGATGAGCGTCGCTCTTGACGGTACATGAATACAGTATCAATAGTAACTGGTATTGGCGCCTTGCTAGGTCGAAGCAAATGACGTAGCTGAAGGCTATGCTAACTATCGTCTCGGCAACTGAGAGCGTATTTTGTCAGCGAACCATCGCTAGCAAAGTCGGTTGTCCAACTGGGGCGAATGCTAGGAAGTCTCTCTAGACCTGCCGTGTGGCGGCGCTCGGTCTGCAGTCACTGATAGTGGCGACACGCGGGTCCGACATATACTAACGGACCGCGGCCGATTTAAAGGCTACCACCTAGCAAGTGTGGTGTCTGGCGGTGACACCACATAGTCTGCAACGAGTGAATGATACTCTTTGGGCATCATGGTACCTCCACTCCATCCATGGATGCCCATGTGAATGTTTCCCAGAGGATAATGGAGCCACCGCCAGCTTGTCTCCGTCTCACTGCACAGGTATCAAGGAGCTGTTCCTCGCCATGGCATGATGAAGATGGTATTGGGATTCATCAGACCATGCATGCTCTACCACTGGGTGAACATCCATTGCCAACGGTCATGTGCTCATTTCAGTCGTAGTTGCCAATGTAGTGGTGTTAACATTAGCAGCCGGCCGCTGTGGCCGAGCTGTTCTAGGAGCTTCAGTCCGGAACCACGCTGCTGTTACGGTCGCAGGTTCGAATCCTGCCTCGGGCATGGATGTGTGTGATGTCTTTAGGTTAGTTAGGCTTAAGTAGTTCTAAGTCTAGGAGACGGATGACCTCAGATGTTAAATCCCATAGTCCTTAGAGCCATTTGAACCACTTTTTAACATTGGCACATGTATGGGTCATCGGCTGTGTAGGTTCATTGTAAGGAGTGTTCAGTGCACTATGTATTCAGACACACTTGCACTCTGTCCAGTTTGATGTTAGTTCTGCCACAGTTCACCATCTGTCCTGCTTCACAAGTCTCTCCAGTTTACGACGTCCGACATCTCTAATGAGGGCTGGGCTCCCAACGCCACGACATCTGGACGTAGTTTCAGCTTGGTTTCGCCACGTATTGAATACACTCACCACAGCACTTCTCGAACATTTAACAAATTGTGCAAGTTCCTAAATGCTCATGTCAAGCACACAGGTCATCAAATTCTGCCCTCGGTCAAACTCAGATAGATCTCATGCCTTCCCCATTCTGCACACAAAGAGCTCGCTGAATGATACTACATGCACCATTTGTGTGTCTGACTAGCAGTCATTCCTCATAAGGTGACGCTGCTACCACCTGGATGTGTTTATCTCGATAGCTGATCAATAGTCGTAACGTTCTGGTTGTCAGTATAGAAGCAGATGCCACCAAAACGCGGGCTGGAAGCGTGCATCACGTGACCTGAAAGACTCTCAGTAGGAAGACTGCTACATTACAGAAAGTGCCTGCTCAATGGCGATGGCACTGCTCCATATATAGGGCACCAACTAGTTTCTCTATTGAGAGGCTGTCTCATTACAATGACAAACAGTTCATCATCCATGGGGACAGGATAGGGACAGCCTCCCCACGTCCTCTCCCCCCCCCCATCCACCCCGTACTTACAATATTCGCATATTCGCTTGAGAGTGACTGAGTATGTGGATGGTTATTTATTTGCAAACGGTGAATATGTGGAAATGTATGCAGAATAACTGGGAAAAGCGTTTATCAGAGGTGTGTGTATGAGCACGTGTGTCTAACTGCACACTATGTGCGTGCATATATCTGTATGTGTGTGTGTGTGTGTGTGTGTGTGTGTGTGGATTTTCTTCACCTGCTGTTGTTTGTCCCCATTTCCATATACTGTGTATTTTATGTATGGAAATGATCAGAAAGAAATGGTCAAAGTGTAAATATTGTTTCATAGTCACGAGTGTGTATAGGAACTGATAAAAAAGCAGGAATGTAGTATTTAAGTCATCAGAAAAAAATATAAATAGCATTGTAAATAAAAACTTAAAGAAAAATTGTTAATAAATAACAATTGCTGAACTGCAAAAAAGTTATTCATAACAAAACATAAGCTACTTTTCTTCATTATTGTTATTATTTCCTGACCGTCTCACTACAGAGTAAAACTAAACCATACAGTGTGTTTAAAGAAAGTATCGAACATTTTGAGAGGTTTTAGTACTCACCAAACCAAGAACAAGTGTCTAGGAGACACTGTCTCTAAAATTAGTGCCTTAAGAGCCATGAGCACTTGTTCAATAGAAGACAAGTGTCTCACAGTAGAGAAGATGAAAAAGTGCTCATGGCTCTTCAGGTATGCATTTAGAGCCTATGTTTACTGGAGCTGTTTCGTTACTTTGGTCCATACCATCTACTCACAAAATATGGAAAGCAAAGAGTTTGCAGTAGAAACAAATTGTTTCACAGTATCTAAGATGAGTAAGTATTTATAGCTCTTAAGGTACCCATTTAAGTCCTCATGTATAATGGACTGTTTTTTTTTTCCCTTGTTTTGGTGGGTACTACCAACTCTCAAAATATTCGACACATTTTCAACACAATGTAGAGAAAAAAATATTTTAAATAATAATTGATTTATAACAAATCATATCCTCTCATTATGGTGCACAGACCTCGAATGAAGCGGCCCACACAACTGCTCTAGCTATAAAGTAAGAGAAGGGGAGGAAAAGCTTAAATCTTATTGGTTAAGATTGTTGGTTTGTGGGACTGAACGGATCAGACTATAAAGACCATCGGTCCCTATTGGTAAAGAGAAAATGAGGATTACCTTCAAATTCCCACTAATTTTATTTCATAAAGTTGCCTAGTATGCATGGGAGGGATATCAAATTTTATACTGAACTTGAATAAAACCCAAACAAGTGCCCAGCGACCACGAGATCAGTATCGGGTCATGTCATGACCCTGAATACACCACATCATATGCGGATGTACGTGTGCTGTGCTCTGACATTTCACATCGTTTTTGTGAAGTATACTGAAGCTTCAGCGGTTGTCTTTGGCACATAATGTAAAGGGGACGCAAAATCATCTAAGTGGCAAAATCAGTGCAATTTGCGCGGTTATTTACTTATAATTAAGTATATAAGCCCAGCCCTGACATTTCCTTTGTCTTAGAGTAAAATCAGATGAGTTACATAAATTCCCTTCGAAAAGTCAGGTACAAAATCTCGACGTAAAATTTAAACGTCTTTATCGTGCTGATTTCACCAGAACTCATGCAGGTGTCGAGATCTATTGTTTCAGGAATCTGTTATATTATGTAGTCTTATATAATCATCTGTAAAGCTAATTGTGCTTTTCAGAAATCTTGGACACAGTGTCATCTTTCACAACTCACAGTTCCAAAATTTTGTTATTTATTTGCGAGAAACTGGTACATTCTGTAAAGTTTCATACGCTTGTGAAGATTTTCACAGTTTACGAGTGTTTTGTGTAAACTATGTCGTAATTAATCGGTGTTTCTGATTTACAGTTACTGCGAGTAAGTAACATATCGTGTCACATTAGTTCTCTCGTTTAATAGGAATATATATTGTATACATTTTGTCGTACAATAACGCTACCGTCGAACTTTTTTAGGAACCACAAAATGGAAAACGCTTTCGAGAAGAGATAAAAATTATACGAAGTTTTCTGTTGTCGGTAGAGATACATTGTTTCTGGCTATAAATTACTTAAATTTCAAATGACCGACGATAATATTTGTAACATATCGAGCCTATAAAGTAAAAGGGTATCAGCAAGCTTAGTATAAAGTTATTTGTTTACTATTCTGTAACAACTGCACCCTACATAAATTGTTTAGTGTTCTGTAAAATATTGCACTAGGCACAATTTAGGCCCACTGTGTTTACTGTTCTCAGGCAGGGGAAGAGTTGGTTGTCATTCGTAAGTATTGGGAAATCACCCTTACTACTGTGAAGCGATTGGACGCTGCTGCGAATGGGTAAGTTGGGGGGGGGGGGGGGGGTAATATCGAGAGTTGTGTACCAGAGGTAGCGAAGATAACTCGAGTACTACCCTCTCCTATGGACACTCGGACACTCTCTCCTGCAGGAAACACATGCCCCATCATTACACGTACACATGACTGTGAGTGGCGTGTCAGCGTTGGGTCTAGGCTAGGCATCCTTGGGGTAGACCGTGACCAAGGTAAACGCAGGGTGTGGTACCGATCCCTGTAAGAAGCAAGTTCGAGGGGCTGTCTTTCACTGAAACTGAAACTGAGCCAGTGGGTCTTACTGCACCTGTTTTGGGGAAACATGCTTCGTCTCATGTAAAAAGGAGGCAAGCACAAAAGGGTTGTGATCCACTAGTCGTCAGCAGTTCAAACGTTCGGCGAATAATAGTACCCCTTAGGAAAATGGCAGCACGGAAGGAACATCTTGTAAACTCTGTATGTAAGCTTCGAGATCTAATTTAGTATGGTGAAGAGGCTATACCGGCAGTATCTGAGGGAACAGGATGCAGCCAACTACAGACTGTGACCCATACTGGAACAAACAATGTCTCTCATCTAGGTTCCGTGGTCGTACTTTGATCATTCCAGGGACTAGCACAGAGAGCTGAAATTCCAACCTTGCTCACTGAGTTTCAACGAAGCTCACAGTCCGCCGCATTTTCCCCAGACACGATCGTGGCTCCCTGGTCCTTAATCGAGTGGAAAGCTTGAACCAGAGACCCCGAGGGTTCTGGGACAGGCTAGGAAGTGACTTCCTAGATTTGTACCATAGGGCTGAGAGTCGTAGGTCCCCCTAAATATGTCAGGTGTGCAGTACATATGTGAGGCGACCACAGGAGTAGCTGACTGTGAGTAGGGTGCACACAACGGTTTTATAGATTAGGCGTCTCTCCATCGTGTCCAGCTGTGGGAAGCCCGGAAGTATTAGGGTTATATCCGAAGAAATGCCTCCTGCTGATAACAGCATCAAAATCCTAGTAGTTAACTGTCAAAGCAATTGCAACAAAGAGCCAGAGTTCAAAGCGTTCCTGAAAATCACTGAACCTCACATAATATTAGGCACAGAAAGCTGGTTAAAACCTGAAGTTGACAGTAGTGAGACTTCTGAGCAAAATTTTAGCATATACCAAAAGGATAGGGACGCGGGAAATGGAGATGGTATATTTGTCACGGTGGACAAGAAACTAAAAAAAAAAAAAAAAAAAAAGGTTTACATGGCTCCGAGCAGTATGGGACTTAACTTCTGAGGTTATCAGTCCCCCAGAACTTAGAACTACATAAACCTAACGACATCACACACATCAATGCCCGAAGCAGGACTAGAACCTGCGACCGTAGCGGTCGCGCGGTTCCAGACTTTAGCGCCTACAACCGCTCGGCCACTCTGGCCGGCCAAGAAACTCAAATCCACCGAGATACAAACTGAGGCTGCACGTGAGACTGGGCAAGGGTGGACAAAAACTTATCTTAGGGTCCTGCAATTGACCACCAGATTCTCCTCCTGATGTAACCGAAAACTTTACAGAAAGCTCATTTCGCTTGTACATAAGTTCGCTAATGATACCGTAATCATATATGACGGTAGTATCTGTTCCCGAAAGAACAGTTACCGTGGATGACCATGCAGCTTTGCTAGAAAATGAAATGATAATTAAATGGACACCCTAGCTGCAAACAGGCGTTGATGTACTTCATTGGGGACATGTTGAAAATGTGTGCCCCGACCGGGACTCGAACCCGGGATCTCCTGCTTACGTGGCAGACGCTCTATCCATCTGATGGATAGAGCGTCTGCCACGAAAGCAGGAGATCCCGGGTTCGAGTCCCGGTCGGGGCACACATTTTCAACATGTCCCCAATGAAGTACATCAACGCCTGTTTGCAGCTAGGGTGTCCATTTAATTATCATTTCAGATACCGTAATCATTGCGGGAGACTTGAATCATCTCACAATCAGCTAAATAATTACAGTTTTGTTAGTGGTGAGCGTTACAAGACATCCTGTGGAACGTTATTAGCCGGCCAGGGTCGCCGAGCGGTTCTAGACGCTACAGTCTGGAACCGCGCGACCGCTATGGTCGCAGGTTCGAATCCTGCCTCGGGCATGGATGTGTGTGATGTCCTTAGGTTAGTTAGGTTTAAGCAGTTCTAAGTTCTAGGGGACTGATTGTTGTGGTTGGCAGGAAGGCCAGCACCGTGTTACTAGAGGATGCCGAAAGCCACGCGTTTTAGCTCACGCAGGCTGGCGTGAGGTCTGGAACTGGACAAGGAAATTAGAATTAAGAAAAAACGGAAGTAGCTGGTGGAATACTTAACTTTAATCCATTAATGGTGAACGTCGCTCTTGACCGTACATGATTCAGTATCAATAGTAACTGGTAATGGCGCCTTGCTAGGTCGTAGCAAATGACATAGCTGAAGGCTATGCTAACTATCGTCTCGGCAAATGAGAGCGTATTTTGTCAGTGAACCATCGCTAGCAAAGTCGGTTGTACAACTGGGGCGAGTGCTAGGAAGTCTCTCCAGACCTGCCGTGTGGCGACGCTCGGTCTGCAATCACTGATAGTGGCGACACGCTGGTCCGACGTATACTAACGGACCGCGGCCGATTTAAAGGCTACCACCGAGCAAGTGTGGTGTCTGGCAGTGACACCACACTGATGACCTCAGCAGTTAAGTCCCATAGTGCTCAGAGCCATTTGAACCATTTGAACGTTATTAAACGCCTTCTCTGAAAACTACAAATATGGGGTAGGTCGTGATGAAACTATAGTAGCTCTGATGGCAACAAAAAAACCTGACCACTTTGAAAAAGTCCACATCGAAACCGGTATCAGTTACCATAATGTAATTATAGCAACAATGAATACGAGAACACAAAGAACAATTAAAACAAGTAGACAGATTTATGTGGCCAGCAAACTAGACAGAGGAAAAATAGTGAGGAACTTGAAACTTCAAGCTCGGGACAGGAGTACATTGAGTAAGTATGCCTCAAGTTTAAGAGAGTGGTTGATCTTGGGCTAGTTACATATATACCCAGTAGGACAGTTGATAATGAGAGAGATCCTCCATAGTTCACATTCACTGTAAAAAAAAAAAAAAAAAAAAAAAAAAAAACCTTCTAAAGATGCAGAGGTTACTGCATAATAGGTAAAGGACAAAGCATAACACTTAGTAGGGACATGAAGTTGAACGATCATAGTGGCCCATTAGTGGGTAAAGCTGGTAGCAGACTTCGGTTTATTGGCAGAATACTAGGGAAATTCAATCAGTCTGCAAAGGAGATCGCTTAGAAGCCATTCATGTAAACTATCCTAGAATACTGCTGAAATGTGTGGGACTCAAACAAATACGACTAGCAGGGGATATTGAACATATACAGAGAAGGGCACCACGAAGGGTCACAGTTTTGTTTGACTCGTTGGAAAGTGTCACTGAGATGCCTCAAAGAACGTTTGAAGATATGTGGAAACTACCATAGGGAAGTGCACTAATAAAGTTTCCAGAACCAGATTCAAATGACAACTCTAGGAATACACGGCACTCCTCTACACATTGCTTACCACAGAGATCGTGAGGATAAGATTAAATTAATTACAGAATGCACAGAGATAGTCAAACAATCACCTTTCCCGCGCTCTATTCGTGAATGGAACAGGAAAGTTGCTAATAACAGTTATAGTGGGACGAACCTTCTGCCATGGAATTCACAGTGGTTCGTAGAGTATAGATGTAAATATTACATCTGTCCCAGGTACGAGGGTAGGACGGGCTTTCCCCTGGGTGACCTTGAATGTAACTCGCCTAGTTGCCTCAGGTGTAACCTGACACTGCAAGTCCTTATTAGTCTCCTTGGGATACGATTGTTATTTCTATCTCGTTATTTCCCTGTCATACCACTAACACCATTTCCTAAGAGTGCACAATTGAAGCTTACGGTGGGTTGTTCGAATATATATCGGACATTGTATAACAGCTGTACTGCGACCTATACCATTATGCTTAGAGGTGAATGTGTTAAAAGACGTATTTATCAATCGATACTTCGTAAAACACATGTTGTAATGTTTTCAGTTATTGTGCATTTGTAAATTAGTAAACCTGACAGTTTATTTGATAATAGACTAAATAAATAGCAATTTCCAATAAATGTGTTCTATCTAGGAAACAATTTGGACTGGAGTATATGACCATCCGAAGATTCTTGCTTCCAATGATCGTTTCTGTCATATCCGTGAATATTGACCATTCCTTCTGGGACATCCTATAAATACAAGGCCAAAAATTTTTTATTTCTTTTAGTTAAATATTTAGTTTCAACGAATGTGTACATTATTTACAATGGAAGTTCTAACTGTTACGCGTTAAACAGAAATATGGACTGCAAGTCACTAACGCATGAAGACCATATTTACTCTGAAGTGCCAACGAAACTGGTGTACGAGTAGGCATGCGTATTCAAATACAGAGATTTGTAAACAGGCAGAGTACCGCGCTCTGGTCGGCAACTACTTTATACGACGATAAGTGTCTAGCGTATTGTTATATCGACTACTGCTGCTGCAATGGTAGGATATCAGGATTTAAGTGAGTTGCAACCTGGTGTTACAGCTTCATGCCTCGCATGTGAATATCAGGAATCCGGTAAAACATCAGGTCTCCGACATGGCTGCGGCCGGAAAGTGATCCTGCAAGAAGGAGTCCAATGACGACTGAAGAGAATCGTTCAGAGTGACAGAAGTGCAACCCTTCCGCAAATTGCTGCAGATTTCAATGCTGGGTCATCAACAACTGGCATCGTGCGAACCACTCAACGAAACACTATCGATGTGGGCTTTCGGAGCCGAAGGTCCTCTTGTGTACTCTTGATGAATGCACGACACAAAGCTTCACGCCTCGCCTGGGCCCGTCATCCCCGACATTGGACTGTAGATGACTGGGAACATGTTGCCTGGTCGGACGAGTATCGCTTCAAATTGTATCGAGGGGGTAGACGTGTACGGGTATGGAGACAACCTCATGAATCCATGGACGCTGCATGTCAGCAGGCGACTGTTTAACCCAGTGGAGACTCTCTAATGGTGTGGGGCATGTGCAGTTCTATTGATACAGGCCCCTGATACCTCTAGGTACGATTGACACGTACTTATGTGCCCTGTCTGATCACCTGCATCCGTTCATATACATTGTGCACTCCGACGAACTTGGCAATTCCTCAAGGACAATGCGACGCCCCACGCATCCAGAACTGCTACAGAGTGGCTCCAGGAACACTCATCTGAGTTTAAACACTTCCGCTGGCTACCATACTCCCCAAACATGAACATCATTGAGCATATATATCTATATATATACAGGGATAGTCACCTAACATTACCAATGGAACAACGGGAACACCTCCTAAACCACAACAAACACTTTATAACTAGTTTCACGTTCCGAAGGTGAGGAGAGTTGCTGGTGTAGTTGGTTAATAAAAACTATTGAGAAATGCACGGAAGTATGATTTGCAACTCATACTAATGTTTTTTTAAAATGCAGACCTCTTATTATTTTTAGCACGACTGAAAATAGAAGAAAATACTTAATCAGTGCCGTTTCTTACATTGTAAGACGTTAATTACATTCAGAGTAATTTGTAACGTAAAGCTGACGCTTCAGTAACTCCTCATCAGTTCATTCGTGTGTATCGGAGAGAGCGGAATTAATTAGGGACACAAAAAGAACAATGATGTAACGTAGGCACAGAAGATACATTGAACAGCACGTTACGTCTATATGCTAAAGCACGTTATGTCTACATGCTAAAGCACGTTACGTCCACATGCTAACATTTTTATTAGTCTTTTTCTCTGAAGAATACTGTACAGCACTGATTTGCTACAAGAAAATGTACATTAACGTGAGACTGTAGTTATACTCACAAATTTGTTTTTTGTTTTCAATTACAGAGTGTAAAAGAGTGTGTCTTGACATTTGAGGCCAATAAATGTTCAAAGTGGTGTCCATCATTTGCTGCACACATTTGCAATCTACCACGTAATAAGTGTCTTACACAATGCAGTACATCTGGTGTAATTTTGCCACAGGTTGCGTCAATATGACGTTTCATATCCTTTGGGGTTGTAGGCACATCTCGGCACACCTTCTCCTTTAACGTACCCCACAGAAAGAAGTCTAAAAGTGCAATATCAGGAGAACGTGCTGACCAATTTATGCGTCCGCCGCGTCCTATGAAACGCCGGTCAAACGTTCTGTCAAGGATCAGCCTTGTGTTCACTGCAGAATGTGCTGGAGCACCATCGCGTTGATACCACATACTTCCACGCGTTTCCAGCGGGACATTTTCTAGCAAGGTTCTCAGATCATTTGGTAGAAACTCGATGTATTTTGCAGCTATTTGGGTGCCGTCAATGAAGTGAGGACCATTGATATGGTCGCTAGTTACTCCACACCATACATTTACATTCCACGGTCGCTGTCGATCTACCTTTCGAAGGCAGCGAGGATTGTCCACAGACCAGTAATGCATGTTTAATAAATTCACTGCACCGTGGTTTATGAGCCCTGTTTCATCCGTAAACAGATAGAGCTGTAACGCATTCTCTGTTAATGCCCATTGACAGAAATTCTGTCGATTATTAAAGTCATCTCCATGCATTGCTGATGCAGCGACACATGATACGGATGAAATTTTTGACGAGGAAGTATGCTCATTACACTGCTTTGACTCATTACACTGCCTCTAGCAATGTCACGTGAGCCGCGCCGGGTAACCGCGTGGTCTGGGTCGTCTTGTCACGGTCCGCGCGACTCCCCCCGTCGGAGTGTCGAGTCGATTAGTTTAAGTTAGGTTAAGCAGTGTGCAAGCCTAGGGACCGATGACCACAACAGTTTGGTGCCATAAGCCCTTACCACAAATTTCCACTTATTTCCAAATGTCACGTGAACTCATGCGTCGGATCACGTCATCAGCAACTAACACACCAACTGTACATGCTTCTCCTATGATACATTTTTTACTGACCCATTTGCGTGTTACGACCATATCTCTTGCAAACAATTGTTTGTAGATGTTTTCAGGTGTGCGGTATGTTGGATGATCCCTGTCCAGATACCTATCTGCATACAACCTGCAGGCTGCAGCTGCAGTTTGTCTACACTCGCCATAGACAGGTATCATCTCTGCCTTTTCAGAGTTAGAATAAACCATTTTCAGATTTCTTACAACACTGTACACACTGTTGTACCTGCGACCTTCTTACTTTCCTACTGTTCGTACTTCTGTTCTTACTTGTGTACAGTACACTATCACAGGCGTCCGGTAACTCAGTACGCTACCGTTATTCTGAGTACAAGGACTAATTCAGCAAGCGCTACGTGTAGACACTGAGACAACCAAACTCATAAATATCGTAGTCTTCGCCGCACGCAGTGGCCGTGTGGTTTGAGGCATCATGTCACGGATTGCGCGGCCCCGCACGAGGTTAGAGTTCTCCCTCGGGCATGGGTATGTGTGTTGTTCTTAGCATAAGTTATTTTAAGTTAGTTTTAGTAGTGTGTAAGTCTAGGGACCGATGACCTCAGGAGTATGGTGCCTTAGGAATTCACACACAGTTGAACATTTCCGTAGTCTTCGTAAACATACCTCTACAGAATTTGTTAGTTACATCATGCGACTGAACATCTGAGGTTTTAAGCGTCAACTTTACGTTACAAATAACTCCGGATGTACTTAATATTTTACAGTGCAACAAACGGTATTGATTAAGCATTTGTTTCTACTTTCAGTTGTGCTAAAAATAATAGCAGGTTTACATCTAAAAAACATAAGCATGTGTCGAAAATCATACTTCCGTGCATTTCTCAATGATCTGTATTAGCCAGTTCCACCAGCCCCTATCTTCACTTTCGGTCTGTGGAATTGTTTATTCAGTGTTTGTTGTGGTTTAGGAGGTATTTCCAATGGTAATGTTAGGTGACGCACCCTATACACACACGTACACGTACACACACACACACACACACACACACACACACACATATATATATATATATATATATATATATATATATATATATGGTGAGTCACCTAACGTTACCGCTGGATATATATATATATATATGGTGAGTCACCTAACGTTACCGCTGGATATATTTCGTAAACCACATCAAATACTGACGAATCGTTTCCACAGACCGAACGTGAGGAGAGGGGCTAGTGTAATTGGTTAATACAAACCATAAAAAAAATGCA